>NC_135500.1:82316561-82935311 GCF_052857255.1 Amblyomma americanum | reverse complement strand
CTCCGTGCGCGGTCCTAGAGAACAGCGCAGCAGGAGAGAGCCCCGCTCTCCCGTACGAGGAGTAGGGAGGAGAATGCCCGGGATGGGACACGGGGCAGGAAGGGAGGAGAAGGGCGCCTTATGCACCGCGCGCTGACTCAGCTTCCGAGTCGATGCGCCGCAAGTCGCCGGCGAGGCCAAAGTGGCCGATTGCTCTCCACCAGAACCGCCGACGTGGCCGATGCGCCCTACCATAGGTGAGCCCTACTCTCCGCCCACTCGGCACAAACAAAATGAAGGGCAGAAATTTGCGCAAGCACGTCCGGTGGCTCCCTATACTCGGAAGCAGATATCACGTAATCTTCCAGTAGGAAAGTCCGGTTGAGTATTCGCATATAGCGGAGAGGTAATGTTTTTTTTTTTACGTCCGGAAGGCTGCAGCGCGGATTATGAGACGTGTCGCAATGGAAGGTTTAAGATTAAACTCGACCAAGGGGTGTTTTGTCCAAGGTGCGCTGAACTCAGCGCAGGAGTATTTTCGTATTCGCATTTCCCGCGACAGCGTATCGAATTGGCGTCATCGTGTCTAGTTTCGTATGGCTTAGTCAAATATTCGGATAAAACTAGTCAATGTTCAAACGGACCGCGAAGACACAAACCTGGCGCTTGACAATCCGACTGCCTCTGTCGGAGCAGTATGCAGGGTGAGCTTGAAAGTGTGACTGTTTAGACCGGTTGGTGCATGCTCCTTGAGCAATGATAACCTCGCGCACGGAGAAACATCTTGTTCGGCAGAGGCGACAACGGCTTGCATCTCGAATATTACATCGTATTAAACCGCATACTGCTTGCCACTGGCGAAAGGCCGATATTTCTTTCCGCTTAGAGTTGAGCTGGCTTATTATCTGCATGTTAAAAGCAACATCTCATTAAACGTTTCAATGAGGTGGCTAATTACGCTCTGCTGCTGCCCATGCACTAGTTCACGTGTTAGATCCCCATCCCGGCGGCCACATTTTGATGGAGGTATAATGCCGAAATGCACCGGCACCTCGATGCGCATTGGAAAGTGCCACAAAACCGATATTATTCCGAAGCTCTCCACTGTGGCAATGTTCAAAGCCCGCAGTGATATGCTTCGACAGGTGAATTCTATGCATTTATCGCGCAAAACGATTCGGGAGAATGACTATACGGGGCAAGTAATTATTTCGTTCTTCTTTCAGCAGGCGCAGGATATGATAGGGGATAATCGAATTTCTCGTAAAACTTTAGCTATGAACACAGCTTCTTCAAACTGAGGCAACCGAAGACAGTTTATTAACAAAGGGGCAGTAGTGCGAGAACAGTAATGAAACTTACCGATATAAACGAATGACTTCTATTCTACCATAAGAAGCAACCTAGGACATTCCAGTATATCATTTTCGCGGCAGATAGAAATTCAGCAATTCGTGTAATTCTTCGTCACGTTCGGGTCCTATGGGAGTCATGCTGCGACCAGTAGTGAGCATAAACGCGTGACATCAGCGAGCGCATGTGTCTAGGGAAACTTGATGTTTAGGTGCACCGTGTAGGATGATGAGAACTGCGCCATGTTGGTTTGGTTTAGGCTTACAGTGTTTAATGTCCCAAAGGGACTCAGGGTATGGGGACGCCGCAGTGGAGGACTCCGAGTAATTTCGACCAGCTGGGGTTCTTTAACGTCCACTGACATCGCACAGTGCATGGGCCTCTAGAATTTCGCCGGCATCGAAACACGACCACTGCGGCCAGAATCGAACCACATCTTTCGGGTCAGCAGCCGAACACAGTAACCACTTAACCACCGCGGCAGAATCCATGTTGTTTTCACAGGCTTGATTTTTCGGCGCCAAAATATTATTCCTAAAAGCGACATTTCCGCCTGTCTGGGCGACGATATCGCTCACTACAGTTGCCAGGCATATATAACTGTTATTTGGGGCAGAAATTTGCCAGCTTCGTGTCCATACCAGAGGTCTGCTCAGTACTTTCGAAATAAAACGGTGTCTTCTAGCCAATAAATGGCTGTCGCTACTCGCAACGGAAAATACATGTGTGTGAGAACTTCTTTAGATGGCCGGAATTGGTAGGCGTTTCTGTCGCGACTTTCAGCTTAAAAGAACAAAAACCTCGAAATACACCCAACAGAAACTGGAGACAAAAGAGCAGACAGCTGAGGGCGATGTCTGCTGTGTTGTTTCCTGCTTCTTTCCTTCGTATTTTGCTGTTTTTTTGTTGCTTTAATCTCTTTGATTACTTTGTTGTACGGGCACTGCCAATAGTGTCCTAGATCCCAGTTATCTTCTACATTTGAACAGTCTACTACTTTCCCTTGTCTCTTTGAATCTTGCACGAATGGGCCGGCAAGTGTATTATATACACCCGGAGGCCTAGAAGGATCAGGGTGGAAGTACCAGTAATTAAGCTCGTTTCTAGCGAGGCCACGGGTGCAGATTCTGGCGAGAACTGGTAGCAGGAACATAGCAGATCCTTTTTAGACTTTGGACGCTTTCTCTGTTTTTCCTTCTTCCAAGTCCCTTCAGTGATTCCGTTTGGACGGGTTTTGCTGGAGTATTTGTGTTTTCGATTTATTTATAACATATAGAATATTGCTAATTTGCAATTAAGAAGCGGAACTGAACCTGATTTCCTCCTAGGGCTTCTCGAAGGCATCCGAAAACCTCGTTACTGCAATCCCATGTTTTATTTGGTAGTATGTATATACGTTAGCACGCTGCTCCTCCAGCTGCAAATTCATGCATTTTATCAAACATATAAAGAACAAAAAAGCCACATAAAATATAATGCGCCCTTTATTCAATACCGATGTTCACATGCAAGCAGACGCAAAAAAAGGCAATGACTGCTGTGGAACGTGGTCGGCCAGGCGTGTTAACTTTTGCTGGCAACGGCATTCCGCAGCTTAAGCAAGAGCCGCTCTTGTGTCTGAACCGCATATCCTCCCCATTGAGAGGTGCTCAATCACATCCAGCTGAAGAGCCGCCGATAAGCCAAATCATCCCTTCCACCAACCCTCCCTGTTCCCGCCAGCGAAAAGAAAAGGAAGAAAAGCTGACGTTTACGGATCGTCGTGCCAGGTAACGGCGGGCGAGCGATCTGCTCGGCATCGCTGACAATTCATGCCACATTGATGATGGACGACCGTTGATGACAGGAAACGTTTGAGATAGAAAATCTACCGAAAACGTAAATACGCGTTAAGTTCTAGATGAATGAACGTTTGAAAGTCACTCACTGAAGTGAAGAAAAATTCAGGCTTTTTTCTTTTTAACAACCAGGAAATCTCTAAAATTTTAAGGGCTTCCGTTGGAGCGCTGGGAGCAAGTGTGTCATTCAGGAAAATGTTGAAAGACGTTCACCAAGACGGGTTTTGTTGATTGCAAGAAGAGGGATACCACCCGGCATGCAATGTATATACTGCAACCCGTAGCCCTACACAGACCTAGTAGTCAGATGTACGGGGAGGACGACAGTTTCATGACGGTCAAAATCAGCAATTATTCTGGAAAGTGCCGGACTACACTTGGAGGTGGGAGCACTGGTGTTCCATAACGAATGATCAGATACAACAGATAGAACAGATAAAACAACTGGCCCCCGAACGCGTATTACTACGTATACAACGAGAGAACGAGAAAACAGCTTGCAAGACAGGACGCAGTGAAATCCCAACTGTTTATATTTTTGATGCGAAAGCATTAGCAGTCCGATTACGAGAAAACCCGGCGGAGCGCGCGCGCACGCGCGTGTCCTGTGTGCTGTGAGTGTGTTGTGTAAGCTGTGTGTGTTGTGTGTGAGTGTGTGTGTTTTGAGTTTGTTGTGTTGTGTGTTTGTGTGTTGAGTGTGTGTGTGTGTGTGTGTGTGTGTGTGTGGTGTGTGTGTGTGTGTTTTGTGTTGCGTGTGTTGTGTGTGTTTTGTGAGTGTGTCTGTGTGTTGAGTGTGCGTGTGTTGTGTGTGTGAATGCTGTGTGTGTGCTGTGTGTTCTGTGTGTGTGCGTGCGTGCGTGTGTGTGTGCGTGTGTGTGCGTGTGTGTGTGTGTGTGTGTGTGTGTGTGTGTGTGTGTGTGTGTGTGTGTGTGTGTGTGTGTGTGTGTGTGTGTGTGTGTGTGTGTGTGTGTGTGTGTGTGTGTGTGTGTGTGTGTGTGTGTGTGTGTGTGTGTGTGTGTGTGTGTGTGTGTGTGTGTGTGTGTGTGTACTCGCAAGTGATACAGAAAATCCCTGCGATTATAAGCAAAGTAGGGTGCTGTCGTCAAGCGGCCGTATGACGCACATAGCAAGCCGAAAACCGCCTCAGAGACAATCCTATGCCTTTCGAGCGTCTGTACAGGGTCTGTCCTGAAAGTAATGAGACAATTCACCGCATGGCGCGCGCATGCGCTAAATTGGGAAACCGATTTTGGAGGAAGGAGGGGAACCTTCGGCTTCACAATGCAACGAGCTCAGTCGGCTTCGAGCAGGCGAAGCAAATGGTCGTGTTTGAGCATGTACTCCTGTTTCGTTGCTGCGACGCGAAAACCATGTAGCGAACGTTGGAACGGCGCGACGCGGTGAAGCTTTGCATTAAACAGAATAAATCACCTACCCAGACACTCGACAGCATGCAGGAATGACGCAATGCCCAGATCGCAAGTGTTCCAATGGCACAAAGCATTTACAAACGGCTGTGATGATGTTCACGACGACACGATCAACATTACCGTCGTCGACGGCCGTATGTAAATGTTTTGAGCCATTGGAACACTTGCGATAGGTACATTGTCTAAACAAGCCTTTCTTCAAAAACCAATTTTCGTATCAAATTATGATGCAACTGTTTGTCTTACGGCGTTCTGGAAGGTGCCAAACGCGCGCGCGTGTGTGTGTGGGCATCAATGCACCCAGGGACAGCAATGCTTTCACGTTCCCACTCGCAAACATAAGTGTCTCTGCCGAATAGTTTTTTTCTTTGTGATGAAGCAACAGAAATTGAAATTGTTACTCGTGAAATACTGCTAAGGATGTGCAAACGCAGACATTTTCGAGTGGAATAAGGTACGCATATTGCGTAAGACTGGATTCTAAAATTAAACGAAATAGCAAGTAGTGTATGCTTGCCAAAAAAAAAATACGAAAGAGAGAACGACTGACAGGAATAGGTACGTGAACTGGATCACCACGCTTCAATGTACCATTCGACGTTATGGTCTTACATTTAGAATGACGTCCGGAAGTTTCAGAAACGAAACTGCATTATAGAGATGATCCTCCCAAAGTAGCTGTAGCTTTACGGGTGCTTTTGCGCTACGATTTATTATCTTTGGCTGTAGTTTCGGGGTTTAATTTTTTGAAACTTTTGCAGACTTTTTGTTGTTCAGTTCAGAACACAGTTTTCGGCTGTTGTTTCTTTATTTCGGCTAATACTATTTGCTACGCATGAATAACTAGGTTTTTCGGTGGTATGATGCGGTATTCACGTGCGATGGAACTGAGTCACTTAGAGTTAGGCTTGGATCTTTTTGTCAGCTTCAACATTCTATTTACCTGTAATTAACGCGCAAATGATCCTTAGTTCATGGCAAGGCGCTTATAGCTGTGCTTGCAGAAGGAAACGCAATCGCCAATAAGAAAAGGTAACGCAAGGGATATCCAGGAACCTTCGACGAAAAACGCAAGCGGATGTTAATCTACCACTGGACATGACGTCACCTGCCTCCAGAGGGAGGCCGTGCCGAGTGCTCCCATTCCCTATTCCTTGCGGCCGTGTATTCGCAGGCAGGGACCAGAGTTCCTCAAACTGATGCATGATTGCAGAACCTAGCGAAACATTGTTGTCCCCGCTCCTTTGGAGGATGGAACGAAATCTCACAATTTGAAACGGCGGTCGCTTCCAGGCTACACAGACGAAAACACATGTCCGTCCGGCCATCCAACGAAAACCGGAGGCTAGATTGAAAGTCCGAAGGCTGTAGATTATAGCTTGAGTGGTTAAATGACTTTTGCCGTCCGTTTATGGTTGCTTCTATTGAAAGCCTACGAGGTAAGGCGCATTAATTCATTTCTAAGCCTAAAATTTTTCTTTTGAACCCACAAGGATTGTTAAAGGGTCCCAAACTGTTCTTGAAGACGAATGGCTGCGTAGCGAACAGAGAAAAAAGGTCACTGCGTCGAGACTGTTATGCAGCCTTATGCGCTCGGTGTTCGGTGCCAAGCGTGACAAGACGGTGTGCACAGCCATAGCGCGGACGCATACCTGCGGGCGAAAAGGAAGCCGAGGTTCGTCGCCTGCGCATCGGACGCCCACTTGGCGCGGGTACTCCGAGGCGTCAAGAGCGTCCGCTCCGGGCGTGGGAGGCCAAGGGCATAACGGCGCCTTGTGCCAACCCGACCGCTCCCAGAGTGCTTGTTTCCATTTGCTGCTGCTCAGCGCATTCCGCGCATTCGGCTTCGTTCTCACTCAGTGCGAACAGGAAGCGCTTTGCGCTGACGGAGTGCTGCTCTGGCACCATGCCTCAGCCCAGTTAGCGAAACGGTTTTCGAAGCTCTCGGACATGCAGTGACGTCGAAGGTATCTCGGTGGAGCATTTTTAATGCGAAAGCATCATGCAGCTCATCGGCCACGAAGCCCAGCGTCGGCGTTGACCGGCACCAGTGGTTCCGAAAATCTCAAAGGATGTCGGCGTAGTGCACCAAGAAGAAATAAAACTCCTTCCGAAGTTGCGGGGAATTGAACCCAGGACCTCCAGATTGCGAGGCGAGCCCGCTTGCCATAGGCCACAAGACTTATTTTTTTCTTGATTGTCCATTGGCCACAAGACCGCGTTGATTATTGGCTAACAAAGGTGAACCTAGTGTGTATGCGTTGCCTTACGGCTGTATGCTAATGAGTAGGTGTGTCATTTCAAAAGAAGAGAAACAAATTTAAAGCAATAGAAAATAAATATAAACAAACACCATACTTTCGCATTCAAAGAACGTATGTGGTCTTAAGTTCCCCCCGTATTTTTTTCTTGCATTAAGATATACACTTCTATGTGTGGACGCACTGCTGCATTACAATTACATAGAGCCCACTCCATCGATACCTAGTCCTCCGGAAAACTGCCTTACATCCTCCAAATATATACAGTCAAACATTCATAAACGAAGCAGTTTGTAAAGAAATAATCGATATATATCAATCCTTCGCTATAAAGGAAGACTGGACCAAGCTTCCCCGTGCAGCTTTTTCCACAACCCTTCCGATGTAATTAATTGGAAAGAAGTGAAATGATGTGAACGACTATTCCACTTGGAAGCTTCCAGAGAAGCATATATCAATTTGATACTTCGTTTTTACGAAGTAAAATTTACGAACCAACGTGCATAACGAGCCCCAAGCGAACCTCACTAGCAATTTCGCTCCGAGTATGTCAATTTGTAATCTTGCTAAGCTCTTCCGTAGCACCCACTCGACACCGCAAACTGAAATTGGTGCGCAAACCTGCTCTTCCGAGCACCGCACAAAACGCGCGGACAACTTTTCCCGCATCCAGCGGGGCGCGCGCGCATGGCGCGTTTCTCCAAACGATTCGTCGGCGTCGGTTCGGGCTATACAAGATGTTGACGCCGACGCACCCGTCTTCGCCGAAACTCGAAACGCGGCCCGCAGCGTTGCGCTGCACCTCGAGAGATTAGATCGGCTTTCCCGCGTTCTCCAACCTCCTCGCTGCATATGCCCACTGCCAGCACGCTGTGGCTCGCAGCGTCTCTTCCGGCAGAAGGAACGTTGGTTTGAACACGCTGCCTACAATCCTATGTAGTAAAAGAAACAATAACTAACGCTGTCACTCGCGGTGTGAACGTAGCTTGAAATAAGCTGAGAAACCGTGTGTTAGAAAAATTTCGGAACCCTTTTATGATGGTTGTTAAATAATTTATTTTTGGTTTGATGTACTCTTTCTTCACAAGACATGTCTGTCATGCAGAGAAGCGTTGCGGATAGCACAACGTTAACGGACAACTTGCTTGTGCGTCATGCGGGGAAGCGAAATTATACCCCCTGTTACACTGGCAGTCTTCATGCCCTTTGAGTCAATGGCCATGGAAATCTTCGAGGGCTAACCAGATGAGCCGCTGACGCGCGGCAAATTTCAATTACCATTGAGTGAGTAGTGAGCATGCGATCCGGCATATGACGCTAGACTGAGGCTGTCAAAATTTCATTGCGCATAAGCGCAGGGGATTAAGGCACGTTGGCTGGCGTGCCGCAGGCCGTGGAGACCTTTGGCGACGCCGGCTCAATCGACGGCCCTGGACTGAATGTCGGGGTCATCGCTGTGCCTTAGCTTATCCCATGCTTATTTGGAGGGATCAGGAAAGAGTTCTGGGGCAGGCTTACGGACTTGGCACGCCCAGATCATGGAAGCAACACAGTAAAAAAAATAAAGAAAGGAGTGGACACTTCAGTTCCAACCTAAGGGTATGACGCGACAGCTTAATGGAGTAATGTTCCCATATGAAGAATTTGCCCTTCCCTACTCAACATTCACAGATCCCTGCGACTCGTCATGCCATTCCTGGCCCAGTGGTGCAGCGGTTCAGCGATGCGCCACTGCCCTGCGATGGCAGGTGCTCCCAGCGGTGGGCCTTGTGCGGCCCAGGTTGCTCTTCCGAGCAAACTCTCGCGACCAATTAATAAATTAGCTGCCACCTGTCACGGCGGCCAGTTTGCTCGAAATCCGATGGGTAGGTTGTGATGACGCCGCACAGGTCACGTGACCTAGGTGGCCTACCTGCCTCCAAGTTTGCTTCTTGGGGGATTTTTCGTAGATTTTTCGCTCACAGTGGACGATGCCGATGACGCCGGCTTTTCTGCGCCAGGAGCTCGTTAACGCTGCGGCGTTAATACTGAGTGAAGCAGTACAAAACGAGCGAATGTTCGGAAAAAGCTATTAAAATAATTTACAATTGGCACAATCTACAGAAACGGAGATGGCGGGCGACGATGGACAGCGACGCTTTCATCGTTTCAGAACCCACGAACCCCTGAACATTTTTGCAGAGAAGGCAGCCCCCCTCCTCCCCCTTCCCATTCTTCAACTGCTTGCACTTGCATCAGAGAACACTTCAGGTCTCGGACTCTTAATGCAAAGCAGAGTGAGACTGAGCTACTTGGCTTCGTGGGCATGCAGTTGTAAAGCATTTCGTATATGAGTAACCTAAACCAGTCATGTCCCAACAGAAGTTGACTGTCTGACCCGTGTACGTGATCATGATCAGCAGAATTTAAACAAACTATGCACAAACTTTTTAAATGCAATTGATCACTCTTTGTGTGTAAAGCTTCCCATCTATAAAACTTCCCATTTCAATTCGTTTTATATTGGCGTGAATCTTTGCAGCGTTTGCTCGTTCGCACTCAAAACCACCGGCACGCGGCTTTATTATTCTGTTTTGTAATGCGAGACGCGATCACACTTATTTCCATAGATCGAGGCCTCGTGCAAATGCTTCCACATTTTTCCAGGTTGTCGCAGTTGCTTTTGGTTCTTTACCTGAAAGGTTCCTTGCCAGCTTTAAATTGAGCGCGGCCAAGAACTGCATGCATCCATTTCGATGACCACCGAGCACTCTTGTTGCTATCGCCGCCGCGGAGTCATTCAGTTCTTAGTGACCGCGAGTCAGCCCCTTAAACAGTTTCTTTTGGGAGCCTTTTCTTTGTCTTGATGACTGCTCGAGTGTCCTCACCACAGCGTGACAGTTTGCATCAAGCTTTGAACATTGAAAACAAAAAAATAATAAAAGTATATGATTTATTATCTAAATGAGCATTAAATAAATAAATAACAAAAGTTCGAAGTCTTGCCTCCTACTCCAAAAAAAAAGTTCCGGAGTTCCTGTCACAAGTATTTGCTTGTCGCCACCAAAGCTGCCGCATGTCAGTGTCCGTCTTTGCCGTGTCCATCATAGCTACTTGTTGGTCTCGGTTGTCGGAAAGGAGACACAAACGGGAGAAGCCAAGCGGACCACCGTGACGCCGCACAACGAGAGCAGCATCGGTTTGTTTGCATCTGACCACCGGTCGTTCTGCGGAGCTGTCATTGGGACTACCGAATAAAAATCTCCTTATAAACTGGCTCACGTAGTCTAAGGTTTTGTCATTAAGGCGAAACAATAATGGCTTATTTCCAGGTTTTGTCTTGTTGTTTCAACGTATGGTGAGTACGAGGCTGTTCTAAATGGCCCTCGAGATTCCAATGGCCAATCGCGAACCTGCGTAGAGTCGATGTCCATCGAGTTTAATGGTCATTGAAAACCGCGTCTGGCACTGGCCGGTCCCAGTTCACTGTCATTTAAGTGAATGGGCATTGAAGCTGCCCGTGTGACAGCGGTATAAGACGGCTGTCCGTTAAGAAATCCCCGCCGCGCGCCCTCTTTCACAACAGGATGAGTCGGCTTCAGCACCGAGAAAGCATCGCAACAGCTCTTTCCCCGCCATAAGGGGCCCGCATTTGATATTAATAAATACATTCAACATTCAGTAAAACAGCTCTGCGATTAATTCTTCACCCCTATGTGCTCGTTAAGCCCTTAAGGACACAATGTTACCATGCCCAACTTTGTTTTTCCAATTGGCTTTTCCTTTCGAGTTGACTATTTTAGATAATTTTTAGCCCAGTTCTTTTAATTTTGATTGGTTTAAGCCTCTTATTGCTACGCGGGTGCAGGCATTTTTCTCACGTTCCATTTTATTTTTGCCGTTACTTTTCTGATTTTAGCCTGGAATGAGACTCCGCTTGGGGCGGTCGGTGGGTGTGTTGATGGCTCCCTAAGCGCACATCGATGGAACACTAAACACCAGCTAGGTTGTGCCCGGTCTACACGGCGGCACGTTAGCCGTTGACGTGTGACAGTTTCAGCTGTAACGAAGCAACGCCTATAACGAAGATATCGCGGGGCTCAGCGATTTCGTTATAGCGAGGTTCAACTGTAGAACGGATACAGTAGCAGGGCACCCCTGCGTCTAATGCACGATGAGCATTCGTAACTGACCCCGTTACTATGCGAAGTGAAGACAGCCTCGCCAAAGGTGTAAAAGACCGGAACAGGAGCATTGAAGAAGACGACGACCATTGACTGTGCGTGCAGGCACGGCCATGTTTCGAGGGCAGTGCGGCAATTTAAGGGCGCAGCAACGAGGAACTGGCTCCATTGATGGGAGTCACGGCGAGGCAACCGAAGCATCGGCGGAAGATTAGCTCGCCAGAGAAACGAGCGCACAAACGAACTTTGGGACAGATATTCTGCGCCGTGAGGGGCGAGAACCAGGACACAGATGAAGGCGGCGGCAGTGCGGGGCGCGCAACGAACGGTTGCCAGGTTCCAGGCACGATATCCCGCAGGGTTGGCATGGAAGAAGGCACCCGCCGTTCCACCTCAAGGCCATCCGCTAGAGCCCGGCACCGACTGTACGAGTCTGCAGGACTCCAGCACGGTCTCTTGCCGCCACCGGTGTGTTCCTTGGCTTCTTGGCTCTTCAGCCGCGAAGCCGAGGCAGCCATTTGCGGCGGATTACGATAAGGTGCTTTTAAAGCGAAACCTTTATTGGCCGCAAACTCGCGATTTCGCCGTGCCGGTACTCCATCGAGGCACGTGACGTCACAACGCACACCTCGCCGCGGAAGGTTACTGTGCTTCGCGCGCTCGCCGTGCCATCTGGCACGACGTCACAGCGCGCCGCTCGCCGCCGCCGCCGTTTCGTATGACGTCACACCGCGTTCCTCGTCGTAGCGCTCGCCTCCGCTCGCTTCGACAGCTGCGTCGCATGCGTGATAAGATGTCACAGGATTGAAAAGGAAAGCTGGCGTGCGCCGCAACCACAGTTGAGGCGACAGTATGGACGGCGACAATTCTGATCAGCTGGAGGAGGCCTGTAATCGACAGCGGAGCGAGATGAAGAGGAAATGAATCGCCCAGGAAACAGACGAACAGCGCGCCGAATGACTGGCTAACCGCCGCCGTGAATATGACGCCGCGAGACAGGCACGTTTAACGTTCTGTGTCTCGACCGCTAGCAGCAGCGACAGCAGCCGGAGAAGAGACCTGAGTCCTGCTTCACTGAAGACAGCCCGTGATGAACAATGCAATGCAGCCAAGAGACTTCAGCGGCGGGCTCAAGAAAGCGAAGAACAACGTGCCGTTAGCCTAGAGAATGGGCGTAAGAGTGACGCGACCCCTACAATCCTTGGATAGCCTCGGTGCTCAAATCAAACATGGACCTACAGGTCATACTGGACGTTTATGCCTATGCTTCATACGTTGTGGAATATGGGAACAAGGCCAACCGGGGAGTTTCATAGCCGAGCTTAGCCACTGCCATTTTTTGTTCCTTTCGCCCCGCGAAGGGCCAGTGTTAGCGCTCATGCTATTAGCGTCAAATGAAACCTTCGCTCTAAAAAGAAATAGGTAAGAAGGGAGTAAACTGTCCCGCACTCCCTTTTACGAAAGGGAGTGCATGCTAGAGGACAGCTTACTCCATTCTTTACTCCCACACAGGCGTATTCTTATTCAAACTGCGAAGAAGAGAATCGAAACACCAACTGCAAAAGTGGAGGATATCACACTTATGATATTCCACATGTTTATTTTCGCACCGAAAGACCGCTCTTTGCAAGTGTTAATAGGCCACGCCTGCATTTACTCTGCAGCCGCTAAAGCTTTTGATTGTTTGTTCGCGCGATTCGGTTGTTTTGTTCGTGTTTCATATGACGCTGAGGGTAGTTTTACACGTTTTTAGGGCGTGCGAAAACGCTCGTGTTTCGGTAGTGGCGGTGGTCGCAGTAAATATTTGACGCTAAAGGTCATTATGGATGAGCGAAAACAAATGGAGGAAGGAAAGAGGCCTTTTGCATGCATGTTAGAGCACGTCTCACCCGCAGAGTAAGTAAGGAAACGAATAGAATCAGTAGCAACTTGCTACCAGCAAAATCAGCTGCAACGTATAACGTGAAATGCTTTAAAATTGAGAGTAGATGAAATGGGACAAGATTGATACTCATTCCCACTTAATCCAAAAAGCTCGACACTGTCCCAAAAGGAATTCGGGTAGGCTGAGATACGTTATGACGTTATAATCGGTGTGTATGTGTGTGTGTGGGGGGGGGGGGGGGGAACTCGTGGTACCGCATGACGTCAGGAGGCAATCACGCCTGCGCGCATCACGTTGTTCTCGTTCTTCCTTTGCATCCTTTTGTTCTTACGCAAGCTTGCTGTGGACCTCGCCTTCAAGGACTTCCTTTTAACTAGCGCCAATAATGAGAGCCGCATTCCGAACAAAACCCACTCTCGTCTACGTCTGACTCTGACTGTGTACGTCGTACCGACGCCGTGCGTTTAAACGGAAGGCGCCAAAGTGTTTGCGTGCATGTGCAGGCGCTAGTGTACGCTGCATGAACTTGGTCCTGTGAATGTGGCAGTGCATAGGGACGTCATAACACGAATAAAAGGAGCGTTGTGGGGCGGTCGTAGACACCAGAGAACTCTGCGCGATAGCACTCTCTGCACCGAGCTTTCGACGATTTGCGAAGCGACAGTGTAAATATTGCGCAACTTTTTAATAGTGCGCAGTACGTTAGCAGACAGAGATACTCGAGCGAAATCCTCCTCCGTTCGGTAATTAATTTATCGTTGCATTTATTATCTCATATCGCTTCAGTTTTGGTTTCACCAGCTGGGAGGTGTCTGCGAGATGGCTATAGTACGATTAGAATCATGTGAGACATATAAAACTTGAAATATAATCGCTTCTCAGTCGTATCAATCCACTCCAGCTGTTGCGTTACACTACCCCAAGCGCCGGAATGACACCCAGTGAATGAGCAAATATTATACTGAAGTTTTTGTATGTCTAATGTTGGGTCAACCTTACTTGTGCCACCGTAACTTGTAGAGTACGTTTATACTTAGGGCAGTTACCAGAGATCCGGATCATGAGAGGGAGATAACTAGAAGGATAAGAATGGGGTGGAGCGCATATGGCAGGTTCTCTCAGTTCATGAATGGTAGCTTATCAATATACCCCAATAGAAAAGTGTACGACAGCTGTATCTTACCGGTACTCCCCTACGGGGCAGAAACGTGGAGGATTCAGGGCTCAGCTTAAGTGACGCACACCGCCGCGAGCTATGGAAAGGAAAACGATAGGTGTAACGTTAAGAAGCAGGAAGAGGGCAGACGAAGACAAGTCCACTTGTCGAAACGTTGACAAGCACCCTGAGGTTTCCCCTCCCTTGTTCACTGTCTGATGATCAAGAACGATCTGACCAACCTCCCTCTACCAATGAAGAGAGAGAGAGTAGGTGAGGGAACAAACTCGTGTTAATGACATCCTAGTCGAAATCACGAGAAAGAAATGGGCTTGGTCAGGGCACGTACTGCGAAGGCAAGATAACCGCTGGTCCTTAAGGGTAGCAGAGTGGATTCCAAGAGAAGGCAAGCTTACCAGGAGGCGGCAGAAGATTAGGTGGGTGGATGAAATTAGGAAGTTTGCGGTGATGGGGCGTCCCAGCTGACACAGCTAGAGCAGGGTTAATTGTAGAGACATGGGAGAGGCCTTTGCCCTGCAGTGGGCGTAGTTTGGACGATGATCATGATGCTTAACCACCATTTGGCCACAGAAACAAGGACCTAAATTGCGGTTGGAGTAGGAATTCAGATATAATTTATTTAACGCCAGGAGGCAAATTTTGCGCCTGTCTCAACGTTTACTAATTTCTCACGTACCAATAAACCGAAAGAACAGCCAATAAAAATTTCGTTGTTGAACCTCTTTAAGGCGTATCATTGAGAGTATTCAAGTTGTGCGGAGAACAGCCCAATTTCCACATTGCTGCTGTTGTAAGAACCCACGTCTGAACGCCCACAGCAAACAGCTCATCTCATCGTATAAAGTTCGGGAAATGAAGCCAAAAGCATGAGAGTTGGGCGCTCGGGCTAACCAGTTTGCGCCCTAGTTATCCCCGAGGCGGGCGCTTTAATACTACGGCCGACAGGGCTGTTCGAGCTTTACTTGTGCTTGTGGAAAGAGAGTCTAGTGGAAAGCACGCAGCTGAAGTGTCGCGGTGTATACTTCAGCACTTCCCTAACGATTATCGATAGCGTCATGATAGCGCGAAATGTCGCCACTCGCTTAAAGTGGACTAACGTGAAAAGGGTTGGGCCCTCAAAACGAGTGCACTTGGGCTGAGACGAAAACAGCGAGGCGGGAAGGCTGTTTTCCACGTCGAGTTGATATGAGTGCCAGCGGCCGCGACAGCACGTCGCGATGGCCTCTCATTTTTCGCACTTAAAGCCGGCGTCGAGCCTAGGTTTCTTGACGTCAGGCCAACCATGCAGCTTTCATGACGAGGGAGGGAGAAGTAGCGCTACGCATGTCGACTCCACTTCTTCCTCTCCTTTCAGCGGGTGCAGCGGCGAAGCTGCAAAATCCACACGTGGCAAAAAGGACACAACATCCCTGAAGGATCACGTCGGCAGCAGGTTGCCAAAGTGATGACGGCGATAATGACGACGACGACAATAAAGGTCTTCGTGCAAGAAGGCTCGTGCCTTTTAGCGTCCTCTATCGCTAAAAACATGTACACCACCGTTGACCTAGAGCGCAAAAGTGTAGCTGTAATGCGTTCCTTCCCAAGCGACAGGTGCCGCCACCGCTGTCAAGTGCTCGCGCGGCGAGAGATGGAGAGGCGGTTGAAGATGGGCGAAAGGTCAGTTTCACGTCGGAACTGAGTTCCGGAAAGGGGGACTGATGGAAGATTAAAGAGCCGCGGTCCACACTGGCGCCGTTGTGAACTCGGCTAGCTCGCCGCGTATCGGCGTCGAAGCGCCCCTTTGGCGAGGCTGCAGCAGCCCCGCGACGACTCGATCCGTCTTCCGCGTCCCTGCGCGACGCGTCGGCTTCCTTTTGCGAGTGCTCCCCCGAGTGTCTCTCGAGACGACAAAAAGGGGGCTTCCTCTCTCTCTCTCCTCTTCCGAGACGCAGTCGGCGCGCAAACCGCTTGATTGCACCACTTCTTTTGAGAGCGTCTCAAAGTAGCCAAACGCGCCGAGGAAAGCGTACGGGCGCGGAGGCGCTACAACGAGGCAGAAGAGCCGCCTGTTCTCTTTCCGTCGGCGACTGGAAAAGATGTCACCGAAAACGAGGCGGCTGAGGCAAGCACGAGGTTCACATTATTTTCATCTTGTGTTGAAGCGAACAGTGGCTGCGTATAAATCTGTGATTAACGGTCTACCGTTGCTTCTCCCGCCAGGAATCAGCGCTTGTATTTCTGCTGAGAATCGTCTCGCTTACGACATATATCTGCTCCAGCAGTCCGTGGCGCAGTACGAACGTTTTGCTGAGCCGGCCAATATATTTTTGTTTTTTAAAATATCAGCCTTTACATGGAGGCCCTTCCAGCCTCTTAAATTCATGGTCATCGTAAGGTTTAAATGGCGTCATCTCGTGGCAAAGTGACATGACTTATTGACATCTGGGAAATCACATGTCATGACCCATTATACCCTTTATTACTCACGAATACGACCGCTTTACACACACATATTACCCCGCTATATAGCATGACACCCTCCACAGTCGGCGCTGAAAGTCGTGTAACATTAAGTGAATGCGCTTCCAACGTTTTCATCTAGTTAAGTTCAGAATAAAAGCAGGCGCGGAGATCTCAGAGTACAAACTTCAGAATAATATCAGTGTTGCTGTTTTTGTTGTTGTGTCGCCCTTTCGCCCTGTGGTCTTCCTTATAGCGCTACGTTCACATTCAAACTTGCGTGTCTTGTTACCTTGGCGGATTTTTCTCATTTCAGTTAGTGGCCTCCGCAAAAGTGCTAACTGTGACAACTGGTTTCTTTTCCTAGCCAAGATATTTGAGCGGTTGCATCATGCAGTAAGGTCCCATTTCGTTCGTGGAATCGATGAAGTTATTTTGCCTTAGTGAGCTGACTGAAACCAGACACCAAGGAGTTGAACGCTGCAGCTTATTTGTAAAACAATGCTTTAGGAGGGACATTTATTCTATAGTTTCTGTTTATTTTGATAACCACATATGAACCCAAGGCATATTGCAGGACGTATCTTTACAAGGAATGGAGAAAATGCGGAGTATATAATGATTAGAGTTACAATGGTATAGAGGTGAACAATTGAGTGACAGCAGCTGCACAGCTGGCATGCAGCTAGTTCGGCCTGTCGGAAACGCCTTTTGTAACTTATACAATGAGAACCCGGCGGTTACGCCGCGCTCTGTATTTCCTTTGTTTTCGTCCTCTGTCCTTGTTTACATTCAACGATCCGCGTGACATTGTGTTTATTGCGAGGCTAGTGGCAGCGCGTAATCGCCTCCCAGGTATGCGGGCATAAAGCAACAATGCCCGCGCATTTTTTAAGGCGATAGCCTTTATCGGCTCATACTTGCGGCCATGACCTTGTCCGGTGTCAGGTCATGTCCGGTATCAAGTCACGTCACACCGATGACTCGATCAGAAAAGAAATCTTTGTGCACGGCGCGATTCGAACCACCATCCTCCCGTTCCGCAGCAGAGCGTGCTGACGACTACGGTACTTCCTGCGAACGCATATGTAGTTCTCCTCCGGCAGGGACACACCGTTTTTTGTTCTTTTTATAGTCCCACAATCATTTCTGTCTTGCCTAAGGACACTAGAGAGTGTTTGCGCAAAGGCGTCGAATCATACGGATGCCTCACAAACGCCCAGTGTCTCCAGCATTTAAGATTCACCAACAATTGTGTACTTAATAAACATCTTAACCACCCATCAGCGACACAAGCAGCAACACCGCGCTTAAGGTTTTCGCCACAGCGCACTTTAGGTCAACGAAGTGCCCCCCCTGAATTTTACAACTTCACCGAGCCCCGGAAAGACGTAAAACTCAGCACGCAGCTGTAGCTTGTTGTAGAATAAATTATTACATTCCGATTTCCCGTGTACGGCATGGCGGTGTCTGCACGCCCACTAAGATGCACAGCAGCACCTGTGCAAAGTGCAATCTGCCACTGCTCTGCGCCCGCCGCGGTGGCTCAGTGGTTAGGGCGCTCGACTACTGATCCGGAGTTCCCGGGTTCGAACCCGACCGCGGTGCCTGCGTTTCGATGGAGGCGAAACGCTAAGGCACCCGTGTCCTGTGCGATGTCAGTGCATGGTTAAGATCCCCAGGTGGTGGAAATTATTCCGGAGCCCTCCACTACGGCACCTCTTTCTTTCATTCATTCTTTCTCTCTTTCTTTCTTTCTTCTTTCACTCCTTCCTTTATTCCTTCTCTTACGGCGCGGTTCAGGTGTCCAACGATATATGAGACAGATACTGCGTTTTTTCCTTTCCCCCAAAACCAATTATTATTATCACTGCTCTGCATCGTTGCTTGTGCTGTGTGCGCTTGTGCTTATTTCCGTCGCCTGAAGCAAAAGGTTACCGGACGCTGTAAAAAACTTCCCTGCTTTATAAAGCCTTTCTTTGTGGTTGCTGTCTGAGACAATGGATGCCATCGAAAATAAATGCTCCACAACGAGGCTTGATCGTTGCACCTATTAGTTTCACAAATGGGGGTCGGGTGTATACGGTACAGAGAGAGGAGAGCTACTTGCACGCGGTGCTTTTGAGTTCGAGCTGTTTTAACAATTCAGTTGAAATCTTCAGCATGTCAGTGACAGAGGGAGACCAATAAGTCAAGGTTTCTCATCGGCTTGCGGTAAAGTATTTTTGGATTAATCAATCCGCATTATGGAATTGTGTAGTTTGTTGCGTAGCCCGCAGTCTTCACCCTTATCTTGGTTATTTCGTAGATTGTGTGCATTTCTCAGACTCCCCAGCGCAGCTCTCGATGGCTTAAGTTGTGCGGTAAGACCTCTTATTTTCTCTAGAAAAAAAGGAAATAATTATGTGTTGTACCAAAACTTGGGCTGAATCATGTCCCGAACCGGTTCGGAACGGTTCCTCTGAATAGTTCCGGTTCGGGTTTGGAACCGGGCGAGAAACAAATGGGTTCGGTTCGGTTCCCGTTCCGGGCAAAAATTCAAGTTCAGTTCCGGTTTTCGGATCAGGTTCGGTTCCTGTTCTACACCCTGCCCTCTACATAGTTCTACTTTTGGGAGACGAGGCTTTTGCGCCGCTTGAAGATGTAATAGAATTTTTAAGAGAAATGGAGCCCTACGGATGATAGCATGCGCAGCGGCATCTCGTGGCCCGAATTTGCGCGGCGCAAACTATTATCGTCGCCTGGACGGCATAGTGCCCTTCCCTCCAGGCGTGCGCTGCGGAACCCTCTTACTTTTTCTTTAAAGAAAACACTGCCCAACACACCGATCTTCCCATTGCGATATTCATTTCCCAACTTTCACCAACATATCTCATGAACCTTATTAACCGTAAATATGTAATAATTCAGTTTTGGCCCCTTTTCACTTCAGTCGCCTTTGTGCCGTAAGCCCTCAACTTCATTCATTCATTCATTCATTCATTCATTCATTCATTCATTCATTCATTCATTCATTCATTCATTCATTCATTCATTCAGCTCCGAATGGACACGAAGCAGTGGTCGAGAAAGACTGGCCAATATATACTTCGCATGTGGAGATAAGGACTTTAGCTTCTTACCCAACGCAGACACGGCAGGCAACCCTAGGGGCACTGTTCTAAGTTTCAAGCTCGCGGCGACCATGGTCGGAGCTGGTAAGTGGTCAAACTGGAGCTCTGCAATCACCGGTGTCCAGTGTCTATTCGCCTTTAGGGAGTGAGGATTAATTCTTCAAATGTTGTCCGGAGACGACTTGACATATAAGAGGAATATTTCAGGCACTAATGGCAGCACGCTGATTTGAATCAAGCCAACTTGCGATCAGTGGAGCGTCGGCTTCCAGTGATACCGTCGCTCTGAATTCGCTGATTCAGGCGCTAAAGAAGACTTTGCAGCAGCGGTGAACCTGCTTTGTGCCTTTCTCACACCACCAAAAACCGAAAAAAAAAGCAGAACGAGCATGTATGGACCACACCATGAAATTATGTAGAGGCGACTTTTTTCAACGCGTGGTTTCTAATTAGCGCAATTCCTTCGCATATCGTAATATTGTAACATAACAATCAATATATCCCTAGCTCCTGCGGGACGCTTGTAGTTTTCTGCTATTTACTGCAAGAAATGCACCCGGCTTTCAATGGCAGGGTAAACTACACGGTGAAAGCGAAGGACAAATTTTAGAATTTTTTGTTATGCATGGGAACACTAGACTAATGCCATCGATATGTCCGTAACAGTGTCTTAGAATATTCTGCAGTTGCCTCAGAAACAAGAGTGATCTGCAAGGAAGCTGGGCTTGATTATGTCTGACCCCGATCTTCTCAGATGCTTCGATTGCAACTCAAAGATCACGTGATGTGAAGTCGCCGCGCTGAGCGCAGACACTGGGCGGAAGGTAACACCACGGCGCTCTTTCTACCATAGGCCTCCGATGCAAGCCACAGAAGTACAGGCACAGAGCGGAACTACCCTTCGCTCCCTAAAGATTGCGCCAATAGCAAGCGTCGACGATCGCAGCGCCACCGCTCGGCCCACAGAGGCTCCGACCACGTTCGCCCTGTTTCAGAAACTTTTGAGGGTGTCTGCAGACCCTTTATCATAAGGATCTCAGGCCACAGTGTCAGCCGGTAGAGTTGGTAGTGTGGCACTTATGGCAGACTGTTTGCAAATCCTAACCCCTTCTCTGCGAGAGCGCTGCGCCACTGACGACAGCGACTCGACAAAGAGCCACTGCGCATGCAGAAGACTGCAAGCGATCACTTCCACGGCGCAGTGAAAGAGTGACTGGCTACAATGGCAAAACTGCAGGATCACCACGAGTTTTCTGGTACTTTTTTTTTCTTTTGCTGATTACGCGT
Organism: Amblyomma americanum; assembly: GCF_052857255.1. NCBI lineage: Eukaryota > Metazoa > Arthropoda > Arachnida > Ixodida > Ixodidae > Amblyomma > Amblyomma americanum. Next base: position 82,914,383 of record NC_135500.1, on the reverse strand, counting down.
TCTCCATTTAGAGCCAAATTTTTGAACGCTCCTTGCCTCTGTGAAGATACCTTACGAGCGGCTCGCCGTACTGCGGTCAATGTTAAAACACCTCTTTCTAAGGAGCCCTTTGTGAGTCCTCCCTTGAAGTATCCTTTCCTTCCGGTAGAAACTCGCCGCGGTGGCTTAGTGGCTTTGAAGTTCAGCTGCTGATGCCAAGGTCGTGGGTTCGATTTCGGTCGTGGTATTACGTTGAAGGCAAAATACAAAACCACACGTGTGCTGTGTGATGTCAGCGCACTTTGAAGAACCCCAGGAGGCCTAAAATAATCCGGGGCTTTCCATCACGGCGTCCCTTTTAGTCTGAGTCCCTTCGCGACAGCAAAATCCCACAATCTACAATCCTTGAGGCAGGCACAATGCTACCTTCAGGCTTCCTTACTTCGCTCCTGAACGAATGCTTCGCTGCACAACTAGCCGCTCTGCGCTTGCGCAGTAGGCCGTATCCGGCGGCTGCAGTGACGCCGACTTCACAATGGCAGAGCGAACATTCGCTACTGCCACTGCACTACTGCAACACTGTGAACAATGAGGCGTTGCCAGACCAACTATGTTTTCCTGCCAAGGCACGGAGAGCATCGAAACAATACGTCTAAAATGGAAAACAGCGTGCATAGGCGCACGCGTCCTTCAAATTTGTACTCGCTTTTTTTTTCTAATTTAGACAAATATATTACTGTCATTAGGCGCACGCTCTCGACACAGACGCGTATAAGCGGCTCCTCGTCACTCTGAGTGCCCCTCACACAATGAGCGGCTAAGGCCGGTTCTGAGGCTGCACGGCTCCCTTCAACGTTTCCTTGAGTTAACGAAGCTTGGAGAATTCCTCGTTTGGGTAAGGAAAGCTAAGGAGCGTTCTGAAATATGGCCCTTATTCTTCGTTTGGACAAAAATATACAGCACTAAATTGCCTGACGGTCTTTTTTTTTATTGCACCTTAAATAAGGTGGAATTAGCAGTATCTACGAAATAGACGGATACGTGCTGTACCGGCCGATTCTTCGTTGCGCCTGACGGCACTCTTGGCATTCCAAAGATCGGGAAGGTAGAGCACGAAAGTCGCTGTCGCACGAAAAGAAGTTTAGAGCATCAGGGTTAGCTTAATAAGCTCTCCACTCCACGGCTGACAGCAAGCCGAGGAACCTGTGGCCAAGGATGCACATGTATTTCTAACCGAGGCCGCGAGCAAGGAGCACGGTACAAACGAAAACAGCAGCGAACGTTTCGCTTTAGTTGCAGAGATTTATTTCCCGGAAACGGTGAAAATATAGCCGAGACGGAAACGGGCCTTTGAAAACAAAAAAAAAAACCGTACTGAAGTCCTCGTCCGAAAGAAAGAAAAAATAAAAAGAAGAGAACAATGGGGCCCGAGATAGCACATAAACGTTCCCAAAGGCCGATGTCGCAACGGCGTCTGAGAAAAAAAAAGGAGCGGAACTGCAGTGCTTCGCGCGGAAAAGGGTTTTCAAAATTTCCGGAAGTAAAATAAGAAAGAAGCCTGCTGACAGACAGAAAGTCAGCGAGCAGTCGGCCGTCACGCTCGAGGGGCAGGAAGTAGCTTCCCCGAGGCCTCGCCTCACAGCGGCACATCTAAACAGAAGCGGATACAAAACAGTGCACGAGTTCAGTCCAGCAAAGCCACACGTGCAACGCATACCCGAGACACTTGAGTGTGCTGCTTTGTTCCCGTCTGCCCGTGCGGTGTCGCTGCCTGTGGCGCTTGGGTTTAGGCTTGGCGGGGAGAGCTCGGGTTCAGTGGACCCAGTCGGGGCCGCGAAGAGGCGCTCGGAGTTTTCGTGACTGCACGCAGCACTGAGATACACTTTAGTGTGAGTGTGCCGCAACTGCAGCGGAGATTGCCTCTTTCTCTGTCTCTGTTTTTCTTTTCTCTTTTGGTCACGCTTTTAGCACACTGGAGCTAAACTGGCGCAACAATATGAAATGTTGTCCACCAGCACAAGATGCCGGATGCTGTGTGCAAGGCTCGATAATATAATATCGCCAGCTGCCTGCCACTAGCCTCGGCCGAACAATTAAGTTAAACGATGTGGTGCAGGCACCAAAATTTGGTTGTATTCTCCTTTTTTTATGATCCTCAAGACATATGTGAACACAAATGTTGGACTTGCCTGTGCCCGGTAAATAAATTGCAGCCTGTATCCTCTTTCCTTGTAGTTTTCGTTTTGGTTTCGGGAGCTGAGCAATGGCTATGACGTCAGAAGTAAGGTCGAGATAGCGTGAGGCCCACAAAACGTGCAATGTTTTTCTTTTCGAAATAAAACGAATACGCTCCCAAAACGAAAACTCCAAAATTTTCCCTTTCTTGGGCAGAAAGGGAAGAGTGTGTAATAAATTGACAGAGATAGCCCTGCTGCATTCCACCCTGGTTGCAGCTGGGCCATCACTGCAGGCGAAATGCCGAAGACACCTATGCGATGTCAGCGCACTTTAAAAATTTCCAAGTGGTCGAAATTACGCCGGAGCCCTATCCTACGGCGCCTCTCATAGCCCGTGTACAGCTCCGCGGTTAAAAGCCCCACATATTAGAAACTTTTGGCATACCGGAGACGTGTTCGTACTGGACGCCGGCAGCGCATGCGCAGTAGCACTAGTGCGGCCAGGCGGGACCACTGCGCATGCGCAGCCAGCCTCCGGTAAGCCGGTGTAAGTACGCCTCCGCTGCGCTAAATGTCTTTAATGTGCCTTCATATGGGACTCCTATTCAGATTTTTTGCGCATTAGTTTTATTCCGTTTAATCTTTCACATATTGTATTCGTTATTTGACGTACTTTTTTGTGCTTTATAGTTTTAATATTGAATTTCAATGCTTCCATGTATGACTGCTATTTATTATTTTTTTTCTAAATCATTCGTATCCAGTTTCAATTAAAGCTGTTGTCTTCGGTGTTTGCTATATCACTTCTGATGTGGATTCAACACTTGGTCCTTTTCTTTATTTCTCCTTCGCAATATATTCTTCTGCTTATGCTTCTGAGCTCAGATGTTTTGTTTCACTTTGCAACACCTAATCGAGGGTCCCATTTTAATCTGCTACTCTGAGACCCTTGTCCTTATTACTATTGTTGGTTGACTTATTTATTATGCATGATTGTACTATGTAATAGACTTGGTTGCCCGCACAGTCAATGCGATGCCATATAATAGGCGATCTCGTGGTGGTTTGTAGGACACAACGTCCGTGTGTTTTGTAGCGATAGCTACATTACGGTAGCATTTCGAGCCTTCAGCATGGCGGTGCCACGCTGTCACGTGGTTTGTCACGTGGTGCGGAGCAGCTGCCGGCGGCGCGGCGCCGTGCCTAATCCCGTGGTTGGTCACGTGACCAAGTTCCACTCGGCTAGCTGTAGCTATCGAGTCACTCCAGGTTTAACCAAAGCTAAACCGCCGCCAATTTTTTTCCCGCTCTTTCATCTAAGATGATCCTCCACTTTTTTTCCCAGAATGTGGCTGAAGAAGATGATCAAAACATTTTAATTGGAACTAATATTGGTGATCGGCCCCCCTATTCTGGGAGTCAATTGGATCCTGCAGCCGATCTAGCCATTTAGGTCAGCCCCTGTTGAACTGCCGGGTCTCAGCAGGACAGTATTTCCTCCCACCGCCCAGTCGTCGGTTCTTCTATCCTTTCTATTACTGTGTTGCTTTGGCAGGCCCATACCACGTGGTATAGGTCCGCCTTTATGCCACAGTGTGCGCATATTCTTGTGGGCAGACTGCTGCCGAACAGCACGCCCCAAGTCAGCCACGAAAGGATACCTCCTGGCCTTTTCCTTCTCGCCCGGGACGAAGAAGCGAAAGCGGCATTTGGGAGCAGCGGTCCTTCAGTCTCTCTCCCGCTTCATTAATTAATTAATTAATTAATTAATTTAATGATGCGGCGGAGGAGGGACTGAAGCACAGCTGCACACAAATTCCGCTTTCACTTCTTCGTCCCGGGCAAGAAAGAAAAGGCCAGGAGGTTTCCTTTCGTGGCTAACTTGGGGCGTGGTCTCGTCCTGGGTTCTGGGGGAAAAAAAGAGCAGGGGGGGGGGGGGGGGGGGCAGAATCATTCTAGATGGCGCTTCCACCTCCAGGCGCGCCTTGTAGACATGACGGTAGATGGCGCACTCTCGAGGGCAGCCACTCCTGGGCTCACCACGCTGCTGAGGTCCACGTGAGCAGCCCTGTCTTTGGGCAGCAGCTGAATACGCGGCAGTTTCAGATTACTACACACTGCACTCACAACTGTGCCTTTAACCCCGGAGAAGTTCTCTCTCGCGAAATTCATCGCTGCAATAGGAGGAGGACATGCGCCTCGCATTGCGAAACCACTCCAATGACGTCAGCAGCGGCTTACGCCATTGTTCCGCCGAGGTAGCGCGATCCGATGATTGCACAATCACGCGACGTGTTTCAGCACAGTCAGGGCTTCCTTTTGATTCGTTCTCTTTGCTCGATGGCACGTGTGACGATAGCTTATTATACTCGCGAGACTGCCCGTGCCCAATGTCAGTCTAAAGCCAACAGATCGTTTGCGTGATGAAATACCTACGCACCGAAAGCTAAAAGGAAGGCATTGACCGGAAATTTCGGAATGTACTACGTACTCGAGCCCTGTTCTTGCGTTGGACTTCGCATGCACTGCATACATTCCGTTTGCTCACTGTGTGCGTCATTTGTTTTCAACATTTGATGTTTGTCTTTCTGCTGTGCGCACATTTTTTCGGGCAATTATTTTCGAAACGCTGTTCTTTCAAAATAATTGGTTCAGTTCTGTGTGCTCTCTGCACTGCTGTCATCTGTGGCCTGGAATGATAGAGAAAGCTCTGTAAATCCATATTCAGTACAGTTTCTTCCACGTCCATACACGAAAAAAAAAAATAATCCATTCATTCGTCGACAACCCAAGCTCAATATTGACGTCGCAGCGTCAGCGGTGGTTTTGTCGTGTGTTTTTGTTGCCGTCGTTCTGAATACGTCTGCCTGCTTCTACATTTGGGTTTTCGCCTTTACAAAAAAAAAAAACAATCGAACTTCTCAAAGTGTGCGTGCGAGCGCGGGGGGGGGGGGGGGGTGGACAGACGAGTTAGCCCCTTACGTGAAGCCAACTAGAGGGACTGCAATGCCGAAAGAAGCAGCAACACTAATATTACTTTGGAAGGGTCGCTCGCTCCAAAAGATCTTAGCCGGAGAATTCAGCTTTCAGCTCACCCTATTTGGCTTCAACGCTAAGCGGAGAGCTGGCTTTCAAGACACGCTTCAAGTCGACGGCCATCCAGGCGTCCGTGCCTAAGAAAACGGCGCGCCTGGAAGCGTATCCTTTCAGGAAAGAACGAATAAAGTGCACACGCTGATAAGTGAACTCAAAAGTAAGGAGGAGCAAAGGAGCACTCGTGCGCGCTGATTTTCCCCCTTTCTGTCAAAGATGGTAAAACGACGCCTCCAATGCGAGCCGAGGCTGCACTGAGTCAGTCGCTCGCCCCGTCTCTTTAACGAACCTCGTCGCGGATGCTTCTTTTTATTTCCACACGAGCGGTTCGTCGTCTGCGGCTCTCGAGCGCTGGACTGAAGCCGTATTGCAATTACGCGTCTGAGAGCGCCATTCAGCCGAGACGGGGCCACGTCGGGGACGAAGTGAAGGAAGGACCGCGTGTTAAGGTTTCGGCGCGTGCCATTATCCACGCCGCGAGCGATTCGCTTCATCCTTCGAGGGTGGGAAGGAAGACCCATGCGCGGAAGGGCAATGAAGACACCGTCTTCAGAAACGGAGCTTTTGGCAGCCTTTCCAGACTGAGGCGCTCTCCTGCGGCGGCTAAGCGTGGCCGCGGCGCCTACTTTGTCAAGGGCGCGCAGTGCGAAAGAAAAAAAAAATCACGGACTTTTATCTCGCATTCTTGTAGATGCATTCTTGCTTAGGTATATTAAATATATTGTTCTTTTCCGTGGTTTTGTTCCTTCCACTAGAGTTTATTTACTGCTTCTTTTGTTTATATATTCTTTTCACTTTGTAACGACTATTCGAGCGTCCCATTTCGGCCCGTGACTCTGGAACCGTTGTCTGTAATGTTATTGATTGTTGGGACGACCCCACATACTGCGCTGGTCCAGACGGGACGGAGAGGCAAAGATACTCCACTAGATCTCAGTTGGAACGAAACAGCTGTATTAAAGAATTGCATATGATCGAGTGCATGATTGGGGCTGGCGCCGGAGTTTTCGTCATGAGGAACGGAGGTAATGCGGAGCTCACCGTGCTCGTCTTCTCACCGATGGCTCAGGCGCTTGGTGTCCGACTGCCCAGCGTTGTCGTGGCGGGCGTTTCAGTCGCCCTACTGCCCAGCTTTTCTTTGCTTCCCGTCCATTCGGGCGATCCCTCTTTCCTGGCTGGAGTGTCTCCCTCGCCCCCCTCTCAGCGCCGGCGCCTGCGGCATTCCCTGTCTTCCCCGGACCTCCCGCGTGCTTGGACCTTTTCTCCTCCTGCTGGCGCCCCTGTCACTCTTGCGGGGTATGCTTGACCAGTTGAATGCTTGTCGGCGTGCGAATAAAGGTGACGGCCAGACAGTCGGCATTCGGACCCCTAATGGGCACTGGCCCCCAACTCCCGACGATTCCTGGCGCCGCACAGTCTCTTGCTCAAGCGCCTCCGGGGTCCCACAAAGGGAAGATGTTGCCAGAGATAGCGGATCTCCGGAGACGCGCAGCGCACTGTCACATTTTTGTACGGTGTCTTCACGGGTTATAAAAATAAACTGAAATTGAAACTACAGTACACAGAAACTGCACTGGCCCCTCCCCCGCCCTGTACTCATGAATGTGTCTAGACCAAGGATCAGCAGGATCAGAGCACAGCACAGCACGTATCCTGGTGAATATTTCTCCTTGTTCGAATATCCTCTGAGTGCAGCGGCGGTGCTTAGTGGATTCAGAAACTGCTTCGATTTGCGGTTGGTGCGAGGTTCTATCTCCAGTGCCGCCGGGATTGAACTTATCGTTTTTCTAACAGGAACAAGCCTGACCTGATGCTCGGCTCCGATGGGATCTGATGGTAGAAAACAATGGACGTTGTGCAGTACAGGAAATTTTCAGGATCTCAACATACGAGGCGACGAGCTCGGGCATTCGCACGCGTCGTCACGCCTAATCGCTGGTTGCGAAATCGACAAACTCCGCATCCGTCGTCGCGCTCCGCCATGTTGGATAATATAAGGAAAGTCTCAGTGTTGCTCCAGAGCTACGTTATCCAGAGGGCTTCCATAGCCAGGCGGTAAGTGCCGCAAAAGGTTTCGTTTTAGCAGAAGCATGGTTGCTGAAACACTTTGGGCGCTGTTAAGGGAAGGAAGGGAAGAGGGAAGAATGAGGTCCGTTTCTGGATACGGCGGTTAAACTCGGTTAGACACTAACTTTCTTGCTCCCATCTAAGTTGCAGCTAGAATCTGTTTTTCGCAGATTCAACTGGAACGACATTTTGGCGGCTTTTTTGTTAGACCAACTTTCGCAGCGTCATTTCAGTCTAGTTACGTTGAATCTAAGTGGAACGTATTTATTTGTGTGGAACAGCCGTCTCGTTATTTGTCCCGGTACGGTTATATGGAACCCGGTTCCAGTTACTTCACTAAGCGTTCCAGGTACAGTTCAGTTACTAAACAAAGCATTCGACAGAGCTCTGTCTCGTTGGGAAAGAAATTTATATTAGACAAGAACGCCAGCCAAAACGGTAAAACGAAAAACCTAAAACTTGGATTAAATTCACTTAATACTTGCAAGGAGGAAAGGAGGCGAAACGCCGCAAGCGGTTGCTTATTTTTCTTCCGCAACTGGGCACGTGACGTCTGCGGAACACTTATTTAGCGGTGCAATAAATTTCCATGTTCTCAGCGGGGCCAGTGCAGCGAGTCGCGTTTGCACGGCGATGTTTCTCAATGGTTCGCTCCACGTAAATTGCGTTATCTGCCTGCCGATGGTGGTGTGTCCGGAGAAAATGCGCTCCATGCCTACCTACGAATGGTGTAATTTTTGTTTGCGGCGATAAAATTTTTAGAAACTATAACTAAAATGACTGCTACGTTTTTTATCAATTCACATGTAATACCCTTAAGGCCGGGGTCGGGCGTTATGGATGGGAGTGTAGTGCATAATATGTTCAATAAATCACAAGAAAACGAAAACACATATAGATACCAATATTTATACAAAGTATACAAAAATATTAAATCAAAGCTCTAAAGTGAGCTCATAGAGCATTTTTATGCATATCAATTACTGTTACTGGCAAAGCTTTTTGTTGCATAATTCGACTCCCAATCGTGGATACTGGTGTGATCGTTTACGTACACCGGCAATAGACGATTTTTCTAGGCTCTGAACTTCCGGATTTGTGCTTTTGAACTGAAAATTCTGCCCGTCTATGAGGACGGTTTTCTTAACGAGAGATGGGCGTCTAGCAAGAAATCTTTGTTATAGATGTTGACTTCGATAAAAAATGTATTCGGCAAATAAATCAACGGTTCATCAAATTGCAGAGTGCCGGAATTGTCCAACAGCAAGCCGCTCTTAACCAACAGAAAAGCTGAATCATCGCTGGGCTTCTAAGTTCTTGCCTTGCATAGGACACAACTCCTCGTAGTAATTCCTTGTTTGCGCATGCGTATCTGCCAAAATTTTCAAGTGAAGCAGTCGTAACATTCGAAGGGCATTCGAAGTTTAAAGCACTGTTTTTTTTTTCTCTTCTGTGGCAGTAGCACCTGTTATTGCTAAGGCAGTCTTGCTCCTCTAAAATTAACTTGTTTTTCCTTAGAAAACAGTTTGATTAAAATATGGTTTTCCTCTATGGAGCTTCCAAATTATGATCGAACAATAACAAATGGCTTCCAAGTCCTGCATTCTCCGCTACTGCCACAACCGTAATCGTCGGCTATCTTTTGCAAGCCTGTTTTACCCCTTCAAGAATGAAATACCGGTAAAAGGAACACCTTCGGCCAAACTAGTGTATTGATATTGTAACGTGCACTATACGCACTATAAATTTCCCTACCTGTAATATAAACCATGCAATACAAAACGAAATTGAAATTTGCTTTATCTGCGTGTTTCTGTCCTATATCTACTCGGTTTCAAGTAAAACTGGCCTGTATAAGTGCTATGACCTGGAATAAAAAAAAAAAATGGGGACGTGATATTAGATACATGCATTACTGCGACAACCATCGTTGCTTCTCATAAAAAATTCCCCATATGCAGATATAAACAAAATATTTTTCAGCCAACCGCTCTCAAGCTAGCAAAGTGACATAAAAAGCATGAGGTTCCGATACAGGACACTGCCTGGAATTTTAAAAGGCTGTGTGTGAGTAAACCGCGCACCAAGCTGCTATCAACTGACAACACTCGTTGGGTTGATGTCGTATGCTTCGTATGCAGGACGTTTCAGCTAAGCCTTTACACAATTTTTTTTTAAATTGGCTTTTTGAGTTAGAAAAAGCTTTTTATTTTCGGCATAGCATTGTCAGCGGTGTGGTGCACCTGAATACACTTAAGATGTGCTATCAGGTCGATTAACTAATATTGAATAGTGGAGTTCTGTAGCGATAGCTACATTACGGTAGCATTTCGAGCCTTCAGCGTGGTTGGTCACGTGGTGCGGAGCAGCTGCCGGCGGCGCGGCGCCGTGGCTGATCACGTGGTTGGTCACGTGACCAAGTTCTACTCGGCCAGCTGTAGCTATCGCGTCACTCCAGGTTTGACCAGAGCTAAACCACCGCCAATTTTTTCTCACACTATGGGGTTCATATCCGTATGTTGGAGACCCAAGCAAAAAATACCACTGAGCTTTCCAACTGGAAAATTCTCATTTGTGTACTTGAAACCAACTGGGAGCTTCATTTGGAATGTAGGCCCAGTCAAAGAACAACCACTGGCTTACAGATGAAAATTTTCCATTCGTGCGTTTGAAACAAAGAAACCTCTCAAATTTGAATAGATTGGGCATTCCTCTTCATGAAGCAAGTTGCAGTGCCATTGAAGCCTATCCGGCGGTCAAGTTTTTCGCAATATTCAGCTAAGCACTGCATTCATGTCGTCGTGTTATAATTAGACACGAGAAAAGATTGACAGGTCGCATGTAGCGCTGTCAAGTGCATGTACTAATGCCTCTCTTACGTAGGCGTTAAAAGTAAGAAAACGAGCTCATGTAATGTTCAGGCCTCCAAAGCACATAAGTAGTCAGCCAATAAGAGAGGAATTTGTCTACAAACGTTAACATTTTTGTTTAGATATTGAAGGGAGCCATAGTCCCGCACCTCTGTAACGCAAAACTGTGCAAACACTATTGTTCAGAGTATGAATATAGAGTAGGGTATGATAACACAAACTTGAACACGCGTTACTTACTTTATATAGTCAGATACAACTCAAGAACGAAACGACTTTTTTCATTCAAAAGACCCCCTTCCAGCCAGTGGCGTCGGCTGATTTTCATGACCCTGCCAGCGTGACAATGCCGCTGGAAGGGGGTCTTTCCGCGAGAATCGGCCGACGCCACTGGCTGGAAGGGGGTCCTTTGAATGGGAAAAGTCGTTTCGTTCTTGAGTTGTATCTGACTATAGGCGCTTAAAAGGCCGTGTCTGTTTCTTCATGGCTTCTTAGTGTAATTCATATCAGGGTTATGATTTTCTACCATAGAGTTTAAACACCGGGTTTGTGAACAGTATTTTGACTGAAGTGTTGTGAACCAAAGGAAAATGTCACTTCATGGAAAGAATTGTAACTGAGCTGAACACCACCATGAACCGCCAAACCGTATGTGCCCTGAACGTCGCAAATACGCGATGTGGGAACTGCAAATTGTCACAGTGGTTTGGCGTGCCCGCACAGCAGCTGTACATGGCGGTGAACCCCAAAGTCATGTTTTACTTCAGAATTTCAGAATATAGCCAGACCGGTGTTAAAACTGCTCCAGCTTCACATACACGTATCTGCAGATACGCGTATATGAAATAGTATTCCACATAAAACGTTAACTGTAACGCTGTTCCACATAATAGTGATGGCTCTATCTGGCACACGGTTGCACATGTTTAAGCGGAACCTCAAAAAGTTGCACTTAAGTTCTAGTCACATAAATAAAGCCAGATTAAGGATGATCAACGTTGACGGCATTATCTCAGAGGAACTACCTGATGCAGGTATCACTACAAAAAAGAAGATAAGGACACGCACGCATTGAGGCTTCAGGGCTCTGAAAAAACCCAGCTGCCTTACAAGTTACAAGGACTTGCTCATTCGCTCAACTTCCTGTTTCGGGTGATTCAAGAGGAAATCCGGCTATGCGGAACGTGTCACATTTCCGGGGGCTGATTTTATGCAGCTGTTCGAACTGACGTGGCATCTGTGGATTAGCTGGAGCTCACTGTCTTAGCTGCAACTTGCTTGCTTACCCATCCAAACGCAGGTTGTTTCGAGTCATCAGTTGAAAGGGGTGGCACCGGCGGCAAAGTGGTATTATATGATGACGTAACTGTTTCTGTTCGAAATGAAGAACTTCAACTAAATGGCATGTGTTTTCATTTAATTTTTCTCTCTGTATCTCTAGAGTAACCAAAACACACTTTCGCACGGTTGGTGCATTCGTATTAACTCGTTTCGCTTGTGAGCACTTGAGAGAATAAGTTCTAACTTTGCACAGGTCAATGGCGGGAGTTGTTCCACTGAACGGCTGCATTTTTTCTCGAAACGATAGAACACCGGTGGTCGGTGTTCAATTCCACGTCAGTTTAGTTCCTTCTGCCAACGTTCCTCGCACGAAACGCGATCTAAGCCAAGTTTTTTAACTTGGCCGCGAGACAAACCAAATGGCGTGAACAGGCGCTGGTTAATCGCAACGGTAAGCGGAAATAGTCAGGGTCCAAGCTGCGCGTGACAACCCCTTTTCACGCGTCGTCTGCCATCCAGCAGACGACATTGCACACGCAGACGATCATCACAAGTGCCCGGATCGCAGCCAGTTTTAAAGCCGCCGGCGTTGGCAGGCAATCGTTTCCCGGGAACTACGCTTGCGGGTAATCGTTCGCGTCGCGGTTCCACGATTTCTTCGCCCTTTAAAGCTGTTCGCGCCCATCGCGTGCAGAGGCGCCAGGATCCCCTGGCACCCCGTCCGGCCCCGCGACAAAGCCGAGCGGCGCGACAGACGCCTGCGGCGCAAAGTGGCCGTGTCAGTTGCGGAGGCCGATCGTTGGGAAGCCCCCTCCGTACAGAAAGCCGGCGTGGGTGGCTGCGGCACAAAGCCGCGGGCTCAAAATCGCGGCTCGCTTCATCGCGCGCGGCCGGGCGTATCCCTTTTAAACGAAGGGCCGAGCGACGATCGCGCTCGGCCGAGCTTCCTGCCTATCCGCGCTAATTACGTCCGCGATTCGAGCACCACGAGAGAAGGCTGGCAATCCCGTGGCCCTCCGCTCTCTCTCGATCCAGTGACGCCAGCAGCGCCCGGTAGACAGACTGGGGAGGAACAAAGGAGCGGGAGGAGGGGATGGAAGGCGAGCGCCCTTCCTCTCACCCTGGTTTCGCCGAGGTCGGGGCCTCCCTGGCGACGACGCTGGCGCCGTTTGACGCCGGCGCGTGGTTGCGGCACTCGGTGCTTGCTGCGCCACACGACGCGGCGGCCGCGCGGTGGAGCCAGGTCTGCGGAGCCCGCAAGAACCGCAGCACCGCCGACCATGCCGGCTGGGTGGGCGCGCCGGGATTGATAGGGCGCTGAGACGCCGACCCACCGGCACCCCCCGTTTAACGCGCCATTTGTTCGCCCTCTCACTATTTCATTTTACCACTTTCTGCCGTGGAAACGCAGAAGTATTTCGTTTGAACGCTTTGTTGCATTTTGAGCTTAACTTTTTTTTTGCGAGAACTATAAGGTTCGTGCAGTAAAAATATTGATGCATGCGTAATGCATGTGTCTGGTTCAAAGCTCTCCATGCAGCGTTGGCAGACTAAACACCGGCTAGGCTTTACCACACGATAGTGGTGTTTCAAGGAGAATCGGTAAGGCACCAAGATTGGACCATTCACGTTTCGCAATAAAGTAGGCTCCCGACCAATGACCGATGAATGGCCGGTGATCACCAGAAGGGAAATTACACTTTCGTCCAAAGGAGAGCCTGTTAGCAGGCTATTATTCTTCTACCGCTATCATTTGGCCTCACGTGCGCAGCTGACTCCTGCAAGTCACAATGTTTGTCTGCGGCGAAACGATAGCGTTAGACTGCTGTGGTGTTATTAAATATTTGGGTAGCGGATTATATTACTGCTGAGTCTTGCGTGAATGTAGTACGCAGGCTTAACCTATTTACCCAGTACTAAGGTATCGATATAGTGACATTATAGACTTATAGCATATCCTTGCCATGTTTACGTTACCATTTACAGAGATGATAGGCTGTCGCAACCCGGTAACGGCCTCGCATACGCGGATGGCGCCAGCCTATCTCGGTAAACGGTAATGTAAACACGATAACGATATGCTATAACTAATACTTTCTTAATGCGGAGCGCGGACGTCACGAACAATTGAGATATATGAACGGATATTTATCAGCTACTGTTTTGTTGTCCCTCTTCCATTGGCATTTCGTTTTTTGCTGAACCGTAACGTTATTTTCCTCCTCTGCCTTGCTGGACCATCTTTCTCCTCCTCAATCCTGTACTCTCTTCTTACGGCTAGTGTCGTACTAAGCGGAGTACGGTTTTCTGACACTTCTTGCGCCTCTTTGAAGAGAAGTGCCCCTAAATGAATCCTTGATACCGTCGACTGCGCAAGGATAATCTCCTCTGCTAATTTGCATAGCTTAGCACTCTTTCACCAGTTACGACTTGTCCACTAGTCCATTCACGCAGGGTGACATGAAGGACTCTTTTAAATCAGACTACAAACTACCAGTGGCTGAGTGTTTTTACGTCCTTGTAGGCAGCCTGAGATAAAAAGCGCGATCTGGACTATGTGTTTTATTTAGCAGAAAATTTTCTTTGCCATTTATTTCTCAATTTTCAGCCGCATTCGTATGAGCGGCTACAGAACACATATACCGCGCAGGTTCAGTGCTGCTCAATAACATGAAAGGTGTCTAACACGATGTCATAAGATGAGAACAACACTCAGAGCGAAGTACCAAAAGTACTAAATGTTTCATCGGGTCTCTTACCTCTTCGCGCATAGCATGTCCAATCTGCTTACATTCTCCCGGGTTAGTCGAGACCGAAGAAAGGCTCGTTAGTTTTACTTGTGTAATGTGCACGACCTTTGGTAAGGCTACAAAGCGCGCCTCTCGCGTTCTCCCTTTCTGTCTATTTTATTTTTCGCGTCGGCTGTGAGCCCTGCACTTTCGCTATAGAGGCAACTTCGCGCTGTGCGGACATACCGGAAGAAACAGAGGTGGGACGAAGCGTAAACAAAGGTGGCAGCGTCAACAAACGCTCTTCCTTTCTATCCCGAACGTCCAAACACATTTGCCCCCGATTCTGCGAGTCTGCATCCAGCTGCGAACGCCGTCTATTTCGACCGCAATGAGCGATGGCCTCGAGAGCGGCGGCAAGGCGAGGCACGCAAGGCCTCGCGTGCGAACGAAGAAGAACGGGCGCGAAAGGAAGGGAAGGAACAAAAAGGAAGAAAAAAGAGGATAAATTGCGGCGGAGGTAGCAAGCACTGCGACGCAGAACGAAAGGGCAAGGATTGAACCGAAAGTGGGGCGCGTCCCGGGGAGACGGGCACCACGCCTTCGGGCGTGCCTGCGCTCGCTGCCAGACAGCAGAGGACGCGGCGGCCCTGGGAGGCGAGAGGGAAGGGGAACTGGGGAAGCGCCGAGAGGAAAGTGCGGCGAACGAAGGGACAAAGGGAGAGACGGGAAGGACGGTCAGTGGGCGATGGCGGACGGCAAAGGAAAGCGCCTCGCCACTACGCAGTGCGTCAGCAACCGGCGCTGGAACAACGTTAAACGACGCGCGCAATTAAGGAAGAAAATTAGATAAAACGTCCACCGGCTGCACCGCTGTCTCGATAAAAGCGTGCATCGCTGTCGACGATAGAGGTGGTGTGCGTTAATTACGTATCGCATTTGCGAAGCGGTTGACACAAGACCGCAGTCAAGTAGAGAGTTGCTGCCTGGCCCATCGTCGGGGCAGAACATAAGGGTGTCTGATGTTCACAAAACGCGCTCGAGTGCGAAGAGTATTTATGGAGGGCGCCGTGCAGCGAGCTTTTCCCGGAGTAAACGACGTTAGCGTCGTAGCATGCCGTATGAGCAGTCCCCAGCGTTCACATGGCCGCCAAGAGAGACTTGCTCAAGGCAGGCCCAAGTGGAAACGTCAGCCGGGAATGGGGCGCTCTCCAAAAAAAAAAATGCCCTATGGTCAGGTTGTTCAGCTGTGTCAGAGAACGGGTGCAGCCATCGGGGCTGGACGGACAGGTTTGGAACATTTGTATTTGTCGTTTCTCTTTCCAAATGACGGGAGACAAGACTGGTAGAAGTCTTTCAACTCAGCCTTTGACTAGCTGGCGCCAGCTGTAGCCTCGACTACCATTTTCGAGAGACAGAGTACTGGCTGCCCTCTTTGGGTGCTCCCTAATGGCTTCTTCTGCACGGTAGAGTCCATTGCTCTTTGTCTCGGCTGAAGATGCGGAGAGACGGCCGGCAGCGACGTGGCGAAGTCCCTAAAGAACGAAGGACTATGATGCTTAGGGATGTAGGGGAGAGGGTATGGATGCAAGCTAGAAGGAAAGACACAAGAAGGCACACCCGCCATGGCCGCCGGGGGCGCTCACGCGCGCCTACCCTTGGCCCCGGGCCGGCCCAGATAGCGCGCGCTTTATATTTAGTCCGTTCTCCAAACGCGTTCGGTCAGCCCATCTGCAGCGCGGTGTCGTGCCGCCGGGGACTCCCTGGCGGTCAGAGCGGCCGGCACGCGAGGTCGCGATGCGGCGGCGCGTGTCGGCCTTCGTTGCTCGGCGGCTGCTGGTGCAGTTCGCATTCTTGGGCGCTCATCTCAGGACCGACTGATCGAACAGCTGCGGCCTTGGAGCTGGACCACCGGCGTCTTACTCGGAAGGCAGATCGAAGCAGGCAGCTGGCCAAGGAGTCCGCATTCGAGTCCACGCGGCAGTAACCGAAACTGTGAACGGACGAAATTGTATGAACGGAACTCTAAAACTCCTGCTGGCTGAGAAATATGTGAGAGAGTGGTTAGACTCTTTCACGTCGCCGAAGTCCCTGGAATTCTTCCGGGCCGAACCAAGCGGCTCAAACGGCGGGCGAATAGGGAATTAGGGCAATGCCGCGTCCCAATGACCGCCCCTTTAGAAAGGGTTTTCCTCGCTCACCGCATAGGGTTCATGAGGCCAGCACTGTCGCGTCTATCAGTGAGAACGTCCTAGTGAAGTAAGGCAGTCCGCTTTAACGACAGAGCCCGTTTCCACAGCACTCCTGACTTGCACCAGCCGCTGTATCGCCCTCATCAGCAACCTCCCTAACGTCGCCCTTTGCCAATTCTTTCTTTCCTTTGGTGTCGACCGTTTTGTCTTCATGCGCTGCACAGAGAGATTGGGTGCAATAAAAATAATAAGTGAGGGTGACCTTGTGGGGCTTCTTCAGCTATGAGCGGAGCCCGCACTTCACTCGAACAATGGACGACAGAATATTTCTGAGCTCATTGCAGCCGCGTGCCGCAGGCGCTCTCTAGTCCTCGTTCGCGCTACTTTAGAAGCATCAAAAGCATAGTATTTTAAAATCTGTTTATCACATAGGCGCGAGTAGGCGCATTGATGTTTTACTGCTTACAGAGACCAATTATAATCGGCCTTATAATTCGATTCCAGCAGCCTGCGAGGCTTTCATTCCTACTCGAACTGTCGAGTTTCTGGACGAGATGGCGGTGTTCTGGTATTTGCGAAAGATGTCCGACTGACTGACGTAGTCATTTCAATGCAGCCAAAATTCCCACCTCTTTTCTTAAGTGATTCAGTGGCCCTCTATTGAACCGCCATGCTCGAACAGAAGGTAAATATTCGCCAAACTTTCGACATCCTTTGCTAAATGTGCTACCCACAATCTAATTTCAGCGGGAGCCATGAATATAGATAGATATTAGCATACCCGAAAATACAGCTGTAGCTTACTTCTCTTTGGCTGGGGTCTTCAATATGTATACCCGCGAACAATGTGCAGGGTCTAAATTAACCGTGTCCTGCACTTACCGCATTGCAGACAGGCGCCCCAAGCTCGACCCACCTAGCGGAGTGATACGGTCAGAAGTGGCGGGTAACTACTTTATTGTCTTATATTTTTTTAACACCAAAATGGTTCTTCCTCAGCCCTGAACGCATCGTGTTACCCTCACAGACAGCAAGCATGTTGATCAATTATTTTAATGCTTTAAATGCGACATAATCGTAACGAAGAACCGCGTTGCTGTTTACATAGAGCTTGTGATATCCTTTGACAGAATTTACCCTCAGTTAACAAAGCAGGTGATAATAAAGTTCGGGAACCCTCATAAGAAATTGATTACGGCAGAAGTCTTGCAGCTATTTTAGTATATTTGGAGCCTTTATGAAAACAATCCTTCTGATCGGCTGCGAAGCGAAAACATATCATGATTCAAAATACACTAACGGCTAATCTGAGGCTACAAAAAGAAATATTTGTCAGAAGCAAAAGAAACATGCCAAAAACTTCGCACCTTAAAAAGTATCTTCGACTAGCCAAGCGAACAGGGCTTAATTGATAAGATAAGCACATGTTTTGGTGATGCAATCCCACTTAGCATTGCAATGCATTTAATGATAATATTGCATGAGCACCGGGTGAGCACAAAACATAATCCTTCTGCGCATTGCATTGCAAAACAACGCTGCCACTTCCTTCTGCATTTCCCTCTCGTGTGGATGCAGACGAGCTAAAGCGCATGCTCGAAGCGATTCCTTTATCTCAGCCGTCTAGCTATGCAACAAAAATACTAGTCAAGGATTTACTAAATAACTATCACCTACTCAAAAAACGTTCACCTGAGCATTTTGGTCGCCTGCCTCGAGACTGGCGAAATCTCACAGAGGTTTAAGATATCTATTATTCAACCTATAAGTAAGAGCTCCAAACGGGACACAAATAATTACATACAGATTTTGATGCTATCCACTCTTTGCCACATATTGGAGGCTATTGTGCATCAAAGCATGGTGTGGTTTTGCGGGAGATATTCAGTGCTGAACCTGACGCAATGCAGGTCCCGCTGTCGGCTCAGCCTCATAGACTTACTCGACGATTGCTGCTACAAACCCACTTATCAAAACGAAATTCGACTAGGCCTTTTTCTGGACGCAACAAAGGTATTCAGAACCGTTGACCACGATAGTTTGCTTCAAAAACTCTGCTACTGTGGATTCTGTGCACAGTATGGAATATCTCTTACAAGCTCCTACCGTTCCAATAAAATTTCGGCCGGGCCTAGTCGGTGTATGATACTGATGTGGTGAACGATGAACGCAACACACTTCTTCGTGGATTGTCTAGTGTTTGCGCTCATGGTTCGCCATAAGAATATCCTACCGCTTTCATGTAGTTAGAACTGAAGACTGTCACAGTGATTCCACGCACGTAAAGTATGCTTTCCCACAGGGATCAGTCCTCAGCCCACTGCAATTCAAGATTCACGTAAACAGCCTAGGCACCCTAACCTCAGCGCTCTCCTGTACCAGTACGCTGATGACTCCGCTTTCATTCAACCCCAACAAACACGTAGTGAGGCATTAGTTCTCCTCCAGGATGACACCGAGGAATCGGTATACTGATGGTAATGTTCCAGGAGCCCGACTTCTTTCTTGGTTAAAGACACTGACGGTGCACTAACACATTTACTATTCATGCCCCGGAGAGGTGAAGTAAGCTTCCGCAACCTCTTCCTTAGTTTACTAATTACGTCATCTCACCAAGATAGTCGTCTCCGTGAGCCCTGCACCTTGCGCAATGCGCGGCAAGGTTCACTTGGGCTAGCAGCGTATCGCGTGCTGTGCTCGCTCAATATTTCGTTAGGCGGCTCCCTGCCAGCCCTATGTATAGGACCGACCCTATGCCAGCGGTATTTCGTATGCAACTTCTTTCTTGCATTCCCTGGACTCTGCTTCACGCTTGGTTTAACACGTATTTGCCGCTCTTTTTCTTCCTTCCTCATCGTTTCTGTATAGTACATGCCTTTCGGCTTAAAATGGGCAGACGAAACAACGTTCGAGTCATACCCGGTGTCATTTTTATTTAATCGATGCGAGAAATGGTGCACTTAGGGAATTGCTAGGTACCATTTCCTGCTTTCTCTTTCCCGGCTCTGACCTGCACGCTTTGTTGTCCTTGGGATCTTCTTGATGATTTCTCCTGCTACAGAAGCTATCAGCGCGGCTGGGCAGCCACTCTCGTCCGTGGTCTTTCCGCGTGCTCCTTGACCGCTCGATGAAAGCGCATGTTGTTTTCCGCAGCTTGCCTCAGGCACAATTTCGCAAGCGTCCTTTTCACCGCCTCCGAGTGTTTTGAGGCGTAGGGCAATATTCCCTCCCGTCTGGCTTATGCTCTTTTGCTGCCACGTGTGCCGCAGGCCGAAATGTATGCGTGTAGATCAAGGTGAATTCCAGACTTTCGCGAGCTTTCTTGAAGACTTCCATGGTTCTTCTTTCAGCTACGTCTTTTGGGAATCTTCTGTACGGGGAGGAGAGAAGACATCTATATATCTGAAGCTTATGAGAGCGCCAACTTAATTCAGGCTCACTTGTAACACACTATCTCCCTTGGACAGTTAAAGGTTGCACAACGCTGGGGCCACGCAGGAACCGCTGTTGATTGCTGCCTTTTGTGCATGCACGGCGCTCCTGAATTCGACTATAAGCGATTCCAGGTACGTTTTGATAAGCGCCAGGAATTTGCTAACGTCGATTTTACATTAATTTTGAACAATCATTACGCCGAAGGCGCCAATGTACTCTTCAACTGCCGATATCGCTGATTTTTAATGAACAATGTAGAATATATCAGTGATGCCCCGTGACAAGCACTTCACCGCTCCCCTTCGCTGAGAAACTCGGTTATCCAGTCCTAATTTGGCGTTCGCGTCTTTTCCATCTTTTTTCGCCAGAAGTGTGCTGTACTACAAGAAACGTATGTTAGTCGGTTATCGCAGCACGTGGCACGTTGTATCTGGTAAATCCTCTGACCACAGAAAAAGCCACTCTTCAATGCAAATTTGCCTCTGGGAAGCTTCTTGCATGTACTCTAGGAAAAAGATGTGGCCAAAAATAGGGCTTTCTGATGGGTGTGCACATTTCCTGCAGTGTTCCAGCAGTGAAAGTAACATATAACGCTGCATAGCCAGGCTTAGCAGGCGAAATTTTATTTCGAACGGGCTGTACAGCTCCCGTAAGCACAGCGGGGGTTGGATGCATTTTGCGTTATTCGTGCCAGGCAAAATATCAGAGCTCTCATTCAGCTCGTTAGCGACAAGGATGAGAGGAATGCAGGAAACGATTCTCTAAATCTCCCAAAATGCCACACCTCCTAGTTAGCCGTCGCTTACGCCATTGGAATTTTGGCCAACTTTCTGACGGAACTTGAAGGCCACTATAAATACTTTATAAGTTTGACGAGCAAAAATACACACTTAAAGATGACCGCCGCGGTGGCTCAGTAGTTATGGCGCTTGGCTGCTGACCCGAAAGACGCGGATTCGATCCCTGCCGCGGCGGTCTAATTTCGATGGAGGCGAAATTCTAGAGGCCCATGTACTGTGCGATGTCAGTGCGCGTAAAAGAACCCCAGGCGGTCGAAATTTCCGGAGCCATTCACTACGGCGTCCCTCATAGCCTGAGTCGCTTTAGGACGTTAAGCAACCGTAACTAGAATAATAAGAATGGGACGGAGCGCATATGGGGCAGGTTCTATCCGATCATGAATGGCAGTTTACGAATATCCCTCAAGAGAAAAGTGTACTACAGCTGTAGATTACCGGTACTATCCTACGGAGCAGAAACGTGGAGGCTAACGGAAAGGGCTCAGCTTAAGTTAAGGACAACGCAGCGAGCTATGGAAAGAAAACTGATAGCTGTAACGTTAAGAGAACGGAGCGGCCTGAGTGGGTGAGGGAACAAATGCGGGTTAATGACATCCGAGTTGAAATCTAGAGGAGAAGTGTGCTTAAGCAGGGCTTTTAATGCGAAGGCAAGATAACCGCTGGTCTCTAAGGGTAACGGAGTGGATTCCAAGAAAAGGCAAGCGTAGGAGGGGACGGCAGGAAGTTAGGTGGGTGGATGAGATTAAAAAGTTGGCGGGTATGCGGTGGGCGCAGCCGGAAAATGACAGAGTTAATTGGAGAGACATGGGAGAGGCCTTTGGCCTGCAGTGGGCGTAGTAAGGATGATGATGATTATGATGACGGTGATGATGATGAAACCATAAACCAGCTTAGCCATGCTGTACCATAAGAGCCTAGAAATTCTTTTCTTCCTTTTTAATCGAGATTTATTTCCTCAGTTCATCAGTGATGGGCGAATGTGTGATGAAAGATGTAGTAATGATTAAATTAATGGAAAAAGGCTAGCTGACTTTATGAAGTCCAGTAGAGAGCGATGTTATGGTCCCTGCGTCCAAGCAATACACGAAGCAGGGTTGCTTGGTGAAAGACCCGCTACCTTCAGGTGTCGGATCCTTGTAGGCTTGAGAGCAGGGCAGCCCCACAGAAAGTGGTTAATGTCGGCTTCAATGTCCTCGCGTTTACATATGGGACACCCAGGCCGAGGAAAGAAATCTCGGTACTGAGGCCACTTCCGAGTGATGGCTGGTGTGAGGGCAACCCCGACCCGGATCCTCCTAAGCGCAACCTCCTCTGCACGGGTAAGACCGCGGCGGAGGGTTACCGCACACGGAGGGATGAGAGCAGGTGTGCTGCGCCGGAGGAGTTCCTTTCTTGGTGAAAGGAGAATGAAATTGCCCAAATGAAGGAGCCGAGGCAATGATGAGCCTGGAGTCGCGAGGCGGGTCGCTAAATCTAGAGGTCAGCAGATCCCGTAAGAACCACTCAATACGTACTGGCTGCGGGATGCGTGCCGCGAGCCGGTGGATGTCCTGACATATCGTTGGACAGCGGCTAACACGTCGTAGCAACCGGACTACTTGAAGGGCGGATGAAAACGCGGGCCGCAGGGAGCACATATAGTTGTGGCGGCCACGGTGCAGAGTGCTTCTTGAACTGCAACGAGCTCAGCACAAAAACAAGAAGGGGCTTCCGTAAGCTGAAACCAAGAGGTTTGATTCAGGGCAGGTCTGCACGAGTAGTAGGTTGCTGTTGTTGCTTCGCAGGCTTGTATGGTTGTGTCTACGTAGACAACAATGGATCCTTCAGGCAGGCAAGCATCTTGTTCTTCAAATTTCTGGCGAAGCAACGATGCCGAATTAGCAGATGTTGGTCAGCGATTATCTGTTGGCTTGTTGTCGATGAGCTGTACAAACTTTCATGGGGGAAGAACTGGAGTTGGCGGCTGAAGAATGGAGTGTGACGTTGCATAAGTCCTCAGTGCATGCGTGTAGTGCGATAGACTGACCTTAAGGCTGCGCGCATCACGGCGCTGCTGCACCAGCTCATCGATGGTATTGAGCTGCGCATTCTCTTGTAAAGCTACGACAGGTGTGATGCGGGGAAGGCACGTACTGATCCTCATACCCTCTCGGTTCACGCCTTCAAGGCGATCCCATTGGGCTCTTGTAAGATGTTGAAACTGGGCTTGATAAACAATACGTGGCTACAGAACTGCCCTCATCAATTGCCGTGCAACGAACGAGCCTGCGCCACCCGTTTCAAGAGCAATTCTTCTAATCAAACCCAAAGTCTCAATAGCCTGCCTTTTTGCCTGAGAAAGCCATGCAGTCGCTGATCCTGATTGGCGAATCGTTAAGCCAAGGATTCCCGCAAGATTTCCTGCCGCTATATTGTGGGTGGCGAGGATAAATGCTAGATCGAAGACTCGCTCATAAATATCAGCGTCCACTGGTTGCGAACAAAGGTTAAGTCTGAGAACAGGAAAACATTGCCCTCTTTGCAACAGTAAAAAAAAATAGTTCTTTTGGGATTCCTGAAACGCCCAGTCAGCGGAAATATGCGCAGGAAATCAACTCGCAGTTTGAAAAAGGGCGCGAGCACGAAATACTTTTGCGGCGACAGCAATAAACGGCGTCGTCGTTTTTAAACTATCGCGTTGACCTGCTGTCTAAAGACGAGGCTTCCTAGCAGGGCGTGAGGCATGTGTGCATGCTAATGTATACCCCTTGTGACTCGTCACTCCTACCTTCCTTTGATCTCCGCTCCGCCTTCCCTTCCTGGCATAACCTCCTCGGGAGTACACATGCCCTGATTCCCCCGAGCACCTTCCCCCTTTCTCCCAACTTAACTGAGTTGAAGGAGGCGTCCCTTCGGAACACGGAGGCTGAAGCTGCCCTTTCCCGTTCTCCATATACCGATGGGACTCTGAAAAAGGTGCGCGGGCCCCAGCACATCCCCGAAGTGTTCCGCTCCAGTCGCTATTGTAGACGTCTGCCACGTGCTGTGCACGTGTGCAGGGACAAAGGCGCTCAGGACCAGAATATAAACGAATTTGGACTGACGGCCACAAGGGAAAAAATTACGAAGGGCACTAAGACTCGTTACGTGCATTGCATGCGAAAGCACTGTCTCATCGGGAGCTCTGTTGAGCGAGGTACTCATTAGCATACACACGTACTCATTAGCATACAGTCGTAGGGAAAGGCATAAAAAAGGGTGGTTTGACGATTTGAAAAAGAGAAACAAGAAACAAGCTGATGCACGAATAAGTGAACAAGGCCGATTACACCAGACTCTAGAGAAAGAAATAGGCTGTCGCGACGCCCGGGTTCCTATTGGGAACGCCATACAAATGTAGCAAATATTCTGCAAGTATTTTAGTAGCTGTGCTTATTAGGCATCTCAGTGCTCATTTGCCTTTCCTATTCGCACCGACTGGACACACTCGTGAGGGGCCTTTATGATTATTCCTTGAAGTAGTTGCTGACACCTTCAATTTCCTCACTGTGCGCTTTTCTTTAGACTACCTCTATAGCCTCTCCAGAAGGCAGCTGACACCGTTGTATCGGCAACCTTTTCTGGAGTTCCTTGACACCAGTGTTTTAAAACGTGTCAGGCAAATGCGAATTTCTTCTGCCGTAAATACATTCTTCTTTAAACTGTACACATCTACGCTGCCTGTGAAGGCATGGCTTCATGCTATGGAGATTCTTGCGCTATGGTCGGTGAACTGCCACCTGTGCAGTACACCAGGGACAATTGACCATTGTTTTATTGTTTGCATTGATGCTGTGTTCTTCTGGGATATATTACAACGAACGATTAAGGACACTGGCATCATACGCTACAGTATCCGTTTTTTGCCTGTGGAGAAACTGTGTGTTGTGCCATATGATCTTTTTATGTTGCTGGGACAATTTAGCCTCTGGAAGACCCGCACGATGGACCGCCATGCCGAATCACCACGGTCGTCGAAATCTTCGTTTCGTGAGAAATGCGCTTTGGTGCGGGGAGTATATGCTGCCCTGGAAGAGCCGCCCAGCTGGCTCTTCTATCTGGATGCATGTGTGTGCCTCCCAGACTCTTGAAGGTTTGGAAGGAGGGTTCATGCAGGGGTAAGGTGGCTTGGTGGTTTGTGGCGTAAGCTTGCCTAGAATTTTCTTTTCAGCACTATTTCCATGCAATAAAGAAAACAATCACATAGAAAGGCATACACTATAGGTTCACCTTTATCCGCCAAGAAGTAAGGTGGTTTTGCGGCCTATGGGTTGCAGGCTCGCCTCTCAATCTCAATGTCCTTTGTTCAATTCCCCGTATCATTGGAAGAGATTTTATTTTTCCTTCTTTGCTATAGACGTCACTATCTTATGGTCAACTGCTGACGTCACGCGAGAGCATGGTGACGCCACTGAGGAACCTCGTGCAATGGACGGTGACAGACGACGGACGGCGGCTTTTGTGCTAACGGTACATATAATGCTTTCGTATTAATAAAAGATGGAGCCTGCGCAGGTTCTTGCATGACAGAAGCGGCAGCTGACGCTGTCGCTTATACGTTTTTGGGGAAGACGGATACACGGGGGTCGCTTCTTTTTGCTGCATCACATGCACGCATCCGATTTCATGTATTCATCTTCACTGTTTTCATCGCTGTGGCCGCTTGTCTTCGTCGCCAGTATTGTGTAATGCTTTTTCTTTCTCGGCGGCAGCCGTCCACTGGCCAGTAATGCGTTTTTTTGCGTATTTTATGATGCTGCACTGTTTAAAGTCATAGCTGTCGTCATCAGCCAGACAACAGGCCAGACTACGAGAGAATACGGTTGCACTAAGAGCGCGAATCGGGTTGAAGCCGATTGCAATGCATACCGTCGCGATACAAAGAAATGCGAACAGCGCGGCGCATACACCCTCCTCTCTGCGCATTTATTTTCATTGCGCTTGTACCTATAGGTAGTAACGAAAAAACGTTAATATCGTCCATTTAAATTCGAACAAAGCGGCGCAAATGCGCACCACTGTTCATCGCGCTTGTACCTGAGTAGTAACAAAAAAAAGCTACCATCTTCGATGTTGTTTATTGCTCTTAGTACGTAACGACAAAAAGAGCTAGAGTCAGGAACGACTCCGGCGCTTTTTTTGTTTTTTTTTGTTACTACCCAGTTACAAGCATGATGAACTGCGGAGCGCATTTGCGCCAGGCTGTTCTCAGTTCTTTGTATCGCCTCTGCACGTATGGTGCCTGCGCATACAAGTGCACGTTGCAGAAATAGTTTGTCAGGATGATAACGCGCACCTGGTGAACACTGGTCTTACATTCAGCATTTCGTGACGCACACGTTGTAGTCAATACGAAGACGTACACGTGCCAAATTGAACTCACAAAGCTTCAAAATTTGTATCTTAAATCTATATTGATGGCGCTTTCGAGTAACTACAAAGTTGTCTGCCAATACGATGTTCTCACAAACCGGGCACTTTGACTAGTAAAGTATAGCCCATTTTGCCGCCATTCCATGCCACTTTAGTCCAGTGCTAATATTGTGTGTCTTTTATTCAATTACATAAATTAAAATTATAAGCTATTGTTTACAGGGTTCGATATCGTGCCTTCCCCACTTATTATTTTAGCAATACTAATGAAACTAAGTTCTCTTAACCTTCCCCTTCCAAAAGTACAAAAGAATAGAAGGCCGTTCATAAAGTTCGCATTATTGGCAAGAAGAAACACAGATAAAAGAATGAAACCTGGGTGGGAGTGTAATATTTTTCTGCATATTCTCCTTCCATGGCCACACACTTCTGCCAACCACGACTGAGCTGCCGCAGACCATCGCTGTAGAACTCCTCTTTTTCACAGTTCAGGAAGAGTTCCACTTGAGCACTAACTTCCTCGTCGTCCCGAAAATGTTTTCCGCAGTGTGCTCTTCATCCGAGCGATGATGAAGTCACTTCGTACGAAGTCGGGTGAATGTGGGGAATGAGGCAAACTTTCGTAGCCTTTTAAAGACGCCGCATGTGTCGCCGTCGCCTGTGCTCAGTGAGCCGGTGCGTGAGCTTTCCTCAACGCTTCGCCTTGACAGCGCATCTAAACTTGGTGAGAAGCTCGCAGTAGTAGTTACCTGCTATAGTCTGGCCTTTCCGGGCATAATCTCTGAGAAAGGCTCCACCGCAGTCTCAAAACACGCTCAGCATGACCTTGCCTGCTGACGGCACAGCCTTGGCATTTTTGGGCGCTGGCGAGTACTGTTTGATTTGCATGAAGTTTCTGGAAATAATAGTGCACATTCATCCATGATGATGAGGCGGTCGAAAAATTTATCTGTGTCGCTGTCATATAGCTTCAACATTTTTGCAGCTGCTTCCTTCAGCAAGTCTTTTTGCATTTGTTAGATATGGGGATAGGGAATCATACTCTGAAGGGGCCACAGGTCAGGAACGACGCTTGCTCCGACCACCGCCGCCACTACCAGGACAGGACTGCCGACGAGTTAAAGGAGTTGGGTGATGGGAGGAAGATTAAGAGAGGGTTTATTTACATATTTACAGAGTCAGTGATAAAAATTGAGCTTCTTTCCGAAGAGAGGATCTTAAGGTAGGATTATAATGGTAGTTGCAAAATGGAGGATGGAGGAGGATGCCGTCGGGTCCACGTCGGCTGCGAAGGGGATGTTTTCTGGCCAGCCGGAAGTTCCCATGCGGTGCTGACACCTGTTTCTTCATTCGAAGAATCCGACGTGCAAGGCCGGAGCCCCAGGTCGGCCTACTTGAACGCCAAAGTGGTTGTTGTGCCATTAGCGAGGCCAGCGAAGGTATCGGACGACGACCGCCAGCCCGCCGCCGTATTCCCACGCTGATCGTCCTCTACCGGGACCGAGGCCGCATTAGTTCCCCCAACTTAGTCACGACCATTGGGGATCAGCTGCCGCTCGTTTACTGCGGCGGGCTCTCCGCTCCGCCCGGACTCCCCCCGGGCGACGCTGTTCGGGGTACTCGGGTCGGGAACGTGGGAGCGATCCCTATCGCGTGGCTCGGGAACATCCCGAAGAAGCTTAACGTTGACTTCCAGCAGGTAGGAGCTGCTGTCTCCGTTGCTAATGATGAGACCCGCTGGCGCCGATCTTAACAACTCCTCCGCGGCGCGGAAAATCTCGACTGGCCAGCGTTCCCAACCGCTGGGCATGAAGAGATGGGCTTGCATCCACGTTGATTCCTTGGCTTGCAATATTAACTCCAAAAACAAAACCGTAAGCTCCAAAATACCAAAAAAGGAAAGCATAGATGGGACGTTCCGAACAACAAAGCACTGCCCCACGCGCAAGCGCCCAGAATTCACTCAAGACCCACCAGGCTTCCTTCTAACGGCAAACAAAATCCTGCTCGAGAATAATGACTTCTCAATTTTGCCCGAATTTAGGACCAAAGTGAGCGTCCGCGTCACATCTGAGGTCGTCAAGGACAGACTGCCAGATTTTACGATAAGCTGTAGTGTGTCGAAGCCTACAAATTTTGAATAGAAACTTAATCCCTTATTAATCAAAGATCTGATCCCCGTAAACCACCCGAATATCGAAAGTCTGCTTAAAATTTGGCCCACGCTCAGTTTAATCCACGGGTTCTTCTCAAAGAAGCTTGATCGCTCTAGACTGAGAATCAATGTTCCAGTTCAACTCACAAAGATGCGACTGCGCATCACAAACCTCATTCACTCTCGTACTAGCGAGACGCTTCCCTTAAACTAATTGTGTCAATGCGACACCTCGTCACCATCATCTATGCACAAAGCTGCCACAGCTGTTCTCCACAAAATTTTGCAGCCTCACTTCCTGCGGTTACTCTCCGAACACCACAATCGGGTAGCTAATCACGCGCCCTTATACGCACGTATTCAAATGGGCACAAGTACCCGTACTTTCTTTGCATCTGCAATGCATTAGTTGCACTGTCGCGAATGAAACAAAGGTTTGGTTGCTAAACTATGGCCCTCCAACCAAACTTGTCCTCCGATAACTGCTAAAGACACAAAAGAAACGTGTGCCCAATATTTTTCTTGCTCTCAACGGTTCCACCTAAGCAAACAGCTCATCGTCTACTCGGGAACTGTCTTCGCTGCATTCTTGCGAGTGTCCTTATCATTTGTTAGCACGGCAATTTGACACTCATTTCAAACTCAATTACACAATAGCCTTCGTTGAAGTTATGAGAAAGTATATCCATATCCGATCAACTGAAAACATTTAGCCCCAAACAACGTAGCCTTTCCCTCCCCGATTTCACGCACCAAAAAAAAAAGAGGAATAAAAAAACGGCTACTTCGAATGGCTCCACGGGAGTGAAGGCTGACTCACCTCCCCCGCTTTGAAAGGATTAGTCCTTCAGACGCGCCCGCCGGGGTCGCGCTCTGACTGATTGTACTCCTGTCAACTCGTGACAAAAGGTAACTGAAAACTGCCATTCTTGACCGCCCCTGTCATCTCCACCGCCCATCAATGCGCAAAAGGCCCTGGTAGCCCTGCAGTGCCGACAACCGACTCCTGGCGACGAACCGCGTCCAGCTCGAGAAGCTGCCCTTCGTTCTCGTCCCAACTAAGCTCGGCTACGCTTTCGTCCTGCGCGCTTCCCGGAACCCCGCGCGGAATTTGAAGGACCCATCCTCCCAAGTGCACGCGCGGAACCCGCCTGCATACGTGGTCTCTGTTTCTCGAGGCCCGCGCTCGCCTCCTCAGAATGTCACGCGACTAAGCACCTCCCGATCTTTCGGACCGCTTTGCTTTTCTTCTGAGCGCCTTTCTGCCAGGTCGATGTGGTCTCGGCCTTCCCACAGGCCGATGCCCCTTGAAAAACATCGCTCCTGTTCTGCTTGCAAGATGCGGTCTTCCCTTTGTGTTACAGCGGTCAGGTTTGTAATTATCCGCGCATGTCGCCTGACCAGTAATCGTAGCCGCTAATTTGCAAGGTTTAATGCGGGAAGGTTTTGCTTTCCCTTCTGCCGCATTTCCATCTGTGCTATCGTTAGCACCCGTCAGCGCACCGGAATTTAGGGCCTGATATTTCATCTCTTTTTTTCTTGTTCCTTGCCATTTTCCTTTTTTTCCGCCTAGTGTGTTTCCTGATAAGTAGCCTCCTCTAGCCCTTCCGTCGCACCTCGGAAAAGCTGGCCTCTTCGCCTTCGCAGCGCAGTGCCAGCTTCACACAGCTGACAGACGGACCTTCTGCTGCCCCCGAGTTGGGCAGTTTGCTCCCCTGAGCGTAGTCATCTGCTGTCTGCTTATCGCTCTGAGCGGTTTCCTCTGAAACGCGCGGCTCAGCTACAATCGGGCTCTCGTCCTCTGCCTCAGCATGGCTTTCAATACTGCATTCTAACCCAACTGCAGCTCCACACTCCTCATACGCCAGCTTCGCAGAGTTAGCCACTACTTGTTCACTGACGCCGCAGTGACGCCACAACTCGAAGTTGCCCCAATTTACCATGCCAAAAGGGTTCCACTCTGTTTCCCATTTGATGCCTTTACAGAGCCGCCTGTTCTAATCCTCGGGTCTGACGCGCTCTAGCTCCGCTGCTAGTTTCTGCATAGCCTTTTTGAGAACTTTTTGCTCCTGCAGCTCAGCTTCTTGTTTCTGCAGCTCTGCCTCTTGTTTCTGCATCTCGCTTTCCTCAGCTCTTTTACGCTCCTGTGTTTGCCCACCTTTGCGTGTTATCCCAAGAGATTTCAAAATCATCTTCTAATTCTGTTTTAAATTTTTTGGTTGCCTGGATAATATCCGAATGTTTCGCACTTTCCTCCACATCCACTCCTTACTCATCGCACAAAAACCACAGTTCTGCCCTCGACAACCTCGTCATGTGCACGGTCGCTGCCTTTAAATATTGGCTTTGCTCGTTCATGGTGATTCTGAGCTACTACCCCTGTGCTACAGACATACACCCGATCAACCAGCAGTTCAAATTTTTAACCCAGAATTTGAAGCCAGGAGGATCCAAAGCAAAAACCGAGCACTCACCCGCAGATGCACCACCATGTCACCCGGTTCATCCCACCGCTGCCACCAGTTGTTGGATGTGGGGATCGGGAGTCGTACTCTGACGGGACCACTGGTCAGGAACGACGCTTGCTCCGACCACCGCCACCACCACCAGGGCAGGACTGCCGACGAGTTAAAGGAGTTGGGTGATGGGAGGAAGATTACGAGAGGGTTTATTTACATATTTGCAGAGTCAGTGATCAAAAGTGAGCTTCTCTCCGAAGAGAGGATCTTAAGGTAGGATCATAATAAAGTATGCAAAAGGGGGATGGAGGAGGATGCCGTCGGGTCCACGTTGACTGCGGAGGGGATGCTTTCTGGCCAGCCGAAAGTTCACATGCGATGCTGACATGTTTCTTCATTCGAAGAATCCGACGTGCATGGCCGGAGCCCCATGTCGGCCTACTTGAACGCCAAAGTGGTTGTGCCATTAGCCGGGCCGGCGAAGGTATCGGACGACGACCGCCAGCCCGCCGCCGTATTCCCACGCTGATCGTCCTCTACCGGGACCGAGGCCGCATTTGTTCCCCCAACTTAGTCACGACCATTTGGGGATTAGCTGCCGCTCGTTTACTGCGGCGGGCTCTCCGCTCCGCCCGGACTCCCCCCGGGCGACGCTGTTCGGGGTACTCGGCTCGGGAACGTGGGAGCGATCCTTATCCCGTGGCTCGGGGCCATCCCGAAGAAGCTTAGCGTTGGCTTCCAGCAGGTAAGAGTTGCCGTCTCCGTTGCTAATGATGAGACCCGCTGGCGCCGATCTTAACATATTGGAGCCAGCAACTGCGGAGCCACACGCGTGACAAGCTTTGTCATGCGAAGGCTGTTGTGAAGGATGTTGTGCACTGAGCCTGCACTCACGTTAACCTGTTTCACTATTTCTTCAGCAGTTATCCGCCAGTCAGCGACTACTAGAGCCATCACTTGCGCAGCAGTCTGTGGCTCAACATCGAGCGATGGTCTGCCAGTCCGTTCTTCGTCGCTCAGGCTTGTTTGACAGCAATTAGATCACCTGCGCCATTTGACGACAGTGTCATAGACTGTGACATTGTCACCGTACAGCGCCTCTAGCTCGGCATGAATCTTCGTAGCATAGTGTGCCTTCAAATACAGAATCCGCATCACTGCACGCGCTTCAAATTTCCCGATGGATGCTGCCATTTTTCTTGTATTCCACTAGCGGTGTTGTGCGGTACTCTATAGAACACAATTTTTGTATTCGCTAAAACTAGAGAGACGTGCGTTCATTTTCGTGCCTATTGTGTGCGTCTGCTGTAAATTTATGGCACTGATAATACGAACTTTATTAACGCCCAACTCTTTAGAATATTCACTAGTATAACGTTATAGAATTAGTACTACACGAAATAAGCTTATTGCGCAATAGTTCCATTTTTTTCTTAATTGTATTGAAAACCATTTAGCCTTGCAAATTATGGATTACCTTTTATGGACAATAGTGCGGTTTCTTGATATTCTAAATATTTTATGCTCTGTTCTTATCGCAATTTCATTCCCTTTGTACATATGCTATTTTATGCTTGCTTTTAAAGATTATTGAGGATTATTGCTAAGGTTATTACCAAGACAGTTGCACATTCATGTAAAAGAGACTAGTGCTCACTCCCATGTCATTAAACTATGTTGTTTTGCACCTGACGGTTTTTAACCGTGGGACCTCCCAGAATACGAATTGCCTGCGCCCATTTTTCTTCTAACATTAATGCTCAATAAATTTGTTAAGCACTTGATTCGCTATTCTGTATGCCACGTGCTAGAGCTATCAGTTTGCAAAACTGGAGGCGAATGCACAACTGCAGATGCGTTTCGCGTTTCCCATCGGAGCAGCGTGCTTTACCGATGGCCACTGCCGACGTATATCGAGGAGAGCAGTCATCGAAGAGCGGCGGTGGACACCGCTGGAGGGTTGGAGACGCGCATTCAACCAAAGCACAGCGGCGAGTCTCTCGGTCGAACGACGCAAGACTGCCCTGCATTGCAGCCGCCAGAAGGACGGGCTCTATCATCCTGGTGGTCCCGCTATCGCAGCTGGGTATGCCTACCCGGTGTCCGAAATGGTCCTTCTAAAGCTATGAGTGTCTTTCGTGCGGAGGGATGATTGACTTTCTCGGGCGAAAATGCAGGCCTCGAAAAAACACAACCCGCTGAAAAATAAAAGAAATCCCAATAAGCTGCCACCGTTTCCACTGCGAAAGCCGGCCGAACGTAACTAAGGCTAACTACTGAAAGTAACAAAGTCCTTTTTTTCTTCATCTGAATTGCCGACGAGGCGCGTTTGCAGCGGAACAAGAATAACAGTTCTAGTAATTTTGTGTGCATCAAAATTAGAAATAACAAATTATCGTGGTGAGAAATAGCAGTCTCATACTCGCTCAGAATGATCTCGTTTCTCTTTCTCTCCATTTTTTTTTAACGAGAGGCCTTCTTCGAGCTTATTCATGGGAAGTTTACTCTTACCTCACTAACCGAGCAACGTGCACGGGCGCCCTTTATTCCTCGAGCGACAGCACACGAGTGGAAACAGCCAGAGAGGCCGCAGCGGCATTTCCCCAGCGCTTTGACCGTGATTGCGTCCATCTGTCGCGCTGGGCCTCTGGTTAAAAACCGCAGAAAAGACTGCGCGCCCTTCGTAAGAGCGTCAACATCGCCTCCGCCTTTTGAGGAGGGAGAAGCTCACCGTGTTCCGTACGACGACAGCGACGACCATGCCGAGTGACGCCGCAGTGAGAGGGAGAGAGGAAGGGGAGGAGAGAAGGGGATGAGGAAAGGAAGAAGAGACAGAGAGCAAAAGGAGCGCGCCTTATTGCCTGTTTTCGACTGATACGCTTCTTATTTTTCCGAGCGCGTCAGGGACGCCCAAGCCGCGCTCGGAATCATCCGTCATCTCGACTGACGGCGAATGGAGAAGAGACGTCGAAGAAAGAATAAAACGCGACGCACGGAAGGCCGACAAAGAAGCAGAAGAAGGGGAGCGAATGGCTCTCCAATGCGACACGGGAGGCTTTCAGAAATAGATTTCCAGCTACGCTCGCGCGCGCGCTCTGCCTGCGTCATTCGAGAGCTGCATCTACGCGAATTGCGCTCGTAAACAGCGTCCGCCATTTTTTGTTCGCCCTTTCTTTTTTTCCTGTAGCCGTTCCTCCCGCGATTCGCGCTCTTCTCCGCTCGGAAATCAGCGCCATCAAGAAGGAATTCTTTGCGCTCGGCTCCGAAGCGATCTGCGCGCGGTTAGAGCGATAGCTTCCGCGAACGCCGGGGATCGCGTGAATACAATCCTTGGCGCTTTGATCTCCAATAAAGGAGCTCGCGGGCATTGCGAAGAAGCTCTCTTTGTCGGGCGCGATTCGCTTTAATCTCGTAAGGCGCAAGCTCTGCTAGCTAAGACTGGTAAGACATCGCGAATAAATGGCACAGCCCGCAGCAAACACGAGAGCGCAAGAAAAATAAGAAACAGCAGTTCTCTGATCCTACTATTCCTTCGACGGTTCGGAAAATTACCCGGCTTGTTTTCTCTGCTCTGCTGTTCGCGATGTGAAAGCGTGTTTACACCTTCGCTTATTTTTTGCAGTGTACTGTTCCGGTGCACTGACTGAGTAAACATACGCTGCCAATACGCGCTTTGCGACCATAGCTTGAATTTCACAGAGTGCTGCCTCGTGGAGTCAGTGCTTCGCTTGATGTCGGGTGTTCCGGTTGTGCCGAAAGCGCTCTCAGCGTTTCTTCCACATCATTCGCATGCCTCGTTAAGATTGGTGCCTGACGCCAATTTGTTTCAGCTTTGGCGGGAAAAAATTAATGAAGGGTGAAGCTGCTGACTACCGGGAATGACGCGGGAAAAAACAAACGGTCAGAATGCATTTGGCTGAGAGTCACGTGCTCTAAACAGCAGCTTTTCTATAGCCCCCGAGTTCAAAGTGAATGAAGCATTAATTCACCCGTCTTGTCTGTAGGCCCACTACTTGCAGGACCAAATAACGTTTTCCATCCATCCATCCATCCATCCATCCATCCATCCATCCATCCATCCATCCATCCATCCATCCATCCATCCATCCATCCATCCATCCATCCATCCACCCATCAATCCATCCATCCATCCATACGTCCGTCCGTCCGTCCGTCCATCCATCCATCCATCCATCCATCCATCCATCCATCCATCCATCCATCCATCCATCCATCCATCCATCCATCCATCCATCCATCCATCCATCCATCCATCTGTAGGCCCAAATCTGGGGGCTAACGAAAAAAGTTTGATATTCGATTCAGGACACCGAAACAGGCTGTGCCAATGAAAATGACATGAGTGACGTTAAGAGAAAAAACGCGCACAGTTGATTTCGGATAAAATGCCGGTAGATGGTATCAAACTTATCAAAATTAAGGTGAACCGTAAACGGGACACGTGATTCCAAAAAAAAGGATCACCGGCGGTTTTCGCCAGGTGCCAGAGCGAGTAGAAAACCTAGTTGTGGCGACACAGAGCCAGGCTTAGAGGTGGGAATAAGAAACTTGCCGGGATAGCGAGACCGTGGGTAGAATTATTGTCCTCAGTTGATCGAAGATTAATGGGATCTTTGGCCTGACCCGTCTCCTCTACGCTCATTTCCGTCTTGCCTACATTTCGGTACCAGTCTCTCAGTTTTGTGGACAACGCTCAAAACAAAAACTGGGACAGGATTCCACATAACCAGTATCGTGTGGAAGTGGGAATAAAACGAAGAGGCGGCTGTTGCACCAAAGAGCAACGCATTCCACTCAAGTTTCACTTATCAAGCTGAAAAATACGCTACAGAAATTTGTGTTGCCCATAAAACAAGCTGACTAATATGAAATATCCTTGTGGAACATGGTCTGCATCTTGTGCAGAACCAACCAAGTCTACTTGGTGCCGAGATTAGGAGCGCACCCACGCCTAGTTCCGCTCCAGTGCCCACACTGTGGTCACAGCTCCCCCTTTTCCTCTCGCTTGCCCCCCCCCCCCCCCCCCCCCATTCAGTTTCTGAGTGGCGCGGCTGACTGACGCAAGCGCTGGTCTGCAACGCCCGAAGGAAATGAAGTGCAGAGGTGGCGGCTGCTTCATGTGGAGCACCCAACCAGGGTCTCCACACGAGACGGGATGCAGCTCCCCTCGGTGGGTGCAGACATCGGTTCACGCACTCAACATTTCAATCAGCTGCCGCACGGATGATTGCAGGGTGCCGTCCACTGCGCCTCGACTCTGTTCACTGGACGTGCTCTTGACGGGACGTGAAGAGACGTGAAAAAATATTTCACACCGACACCAGGAAATTAACACTGGCTTCCTGGGAGAGAGCTTGGTAGAAAAATGTTTTCTTATTAGACCGTGCTCACGCCCAGCGAGAAGCACTCACAGAGTCTTCGTTATGAAGAATAACTCCACTAGAGCACCCTTCCCCAACAGTTCGAATTCGTCACAGCAGGACTGTTTGGTGCTCGACAGCTGACATGAAAGAAGAGGCTTCGCGGTCGGGTTCGAACCCGGGAACTTCGGCTACTGATCCGGAGTTCCCGGGCTCGAACCCGACCGCGGCGGCGGCGTTTTTATGGAGGAAAAACGCTAAGGCGCCCGTGTGCTGTGCGATGTCAGTGCACGTTAAAGATCACCAACAATTATTTGGCAATGGAATTGTCGGGGATTTAAAAATAAAAAAGCAAGCCTTCAATTTTTCATCGACACGTCGGAGACGCCACATGCTGTAATAGTACTTCAAGAAGCAAATACGGTCATCAGCATGAAGGGGTACAAAAGTTTCCAAGACGAGCATAGCCTAGGAATACTTTTTCACAAGGAGTTTACCGCAACGCTGGAAGAACCGCTAGCCGAAAATATCGAACATGCTTACATTGAAATTCTTCCCAAACACAGGGGAAAATGCAGTTTGCACATGCTGAACGTGTACAGTCGCCCCAGGGACTCATGTCGTCAGATAGCCACGCTATTTAATAATTTTATCAAGAGGGCAGGTAAGGACCCCCTCGTCATAGCCGGTGATTTCAATGCGCCCCATCAAGCATGGGGATATCACTTTAAGAGCCCGAAAGGTAGGAGGATCCTTGAGATCGCTAACAGAGACGGGCTCACAATCTTAACGGATCCCCTGCAACTCACCAGAGCGGGTAATAGCGTCAGCAGAGACACCTGTCCAGATCTCACGCTTGTGAAAAACTGCCTGCAGGCCACCTGGTCTAACACTGGCTAGTCCCTGGGCAGTGATCACTTCATCGTCTCGTGCACTGTTCAGGGAGTTAAATGTCGGAAACCATTTGGCAAGGCTAAGATTGTGAACTGGGACAAGTGGAGAGAGGAACTCGCACGTCTCCCGGACGAAGATATCACAGATACTGAGGCATGGACAGCGCTGCAGATGAAAACCGTCGCCAGGCACTCTACGACAGCGAACACCACGGAGAAAACTCCGGCAGTTGGCCCGCACCTGTTACATCTGTGGGAAGCCAGGAGATCTCTGACAAGGAGGTGGAAAAGGCAAAAGTTAAATCGCAAGCTTAAGACCAAGATTGCAGAACTCACCAAAGAAGCGGATGAATACGCACATAACCTCGCTAACCAAAACTGGCTCAAGCTGTGTGATGAGCTCAACGGTAGAATGGACACGGCTAAAGCATGGGGACTCCTCAGATCC
This sequence comes from Amblyomma americanum, assembly GCF_052857255.1. NCBI lineage: Eukaryota > Metazoa > Arthropoda > Arachnida > Ixodida > Ixodidae > Amblyomma > Amblyomma americanum. The sequence goes on along the minus strand of NC_135500.1, from coordinate 82,877,033 downwards.
CTTATCGAGCCGAACTCAAACCGGAAAGAGCAAACAGACACGCTCTGTAACGCCTTGCACAGCTATAAAGGGAACAACGAAGCCCTCATTGCAGAACTTGCACGGAAATTCCTCGATCTGGGATCCTCGTACCCTCTCCCTGCGTACACCGGTGCACCCAATGAAGAGATGGACCAAGGCGTAACGGTTGAAGAACTGAGGGCGGAGCTTGACGTCATGCGTAAGAACACCGCTCCTGGACCGGACCAGATAAACACCAAGATGCTCTTTAATATGGATGACATCTCTTTAAGAAAATTAGTGAAATACTTCTACACGCAGTGCTGGCACAAGGGCCAGATCCCCGACTCCTGGAAATTGGCTTTAGTGCGATTTATTCCCAAGCCCAATAAGCCATGCGATATTGATCATTTACGACCGATCTCCCTGACGTCGTGTCTGGGTAAACTGTCCGAGAGGGTCGTGAACGCCCGACTGAAACGACTCCTGAGGAAGACTGATATCCTCCATGACACGCTGTACGGGTTTAGAGAAAAGCTGTCTACACAGGATATTCTCCTCCGTATCAGAGAGGATATTCTGGACAACCCCGGAAGATGTCAGGTCAAGGCCATCCTTGCGCTCGATTTAAAAGGGGCATTTGACAATGTCAACCACCAGGGAATACTGGATGAGCTTAACAGCATCAACTGTGGTGACCGCACATATAATTACGTTAGGGACTTTCTCTCCAATAGAAAAGCGTCAATAAGTATTGGTGATCGGACCTCCTCTCCGTTCAATCTAGCTTCCAAGGGCACTCCGCAGGGAGCGGTCTTGTCTCCGCTTCTCTTCAACCTGGCCATGCGTGGGCTACCAGAGAAGCTAGACCGCATCCAAGGCATTGAGCACGCTATATACGCCGACGACATTACGATCTGGTGTTGCAGCGGTAATGAAGGGGAAATTCAAGGCCGGCTTCAGGAAGCAGCGAATGTCGTGTGCCAGCATGCGGCGAGGCATGGGTTAACGTGCTCTCCCGAGAAATCAGAGTTACTCCTGATCGACCGTGGCAAGAGGCAGAATACGGGGCTTTTGTCGTCCACTCCCTCTGTCGCCATTACGGTCCAGGGTATGAGCATTCCGATCAAGAAAGAGATCAAGATCCTGGGAGCCAACATACCCAGCGGCAACACTAGCACCACTACAATCAGACAGCTCCAAGCCTATTCCGAACAAGTCTCTAGAATGCTACGCCGGGTGATCAAGAAAGGAAATGGGCTAAGAGAGAAGGAGGCCCTAAGATTAGTTCAGGCTTTCATTCTCTCTAAACTAACATACGCCACCCCGTACTTACGGCTTAGCAAAAAGGAGAAAGACCAACTAGATGTTATTATTCGAAAGGCAGTTAAGACGGCGCTGGGACTCCCTTTATGCACATCCACTAAGCGCTTACTACAGCTGGGGATCCATAACACCATCGACGAACTAATAGAGGCCCACCGTGTAAATCAAATTGCCAGGTTCTCAACATCTAAGCCTGGGAGGAAAATATTACAGAAGCTGAGAATCAGTCCACCCCTGGTCGCTGACAACATCGACATGCCTATGCAGATGAGATCACACATCACGACTCACCCCATACCAAAACTCATGGATGAGGAATATAACAGAGCACGGAGGCTACCCGGAGCTAGACACCTCTCTAAGCGCTGGGATGGAAACAAGGACACGATCTACGTCGATGCGGCTGGACCCGTTAACGGAGTCGCGGCAATTGCAGCAGTTTCACCCCGGGGGGATATCATTGCAAGCAGCCTTATCCAAGCGGTGGATACCACATCGGCTGAAGAAGCAGCTATCGCACTAGCGATATCAAAGAACAGCGAGGCAACGGTTATGTCCGACTCACAAGCAGCGGTACGCAATTACCTCAGAGGCCGCGTTGGCGCTCCGTGTTGGGAAATTTTGGAAAGGTCTAATCCTTCCAACATCCACATCTTCTGGACGCCAGGGCACCTCTCAACGACGGGCAATGAGGCGGCCAACACAGCTGCTCGAGCTCTCCTCCTCCGAGCATCTGGCACGCAGCCTCTCTCTGACATAGTTGACAACCCCTCACCCTTACTAAGCTACGCAGAAATTACGGAGTACTATAAGATCACAAGAAGGAAATATCCTCTTCCTCACAAAACTCTAAGTAAATATGAAGAGCACATAATCAGGCGACAACAAACTAATACTCTGCCCAATCCTTACCTAATGAGTAAATGGTACCCAGAAACCTACCATTCGTCCTGCCCCTTCTGTGGAGCAATTGGCACACTCTTTCACGCGGTTTGGGAATGTCAAGAAAACCGAGACTTGGACAGCAATCCCGATCCGACTCATGAGCGCTGGGAAGCAACCCTTCATAGCCACAGCCCACTCGATCAGAAATCGCTGGTTGAGAGGGGCCGGATTATGATGACGACCAATGGGTTCTCGTACTGAACCCACCCAGTTTTTGTGCTCTGAATAAATGTTTTTCCTCCTCCTCCTCCCACGTAGTCGAAATTATTCCGGAGCTCTCCACAACAACACCTATTTCTTCCTTTCTTCATTCACTTCCTCTTTTATCTGTTCCCTTGCGGCGCGGTTCAGGTGTGCAACGATATGAGACAGATACTGCACCATTTCCTTCTCCAAAAACCAATTACACACACACACACACACACACACACACACACACACACACACACACACACACACACACACACACACACACACACACACACACACACATATATATATATATATATATATATATATATATATATATATATATATATATATATATATATATATATATATATATATATATATATATATATATATATATAGGAAGCCAACAGTCACCGAAATCAAGGTGCATAGGGGAATGTTTCTATATATATTATTCCCGGCTGTAGCAGCATCGTTTCGATGGAGGTCAAATGCTTGAGGTTCCTGTATTGTGCGATGTAAGTGCGCGTTAAATAAACGCCATGTGTTCGCAATTATCCGGAGCCTTGTACTGCTGCATTGCCTTGTAGCCTGAGTCGCTTTGGTACGTTAAACCCTATAAACCAAACTAAACCAAATCAACAAGACTCGATAACTTGAATTGAGCGTGAGAACTGGCACAAACGTAATCTATCGGTGCAAGTCAACACACTCTGGCCAAATCCCCAGAACTCCTCTGCCAACATATCGACTGACGCCTTCGATCGTGGCTTCCCGCGAAACGGAGGCGAAGCCATTTACAGTAGTGAGTCCACTTTGGGACTCCAGTGACATCAAACCTTGAGTAAACCTCAGCACAGGTCTCCATCTCAATATTCTGTCCGGTAGTTTTAACATTTGATCTCAGATAAAAAAGATACGATACATGCTACGCGGCGATCACATATACGAGGAACAGAACATCGCTACGTCCGGTAATCGCACGCTAGGCACCAAAAAAAAAAGAGGTCTACCTTGAGCTCCGCCTCGACAAACGCCTTTACCCTCCTCCTCATCCATCACTCACGGTGCCGGAGTCTCGCCTTCTTCGGCACATTCAGATGAATGCAGTTATCACCCCGTCCCGCCTCTTCCACTATCGCTATCGATCGGACCCTTCCTGTCCCAACTGCCCCTGCATCTATGCGGACCTGGCCCATTGCCTCTTCTATTGCCCGGCTGCTCAGCAGTCGGGTTCCTTCCCCCCACCCTTTCTATCCATCACCACCTGGCTCTACTGGCTTGGCGCTGAAGGGGAAGAAGAACAGCGGCTTCTGGTCGCCCAGGCGGTCGACATGCTCGGCCTATAAATTATGGTCGAATAAAAGTCTTTACTACTACTACTAGGCACCAACCTAAAAATGAGAATGGCTCCAGTCGGGAATGTTCGGGTGGCAGACGTAGAGACAAAAAAGACGATAAACAACAGGCTATGAATTCATTATGTTCTGTTTCACGCGGCGTTACAAGCAGCATTCAACTACCTCATTTCAAGCTCAACAAGCTAAACTAGCTCATTCTCAAGTGAAAAAACCCAACCGGAACCCTCGGGCGCAAGCTAGACTTAGCGCGGCGCTGCCGAGCGAGGCCGAGCTAAGCGTCTGCATGGATTCTGCGTTGTCGACGACAGCTACGCGGGTGCCCGCTGTGTTGCCACCTGACGCAGCCTCCATGTCCACGCAATCGTCAGCGCCTCTGGGCCTCCAGCCTGCGCCGTCTTCCGATGCAACGACTTCGGCCTGTGAGATGGCTTGCACCACCGCCTCCGTGCCTGCGACATTCCACCCAGAAACAGTGCCCGTCGCGCCGGCTCAGTATTCCCACCAAGGGCCGTCTCCAGCGTCTGAGCGCCTGCCACATCCATAAATGCCTCCCGGGAGTCAAGGCTCTCTTCCGCCTGCTGCGAACTCGTTCCGCGTTACCATCAAGCCTACACTGCGTTTTGATATGACTGCCATCTCTGCCCGGAATGTTCAAGCCACAATTGAGCCACGCTCGGCTCTTCGAGCTACTGCGGATTTGTCGTCCATCGCCCATCGAACACCGTCGCGGTAAACTTACCATCCTTGATGGACGCCCAGAAAATGTGCGCAGTTAGGCAGATCCCCCTGGATGACAGCAAGCATTCCCGGTGCAAGTATATTTTGCATCTGGCCCTGACACCCTCCGCTACATGGTTTATCATGTTGACAGCACAAGCCCTCCCGAGGAGATACGCGCAAATATTCGCTGCTCAACTCACGTAGTCCTGCAAGCACGGCCTATGGGGGGCTGGGGCTCATACCTGCTCATCCTGCAAGGCCCGTTGACTCTCCCGAAGTACCTTACCTACTACGGTGCGATCGTCAAACCACAGCCCTTCCGTCCTCTTCGTATTTTTCGTTATCACTGCCATAAAGGAGGACATATGCAAAATACCCGCCCTAATCCTGCAGATGTGGCCGACATGAATGAACCAACAGTTCTTTGTGCCCTATGCAGATCGCTGGACCATGACATTCGCTCCCCCGCGTGCCCAAAGAAGAAGCAAGTGAAGAAGTTTCACATATTACTTGAGGAGAAGAAGAAGAAGTTTCACAAGTCGCCTGCAAAAATGGATGTTCCTACGAGTAATCGCTTTGCAGCTCTCACATGTGACAACAACGACTTCCCTGAACTTCCTTTATCTGATCCCGCTGCTCACCATACTTCTCCTCACCAGCGTACATATGCACAAGCGGCGGCTCACCTTCCCGGATCAAATGGTACACAAAAACGACCAGTGCATCCATCACATGTGGATACAACAGATCAAGACACAGATTTAGACAATGCAATCGCGGAGGCTCGCCGCCGACTAGACGAACCCACCCAGCGCCGGGAACAGCGTCGTTCTCAATCCTCTCGAAGAATTCTAATAACTCGGGAGCAATCATCAGAGGACTCCTCTCGAGTAAGCACTGGGCCACAATCAGGTGACGACCACCTGTTAGCCGTGACTACCCCGACAGTGGATAAGATATTAGCGCTCATGAAGCAGGTGACATCCCTCATCGTAGAAGCTCTTCGGCCTCGTCATGGATAGCGCATCATCATCGGTGGTGGTCCAGTGGAACTGTCCAGGATTCGCTAATACGGCCTCTGAAGTGAACATCCGCCTTCGCGACGGAAAGCCGAAGGCATGGACGTTCCTACTGCAAGAGCATAATTCACTTCCACGCCTTTCAGGTTTCTGCGCATACCATTCACCCTCTATCCCTGATCGCCGTTGCCATCGCCTCTTCCCCCAGCCCATGTAAATCTGCAATTTATATTCACAGTTCAGTTCCGCATACACCGCTCAACCTTTCACGGTGGTGCAACACACGTCGAGAGGTTGTCGCCTTTCTAGTTAAACCTGAACGCACACCCCTTATTTTAGTTTCTTTTTATGGTCGTCCTGGCTCCACATCTCACAATCTGGGGTGGATTCCTTTTCTGCGTTCTACCAACTCGGGTATCCCTATTCTAGTTGGTGGTGACTTCAACGGTGTACACACTTCCTGGGGTACCCATCGGATTCCTCAAGGGGCGCACACATCCATGGGATGTTTTCAGATCATTCCTTTCAGCTTTTAAATCACTCTACCCGCCCACGAGGTGGCCCGTATTCACCTGATTTGACTTGGTGGTTAGGCCCCGGCAACTCTCGTTGGGCTGTTGATTCAGATACTTGGGGTAATGATCACAGCCCTATTTTTATCTCCCTCACGCTTACGCGTCTACGGAAAATACGCCGCACTGTACGAATAACGTCATGGGACTCTGTACGCGAAGACAATCGTTTATCTACATTCAACCCCTCTTCAGCACTGTCTACTCTCTCTGCTGTTCTCACTACTCACACTATTACCACTACTGTAAATGAAGACGACCCAAGCCCGGACATACATCTCTTGAATCTGTGGGCTCTTCGTCGCCAGGCGGATCTTTACGCTACTCGTCACCCCGATGACCCATCGGCTCTTCCTACTCTTCACCGCGCTACCGCACGGGCGCGGCGCTATGCAAAGCGGCTAGGCAGGCAAAGCTGGGCTGCATGGTGTGCCCGCCTGTCCTCTACGCAGGGCAATCGTCATCTTTGGAGAGTGTTTCACGCCATGGAGCGGCCTTCTCAGGTTGCAGATTACACAGAGAGCATTTGCCTCACGCTGAATGTCGATGAGGACACATTTGCACAATAAGAGGCCCGTCAGTATTTTTCCACACCATGACTGCACCGCTACGCTTCCACCTGTCTTATCGGTGACAGAGCCCTCCGATGGGATTACTTCTGACCTCACCATGGCTGAGCTCTGGCCTCCATTGAACTCCTAAAAACTTCCACTACTGCCGGGCACAACGGCAAACCATACTTGATACTCTTAACGAAGTGCGGCTTTCTGGCGTCATGCCAGGAGACTGGAAGCATTCTATTGTGGCTCCAATACCCAAGTCAGGTCAGCCTCCAGTATCTCTCTCGGCCCTTCGTCCAATTTTCTTTACACCTACCATCTGGAAGCTTTATGAAAACATTCTAGCCGCACGCTTGTAGTGGTGGCTGGAATCCCCATGATTGTTACCCAGATTCCCAAATTGGTTTCCGCCCACAAATTGGAACGGAGGACGGTCTTGCTACTTTGGCTGCTGACGTGCTTGACCACTCTCCGTAGAGTCACCTTGTACGAACCGTAATCGCTACAGACATAACAAAGGCATATAATAACATCCTTCACTCTGCCATTCTTGCTTCCCTTCAAACTCTTGGTCTTCCTCACCGGTTCCTCCTCTCCATTCACGCCTTTTTATCAAATCGAACATTCAGTGTGCGTGTCCACGGAATCCCCTTTGGCAAGTTCACTTCCAATATAGGAGTGCCACAGGGCGGCTCCGTTCTCGCCCCCCCCCACCTATTATTTAATGTGGCTTTTATTGCTCTTTTTGGAGCCCTAAAGACCATACCTTCTATCCGTGTGCTTGCGTGTGCCGATGATATAACCCTGTGGTGCTGTCATCCATGCAGATGCGTCTATCCATCAGTCGGTCCTTCAACACGCGCTGGATGTATTGACATCTCGCCTCCCACCTTTGAGTCTAGCACTCTCTCCTACTAAATCATGTTTCATTCGCATTGGAAATAAAGACGGCTTACGTAAAGCTCCCCCTTTAAATTTTACGACACATAATTCTCCAATTCCTCAGGTAGAAACTGTTCATATTCTTGGCCTTCTCCTTCATACATCTGGGACTGGCACCCCGTGGCTGAACAGCCACTCGTAAATCGGCTCACGCTACTCTAGGCCTCATTCGTCGCATAGCTATGCGCTCTGGTGGCGAATGTGCTCATACGGCCCGCCAGCTTGTGCGATCTATCCTTCAGCCATGGATAGTATATCAGGCACAATTTCAACGTCTCACCAGCAGACAGTGGCACTCCCTTGAAGCCATCAATCGTGAGGATATGCGCGCCATTGCATGTGTGCCTCGTTTAACACCCATACCTCTGCTACAGGAGTTTTCCCAACTTAATACACCCAGCGAACTCGTCGACCAACGGGTGGCAAACAGAGCTCGAAAACAGTCTCTCCAACTTCATCGTTTAAAGACACTTCCTCCGTGGTCAAATTGCCAGCTCACTGACAATCTCCCCACTGTTTCCCCGTCGGTATCAGCAGCATATCTGCCCGAAAGGTGCATATTATACACGGATGCATCACATTCTGCAGAGATGGGAATTACTGCTGCGTATAGTCCATCTCATCCGCATCTCAACTCTCGAGCGCCGTTTACCGCGGATACATGCACTCTCCTGGCATTTGAACTTCAAGCCATTTATAATGTCATTGCTTCCCTTCCGCTCATTCCAACATTCAATATACAGTTCATATTTACACCGACTCCCGCGCCACCCTTAAACAGCTTAAGGCTGTTCGACGCACATTCCAGATATCACAATCAATTCACGTGCTCTGCGCAAAGTATCCCTGTCCTGTGCGCTTACCCTGGATTCGCGGCCATGCTCAGGATCCACATAACATTCAAGCGGATGCCATGACTCATCTTCATACATTAGACGATCCGCCACCTTCCCCTCTTCCCCCAGATCCGTTCCTGTCCCATGTTTCCGATTCCGAAGTTCTGCGCCAGCGAACACGCGCTCTAATTCCTCCGTGTTCGCACCCTCTCCCCCGTAGTCTTACTCGGCAGGATGAGGCATCCGTGCGCCGGATTCGGGCAGGGGCGGCTCTGACACCATCTGTCCACCATCGATGGCGTGCCAAAGATCTGCCAGCACCTGACAGGTGCCCTCACTGTAGCGCTGCACCGGACATTTGTGATGTGCGGCACTTGTTGTGCACGTGCCGAGCGACGGCTGCTATTCGAAAAGGGCTCCTCAGGGTTTACGCAAAAAAGTGTACAGGCGCTAAAAGACGAAGACAAGCACACTCAAGACAGGACAGGCGTAAACCACGTCAAGCTACAACCAACGAGCTCAAATTAAAGTCTTGCTGCTCCTCAGGGAGTTGGGCCTGCGGCGGAACCGCGAACGTGGCTATGTCAAGTGGACTGTGAAAAATCGTTTCACTAGCAACCTCTGCGACTACCTCAGCGCAACAGGTCTTCACTCCTTCTTTTAACTTTCAATCTCCTCCATTCCTATCCCTTTTTTCAACTCATGCCTCATGGCACACTTTTCGAAAAAAAAAAAAAGATAGCTCATTTCAGCAAGTCGATTTCTCAAAGCCCTCGCTAAACTGCTACAGGTGCCAAAATTTTTCTTCTAATATATTCAAGGTCTGTACAAAAAGCATCCGGACAGATTTTCTCTAGAGAGGCCTCCTCTCTAACTGGGCCTCGTTAGGCAGGGGCATTGGTTGAAGATTCTATGTATGCAAAGCGATACCGCACAGCAGCCTCCGACCCTTTGCAAAGTGTGTATCGAGCCTGGAGTGAGCAGTTGTTTTGTCGCGGCGTCAGGCTCGATGCTGCGCACTATTGAATAGAGGTGTACGGTAAAATTCTTCATGACATTTCATAAATCTGGAGCTGAGACTCCTGCCGTGACTCGTAAAGCTTACAGGGAGGATATCCACCCTTCTGGATACCACCCCACCTGTCCCTGGTGCGGCGGCAAGCCCACGCTATTCCACACTTTGTGGAGTTGCGTGACGGAACCATCCCATCAGAGAACATCACATGCATCATGCGAGCAGTGGCGAGACAGCCCTGACCAGCCAATGTCTGGAGGAGAAATGTCAGACCATCCTGCGGGTCCAGACATCAGCGCAAGCCTCGGGAATCCTGTGGCGCTGCAGCGGACATTTGTGATGTGCGACACTTATTGTGGACGTGTCCAGCAACGGCTCTTGTTAGAGAACAGGTCCTCACGGAGGTAGGCCGGCGGTGGAACCACGAAAGTAATTGTGAGAAATGGATAATGAACAATCACTACACCGGTAACCTCTGCGAAACCTCAGCGAAGCTAGACTTGACTCCTTCTGGTAACTTTCTAGGTCCTGCATTCGATTCCCCTTTCTCAAGGGATGCCTGATAGAACACTTCTCGAATAATGAAAAAAAAACTAAGGAGTCCACCCATCAGACTCGTTCAACTCTTAAAAATCTTATATAAAGTTTTACCTCTCTCTCTCTGCCTGCAGTCCACACCTGGCCTTGATCGACTTCCTTCTCTTTCGTCGAGTGAAACAAAGCCTAAAAAGACGCCATTTTAGAATGGTGGAAAGAGTTCAAGCGGCTTCGACGCAGTGCTTGAAGAAGATTGCAGACGTCCAGAGGGCGCACCATTCGTGGCGGAAAAGCTCGAAAAGATGTGTCGAAGAAGAAGGATGCTAATTTGAGTATTTCTAAGTCTCTTGTGTGTATCTGCAATAAATTTTCTAAGACTGCAGTCCGGATACTTTTTGCACACGCACTGCATAAAAGTAAAAGTGACTGAGAAAGAAAGCCAAGTGGAGGGACACAATCTCGAGACTTTCTGTAGTCTCGAAAGTGGAAGCTGTAGGAGGGGGGGCGGGGGGGGTTGAGATGACGGCCACCAGACTTGAGAGGTCGGCTTGCGAACGCGTGAGAACCTTCAGCTGGAGGAAGCCGTCAATGCGTACCCTAAAAGACATGATTAGCTAAATATAAATAAAAGAAAAGATATTATGTTGCCTAGCTCTCGGTGATATGTGAGTGTGAATTAAGTATATTCTTGCGCATGTAAGGCCGCCAAAATCCTTAGCCGTTTATTTATAGAAACCCTGTTCGAAAAAGAAAGGCTTAATTTCATTCCGAAGAAACTTTCAAACAAAATGGTCAACGGAAAGTACGGCTCATCTCAATATTACCGGAAACTCAATTCCCGTTGCGATAGAATTCGGTGCTGCAACGCAACGAATTCCCCAGGGCACGCCAATTCCCAGAACCAGCACTGTTTGTTGAACAGGCATGGAAGTCTGAAACCAAGTGTTAAAACAGCAGTACAGAATAATCAATATCGCCCTGACCAGGAGCATATGTTGAATCAATAGAAAACATAATTGGATCTGCTCTTTTGTCGGAGTGCTCGAGGTCACAGACTTTTTATCAATTACTTTTTATCTTACGACACTCGGTGTCGGTCATATACATTTATTTTTCTTTATTCGACAGCCAGCAGTATTATGGTGTAACGTGCAGGGCAGAGCTTACTGTATTCTTTTCAGATTAAGTTTTGGAAGGCCGAATGCATAAAACAGGTTCGATAATTTCCAGCGAACCGCAAAGGCAACTGTTAGCATAAATAACAAAGCTACCCTCCCTGCGAAACCAGGCTCTTACGATCGAAATTTAGCCATGAAATTTATGGTAAAACATATCGGCGCAAGAACAAATAGACATTTTGTTATAATCTAACCTCTAGGACCCTAGGCCCAGTCTTTGTAGTTAACAATACGAAGCAACAGTAAAAAAAAAAAGAAGTCGCTACAAAGTGCTCCTTCTTGGGATTGGTCTTAAACTGCACTCCTGCGCCACATAACCGACCCTCTTATTTCTTTCTATATCCCTGTGTATGTTTGCGCGCTGACTTTATGAGCTAGAAAGTTCCCTGTTCGCTGCAAGAAAAGAAGCCACCTACAGACAGAACAGAAAAAAAAGCAAAGAGCTAGGAGTGAAGGGTGGAGTGCGTCTGTTGGGTGAAGGCAAAGGATGCCGATAAGTGCGGCATGCACATTGAAGCACATTTCTATGTGCTCACGGTACATAGTAAAGACGACGGTAACGTGTTAAAAAAATTGTAAATTGTGGGGCTTAACGTCCCGAAGCGACCCATGGTTTATGAGGTAGGCCGTAGCGAAGGGCATCAGATTAATTTATACCACCTGAGCTAAGGTGTTCAGTAGAATCGACCGGAATATGTGGTATCGAGAAAGGATAGTCACAGGTAAGCGATGACAGTGAAACGCGCTTTCAATAAGCAGTCACAGCAAGAAAAGTGCATTTAATGGCTTTTGTTCGTCAGTTTCCTTGAGAAGAAAAACTGTTTTGTCACCTGCACACGAGTATTTACCCACGTGCCTAGTGCCACACTCTTGGAGCCCTGATCAGCCGTCAGCTGCTCTTACAGGCCTGCACGTGACCCTGTATCTCAAGTAAGCATTGATTGAGCGAACGACCTTCTCCTCTCGGACGTGTTTGGCACCCACGAAAGGTTCGCAAAGCAGGAATAACGGAGCAGGTTGACTCTAGTCCGCCATTGTAAGACGCTCCCGCATCATGCTTTGCCGACCGCATTGTATAGGAACCTCCCACGAGCAGTTCGAGCCAACAGCGCGGCTCTTTCCGCCACTGAGTTCAGCTTCAGCAGCAGCAGCGCACCAGCCCGTTTAGACCCATTGCTTGACAAGGGCTACTCCTAATGTTCACTGATTATCCCTGTACAGAGCTAGACGCTACCACATTATGCCAGCAAACTTACCTGTCTCATCTCTCCACTCAACAATCGACCGGCCCTGACTACGTTTGCTTTGCCTTGAAATCTACTCTGTTACCGTAACGGACCATCGAGTCGCCAATTATTAATAGAGATGACATCATCCCTTCTTCTGTGAGACCAACAACGACGTACGGCCATCATCATCATCATCAACGTCATCGTCATCATATCATCAGCCTGACTACACCCACAGCAGGACAATTACCTCTCCAATGTCTCTACAATTAACCCTGTCCTTTGCCAGCTGCGGTTATCCTATATCAGAAAACGTCTTAACCTCATCCGCCCACCTAACCTTGTGCCACTCCTGCTACGGCCAGTACGACTCAACCGCAGCGTGCAAGTGAAGTCTACATTCTATTGCTTTCCAACACTCCAGCGCCGATTGAGCATAGTGATGTGAGCGAGCCCAACGCAGCCCGGGCCGTTGTCGCAAATGCGTACATCGGGATTGGAAGCCAATGAACTGGCAGCGAGAAGCTGCCAATTCAAACAACGCTTCGCGACCGGTCCGTCTGGCCTCGTTCGCAGAGCTAGCAGGTATTTCGAGGCACACGTGCAACGCTTGCGCACCGTGCCTGGTTTGGACACATGCCAAATGATTATGCTAACCTATGTTTGAGATATTTGTTTCCTGTTATAAACTAACATTACGCTGCGTCTGCGTCAAGTCAGCGCTCGTTCGTTCGCCCGGGAATCAAGTTCTTTCCGAGTGGTATAAATTCAGAGTCACTAAGCGCTCTTAAGGCTAGCTTAACATCACAGTTCAGAAAAACGGCGGTAAAAGAACGGTGCGGAAGATGTGCACTGAATTGTTTACTCTACTGCGCCGAAAAAAAAAGAGACATCAATGAAAGCCCGGGAAATATGGACAAACGCTTCAGTACGCACGACTGCCACCACGAGATACGCGGCGCTGAGCCCTCAAAAATCAGCGCGGATATTTCTGATGTTCTGTACTTTCCATTTATTTTGTATGGCCATTGGAAACAGTCGATGTAAGCGCAGGAACCAATTTATGAGTCAACTTTTGCACCCATGCAGGAGGAAGTGTCGGCCATGACAATCATCATATTCGCGCATCATATTGTTACGTGACGGCAAGCCGATGAAATCAGAACGACATGACATATGGTGATGGCGTGGTTTGTTGTGGTTGTTGGCCTTACAGAAGTTGGCGCATACTCATTTTTGGGGATCGGCCAAGAATTGGGAGGCATTGATTGCTATACACCTGTACACAATAAATGCAAAAGAAACGCACGCGGGAGAGCAACACCGGTAGACTCTACCTCCAGTAGGGGATGGACTGAAAAGGGATAAGAGTTTGAATGAAAAAAAGAGTTAATAACTCGAAATATAATATGGCAAAGAAAAGAAAATATTGCAAGGTTTAGCAGGGCAGTCGACCTTCCAGGCAGTAAATTTTGGACCGCAGTACAGACAGATCTGTGGCTGAACCCAAGTGTGGTGGCGTTAAATGATAGCAAGAGCGGGCAGCTCAAACTAAGGCTAAAATGCAGCAAGGGCACCTCCATCAACCTTCTTCTCAACGAGGTGACGATAGAGCGAAAAATGATCGATAGGTTCGGGTTCACGTGAAAATGCACGGAGGGGGGGGGGGGGGGGGGGGAGCGCCAAGCCAGACCTGTGTAGATTGAAACTTAGGGGAGGGATACGGCAGCGCAGCCTTATTAGATATACTTCAAGCTGCCGAGATCGGCAAACTTTCCTGCTCCAGGAATATTTCAAATGCTGATAATCCACCAATGTTAAAAGCGCTGTGTTTTGCGCGCCTAATAACGCATGTCGCCGTAACCTAGATGCTGTAATATAGGCTGTAGCCGGAAGGATAGGCAACATGGGGCAGCTTAGGGACGCCTTTGCGAGGTTATCAGCAGTCTCATCTACTGTCACACTACTACATGTGACCGGGTACTAATATTAAATGTGCAAGGCTCAAATGTCAAGGAAGCAGGGATTAGATTGTGCTTTAAAGTGGGAGAGTCAACAGGCGAAGCGAGGGACGAACACAAAGATGAAGAATCGGTAATGAGTGACCGCCACTCCGGTAAAAGAGGGGTCTAGCATGCGTAGCGCAAGCACTACTGCCAGAAACTCTGCTTGAAAAATAGAGGTGAAATCCGGAAGGCCCAGTGAAAGGGACCAATCTAAATGCAGAAAGAATATTCCCGCTCCTGCCTTTTCGTTGCATTGCGAGGCGGCGGTTGTTATTACAATGTCTGTACGAAAAGGGTCCTTAAATGATCTTTTCATAGTACATTTAGAATATGGGGTGGTAAATGTTTTGCATTTTGGCAGAAAATGTCGTCGAAAACAACGTGGATAGAGGAACCACTGCTTAGCGCTGCAAGGATGGTATAACTTTGCACATTTAAAGACTGAAGTATTATTCGCACATACACAACCTGTTGGGTATGAAAACTAGACCAGAGGGCACCAAAATAGGAGGCCGGCTGGCAACAGAAAATGCTTTGTGAATGGTGAAACTCGTTTTATAGATTCTGAGACAAGTCTACACAGTTAGAAAGTGAAGTCTGGATATAGAGAGGGGAAGATAAGAGAGGCGGTTTCCAGGTACAGCACATTGGTAGCCACAAATTTGTGGAGGCAAAGGCTCATCCGAAGTGATTTCTGTTCTAAACGGACAAGAGAAGGAAGTTTGAATAGCCTGAAAACTACACAGTTCCAAATTCTAAAATGGGCCTTACATACATTATCTAAATAAGCAATAGCGCATCTGAGCGCATTCCGTACCAGTGACTGCACAACCTAAGTAACATGCCCACGGCACGAGCCCCTTTCACGGTGACATGGTCAATGTGAGATCGCCAGGCGAGTTTTTTGTCATAAATTACACATACATATTTTAGGAATTGAACCTGAGGAATTGGTTGTAACTGACATGTAAGAGAGACCACAACAGGATCCTGTATATGTAAAACCAGGACGGCGCATTTGATAATCTTGAACCTCAGGGGTAAGGTTATTAGCAGTCTCATTTACTGTCACACTGCTATGTGTAACCGGGCACTAATATTAAATGCGCTCAAGTGCTGAAATGTGCTCAACCAGTGTTCAAGAGTATATTATTGCAACTGATGATAGAGGGAATGTATATTAGACGCAGCAGCTAAAAATGCAATGTCGTCCGCATAGACGTAAGTGCGTACATGGCAATGGAGAGGAATGGAGCTCAGCAGAAAATTAAACAGCATAGCAGAGAGGACAGCTCTTTGCGGTACACCTCTCGTTTGTTTGTACCTCTCAGAATGTACACCATTATGGACGAAAAAGAATTCTTTTTCATAGAGTAATGCTGATATTCACGCAACAGAATAAGCTGAAAACTGGGGAGTCTGTAACCTATGTATTAGGATGGAGTGTTCTACACTGTCGTAAGCTTTGGAGACGTCTAGAGAAACCAAAGCAGCGTACAGTTGTTGACGATGAGCAAAGCGAATTCTACTCTCAAGATCAGCATGTGCATTCCATATCGAACGTAGTGGCCGGAAGCGGAGTTGACACGTCCTGAGAATAGTTCTGCGGTCCACAAAGTCTACAACCCGAATTAGTAACATCCTTTACATTAGTTCTGCCATGTTTGATGTTAAATAAATAGTCCTAATATTATCCAATTCATAGCCTCCAGCTTTATTTTAGGAGCGAACGCATCACCTGAGCCACTTTCCACTCATAAGGTACCCAAGCGTGTTTGATAGAATAGTTTATCAGGTGTATTAAGGAATCAGAAGATTCCTCAAATATAATGCTGAGCATCTTTGAAGCGGCACCGTCAGGACCGGGAGCAGCAGATGGCAATCTTTGTGCAGCCTGTGAATGCTCCGATAGGTTAATTTGAGAGTCATAAATATTTGAGATGATGATGTGATTTTACACCAGAACGCCGTCCCTTCGCCCCTTCAGTTTTTCCTGATTTACGACGTTATAATGAAACCACTGTTTCTTTTTTGGCGACGGTGATGGATGTGGACGCTGTCGGACTTCAGACCGGTGGGTCAGCCGCTGCCGCCCAGAGGAAACGTCTTGGCCTCCCGAATGACGCAAGCAGCCAAGTCACCGTAGTGTACTCGGCCACCAGTGATGACTCTTCGGCTGACGACGGCTTCATCAGAGACCTAAGCGAGAAGGCCAAACGAAGACTGCGCAAAGGTGAGGACTCGTCGTCGTGGAGGACGTCCACGATCACTACGGAGCGAGAAGCATCGGCACGTACTGTCTGGTTTGTGCCAGAGGCTCCCACCGACAATCTCAACCACATCAATAGGCAAGACACGCCTGCGTTCCTGGAGGCTCGCGTCCCGGGAGCAATTAGAGATGTGAGGGTGAATCGTTTTAGTAATGTCGCCATTGATGTCATGGACCGGAACGCGCTTGAAAGTTTGAGCAACATCAGAACACTCGGCAGCATCAGCGTTCGTTCACATGTCCTTCTAAGCAGTGGCACTACTGAGGCGTCATTTACGACATCGACGTAGCCATCAGCGACTCTGAACTGCCCATTTTGATCAAACCAGCTACCGACGGTGTAGCCGTACTGCAAGCTCAACGCCTTGGGAAGACAAAGTGCTTGAAGTTGACCTTCCAAGGGGACTGAATTCCAACGTACGGAAGGGTTGGGCGCTTTCGGCATGAAGTTAGGCCTTTCGTCCCGAAGCCTCTCCAGTGCCGGAAATGCATGAAGGTAGGACATGTGAGTAGTGTGTGCAATTTCCCCATCGTGTGCCCACGGTGTACTAAGCCACACAGCGGCGATGCTTTCCGGGCAACAGTCTTAAGTGTGGCAACTGCCGCGGCCCTCATGACGCTGCCTCAAACGATTGTGCTCGCCTGAAAAGGAAAAGGGCGATACTCAAACAAATGATAATAGACAATTCCGCACTTATAGAAGCTGCCGCTAAGAGGCGACGACGTCGTCGCCCTCGTCACAGACCTTCTAAAAGTGTAGCGAGCATTGGAAAGGATCGTCCAGGAATTTCCGCAGCTTCTCCTCCTCCGCATACTACTTTAAGGAACGGAAGCCATATGACTGGCAAGCCAGGAATGGTTGTCGCAGACGGGCCTTGGCCATCCCTTCCTGAGGTACACACACCCGCAGTAACCAAGCAGGTATTGCGTACTAAGAGTCCCGATCTCATTGCTAATCAAGCACAAGGCCCAACTCCGGTCCAAGACCGGGACTGGTAAGTGACTTGGCCACTGCTCCCGAAGCACCGCACACCCTCAGTGATAGAACAGTCACCACGCACCCAGTGTGTTGAGCATACTGCTGGGTAGTAGGTTAGGAACCGGACCAAGTCACAGACGAGCAAGTGATTGCAATGCTGAAGCCAATCGTGAATGCCATGCGTGTTCTGCTTTCCAGCTTGCACATGCCAGCTGCACAGAATGCACTGCAGATGCTGGATTTGTTCAATCCAGTGCTTGCAGCTCTTCAATAGCTGGCACAACTCATCCTCCAGCCTCATCGTTCCGAGAAGTCTGATACTTACGTTGTCATCATCAACATTATCAGCCGCAACGTCAAGCAGCCTTTCCACACACTAGAGCGTCTGCGCTGCCTGTCTCGTATCAGTGATAGAGTGTACATTTGTTCTACTCAGGTCGCAGTTTTCGGCAGCCCTCAAGGTGTGCAGGCTACTGCTGCGGCGGCCTGTGACTTTCAGTGCACTTGTCATTGTTTCTCGTGCTAGATACAGACCACATTGCTCTACTTCTTATTCTTTTACGCCCCCTCATCTTTCTCCCAGAGTGCAGGGCAGCGAACCGGAACCTTCTACTGGTTAACCTCCCTGCCTTTCCTCAACCACTATTCTCTCTCTCTCATAAATATCTGGCGTCAAAGGTCGCCAAGGTATTAGAGACGAGAGCCACTTTTGCAGGCCCTTGGCAATGCCGGGATGTGCGAAGCCACGAGCACTGAACAGAAAACAAGGTGGACAGCAGGCTCCTAAGCTCCCGGCACCTCACGCCAAATGTTACATGACGGCAAGCTGATGACATCAGAGCGACATGACACATGGTGATTAATGATGATGGCATGATTTAATGGCGAACTGCCTGGAGCGAGCGCTCCCGCCCGCGTCACTGCCCAGTTCGTCGTCTTCAAGTCCGTGACAATATCTCAGAACTCTCTAGTTCTGTCAGATATACAGGTTTAAAATATCCCTGCTGAGTTACGCAGTGACTCTCCAAGAAAGCTGGGCACGGCCCGCATAGGGCATACGTGTAACACCGTGCACGTAATTTTTGCCACGTCTTTTTTGAACCATGTATGCATAGAAACCACATGCACAACTGTAGGCAGAGACATGGCGTCTAACGAAAAGGGTTCAAATTAGTGGACACCGCGGCGAGTTATGGAAATGGATATTATGGGTGCAATGTTAAGAGACAGAAAGCGAGAAGAGTGGGTCGGAGAACCGACGCGAGTTAATTGCACCCTAGTCGATATCATCAGGAAAAAGTGAACTTGGGAACGGCATATAATGCGAGGACAAGATAACGGATGGGCGTTAATGGTAACAGAGTGGATCCTAAGAGAGGGCAAGCGTAGCAGGGGGTGGGGGAAAGTCAGGCGGCGAGTTGAGATTAACTTCGCGCGGGTAGGGTAGCCGCAGCTGTTGCGGGACACAAATAACTAGCAATCATAGGGAGAGGTCCTTGTTATGCAATGAACATAACTGGGCTTATAATGGTTAGAATTGCATTCCTCGTATCAAACACATACATGCGCACGTGTGCACATAAAAACGTGTGAACAATGGAGAACGAGTAAGAAATAACATTCAGTAAAGCAAAAAATTAGGCGAGTTGGTACGTGTTCATTTTTGCTCACAACGCACGAAAGACGGGGCGAACGACGAAAGTATGGCACTTAAAAGCGCTTTGTTTATCAACTGGGTTTATTGAAGAAGGAAACATATATATATAGGCTTTGAAAGAAACTATCACAACCAGAAAGTTATCTAAAGGACACGTGGGAGGACAGACATCTCACTTCCCTCTCCGACAATGTAACGGAAGGGCTGCCGATACACACCTTGCCTTTGTGATGAATGTAGAAAGCCTCTATGAGCTCGCGTGTTACCTTATCGCTGTGGTGGAAAACAGGATGGAAGGTGTATTAATAAGCGACGTATAGAGCATGTAAACACAAGGAAAAATGACACCATCTCCCACACAGCAGTCCACTGCTGGACTTGCAGATGTAAGGATGAAAAGGATTATGAAGAGAGGAGAGCAAAATTGGGGGTGGGGGGGGGGGGGTTGACCCTAATGCTCACTCCACATTTCGATGCAAGTGTAAGTGCGTCCCAAATTTCAACAACACGCGCATCCTGTTCCGCCACGGCGTTAGTGTAACACGCGAGTTTATGGAGGCCTTGTACATTCATCACGAGGGCAATATGCGTGTCAGCAGCGCTTCAGTTCCATTGTCTGAGAGGGAATTGAGATGTCTGTCCTCGCACGTGTCCTTTAGATATCTTTCTGGTTGTGATAATTTCTTACAACGCCCAGATATATGTTTCGTTCTTCAATAAACCCAGTTGATAGCCAGCGCTTTTAAGTGTCATACTTTCGTCGTTCGCCCCGTCTTTCGTGCGTTGTGAGCAAAAATAAGTAAGAAATAAAAAGGTGCTTCCAGTGCATCTTCCACGGAATGGAACCCTGAGCGTATACCACAAAATCATCAATATATGGGGAAGGAGCACGGCTAGTTACGTGTTCCCGGGCAGCTTTTTGAGCAATATTTTCTTCTACTTGCCCGGTCTCTTGCGTAGTCTACGAAACTATGGTCTCCCGCCAACAAGGCCAGCTCATCCTCGCAGTCAGTGATACAAAAGGGCGCCTTTCATGATTGCAGGGTGAGACGATCGGTCGTGTTCTCCTTACGCATCGCGCCATCCTTTTTTTTTTTTGCAAGAGCTCGACGAGCGCGCATGTAGGCGGCCTCACCGATCCGTCTTGTGCGGGCAGAGCTGCCTCCCACGACCAGCGTTCACAAGCGCACGCATTCCCCACAAGATGGATCGACAGACAGTATAGGTTGGCGAGCGGGATAGGGCGACGCCAGAGAACGGCAGACGAGCGCAACGACTGGTTGGATAAGCACACAAAAACTTGGTGAAAGGCAAATACACCGACTACGCACCATCCACTGGGAAAGTTACGCTAGCTCTCTCTCCCTCGATGCTTTATTAAAACGACGAGTGGCGTTATATGGGCCTCTTCGGCATGATAACCGCCGAGGTAAACTGGCACTGCTACTGTGCGAAACTTTCGGGTATAATCGACCATACAAGGGCAGGGAACTGAAAGGCTCGTTATGACATACCTGTGAACAAAGCCAACAGCCACCGAAGCCAAGGAAGGAATAATGGAATTGTTTTTTTTTTGGTGTTGATCAATGGGGAAGTTAGCAGTGTAATTAATTTATGCCTGAAAAAACACTCATTAGTCAGTACAAGAAAAAACCAACCACAAGCCGCTAGTAAGATCCGAACCAATGACATCCGAACGTCGCTACTCTGCTCTAACAACTCTTCTCTGGCGGCAACTGTCCAACCGTCTAGTTTAAGGCGCGTGTATGTTGTGAGTAATCTAGCCTTGAAAGTGTTCGCCAGCGCCACCCTCCTCCATAGCGGCGGACGTAGCACGTCCCCAATTACCGCGGGTGTGACGTGGAACGTCATCGAACGGCGAGGGCGGACACTGTGCGAGATCCCTCTTATGCTACCTATGGCATCAAGACTGCCAGAAATAAGGCCAGGTATTGATCAGATAAGGATAAAAAAAAAATGAGAGGCTCTTCAAGACGTGCATATGAAGGAAGTAAACAGTCACCGAAATGAATGGGATTCGTTTTTTTTTTCTTGATGGTGTTGATGAGTGAGAAAACAGCAGGGAAATGACTACTCTATTAATTTCCGTTTCTTCAAAACAACAAAATAAATAAATAAATCAATATTAAAAGATTGCCCTGTGTGTTTCTCGGCTTCGGTGACAACTAAATGATCCCGTATACCTACACGGAAATCTTATCAACTATGGGTGTGGCGTGACGTCTCGGAAAACTTAAACGAAGGAGGGGAAAAACAAGGAAATCAGTTAACGCCCTGATGTATAGGATATCTCTTTTCGGTGCAGGGAGACGCGAGGGGCGCTAACGCTCTCTTCGCCTTCCTGAAGAATGTGTACTGCTTCGCGTATCTCTCGGGCGTTCAGTTCACTGCCCGTTCTCTTCACTCTATCTTTTTAAAATCTTGCACTGATTGAATAACGGGGTGCCAATATGCTCAGGTTCATAGAAGTCAAAAGCTAACCTGCTTCCTGTGCAACGGGCTTTTCGCCCATAGTGCGGTCAATCACAGATATAAGAAAATTCGAACGAAACAAAGGAAATGGAAGAACAGTCACACACTCACTTTCACTGCCCTGGAGGCAGAAGCGAACAATGAGCCCAACGCCTTGCTGCCCAGACCTCTCTTGACCGTTGGAAGCCTCGGGAAGTTAATTACTGCAAAGGGGAGGACTGCAAGGCCAGTTGGTACATAATTCACGCAAGAAAACGGCGCGAAACAAACACGGGACATGTCGGAGGCGAGAAAATTTCATCAGCGCGCCTTCACTGTCACTGCTTGAGAATGAAACGCCTTTCTTGGAGGAATGTGATTGGATTTTACGTCAAGAGAACTGTATGTGTTTAAACGTCAAATTTTTCAAATAAAATCAGTTGGAAGTGCAGCACCGTCCTGTCTTGTTTGTTCCCGGTCTTCTGTGTGCGTTTTATTTATGCTGTTCCGCATTACAAGACGGAAATAAGCAACGAAGGTTATTTATTCCTTCGGCGGTGCAAGAAATTAACAACGGTGCTTTCCGCTCGGGGGCGTTCACACCATGTGCGTTTCCAAACCTGTCCCCCGTGATCCGTGGCTAGGAGCGTAACCCGGCTCTGCTGTGCCCAAGGCTGGTTCACGTAGACATAGGTGCATCTCTGCGCGCGCTTCTGACTCGCCTTGAAACCCATAGTGCACCATTCTCCTTCGGCGTCCCAAGCGCAGCCTTGCTGCTTTGGGGATGCACGCGGCATGCGCAATTCCGAAGTGCCCAGATCAAAGACACTGGCCCAGACTAGCCACGCGTCGTTCCTGCTTTCGAGGCGCCCTAGCCACCGCATACGAGATACAGAGGCTTTTTTGACGCAAAGAGCAGTTGTCAATTTTAATAAAGGTAATTTTGGTAGTAATTACTTCTGTTGGAAATTACTGCTTTAAAGTAATTCATTCGACTACTAAATCACTAAAACAGAAATGCAATGAGTTACATTACAAATTACCAGTAAAGGGAATTAAATTACTGTACTTGCATTACGGCAATTTAATTACTGCCACGTTAAACCTCTGTGATGTTCACATTTGCGTGGGCTTCTAAAATCTCAAATCCAACACCAACTAGCCTTCTTTTATGTTTTTAACGTACGCCTTTAAAACGAAATAGACCCTCCGGTTAGACCTCGTGCGTAAGTTCCACAAAGTGTTCAATAATATACCTTGCACGTTGAGCTCATGCGACGTACGTCCAGCTCAAGCTAACGAAACGATTCGCTGCTATCGTGAGCTCGTTCCTGCATAGTCAGAGACAAGCTATTATGCGTTGCGTCACCCATAGCGACACCTAAGCAGACCGCAAAAGCACGCAGGGAAGACTGCGTCAAGGAGCCTGAGTCGCTTCTGCTCGAGATGAGCTGACGGCTGAGAGTACACCATATGCCTATTACCATGATCTGGGTAAGAACCCAAGTATAGGCTCCACAATCCCTTCGTTCTTCTTCTGACGACGTCTTCTCTTCCTATTCCTCCGTACTGAAGAGCCTTGCCGTCATTTATCTACCGCCCTGAGGTGCTTTCCCCGTAAGACTACCGCCTGGCCTTTGTTCTTTGTCGACACCGCTGGGCGTTTCGCTGCCCGAAGGGCGCGCGGTAATTGGGTCTGCTCCCTGCAAAGCTGGAGCAGCACAGGTTGGCCGGTTGTTATCGCTTTGCCTCCGGCGGGTGTCGTGGAAAAGCGACATTTCGCGGTGTTGCGAAACTGGCGAGCGACAAAGCGCGCCACAGCGTGCTTGCTGTCTTGGGCTGCTGGACTCGTGGATCCCTGGGTATTGAGAAACCTTTGTTGTCTCGCGTGCATCTTGGCTCCTGCGCCGATATCTTTCAAACTAGCCTCCGGCCCCTTCGCGTTTTCGAAATCGAACACGGCGGCCAACTATTCTCGCTGCAGGAGCCGCTTAGCACGGTGCTAAGACCATCTCTGAAAGAACTGCAGCTTAGTGTCACCCAACGCGGTACAACGGATAGAGCCGCCATAAGGCTGCCAGAGTCATGAACAAAGAAACCTAGTGGAAAGTATTTTGCGGGAATTCATATTGTCACGGGTGGTACAGCTCGGTTGGATACGTCAAAGTAGGTGACTGCAGCGGACGTCAGTCGCAGTCCCAAAAGCGGAGCATTCGCAGCCAGACACTTCGGCTTCTTTTTCTAAGGTCAGCTCGCGCGCGCATTCCGCGCTCTCGTGGTTCTAGTAGAACGACGACGATGAATGGGCGGTGTCATTACTCCCCGGCAAAAAGAAGCATCGTCCCGATGCTGGGAGTGAGTGGAGAGGTCGGAAGGACTGAACGGGGTTAGTGGGCGAGGCTACCGATCGTGATAAGGCTTCAGGCGGACCACGTGAACCACTTCAGGGCACGGGGACCGTCGGGACTTCTGAAATCCATCGGGAATGACCTCGTAGTTGAGGTCGCCCAATGACCTGACCACGCGGTATGGTCCGAAGTAGCGATGGAGGAGTTTTTCGCTCAGTCCTCGTCGCCGAATGGGGAACCCCACCCACACACGGTCGCCAGGCGCATAATGGACGTCGTGACGGCGCTGATTGTAGCGATCTGCATCTCGAAGTTGTTGGTCCTGAATTCGAACTTTGGCCAGTTGGCGAGCAGCTTCGGCGCGTTCCAGGAACGTGTAGGTATCAGTGTGAAGGCTAGAGTCGTCCAGATGTGGTAACATTGCGTCGAGCATCGTCGTCACTGCACGGCCGTAGACGAGTTGGAATGGGGACATCCGCGTTGTTTCTTGCATGGCCGTATTGTAGGCGAAGGTGACATAAGGAAGCACTTCGTCCCACGTTTTGTGTTCAATATCGACGTACCTGGAAATCATGTCAGAAAGGGTTCGGTTCAGTCTTTCAGTCAACCCGTTCGTTTGAGGGTGGTACGACGTTGTTCGGCGGTGGTCGGTATGACTGTAAACCAAGATCTCCTGCAGCAGCTCAGCCATGAACGCAGGGCCTCTGTCAGTGATCAGCACTTCAGGTGCCCCATGGCGGAGTACGATCTGATGCACGAAGAACTTAGCGACTTCTAAAGCGGTGCCGCTGGGTAGAGCTGACGTTTCTGCATAGCGGGTAAGGTAGTCCGTCGCGACAATTATCCATTTGTTGCCAGAGTTCGAACGTGGGAACGGACCCAGCATATCCATTCCTATTCGTTGGAAGGGCCTTGTGGGTGGTCTAATGGGCATCAAGAACCCAGGTTGTTTGGTTGACGGTACCTTGCGACGCTGACAGACTCGGCACGTTCTGACGTAGTGAGTGACATCAGCACGGAAACGAGGCCAGTAGTAATTCTCTTGGATTCGGGCTAGCGTACGGGCTATGCCCAAATGTCCAGAAGTGGGTTCGTCATGGGAGGCTTGGAGGATTTCATTGCGCAGGCTAGGCGGTACGACGATTAGGTATTGCGTATTGTTTGGAGCGAAATTTTTCTTGACCAGAAGACCATTGCGGATGCATAAAGATGGCAACACGCGCCTGAAAGCGCGTGGGGCGGTCGTGTTGCTGCCGTTGAGAAATTCCATTACGTCTCGAAGTTCGAGGTCGGCGCATTGTTGGTCAGCGAGGCAGGAGGCGCTGAGAGCAGTCAGTAAGATGTCGTCATCATTACAGGCGTCGGTAGAAGGATCTACTGGGGCGCGGGACAGACAATCGGCGTCAGAGTGCTTGCGCCCGGATTTGTACACGACAGTCATGTCGTATTCCTGGAGCCGCAGACTCCATCGGACGAGGCGAGCGGACGGGTCTTTAAGGCTTGCGAGCCAGCATAAGGCATGATGATCGGTTACCACCTTAAAATTTTTGCCGTAAAGGTACGGTCGGAATTTCGAAGTGGCCCATACAATGGCAAGGCATTCTTTCTCGGTAGCGGAATAGTTTGATTCGGCTGGTGACAAACATCGACTTGCGTAAGCGATGACCCGTTCTTGACCTGCTTGGATCTGGACCAGGACAGCACCTAAGCCGATGTTGCTGGCATCAGTATGGAGCTCCGTGTCGGCGTTTACGTCGAAGTGAGCCAGAACGGGAGGCGCCTGCAGGAGGCTTTGAAGGCTGCGGAATGCATTTTCTTGCGCTGCTTCCCATGTGAAAGGTGTGTCCGACCTTGTTAGGCGTGTCAGCGGCTCGGCAATGCGAGCAAAATCTTTCACGAAGCGACGGTAATACGCGCACAATCCAAGAAAACGGCGGACAGCTTTCAGGTCTTGCGGCGGCGGAAAATGGGCAATAGCTGTTGTTTTTTCAGGATCAGGCTGAACACCGGCTTGATTCACAACGTGCCCTAAGAACTTCAGCTCTGTATACGCAAAGTGGCATTTCTCATTTTTGAGTGTGAGTCCAGAAGACCTTATTGCTTGTAGGACCAATTCGAGGCGGTGAAGATGCTCCTGGAAAGTCGGGGCGAAGACAACATCGTCAAGATAGACGAGACACGTCTGTCATTTTAAATCGGCAAGGACGGTATCCATGAGGCGTTGGAAAGTTGCCGGTGCAGAGCACAGTCCAAAGGGCATGGCCGTGAATTCATACAGGCCATCTGGAGTAATAAAAGCTGTTTTTTCACGGTCCCGCTCATCGACCTCAATTTGCCAGTAACCTGACTTGAGGTCCATCGAAGAAAAGTATTTAGCGCTACAAAGGCGATCCAGAGCGTCGTCGATCCGGGGGAGAGGATAGACATCCTTTTTGGTGATTTTGTTTAAGCGACGGTAGTCTACACAGAACCGCAATGTTCAGTCTGTCTTCTTCACAAGGACGACTGGCGCTGCCCAGGGACTCCGGGAAGGACGAATTACGTCGTCGCGGAGCATTTCCTTGACTTGGCGGCAAATAGCGTCGCGTTCAGCGGGAGACACTCGGTAGGGGGACTGTCGGAGAGGGTGCACGTTATCGTCCGTAATAATGCGATGCTTCGCTAGGTGAGTTCGTCCAACACATGATGATACCGAGAAGGTGTCGCCGTAGCGCAGAAGAAGATCTTTAACTTGTTGTTGCTGCGTCGGGGAGAGTGCTGGATTGACGTCGAACGTGAAACCAGTGACTGGGCTCTGCTCTTGCGACAACGACATTGTGGAAATACTGGTTGTGCTGCTGACATGGGCGATGGCATCAACGTGAGCCACAACGGTTCCCACGTTCAGATGTTGGTGTGCACCACCGAAATTGGTTATCAGCACTTCTGTTTCTCCGTCGACGAGATTAACGACTCCTCTGGCGACAGCAAGGCTCCTGGCAAAAAGCAAGATCTGGTTGCCTTCCGCAACGCCTTCGAAATTCCGCACAGTCTTGGCGCCGACAGAAACCATAATACTCGAACGAGGTGGGATGGTGACGTGGTCATCCAGGATGCAAAGTGCGGTCGGATGGTCTGGATCTCTGTGTATTGCGTTCTCTGTGGAGAAACACACGGCCTTTGACTGGAGGTCGATGACCGCTCCATTCTCGGTCAAGAAATCCATCCCGAGAATGACGTCACGTGAACAATGTTCGAGTATAACGAACGTTGCCAGGTAGGTTGCGCCTTGAACTGCTACTCTTGATGTGCAAGTCCCGGTCGGTGTAACTAAGTGACCCCCGGCTGTACGAATCTGTGGGCCCATCCACGGAGTGGTGACCTTTTTCAGAGTGGCGGCGAAATTTCCACTGAGGATAGAGTAATCCGCCCCTGTGTCGACGAGTGCAGTGACGTCCGTTCCGTCGAGGGAAATGCTCAGGTTTGCTGTCGTAGACGGCGTGTGAGCGGTACGGCGCGGTGTTCGGTCACGGCTGCGGTGCGGCGCGGGTTCATTTCGATACGTCAGGTGGCATTCCCGTCGAGTCGGCGTTTCACGGTGTTGGACGGCATTCCGTCGTCGCATCGGGTGGCCACCTAGTTGCGGCGTAGGAGGGTCTGTTACATTTCGTCGGTGAGCAACCTCCCCCTCAAAGGTTGCTGCTTTTAGTTTTCCTGGCGGGGGCTTGGCGACCTTCCCCGAGGAAAGTCACCGTAAGACCGACGACGTGGGGATGGCGACCTGCGGGTCCCACCGGCAGATTCGGCCAGATAATCGTTGATTTCCCTGGGTCGCTGCCCAGGCTGCGGACGTAATGCATCTGCAGGGAACCCCGGCAGGCCCATCTGACGATACCTGCAGTTGCGGTACAGGTGGCCCGGCTCACCGCAGTGATAGCAGAGAGGACGGTAGTTGGGAGTGCGCCAGATGTCACTTTTACGGGGATACGATGGAGCAGGACGAGCAGGTGGTGGCGGCCGAAAAGAGGCCGGGGTTTCCTGAAGACGAGTCGGCGGCGGTTGTGTGCGACGAGCAACAGCGGCGTATGTCATTTGCGGTGGGGCTGTGGACGGCTGAAAGGGAGCTGGTGTTGTAAGCGCCTGTTGCACTTCTTCCCGAATAACCTCGGGTAGAGCAGTAACCGTTGGCGCAGGCGGCGTAGCCGGGAACAGCTTCTGGAGCTCCTCGCGAACGATAGCTCGTACGGTTTCGCGAAGCATGTGGGTGTTACTGATGTCCGTGGTTGCCGCAGTCATGGCCAAAGGTTGGCGCTCGTATTGCCGCAACCGCATATCGAGTGTCGTTTCCATGGTGGTTGCCTCTGACAGAAACTCTGCGACCGTGCTCGGTGGATTGCGAACCAGTCCGGCAAAGATTTGCTCCTTGACACCTCGCATAAGGTACCGGAGTTTCTTCTGCTCTGTCATGTCCGGGTCAGCTCGACGAAATAACTTTGCCATCTCTTCGAAGTATACCAGTATGCTTTCATTTGGTAGCTGGGTTCGGGACTGAAGGAGCAGATCGGCCCGTTCTCTTCGAATCACCGTGGTGAAATCCTTCAGGAACTGGTCTTTAAATACGTTCCACGTCGTTATGGACGACTCCCGGTTCTCGAACCACGTACGAGCTGCGCCATCCAGCGAAAAGAACACGTGTTGAAGCTTGGAGTCTTCCGCCCATCTGTTGTACCGGGCCACGCGTTCAAATTTCTCCAGCCAGTCTTCCGGGTCTTCGCCTGGAGAACCTTGGAAGATCGGTGGCTCCCGAGGCTGCTGCAGCACAACAGAAGGTGAACTAATCGTCGTCTGCATGCCTATTTCGGGCTGGACGGTCGTCGACGATGGCGCTGAACGAACCGCTTGGGTTGAGCGAGACTCCAGAAGCCCAAACTCGGGTTGAAGGCCTTGGAGCCGGCGGCTGCCGTGGTGTACAGGCGTCACCTCGATGGCAGATGACCCTCGAGGACTTGAATCCCTGCTTGCTGGGGGAGTCCGAGGCATGGAATGCGTTACCCAGCGCCCTCCACCAGATGTCACGGGTGGTACAGCTCGGTTGGATACGTCAAAGTAGGTGACTGCAGCGGACGTCAGTCGCAGTCCCAAAAGCGGAGCATTCGCAGCCAGACACTTCGGCTTCTTTTTCTAAGGCCAGCTCGCGCGCGCATTCCGCGCTCTCGTGGTTCTAGTAGAACGACGACGATGAATGGGCGGTGTCAATATTACTTATATTGCGATTCGATGTAAATGTCAGATGTCAGCGTCCTTTTGCTGGTTTGTTTGAGTGGTGAATTTTGCATGACAGCCACCATTCACGTGCTGGCATAATTAGTCGTTTAGAGCTTAGAGATCTGGCGTCATGGCTCTCCACCACTCACAGCACTTCCCTTTCCTGCTGGAGAGACGCCGTTTCCGAATCTTTCAAAATCGCGTGCCACGTCGGCGAATGAATGCGCCGTTGTGGTTCATTAACCCTATGGCAATTAATCTGCTGGCGAGCGTTGCTTCACTGTGGCTACAGCTGTCGGTCCCCGTGCACACGTCTTGGTGAAGACAGAAATTAAAACTGCCAGCGCACTGCTCAGCTGGTCGAAGTCGCGCCGATGCCTTCGACTGCAGTGCGCCTCGAAGACCGGATGATGTTCTAGAGCGCAAAAATATACACTGACTTTTAAGTTGTAAGTTGTAGGAAGGCGCTTGCAAGTGTAAATAAAAAATAAAATTACAAGTGTCGGTGGCACTTAAACTGCAGACATTCCTGCAGTGGAGAAGCGCAGAGCAGGCTAATCGAACAATCCCCTTTCTTTCGCTTCCGTGCGTTCTAACATCTGCGAGCGCCAGTGCATCGGTCTAGAGTTAATGAGGCTCAGGTTAAGTGGGATTAACATTAGGTAGTTTTGCACCGCTCTTATTTGTTCGCGGTCGAACAACTGACGAGTACCCCGCGCTTGAACCGCTTGCTAATTTTTGAGCTTGCGAAAATTGTTAGCTGATTAGCGCGCTCAATATGCATTGCAAATAAGGCGATCTCTCATTTTGACGGCAATACGTGAAAGCGCGGTAAGTTCTGCGGAAAACCAATATGTCCCACCAGCTGTGTCTTGTAATGCGGCGCTCTACTACATATGGACAACATCCGGACAGCAAAGACAGTCTTTCTGGTTTTAAACTACGAAGAGTAGAAAGATGAATAATGCGTGTCATGAGAGCTTGATACGGCAGTTAAAAGGAAACAAAGCTGAATACCATGAACCGGGCGCACTAAAGGAATGTGATTGCGCGACCAAACTTCCAACTGAAGTTCTTGAAAACACTATTTTTGTGTATTCAAGGAACACTTCCTCCGCAGCCAATGAACTACTCGACGCTCTTTATTTGTAAGATTTTAATACATACCGGCTCGTAGTCTGTTGAAGCAAATAAACCGCATTGGCATGCAAACGTTTTATTCGCTAAAAGAAAAGTGTGCCGACCGGAAGGTCTGAAATCGGACAACCAAAATATTTAAAACATTTATTTTTAAATAACGATAAAAGCACAAGTTATTTTTCTGTCCAGAAGAAATTCCTTGTTGTGGGGGACAGCTGGGAGAAGCTCTATTGCTATAGTCAAGACGGGCATCGCAAAATGTTTCTTAACAAAAGAAAAAGCTGCGCAGTGTTTACGCTGGGCTGTGTAATGCGCTAAAATCAGCGAAAGCAACGCGATTCGGCATCCCGCCCCTTTGTGTTGCCGAGGGCGATCAGTATTTAGTATTGCAGTGCAGACAACAGGGCCTTCACTGTTCCGCCGCTGGTTCTCTCGAGCGCGGCGACGTACGAAAGAGTGAAGTGGAATAATGGAGGGGGAGACTGGCGCATCCTCAGCACTGCCACAATGATCGACAGCGGCTCCACCCCACTGTATTTCATCCGCATCAAGGTGCCCATACTACCTCGGCTACTATCAGTATAAGTTTACATAGGTTTGGGAGCGACATACGGGACGCATGAATTCGGCGCACGTCGGGGGGAAGTGCGCGGCATGTGAAGTTCGTTCATGGATAATGTCCCTACAACAGCTTTCGCTATAAAAAGAGTTGAAGAATCTATATCTAGGTAACAAAAGTATCGTTGAAGTGTTTTTCAAAGAACTGCAAGTGGAGGCAGCAGACATTACTTTACACTTTTGGGGATATTTTGGATTTGTTTTCTTCAATTCAACCTAAAACACTGGCTATCTATGGCCAGTGTCCACATTGGAAGGCGCCACCAAACACCTCCTCGCAGTCTTTAAGGTTGCGAGGATGATGTTAGCATCACTGTGTTTCTGGGGACCAATGTTTCACGTGGCAGCGCCTCTGGGTCAGTTTAATCCAGCTGCCCTCCAGAAGCACCTCCCCGCCCTCTAACCACCCACCAGCACCCTTGACCCGCCCCATATCTACCCACCAGTAAAAGCATTCATAAGACAAAAAACATCAAAATGTCATCGAGGGTATATCCAACTGCAATCGCAGCTGTCCAGTGTCAGTTTCATGATCGCTCTGTCAATTTCTTCTCCCCACATCTGCCACGTACACTCTTCCCCACAAAGCTACTGGATAGGTTCGACTGAGAAAAGAAATAGCCAAGTAAGCGGTGCCGCCGGCAGCAAGGAGGGTACGGCTGGGCCAGAAAAGCGGTCCACGCCAGCAAGTCGCCATCTTGGTTGCCATCTTACAACACATTATTCTGGCCGGCACAGTTTCTCCTCACCAAGTCAAGGATGAGTAAAGTTTGAACTTGAATCCGGAAAACTGCCGAAGAGAAGATAATCATATATCACTGTTACGCGTCTTTATTTATGTTTTTAAAGATATTTTGTAATATTTAGCATGCTGATTGCGGTCGTTTGTTTTAATATCGGACGATTGTGACTTGGCAGCTGCGGTAGCGGAGACAACGGCCGTGCTATATCTTCTGCCCATATTTTGCAGCATCGCTTTCTACAGGAGGGCTTGCAGCTCCCGTGGCCAGACTTTGTTGCCGAGTGCAGCACATGACTGCACCATCACTGCCGTCTGGGAAGGAGGCCATCAGCCATTGGATGCCCCGGCGTGACGTCACCTCGACTGAGGCTACATATTCTGCGACAGTTTCGTCCAGCGTCACTTGGCAGCTGCGGTAGCGGAGACAACGGCCGTGCTATATCTTCTGCCCAGATTTTGCAGGTTTGCTACCAGAAATTTTCATTTACTGCATGTAAAACTATTCAGTGTGAATCCGCTACCATATTGCTGCCAAGCACTTTGCTGCGCGTCTTGTTTTGGAGCTGATTTGCATTTTGTTTGTCAAACTCTGCGAAATCACCAAAGAGCTTCAGAAAATGTTTGAAGACTTGAAGCGTGAAATAAAACAAGAGTTTCGCGACATGAGAGAAAGTATCGAGCGAGACCTCAGGAAAGATATCAGAGAAATTAAGACCAGCATGGGCTTTACTAACAAAAGCTATGAAGAAATAAAAGATTCTGTTAAAAGAGTTGAAACAGAGAACAAGGATCTGAAAGAAACAATAAGAACGCTGCTAGAGGAACGTCAGGCTCTGTGTGCACAGGTAAAGGAACAAGAGTCCCGACTTATGCAGACCGAGCAGCACTCACGGTGTTTCAACATTGAAATTAAAGGAGTGCCACAAATAGAAAATGGAAACTTGCAAGAACTAACAAAAAAATTGGCTCAAGAAATTGGCATGCCTCTGGCGGACGCTGACATTGAGGTTTGCCATCGTGTTCAGACTGTCGGAAATGCTGCCTCCCCTAACATAATTGTGCAGTTTACACGCAGAGCTCAGCGTAACTCTTTCCTGGAAAAAGCTAGAAAGTGCAGGCTTACGGCAAATGACCTGGCGTTAAAACCGAACAACGACATCTTTGTAAACGAGCACCTGTGCCCAACCATGAAACGTCTCTTTGGTGCTGCAAATGCAGCGAAAAAAGCGCTGGGTTGGAAATACGCATGGGTCAAGAACGGAAAAATCTATGTTCGCAAATCTGATACCACACCCGTCATCCCTATCACCCGCGTGGATGACCTGTCCAAGATAGCGTAAAGTGCTTGCAATTATCTAGCTTTGTTGTCCAACAATTATGAGTTTTATGCCGCAAGAAATTCAGAAATTGGTTCTGACCAAAAAGCCAGCCAAATCCTTTTTTCACCAGAACGTTCGCTCTTTAAAAAATAAAGGAAGTGAAACGAATGCTTTGCTAGATCTTTTCAGAGTATCATTCACGGTGTTAATGCTTACTGAAACATGGTATGAAGATGAATCGGCTGTATTTCAATCACCCGGTTATCAATGTTTCTTTCGCAATCGTCAGGACAAGAAAGGTGGCGGTGTTTCTATTCTTGTAAAAGATAATCTTATCTGTGATACTGAAGAACGTTTCTGTGCTGTCACACCTGATTTTGAGGTGCTTACTCTACGCCATCTTGATGATCTGTTTTGCGTGGTGTACAGGCCACCGTCTGGTACTTTTAGCCGATTTTTGGCCTTCTTAGACGAAGTTTTGGAATATGTTGTGGAACAGAAAGTGAATATCTTTTTGGGTGGAGACCTGAACGTGAACATGCTTATACCTACGCCTAACCAAAATGAACTCAGCCTTACTCTTTCTGCATATGGGCTGTCCAAAATGTTATCACTTATCCAACACGGATCACAGAACAAAGCTCTACTTTATTGGATGTATTTATTACTAATATTAGCACTGACACAATATTCGCTGGAACTACGTATATTAGCATGAGCGACCATCTGGGAATTTTTCTATTGGTAGATAGGCCCTTTCCGATCAAGTGGAATAGAGAGCAAACTACTTATCGCCAAGTAATTAATCCTGCTCGCCTTGAGTCATTCCGGTGCGCAGTTGAACAGCAATCATGGAACTCCGTCTACACATGTAGTGATAGTAATACTGCATATTCAAAATTTATAAGCATATTTAAAGATATATACCACCTACATTTTCCGTTAGTGCAAGTGAAGAAACCGAAGAAAGCGCGAAAACCCTGGTTAACGCGAGAGTTGTTGAATATGATTAAGCATAAAAATGCGTTATTTGCCAAATTTGTAAGAACAAAAGATTTAACAATACTTGCACAGTTTAAGACCTATCGAAATAAAGTTACATCTAAACTAAAGCAGGCTAAATATTCTTCCTTAATAAACATGTTCCGTGATGAATACGCACAATGTCCAGATATTGTATGGCGCAATTTGAACTTGTTGTTGCATCCCAGCATTAATGCATCTACACTTGATGCCCTTACGCATGACGGAAAGCTACTCTCCGGTACTTCTTTGGCAGATGCTTTTAACCGGTTCTTTATTGAACAAAGTAGTGTAATTAACCAGAATGTGAGTATCTGCCGAAATTACGCTCAGTACGTACAAGGAAACGATAGTACGCAGTCCCTCTTTTTAGCCCCAACTGATTCAGCCGAAGTTTTCGCTTGCATAAATAACATCAAAAGTAGCAAATCACAGGACTCGAATGGTATGCAAACACTGCCTGTCAAGTATGTTCTCGACGTCCTGTGCCCTGTCATTACTTACATATTCAACTTAATTTTATCCACTGGAATTTTCCCTAAGGAAATGCAGATTGCCCGAGTGGTGCCAATATTTAAGCGTGGAGATAAAAATTTACTCAATAACTATCGACCGATTTCCCTACTTCCTGTGCTTTCTAAGGGCGTTGAGAAAATAATCCATACCAGAATAACTTCATATTTTGATTACAATCGCTTATTCCTTGACTTTCAGCATGGCTTTAGGAAGCATAGGTCTACTGAAACGGCACTTCTAACACAAAAAGAAATTATAATACAGGCATTTAGAGAAAATAAACTCGTTATTGGTATTTATATCGATTTTACTAAGGCATTTGACCTCATTAATCATGATGTCCTTCTTTTTAAATTATATAGGTATGGTGTACGTGGTGTAGCGATAACTTTATTAGAATCCTACTTATCACACAGAGCTCAGTATGTAGATATAAACACAGCAACTTCTTCTACTCTCCCTATAACATCTGGAGTGCCTCAAGGAAGCATACTTGGGCCATTACTGTTCTTAATTTATATAAATGATATTTGCTACAGCACAAGTAGCGCTCATGTAGTATCATATGCTGATGACACATCTTTCTTTATGCCAGGTACTTCCGAAACAGACGTCGAAAAACAAACAAACAATGCACTTATTCAACTCAGTTTATGGGCAGAAGCAAATTATCTACGAATAAATCCAGTGAAGACTAAAATTATGTTGTTCCGTCCTAAGGGAAAGAAAATATCGCGACCTATCAAAGCCGTATTCAATAGCCAGCCTATAGAGCTCGTTGAGTCCGTAAAAACACTGGGAGTTACCTTTTCAAGCAATTTAACTTGGAATACACATATTGATTACATACGTTCAAAGGTCGCCTCAGCCCTTGGTATACTTGCGCGGTTTAGGCACATTCTTCCAATAAGGGTAAAGATCATACTTTACAATGCGTTAGTACTTTCTCATTTGCAATATTGTACCATAGTGTGGGGCACAACAGGCATAACAAATCTTAACAAGATACATCTGCTTCAGAAAAAAGCAGTGAGATGTATTGACAATGTACCACTCTTTTCTCCCACCAGGAATATTTTTGTAAAGTATGAAATCCTTCCAATATTTGCGTTATATTCTTATAGACTACTATCATGTTACAAATCTCACCTAAAACACCCCGACAACCTCATCATTTTGCTTGCACAACTCAGAGAAAACGCCAGCTGCCGTGACACAAGACACAGAGAAATTTGGTTTAACCCAACACCAAGAGCCTATTATGTGAATCAATCCTTATGTTATAACCTTCCAATTCTGCTGAACAGATTAAACGAAGAAAATATTGACATAACCCGAAAATCAAAACACGAAATTCGGGAATACTGCCCGGAGAATTCTTTTCCTTGAGAATTTCAGATGCAATCTTTCTGATTATTATGCACCATTCTTTGTATGATTATCTATGACCTTTTCATCGCATCGCATTTTATTTTGTCATTTTTGCATGATGTGCATAGGTGGCCTGCGAAGAGTTGATTTATTTACTTTTGCTTTGTATGTATGTATGTTTGTTGTATGTATAGCCGTCAATTTTCCTCCCGTGCTGCCGGGTATGTAAAGGAGCCGGGACCATTGTCAAGCTGTCGCCGCAGCTTTTAGTCCCGGCTCCTCCTTTGTAAGAAAGGAATAAACTTCAACTTCTTCAACTTCATGTTCGCGATTAAACGCTCTTGGAGTTTCGGTTTGAAACTTCTGGTTTCGAGCCTGGTTTTGGGTTGCTTAAGGTGCTTAAGCTATGGGGTTTTAACACCCAAAGCACTTTTAGCAACCACTCACGTTCTCATGTACCTCGATGCCACCTTCATGCAACGCACCACCTTGCACCACCTTCATGCATGCTTGCCACCTTAATGCAACGCATGAAGGTGGCAAGGTGACCTTCATACTGCAGGCCAACCTCTACACCTTTCTTTTCATTAAATTACTTCCTCTCCTGCCCCTCTCTCTCTCGCGGCATTTGGCTTTCCTAAGGCCATTGAGTGAATCTGCTTGACAGAGTACACATTGGTGCAGCCTATAAAGGATACAGGTGCCATCGCTTAAATGCGTTTCGTATTACATTATGAAGCATTAATGCGTGCGGTAAGTAAGTGCATTTCTGCCCTCAGCTAGCTGCTACTCATGCGTACCGTCAAACTGCTGTTTCAGTCGTTCGTGGTCAAGCTGTGAGCGTTGCTGCGGACGAGAAATCCCATTATCGAGTTCGTGCCGAGCCAGAAAAGACACGGCGCCATCGTCCTCGGCCAAGGAGAAAAATAAAATAGTGCATGTGGTCCGCGGCGGTAGCAGAACGCTGGCCATCCAAAATGAAATAGGTAGAACAGTTGCTCCATTGATTTTGGAAATCTGTTTCCGTTGGGAATTGTCTTCGTCCTCTTGGAGCCAAAGCAAATTCCCGACGTTTATTTGCAATCGGCAACAGACGACACGAATAATTTCGTGTGCTTAAAGGACGAAATACACTCCAAGCGCGTTGTAGTCGCCTTCAGATGACAATTCAGGAGAAAGAAGGCCCCATATGAAGGCATGCGACGCTGCATACCATCAGAAATGCTCCAGACGCGACGATTTTCCTGTTGTTTACAGCATGTTTACAGCAGTCGAGAGCTACACTGCATGCCGTCATCTTCGCACGAACTACGTTGCCAGGCTCATGCTCCGCTCCTTGCCCAGACTTAGCAAGTGCCTTGCCAGCTGGCAGCGCATAAAGCGTTCGATCATGGTCGCGTTCATTCGTTACCCACTAGCTTGTATATGGGCCCAATACGCAGCTTTCCCTCTATAGACAGGATATTAACTCTATGCCGGCAGCGGCCGACGTCCGCAATACTCTTCATAATGTGATTCGGCGACCCTTGGGCGGGTTTGAAATATCTCTCTTTACGTGAATTTTGCTACACTAAAAACCCAACTTTATGCGGCAGAGGCTGCGTGCGAGAGCGCATTTTTTCAACCGAGCCAGTTAGAAATCCCATAGAGGATGCGGCAGGGACATACTTAGCGCCAAGCGTGCTGAACGACTTAAATCCCATTACTGGCGTAATATAAAGAATTTTTGCACCAAGTAACCATAGTCTGAAACAAAACAGGCGACGGATGACAGCATTAGAGGCTGTGCATGCTTCTCCGAAACGTATAGGTAAGAGAACCACGCGTAATGAAACTGGGTAACAGGAGCGGCGAGCGCAGCTAGACAGATGTCTCTCGATGGGCGCTCTTACGAGACATGAAAGAAGTGACTAACGAACGATGACTATTTTTAACCTTAATTGTAGCAACGGCAAAACATATGCAGGCCATAATGGCAAAGGCTGATGCTTCCAGTATCCAGTAAGCGCCCAGCTCAGAATCTCGAACGCGAATTCTTATATCAGCCCTAGAATAACTTCCCCGGTTTCATCCTAAGCTGTGAGGAATTATCTGCGGCTCTTAAAGGAAGCATATAAAGGTACAGA
Organism: Amblyomma americanum; assembly: GCF_052857255.1. Lineage (NCBI taxonomy): Eukaryota > Metazoa > Arthropoda > Arachnida > Ixodida > Ixodidae > Amblyomma > Amblyomma americanum. The sequence continues at coordinate 82,838,771 of NC_135500.1, read as the reverse complement.
AGTTCGTCTATATTAAAAATTAATAAATCGCTCGAAGAGTAAGAAAATTTGCATTGTCACAACGACATATTTAAGAGGTGTTTTGCGCAAGTGCGTTTTACAGAAATTAGACTGAAATTGATTTTTTGAGCCTGGAAATGGTGCAGTATCTGTCTCACATATCGGCGGACACCTCAACCGCCCTGTAAGGAAGGGATAAAGGAGGGAGTTGAAGAAGAAAGGAAGAAATAGATGCCGCAGTGGACGGCTCCGGAATAATTTCAACCACCTGAGGGTCTTTAACGTGCACTGGCATCGCACAGCACACGGGTGCTTTATGCGTTTCGCCTCCATCGAAACGCGGGCGCAGCGGTCGGGTTCGAACCCGGGTACTCCGGATCAGTGCACGAACACCTTAACCACAGAGTCACCTGAGCGGGTTACAGAAATTCATATTTTCCCAAGTTCTGAAGAGACACAAAGAACACGCGCTGATGAGCCATTTACAAAACGCGTACACATTCCTCGCGCGCGCGTGTGCGTGCGTGCGTGCGTGTGCGTGTGCGTGTGTGTGTGTGCGTGTGTGTGTGTGTGTGTGCGTGTGCGTGTGTGTGTGTGAGGGGGGGGGGGCAGTCATCTTGCCGAAATTATGTCCCTCCAAAAAAAAAGACAAAAATGTCCGACACGGCTCCACCCTGTCCTCGCTCCGAGCCGACAAGATAACTTGCGAATATTACCTTGCTTACCCTGGACGCATTTGCCTTGCCGTGGTTTTATTATTTACTGTTTACCATTGATTTAATGGCAGTGTCATTTACTTTAAAAACGCTTCCATACATGACATTTCGTGTCCTCAAAAGAAACATAATGTCGACGGCAACCTGGCAAAGGTTCTTGCCGCCGCCGCTTTCTCAACTGCCACCTCATTCTATATCCCTCTGAAGTGAACAGGCACCGAGTGCAGCCACGACATGAATTTAATTCTAAGTGTACATTTCACAGTTCCGAGTATAGTGAAGATCCGACTGTCACTGGCATTTTCACTGCATAAGTTAATGCACGCACAACGCTTACAAATTGGCACATACTGTGCTCTTAAGTTTAATTTTCTACTATCTGTAGCCGGAGCATGACAGCACTGACTGCTTCTGCTGAATATGCAGGCGGTGTGTTTGCGCTGTTTCTGAAGCTGATTACACACTGCGTGCTCAGCAAGGACAGTGCCAAAAAGTTACACTGCATCACAATACAAAGCAATAGACTAATATTTTTAATGGCGCAATTTTTTTTCATTCGCGTGAAGCGGGGACTGCGTCGTCTTTCATGTGGGATGTTTGATAAGCGACACGTCTGCACAAGTGTACAAACGCTGTTCAACTACTTATTACTGCGCTAGTGAGAATGTCTGCCTTTTTCAATAATCGCCTGTGGTAGTTCTATATTGATGTATTTGCAATATTATTATATAAACCTCATCGCTCACCTGTGTGAGAAGTGAAACCACAAGGGAGACCAGTCCGACTGAACGTGCGTGCCTTCCAGCGTGCTTGTTTGAAAGCTGCAGTTTTAAGTGTTTTAACCTAAATGGTACACGTGCTAGCCAATTGAGTGTGGTTAATCAGTGATAATTGGTCTTTAGCGCTAGTAGAGTCCCAACTAGTCATCACCAGGCTCCTGAAGTGGGACACTAAGCACCTCTCATCGGTTCCTCAAAATTTGTGAGCCAGGACCTTCAAAATACTTGACTCTTTCATGTTTTTCGTACTGTCTCCAATATGGGCGGGGGGGGGGGGGGGGTGAATGTTAGGTTACTTATAAAAGTAACACCACACATAGCACCAAACAATACGTGTCTTGTTCTGGAATACAAGAACTGAGTAACGCTTTTTTTTTCCTTGAGAGTTTCCGTACATCTCGCCGAATTCAATGAAAAACCGTTTTCCCCTGGCTCCAAGTTTTTTCCCACAGGGCCCTCATTGTGACTTCTCTACAGCTGTCGGATAGATGCAGTTCACCGGAGAGGCACACAAACGCATTGCCATTTTCGTGCTAATTTCTCTGTAATCATCCGCTCCACTGTCCGCTTCGTTACGCCACCGCGTAACCTTTGCGGAAGTAAGTACGTTCTCCTTATTCCGGCCCTGGACACCGACGCCTTCTGTTCGTCTTGGCCGCCGTCTGAGGGCCGCTGGATACCGCCTCCCTGCTCAGCCCCTGCCCGACCTGGCCCGACCTGAGCACCCACTCTCCGCCCACCCGTGAGCATGCCCATTTCGAACAGACCTCACGATGACTTCCTCACCAGAGGACAGCACGAACCAGGACGGCATCCCCGTCCAAGCGGCCCACCTCATCCGTACGCCTTGGCCTTCGGCTCTCTCCGACCGCTGAACATGAAGCTCCGGGGCAAGCGGTCGTCAGATCATCTCACTAGTAGCGGTGGCAACCATTTCATTCTCGTCTATCCTTTCCTTAAAATCGCCACCGTCACGCCATCTATCAGATTCCACGTAACTGATCGCGACGATCGCTTGCTGACTGTGGGTAATACTTCGAATAAGAGAACGACGAAGCTGCCAATGGCGCGGGACGGAGCGCTCGCCCTAGGACCGCAGCCATTGAAACATGTCAGCGCGATAGCGTTAGGAAGCTCGTGTCGCGGAAAATTCGGTGTCGCCATCCAGGGGGGTAAAGCGCGGTGAGGAGGTTGTCATACACTCGAGCAGCGCCATCTTGCTACTCCCATAGTTGCCTGTACTTATTAGTTGTTTGCGCTACTGCGATTATTTTCAATACAGCTACACAGAACACATTAAAAATAGACCTCTAAAACTTTAAATATCCAAAAAATGTTAGAGCATTACGCCAAACTCTTTGTTGTTTCAAAATTTGAAATATGCAGACCTGTACAAGAAAACTTGGGAAAGTTTCGTTTTCGTTTCGTCTGCTGTAGCAGCTGTAGGTTACCGACGTATACTAGTTCATTACTACTTACAGCGTAGACTGCAGGACAGAATTAAGATACGGCCGTTTGATACGCCAAATACGCTCTGCATTACACACCTCTCCGCCCCATGTGTCTGCTCAAAGCACTCCCGAGCATACTCCACTGAGAGCGGTCTCCCTCTTTTTCGACCGTGCGTTCTAGCTACTCTTCGCACTTTGGACTCATTCACTTCCACCGCTCGGTTCGCTGTCTTTCGCACGAACGTTGCCTTCTCTGCTTGTTTTGGTTTTGGATGTCTGATTTGGTGCCGGGAAAGCGCTGCAGACGAAAGTCGTTTTCCGTGCGCACGTTGGTCGATCGTATCTCTTGCGCGCACGGCGGTCGATCGCGCACAAGAATCTGGACTCTGGACCCGTCGGCAGCGTTCAGGGCGACACCCGAAACTGCCATAGCAGTCGGCTGGGCGAGTAAGCCCGCCTTCGCTCGAAAGCACAAGAACACATATAAAAACAAGAGAATACCGAGAACAGAACCGTCCGCTTATACACGCTCGCCTGTCAGTTGCTCAGTAGATGCAATAAGCACGCAGCGCGCTGTGGCTCCGCGCATCGCGATCTACCGCTTTGTCTCGCTCGTGCACAGAGTTTCAGCAGAATGCCGCCATCGTGCATCATATGCAAAACAAGATGCCAAAAGGGATCGGGAATTTCTCTTCATGTGTGAGTACTGTTCTCTGAAAAATTCGTAACGGCACTGTGGCGTGTTTTTTTTTCTTTAAGATTGTCTTGTATGCATGCAACATGCATGAAGAGAATTCGTGGAGCCTTACGTTTAGTGGTATATAGTACAGGCTTGTCATTGAAACAGTATATGAAAAGTAAGCGAAGTTGTCATTTTTTGTTTCAGCTTTCCTCACAACAACAAAGACTTACTGCAAAAGTGGCTCAGCGCTATTAGGACACCATTGCCTAATTTACATATAGGGCGCAGGATCTGCTCAAGACATTTCGAGCAGTCATGCTTTTACAGCGGCCACACCAGGCACTTTTTAAAACCAGACGCAGTGCTAACGATATTCCAAAAGGTACAGAGTGAGCAGGTAGGTGCAAATTGTGGTTGTGCTCTGTTTATGTCCAGTAGAACCTGCATTCAGTGTGAAACTTTTAATGCTCATTACGGGTAAGTTATAAAAACTACGCTGAGCCTAGCTGATGTCTAGAGCATTTACAGCCAAATATAAGTAAAAAGAGAAAACTAACTTTTCAACAAGACGCTAGATATTTAAGTTACAAATAAAAATTTAGCAACTGGTATGTCAGTACAAAAGTAAAGGCAGCAATTCAACATAAAAAGAATCAAGTTTATGATAACTAAATAAAATCCGCTGTGTATCAGCAGTTCAGAGTGGTGCACTAGACGGGAGGGCTTATGCAGGAGAGACTGTGTGCCGGGCATGTCTACATTATTAAACAGAATTCTGACAGCGGTCAGTCGTGTTGTCTCACCAAGTCTGTGTGCATAGGGTGATAAGTTATAATAGAGCGAGTGCCTCAGCTCATGCAATATTTTTACTTTAGGTTGCAAGCACATCTTGCGGTGCTATTTCAGGACTTCAGTCTCTGCCACGTACGTCATTACAGAAACGCAAGCGGGTAAGTTTAAGTGAGCAGAAAGGCCAGTGCTTCAGACAACAAAATTTTTATCTTAGGGCATATCTATGCAGGAGCACGCAAGCCCAGAAGCAACCAGTTCACAGACAATGTCCTCACCCTCCTCACGAGCTCAGTTACCACTGAGAAAGTCTCCACGCTTGCAGGTAAAAGAATGAATCCGAATATTGGTGTCTCATGCATCCAATTGCTGGTGTCTCCAGTAGTGAAAATGTTCCTACTTCAGGCCATTAGTGTGAGGCCGCATCTCAGCCAACCGGTCACCTCACCTATACCCAAATCCCCCTGCAAGCACTTGCACACTCCCACAAGAAAGTCCCTACGCAAGCGAAAGCAGGTGAGATGCTGTACATAAATAGCAAGAATCTCGCGTCAAAACTGTTTCTGCTTCAGGACATGTCTGCACCACAAACCCCCAGCTCAGTAGCAGCATAACCATGGAAATCTCCACGCAAGTGCTTGCAGGTAACATGTAAAAGGCAGATGATGCACTGTCTCCTCTGACACACCCTTTCTGCCTGAGCAGACAGCTACACCAGTTTGTGCAAGTTCAAGGATGCACAGTGAGGACCAAGGTGCAACGAGCCCAGCCAAAGCAGCAGTGAAAGTGCAACATAAGGTATGCATATACAGATTATTATGGAAGCTTAGTTGCTGACACAGTATTCTATTGCCCACAGACAACACAGTCTCTGAAAAGCTCCAGCAAAAAGAAAGGAGTAAGCCACGATCACCCATACATTGCTTCACAATCTCCAAGAACTCGACTGTGGACAGTCAAGAAAAAGCTGTCTGTTGCGCGAAGAAAACTTTATTCAGCCTCACAACAGTTAAAAGAAAAAAAGAAGCGAATGATTGACCTCAAAAGCCTTCTAAATGAAATGAAAGAAAAACAACTGATTTCTCCGAATGGACAAGAAACACTGGAGGCATTTGGAGAACTGCCACGAGAGATTGTAAAAAGTTGGCGCTCTAACAAGCCCAACTCACCATCACAAAGACGATACAGTGAGATGTTGGGGAAGTTTGCCACTACACTGTATTATCAGTCTCCAAGGGCATATGAATATGTGGCCAGCATTTTCCCAATGCCCAGCAGGCAGACCATTCGCACCTGGCTCAAAGTGATTGATGCATGGCCAGGGTTTACAAGTGAAGCTCTCAATCACATCAAAACGTCATTTGAAACAAAAAATGAACGAGAGCGGCTTTGCTGCCTGATGCTAGACGGAATGAGTATTAGCAAAAGGTGCGAGATGGACACTAAGACAGGGAAACTGATTGGCTACGTTGTCTTGGGGAACAGTCAGAGTCCACTGGACACAGATGACTCCTCACTAGCTGGAGATGCTCTCGTGCTCATGGCAGTTGGCGTGGCAGCTCCATGGAAAATTCCCTTTGGATATTTCCTCAACAATGGACTCAGTGGGGAGCAACTGAGAAATATAGTTAATGAGGCCATCGAGCAGCTGACACAATGTTCGCTGAACGTCGTTGCTGTTGTATATGCTCTAGCTGCTAATGTATCCATGGGCAAGCTTCTTGGCTGTCGGATCCATGAAGCCACAAGTGAGCAGTTTGTGACGGCCTTCCCCCATTCCTGCAACCAATCAAGGACCGTGTCCCTGGTATTCGATGCTGCCCATGGATTAAAATTGCTCAGAAACCTCCTGGGTGATAAGAAAACACTGCACAGCAATGAATATGGAGTAAGATATCCAACTCTGATAAAGTGTGATTCACCTCTAATATATTTGTCTTTTGCAGTCAATCGAATGGGGCTTTATTGAAAGGCTGCAAGACCAGCAAGAAGCTGAAGGTCTTCGAGCAGCAAATAAACTCCAGAGGGCACATATTGAGTACTACAGACAAATTATGAAAGTGCGACTGGCTGCACAAACATTCAGTGCATCAGTGAGCAAAAGCCTAAAGTTTGCCAAGGAGCTTGGAATACAAAACTTCAATGGGTCCGGTGGAACCGCAGAATTTATTGCTTATGTTGATCGGTGAGTTCTGAAGTAAAATTCTCGTTTGCATAAGTAATGCAATCTTCTTTTGATGTTTCTTTCAGGGCCTTTGATATATTAAATTCGCACAGTCCAACTGCAATGGATTTCAAAGCTCCGCTGCGAGCAGCAACATTCAATTTTCAAAAGCAGACGATGCTCTAACTATCTACAAAGCTCATGTCTCTGCGTCTTCCGTCTCGTGAGCTCGTATGCATTTCGGGGCGGAGAATGTCTGTCATAAGTTTGGCATTCTCGTTGAAGAGCATTGCAGAACTCGCCCAGAAGCTCTTCGATTCCACTGTTTGCAGGTAGGACTGCATATTGTGTTTCATACACTATTACTGCATGTCAATACACAAGTGCACAATCCAAATGAATGAAAACTTTCAGTGCTGCTTTATTAATAAAAAGGTTGCAAGACCGTAGGGCATTGTGCATGGTGCTGAGCCATGCAGCTGAAGGCACCTCATGCAGTTTCAAGGCAATGCGTTTTGTCCTAACTATATAGCGTATTGAAAGCACCAACAGTGAAAGCATGACAAGGTGACAATGACGGGAAAGCACCTCTAAAACATGTGCTAAAACCAATTTATAGAAATAATGCTATCCTATTAGACATGCTTACAGCATGCAGTTTTAGTCTATCGCTGAATAATTAAGGCAATAACAGAAAATACCTGCCAGTCCAAACTCTAGCCCAGTGTGTTGTTGCTCATAACAAACATAGTCAAAAGTCAAGTACAGAGCCACAGTAGGACAGCACAGAGTTACAGAATAAGCATGCTGCAATTCTTGAAAGGAAATGGAGAAGAAAAGTATTTTTCATGTTGTTGCAGTTGCAAATGAGGGCAGTGGAGAGTTGAGAAAGTTAGCAAAAATGCAATAAAAATGCAAAACAATCCAATCATTTTACCACTGTGGTGGAAGCATAAGTAGTAAATACCACTGTAGCAAAATATCTTAGCGTTCAATGAAAATAGAATTCAAAATGAAGCTATTAAAGTCAACAACAAAGACTGATTAAAATATAATTATCAGAAATGAAAGCAGAAGGCTCTCCAATTACCATGGCTGCAAGAAACATGATGCAAATAAGCTTAGCTGACTAAGAGTAGAATCTTATTGGCTATCAAACAAACAATTAAGCAATAACTGTGCCGTTTTGAGCACTACTAGAAACTGAACTCACTGGAATATGCTTTTCACTGTTATTTCGCTTCGTTGCATTAGCAAGGAACTACAAATGGAGATATGTTTTCTTCATTCTGTTTGCCAAGGCAGGAAAACAATTGCAAATTGTCACGGTGTTTTCATTTTCATTACAGCTACATTTGCACATACCGGTTCAGTCAAGATCACCTGGAAATGTTCTTTAGCTGCATCCGCCAGAGGGGGGGATGGAACAATAACCCCTCGGCTCTGCAGTTCCGGTACGCATGCAGAAGCCTACTGGTGCATGCAGATGTGCTGCCTGTGACGACCGGCAATGTTACCCCAGATTTTGAGGGAATTGCAACAGTGGCCCATGAGCGTCTGCACAGAAGCAACGATGATGAAGCTGGCGAGTCACCAGATATGTACATTGCTATTGCCATAACTGACCATGACTACAGCAGTCTTGGCTATGGACTCACCAATTTTAGCACTGAGGTTGTGACCTACATAGGTGGTTTTATTGTGAGGGTTGTTTCAAAGAGCATAAACTGCACCTCGTGTTTAGAGATGCTTGTACAGGATGACATCGCAAGTGTCCTTATTTTCATCAGAAATAATGGAGGCCTAATCATGCCTTCAGGGCTCGTAATTCACACCCTGTGCACTGCGGAGCACATTTTCCGCTGCAGTGATGAGCAAGGGCACAAAAACGTTGACCGCTTGGTTATACAGTCCTTCCAGAAGTTCTGCCAACGACATGAGTAGAGCTTGAAGGAAGTAGAACATTATAAAGAGAACCCAGCACATGTAATTGGAGTGATCAAGTTCGTTTTGAAGAAATATGTCACTCTCAGACTGAGAGAGGAGGCTAGAAGGATAACAGAGAGGGCAAGAGGGGCATATGTTAGAGCACTGCTTACAAAGCAAATCTTGTTTCAGCATCAATAACAACCATTTTCAATTGCACTAATCAACGTAACGACACATACATGAAGGGATCCAAAGTTAATGAACAGTCAGTGTATATGTCATAATGAGCCCCTCGATTATATCCCTTTGACTGCTCGGCAACTTAATGACAATTATTTAGTGCAAAGCAAGGAATGAAGGAAACAGGAATAAACTAATATTAATAAACTTTTACAAGCCAAAGTCGCATTTGGGTTATGCAGCACGCTTTAGAAGAGGATTTCTCAATAATTTTGATACCTGGGGGTCTTACACATGCCGAAAATTTATTACAAAATACAAAGTACCAGCTGTTCCAACTAGCCGTATTGCATATTCTCTTAAATACTCCTGATTTTAAATTATTAAAATTTGGCATTCAACAACTGTTGATACAGTGATAGTAGTGGGGTTGCTTCACCAGTGCATTGTAGGAATGAACCTGGCCAACGTGCATGTTTATAAAGCAGTATCGCAGTGTAAAAGTCAGGACTGCGTTCCATTACCGTGCAAAGATCTCGTGGCAGGGGGGGGGTCTATTCACCTGGAGGTTGAATTTCTGTCCCTTCGCTAGCATTGACGTTTCAGCAGTTGTGAACTTTCTGGAGAAGTTGGCGAGCAGGTCAGAAGTGCAGCTTTCGAAAATCAATTTCAATGGAGAATAAACAACGAGTAACACAATATTGTCACGTAGTGGTGACGGCAGTCGAAGCAGCGATGAAGACGGACGAAAGGATCTTCTAAAAGAACTGTTTATTGGGCTGACTTGCACCCAAAATGGACTGAATCACTCGGCGGCGGCGAAGCGACAAGCGTGCTCGGCGGTCGTCGAACAGAATGCCCGCCGCTGTCGGCCGTGCTCAATTTAAAGCTGATAGCGAACATTCGAGATAAAGGACGCAAAGTTACTAGAACATTCCGGAACAACGTAGAATCAGCTTTGCTTGGCTGCGATCAATCGAGATAAATCTAGTCGCGTCTTCCGTCGCAAACGAAGCGATAAGGTGGTGTCGCGGCAGATTTGAAAAACGAATAAACACTGCAAATATTCGCGGCATTACTCCCCTCTCAAAGAAGCATCGACCCGATGCATTAAGACAAATAATGCGACTAGTAAGGGAAAAAAAACGGATCTTGCGAAAATAGAGCATGGAAATGCAGCGGCCTTTAGCGCGCATAATACGGCTTCAGACGGACTACATGGACAACTTCTGGTCGTACGCGGCGTCGCTGCAGGATGAAGTCATTGCGTCAGGGATTACTTCATAATCCAGTTCACCTAGCTGACGAATAACCATTTACGGGCCGAAATAGCGGCGAAAAAGCTTTTCACTCAATCCACGGCGGCGAATGGGCGTCCAAACCCAGACTTGGTCTCCTGGCTTGTATTCCCCGTTGCATTTTTGTAGGTTGTAGCGTCTGGCGCCGGTCCGCTGCTGGTCTTGATCCGTAATCGGGCAAGTCTTCGGTCTTCTTCTGCGCGTTGAAGGTAGGCGGCGACGTTGACGTTCCCTTCTTCTGTAATGTTTGGCAGCATGGCGTCTAGCGTGGTCATGGCCTCCCTGCCATGGACAAGCCTAAAAGGCGTCATCTGGGTGGTCTCCGGCACTGCGGTGTTGTAGGCGCTGACGACGTAAGGCAGGATGACGTCCCAGGACTTGTGTTCGGCATCGACATACACGGCGAGCACATCGGCAATGGTTATGTTCAGGCGCTCGGTCAGTCCGTTGGTCTGCGGTAGTAGGCAGTTATCCTCCAGTGGGTGGTTCGGTTGTAACGCAGGATGGCTTGCGTTAGTTCCGCCTTTAATGCTCTTCCTCTGTCCATGATGAGCACATCGTGGGCGCCGTGTCGTAGAAGAATGCACTCCACGAAAAATTTGGCGACTTCTGCTGCTGTTCTGTTCGGTAGGGCTTTTGCCTCGGCGTAGCGGGTCAGGCAGCCCGTCGCTATGATGATCCATTTTCTTCCAGACGCTGACATTTTGAAAGGGCCAGGCAAGGCCATGCCGATCTACTGAAAGGGCCTTGAGGGGGTTCAATGGGGTTCAGAAATCCTGATGGTCGGGTGGGAGGGGTCTTTCGTCGCAGACAATTTCGGCAGGTTTTCACATAATGTGCGACATCGGCAGACAGTCGGGGCCAGTAATACTTGTCTTGAATGCGGCGGAGGGCGCGAGAAAACCCGAGATGTCCAGCTGTCGGCTCGTTGTGTGAAGCCTGAAGAACTTCTTCGCGCAGACTTGCCGGTATAACAAGACGGTAGGCTGTCTTGTTCGCTGCGGAGTTCTTCTTCACAAGGACATCATTCTGTACACAGACCGAAGACAATCCTCATTTGAACGAGGTGGGGGGTAAAGAAACCTTGCCTTCTAGGTACTCGATGAGGCGTTTTAGGTCGTAGTGCGAGCGTTGCTGCAGTGCAAAAGAGCTGGAGCTGATGGGTCCCAGGAAAGCGTCCTCATCGTCATCCGGCGGTGGTTCATCTACAGGGGCCTGTGAGAAGCAATCGGCGTCAGAGTGCTTGCGTCCGGACTTGGTAAACGACGGCGACGTCAAACACCTGGAGCCGCAGATTTCATCGAGCGAGGCGGCCAGAGGGGTCCTTCAAGTTGACAAGCCAGCACAGCGTGTGGTGATCGCTGACCACCTTGAACGGTCGTCGTACAGGTAGGGGTGGAATTTTGACGTAGCTCAGATGTTGGCAAGGCACTCCTCAGTTGTCGTATAGTTAGCCTCGGTCTCGGAAAGGGAACGGTTAACGTATGCGATGACTTTCTCCAGCCCGTCGCTTTTTCGAACGAGGACGGCGCCTAAGCCCACGCTGCTTGCATCGGTATTAACTTCAGTATCAGCGTTTTCATAAAAATTCGCGAGGATCGGTGGGGACTGTAAACGACGCTGAAGTTCTTTCAAGGCATCTGATTGCGGTGCTTCCCATTAAAATGGCACGTCTGTCTTCGGCAGTTGGGTCAGGGGCTCGGCGATGCGCGAAAAGTTTTTCACAAATTGTCGGTAATATGCGCACTGCTTTCTTATCGGACGTCGGTGGAAACTGTTCAATAGCAGCTGTTTTCTGCGCGTCTGGGCGTACTCCCTCTTTGCTAACGATGTGGCCCAGAAACAGCAGCTATTCGTAGGCAAAGTGGTCTTCTCTGCTTTCAAGGTTAGACCAGGCGACTTGATGGCGTCTAGTACTGTTCGAAGTCTTTTGAGGTGCCCTTCAAAGTTCGAGGCGAAGACAACGACGTCATCTAAATACACCAGACAAATTTGTTACTTTAGGCCTGCCAGCACTGTATCCATTGCTCGCTGAAACGTCGCCGGTGCGGAACACAGACCAAATGGCATAACCTTGAACTCGAAGAGGCCATCCTGAGTGATGAATGCCGCCTTCTGGCGATCTTTTTCATCGACCTCAATTTGCCGGTAGCCGCTCTTACCGCAGTCGTGGAGTAGTGGTCTGGGCGTCCTCCTCGGCGGCGGGAGGTGGTTGGTTCGGAACCCACCGGCGGCTACCCACCGGTTAAGAATGGGTACAAGCCACCACCTGGCCCGGCGCCCGGCCTTTCGATGTGTGTGCTTGGAGGAGGCTCCGCAAACCCCGCTGCGCCCCTTCTGGGCAAACCCAGCTTCAAACACTCAGCCTGCAAAGCCGTCTCGCCCTCAAGAAAGTAGCCGCTCTTGAGGTCCATCGATGAGAAATACTTGGCGTTGCAGAGCCGGTCCAGTGTGCTGTCGATGAGGGGGATTGAGTAGACGTCCTTCTTTTTTATGTTGTTCAAGCGGCGGCAATCAACGCATAATCGAAATGCGCCGTCTTTCTTTCTCAGTAGAACAACTGGTGCCGCCCATGGGCTGTTTGAATGCTGGATGACGTCGCCGCGAAGAATTTCCTCCACTTTGTCCCGGAAGGCTTGTCGTTCTCTCGGCGACACAAGGTAGGGGGTTTGGCGGAGAGGTCGGGCGTGCTAGTCTGTTATAATGCGATGCTTGGAAGTTGGCGTTACTCGGACCTTCAACGATGACGAAACAAAGCCGCCATTTCGGAGAGCGTTCGTTTGGTGCAAGTGCGACGGCGCACATTGCTACCGTTCCCCGTTCCGCTACTTCGACTGACGTACCCGCTCCACTATCTGTCTCTGCAGCTGCTCAACTTCCACAGTGCTTCAACAGCCTTCCCACCGCTCTGGTCGCTGTTCCCGGGCTTGTGGTTTCTCCCGCTACTGAAAACCGCGCTGACTCTGTGCTTCCTGCCGAGCTCGCCTCTGCGTCAGCCGTGGACCTCGAGTCTGCCGACGCCACTGTGCATTTGAGTGACGTGCAAATAGTTTCCCTCACCACGACTCCAGAGTGCTGCGGCCGTCGTCTTCCAGCGACCACCCAGTATTCATCTCAGGTGCCACCGCCTCCCTCAATGGTTGGTACGTATTCTGACGAGACTGGCAACGCCCCTGTCTCACAGGCATGTAATCATATAGAGTGTACTCTCTCTACACACCCTCACCGCGACCCCGTCGGCCCCGGTGACATCTATGATGACCATGTGACCGTATCAACTGCCACCGGGTTGGGACAACGCGGACGCCACCTTCGTCACAACGTGATTTCCCCCTAGCCTTAAGCTGCACTGTTCAGCTGTGTGCAGCACAGCGACCTGAATGTCTGGTGCCACCGGTGCCGGTTCGGGGCATCACGGCGTTTCCTCCCGTACGCACTGCCCAGGCTCCCCCATATGGCACCTCCTTCATTCACGCCTTGCGAACCTGAGCCTAACGGAAGGGTTAGTCTCAAACCGCCACGAGCCTGTTGTTGTAGACCAGCGGGACCTACACATCAGCCCCAACGGCGTCACATGTACCGGCGTCTGCACTGTGCTCCTGCCCGAAATTGCCTACCGCGATCGCATCGTTCGTTGGCCGACAACCCTCCCACAAGGCCCACCCACCATCTTCACTGCGCTTACAGTGCAGCGCTGTGTGCAGTCCTGCTTAGACCACCTGCAGAGGGCTGGGGCTCACTTCGCCAGCTGCATGCACAGTCGGCCCGTCTGCCTGCCTGCCCGTAACGCGTTTCCAGCCGCGACCTCCAGAAGTGCTGTTCAGCTTCCGTCTCGCCAAAGAACGCAGCTGCCGCCTAGACACGCATACATTCTGCACAAAGCGCTGTTCTGTTCTCCTTTGCCCTGTGCTGCCCACTTTTTCTTTTCTTCGTTTTCTTGACCTGAGGTCCGGGAAGAGGGCCTCAGTAGCACTACCACTTAGGCTTGCCGAGACGAGGAAGCGGCGGTGGCAAGCACGCACGCAGTAGAACACGCCAGACTACCGGTGTCTGCGGACGCTGCCTGTCAGGCGCCTGCCTCGCAGCCTGTCAATAAATGTGGCCGTTGTCGCCACAGCTTCAATCTGCTGACATTTCCACAACGACACATGTCTTTGTCTGGACGACTGCGGTCACCGCTCACGAGAGGATTACTCAGGACCCGCAATTCACGGAAGAGGAGCGGGGTGGTGTAAGGAGGCGCAGTTCGTCAAGAGAAGCTCTGGGCCGGGCCAGAGGGTTGCGGCTGCTGACACGAAACGAGAACCGGGGTAGCGTGTCGCTTCAGCGTCGAAAAGATTCTCAATGCCAGCAGCAAAAAGAAAAAGCGGGAGCGAAGGTGGCGGAAAAGATAAAAAGAGAAGAGTGTCAGGCTCCAGGATTATAGCAGTCAGCAGGAAACCGAAACAATGTAAAATAAAAATTGGATGGGACAGATTTGCTCCGCCTTAACGCTATGATGCAGGCGTTGATGGCTTAATGCCCATATGTGCAGAATTTATCATTGCCTACTTCGCATACATAGATAACTGGGAGTCCTCGTACCCCTACTGGCACAGTAGTGCAGCGGTGGCCCTGCGATGGCAGGTGCTCACACCGGTTGGTCTTGTGCGACCCAGGTTGCTCTTCCCGAGCAATTTCTCGCGACCATTAATTTAACTGTCACCTGTCACGGTAGGCATTTTACCTACCCTCCGGGATCTTCCCGCGGCAGCCACCTTCCGGCTGTCCATTCCTCCGCTTTCGCCGCGGCAGGTGGCGTATCGATCTGCTACGATCTGCCACCTGTCAAGGGACAGGTAACAGGGTGACCTCTGGTCTGTCACGTGGCGTGTCAGGACGACTACGCCGACGCGTAGTGGCAGGTGGTGTGTTACGCTGCTAGCCACCCTCCGGGATCTTCCCGCCGTAGACACCTTCCAGGTGGCGCTTTGTTCTGCTACTGACGCCGGCGACGCGGAACGCAGGAACGGGCGCCAAAGAGCTGCACTGTAAAACACGAAAGCAAAGATGCCGAATCTACAACAAATAAAGGTCTCGCCCTGAAGTGAACGTCAGGCGGCAAGATGGACTCGACGACGGCAGGACCACCCACAGCCTGGAGCACTTGGCTAAACTCGGCGGAGCTGGATAAACAGCGGGCTATAGACGAACAGGCGGCACACCTTCTGGATTCTTAATCTTACTCCGAAATAAACTTGTCCTGACTAACTCATTCAAGGAATGACGACGTGATTCAGCAAAGACTCGATGACATGGCGCGGCATCGCCACAATGTGGTGCCGTACCTTACCCGCGGCGGCCTGTCACGACAGTGCGACTACACGACGTAGCCGTGACCGGGCAGAAGAAAGCACCGCACAACCGCGATTCACGCCATCCGCTGCTGAATTGCAAGTGACCGGCAGTCGCCCACACAGTAATGGCGCTTGTTAATACAGAGGCAAATTATTCAGTGACGAGCGGACCGTTCGTCCCTGAATGGCGTATTCGAATCGGCAACCCGGAGCAAGTTTCCTTGTTCCGCGAAACGGAAGAGCATGTTCCTATTGGAGATTTGGATTCAGATCCTGAATTATGACGGCACCGCGGCGGTGTGGTCCCCAGACTCCCTAGACTTCTTTGCAGATTCTAAGAGGTGCTCCCGATTGCCATTTGGAATACGCCACAACTCAAGTGGCAACCGTATGGGTGGAATATTAGATTGCACAGTTGTCGGTCGCTTATCACGATCGCAGGCCGGTGCCTCTGGGGAGTGTAGACCAACGGGTGTACGCTACATCCGCGAGGTTCGTCGCTCTGAACGAGTGTTCCCGTTCATGGACTTCCTGTTTGGCATGACAATATTGATCGACTTCAAGTCAGAGGGCTTCACGTTTTCAACAGTCCAAGCTATTCATACCACAGGCACTGAAGAGCGGCTTGTTCTGCCTGACTGTCTTTTGAGTGCAAAAAAGTTATCTTCCAATTCGAGCATGCGATCTCCGTTGGCTCCAGTGTACTTGCAGGATTCAAAAAAATATTCAAGGGAACACGCGTTTGTTTCTGAACCGTGAGATCTGCGCCTCTCTGAATAGTAAGAAAAATACTACGCTAGAATCGTCCATGATTGCATCTTAGACCATTTTACTGTCATTTTGGCACCATTCAGGTGCAAACGTAATGAAAAGAAATTAGATAAGCGGAGCATGTAAGCGCCGCGCTGTTAGCATTTCTTTTTATCGTCCCTGTAAGCTCCGACGAGGCACAGTTTGACCGTTATAGCCCTGTTGTTTTTCACCGTTTATCTTCTAAACTTACCATCGATTTCTTTTCAGCCCCGCCTAGCACTAAATCAGGCCAATTCACACAGCTATTCACACGGAATCCAACTACATAAAATGCCTTAAGCCGTTATCGATGATTTGGAACAACTGATAGCCACTGCTGCCAAGCTTTCCAGCCTATGGCGTTTGTTATATCCCGCCAGGTGGCGCCTTTGGCTTCAATATTCACCACGAGATAGACACGTTGTGCGTTGCGTGCGGAGAGGAGGAGGAAACGGCTGAACACTTGATACTTTTCTATATAGGGCTTCAGCCTACAGTGGAAAGCAGCGGGGCTGATTTACCCAAGGCATTAGGGTTTAAGGACAGCTAAGGGAAAGTAGATTTTAAGCGGGTAGAAATAACCAAGCGAAGGTTATCTGATTGGTGGCTAACATCAAGACAAGAGTAAATTTTCACAAGTCATTGCTAGGTGGCTTGAACCACCGCCCGATTTAAAGGGTTCAGCCGTATCCATCCATCGGAGGAGTTGCGTTTTTTGGTATAACTATAGTCGTACAAATAACAGTCTGGGTTCTTCGACAGCATTTAGATTCTAAGTGATCTCCCGCACACGCTAGAGGCAGCGGCGTCTCGATACCTCGCCTAACGCTTGTTCCAAAACCATTCAGTGTTTAAACAATAGGTGCTTATGAAACCGACGAATATCTAGAGCCCTTTTCAGTTGACATGAACACAGTTTGTTGAAGGATCTACAGCTCCAGACCCTTCTATTTTTACTGAGGCTTCTAATAGAACAGGGACTGGTCTTTTCATTATTTTTGTCGCGTCTATGTAAACAAAATGAAAAATTGTTCAAAATTGGCATTTTCGCCACATGGTTACTCCACTTCAGGTTGAAGAAGTAAAAGCCAATGCGTCAACCGCTGTACTCGAGTGATCACAACTTACACTGCATAGACAGAGCTTCTGAGATATAGAACCTTTGTTACCGCCGCGTGTTTTTTCTTGTGCACATAACAAATACAGCAGTCAGCATACTGTCATGCAGCGACAAAACAAGTGAACTATACTCTTATTCTGATTGCCTGGTAACATTTGTGTTCTTTTCTTTTTTTTCTTTTTGCCCTGTCCACGGGTTAAAAGCACTGGCACCCACCTCGGTATCGATCTCAACCTTCTCATATTTTTATCTTTCCTCTTCTCATTCAATTTTCTCCAATCCATTTTTGCATCAAAGAGCGATTTTCTTTTGTTTTGTAGGAACATTTTGGCACTGTGAATTGTCATTCCTTATCTATGATGGAGATCCAACGCTTCTATTCCATGCGTTTCATTTTGCTCCGCCCCTTTTGAGTTTAACTGCCTGTATCAGCCTCCGCTGCATAACGTTTGACAGTCAGGCTTTCAGAAAAGTTCTAAGAAATTGCCTTGACTCCGCAGCGTTCAGTTCCAGGACTAAAACTTCATTCTGATAGCACCGCCAACTTTAATGAAAACGCCATTCAATTTACTATCCGTGAAAGGAACGAATATCGGAGAAAGTAACTAGACAAGCACACCAAATCCGCGTACGAAGCGCACCTTGTAAAGTTTTTTCTCCCACGCGTAGCAGTCTTGGCACCGTTGCACAAAAGAATTCGGTTTTCACACGGCAGTAACATCGCGGCAGCTCTTCCTGTACAACGGTCTTATATTCGCGTCGCAACCTGAAATTCAACGCTGTTTCGAAATAACGAGTAATACTATCTGGGAGAAACGCCACCTGGGCGCGTCTTAAGCGACTACACGCGCATAAACTCCACCGCTCTCGACTACTGCCTCGTTTCAGAACCACACACTAGAGCGTGCAAGTCCGACGCTCACTTCCACAAATGTAGTCTTGAGCCACCCATGAGCAACATGGCTATACCGGCTTCGGCTGCTGCTCACGCGTCCTCGGATGTTTTGTCCAAGGTACTACATCCAACAAAATTTCAAACACCTTCTGTGCGAGGCGCAGCCATGCAGTGCATATCGGCTGACACCTGAACCGCGCCGTAAGGGAAAGGATTAAGGAGGGAGTGAAAGAAGAAAGGAAGAATGAGTTACCGTAGTGGAGGGCTCCGGAATAGTTTCGACCACCTGGGGATCTTTAAGGTGCACTGACATCGCACAACACACGGGCGCCTCAGCGTTTCGCCTCCATCGAAACGCAGCCGCCGTGGTCGGGTTCGAACCCGGGAACTCCGGATCAGTAGCCGAGCGCTCTAACCGCTGAGCCACCGCGACGGGTATAGGTTTCGTACGTGCAAATAACGTTTTTGAAAGCCATTCAAGTTGCCCTTTTCACGTTGCATATTGATAAAATATCATCAGATGAATCAAATACAGACGAAATTTACGCCTTTATGACTTGGAGGTGTTGATTTCATTCCGATGACGATACCGTCAACACACCAATTTAGCAATGTGAAATACAGAAAAGCCGACTTAGCGTGCCATCAAAATCGTATTTTCACTTTCGCTATGTCTATCTACGATGCCGCATCGGGGGCTTTATATGCTGGGCTTGTCTTCGATATCGAAGGCTTTCAATTTCGTAAATTATTGTTGTGCCTTAAAAAAATATCGTTGATTGTTTGATTTTACTTACTTATTCTTCTGTTTATTACACTATTATGAAAATAATGTCTGCCTTATTGCTGCACAACCCATATGCGCAGACCACACCCACGTTTACTTTGCGGCTTTTCAATGAAAAATTTATGTTGAAATACTTTAAACGCCCCGTATATGGCTTGGCCACAGGTGACCCTCAGATAAGTACTGGAAAAGAAAACTTCCGGTAACGTTTGCCTTTTCTTCCCATTCTTGCTGCTTCCTTGACGTTGCCTCTCCACTTTGACGATGAAGCCAGGCAGTTGGCTCCAGCTGCGCGCTTGTTTTTGTGCAGTTGCATACCCAGAAATTCTGGACAAAACTGCTTTTGAGCGGGAAATCTTTTAAAGACGCATTTTTTTTTTCATATAATGCAAGATTTCACTATAAAAATCAATACATCCACACATCACCTGATGGCCGTCTTGCTCTTTTTTTTTCTATTAACGTTTTTGCTATCGTCAAAAGCGTTCCCCATTGGTTTTCTAAGGCAGTTTTAACTGTTCGAAGCGATCGATGGAAACTCCTTAAAAGAAAGATTTTGCTACATATCAGAAGAATGGACCATTAATTTCGAAATTTCCATAACAGTATTATACAATTTTCCAATTTTCAAAAGTTTTGCCGGGAATGTTGGACATGATAAAAATAATGAGCTTGAATGTAATAAAGACCTCCTAAAATCAAAAGAGAAATCAGAACCTTAGAGTGGTATACCACACCTTCAGGCTTTTCACCGAGATGTCCACCCACGAGATAAAGGTCTAACCATGACCCCACAAGTCCGTACAAATCCGTCTTTGCCCGCAAATTCTAGGGGTTTTCTTTGATGCTGAATTTTTCCCACTGTGGTGAATCGTCACTGGCGGGCGAATTTTGCGGCAGCTTCGCCGCCAAATTCTCCTACAGAGACTTCGGCAGACTTCGTCCTCATTAAGCTAGTAACTAATCTGCATCCGAGTCATCAATGCGTGGTTTCGGAATTTCTCTAAACTCAAATGTTAAGTTTGGGATACGACAATTGAGATACCTCGGTGCTGTCTTTGTTGGGTTGTCCGTGTGGTGGTTTATCATCAGCTGTATTTTTTTTAACAAAATATACATTTCGCAGGAGGTTCATCTTTCATTGGAGCGAATTATTGCTGTAACAAAGTTACAATGCGGCACAGTTGGTGTGTATCCGAAATAATGCATCCAAAACAAGGGCATTAGGAGAAGTAGCACACAGGACATCTTCGCCTGGTGAGCTGTCGTGTTCGCTAGTACAGTTATGATCGAATTATTACTGAAAAAAAATATGCGGTTAGATACATCGTGCATTGAACCGCACATGACGAAAGTTGTATTGAAAAATGCCTCGTGACTTCTACACAGCATTAGCAGGCATTAGAAAGTTAAGATATGCGAGAGACCGGGACAGCGGGTAAAAAGGTCTCATGTATATACCACGGAATGCAGTCCGAAGAACGCCGCGAGCACGTCCACATATTTAATTGTGCAGTCGCACAGTGACCCCTGTAAGGACCTTGGAGCGGCCAAGGCGGGCAATGACTCGGTAACAGTCTAACTTTGTGAATGGGTGGGGTCCCAAATGTCAACATTAAGAAATTCATCAAAACAACAAAATCCCATATTCAGAAGGCCTAACGGTCTCGCGTCTTCTTTGGACGGCAGCGGCTGCCGAACAATCGAGCCGGCAGTTCAACCTCCATCATGCGCGGAGTAGAGGCGATTTTTCGGGCGACGGCACTTCACCAGTTGCCACCGAAGGCAAAAAAAAAAAAGAAAAGCGCTCGGTCCTTGCGCAAACTTCCACGCAAGTGAGGGAACAGAAGTCGGGAGAGGAAAAAGGAGAACAGAAAGTAAAAGGAAACGAACAGAGAAGAGCTGGCTACACAACTCGGAGCAGTGTTTACGTTGGGACACGTGGAGGCGCGTGAACGCGCAGGACTATTTATGCGCCCGGGCTCAGGTCGGATTTGGCCCAATCTATAGCTGCCCGCAACGGCGCGCGTATAAATAGAGCGGCTTCGAGGCGCTCCCGCTTTTTCTGCTCTTTCCCCGCAGTGTGGGTGAGTGTTCGCGAGCCAAGTGGTGTCATTTGTTTCGAGTCGGCTGCAGCGCCCGCTTTTCCGCGTCGCTGTCGTCTGCTCTCCGACGAGCACACCCCGCCGGCTTCGCGAAAACTTCTTTTCGCTTTTTTTTTCTCCCGCTTTCGATGACTTCGTTGATGCCTTTTCGTCGCAGCGTGGAACTTTCTTCTGAGCGGTGCCTCTGCAGAACTGCGTAAAGGCGTCGCACGCGAGGGAATATCTTTCTTTTCACACTCCCTCTTTTTTTTTAAGGAAAATTTTTTCTTGCATTCACGATGTTCTCCCATAAACATTGCGCCAAAAAAAAAAAAAACCTTCGCCTTATAAGGCTCGTCCGTCTAAGCTGTTTCAGGCGAGAGTCGGTGCCAGTTAAAATGACCGCTTCCTGTCGGTAATTTCGCGGAAATATACCAAAGTTCTCGAACCACACTTCCATCCATTTAATCTTGAAAATCGCCCTGTTGCCGGATCTATTTGAGTGACCGTACAATACCGCTATCTAATTCTGCTTTCTTGTTTTTTCTCATCTCTGTAGCTGTAGGCTTCGAAGGGTAACTTTTTTTCCTTTCGTCTTGCTTTCTTTTCCCTTCCTTTGACGGCATTCAATTGTGGTCTCCGTCGATGTCCAAGAAAGCTCGGACATCGATGTACAAGAATCGAGCTTGTCCATTTTCCCCGCAGCTGACGGCGCTGTTGTCTTTTGAGCAGACGAAATGCGACACGTGGCGTAGCTAAAAAAGCATCGATTCACGCAGTATTTTCTATTCATTCCAGCCCCTCCGTGCATTATTTACTCTCTTTCCTTCTCCCCTTTTCCCTATTCTTCTGTGCTGTGTGTCAGCACACGAAATGCTCGTTCCGACCACGATATGTGAATTGTAAAGACGGGAGGCAGGCTGCTCGCAGACAACTGGCCTTGATGGCATCAACGGGAGCACAATGTCCTTCTCCGTTTTGGCGGCGCTTTGGCTCCCGCGAAAATAGCGGCGAATTTGGCGCTGGCGACTTCGAATGACACGTGACGTGGGGTGGCGGGGGGGGGGGGGGGGGGGGGGAGTCTTTTTTCCCCTGGCACCACAAAGACACGATCGTCTGTCCTATATGGCAAAGGCAATCATGATAAACTGTCGGCCTTACTTCGATGTGTCAAGCACGGTTATTTTTAGCCCCAGATGCACAGCGTATACGGCGGCAATAGACCCTATTCACTATCAGATTTGGCGGGCGGCAGGAGGCTCCTGCGTGGCAACTCTGTGTAACCCCCCAGCCGCCATACTGTAGCGGTGTTCGAAACTAAAAGCTCCAAATATATTCCAAGTGAGGGGTGTTCGCAGGCCCAAAAGACGGTGCGTAAGGCCCGTTTCACAGGCTGCGAATTTGGCCGCACTGACACTGCGAATTCGGTGCCGCCGCTGACGCCGCAATGCGATTGCCGCTCAGTCCTTTCACGTGCAACGCACAACCTACGGTTCGGTTGTGACAAAAGGTTTGCTAGATGTCTGCTTATCCAACCTGTGAATAAATGCGGCAGTAATGTAACATGGAATGGGTTTATTTTGTCGTCATGCGCAATTTCAGATAGAAGGTAACATTTCATATCTTTTTATCAAAGTAAACAGTCCCGAATTATTCCAAAAGCACACGATGGCCAAAGCTAAGCCTGGCCAAAGCTGGCCAAAGCCAAGCCTGACAGAGAGCCAAGCAGTGGATGCTTTCTATTGGTCAGTCGCAGAGCGAACACACCGCCGCTGCGAATGAATTCCAACCAGACGGAAATGGTTCCCAAGCCGTCTGCGGCAAGAGCGGCGGCCCTCTCCAGCCGCAGACCGAACGAATTCGCAGTGCCGGACGGTGAAATTCGCAGCATGTGAAACGGGCCTGAAGGGAAGTGTGCTGAGGCGGCGCACACCCCGCTTCTTTAATAGGCGTGTCGAAGGGCGCTGACGAAAGGCTCCTCCGCTCACGCCTTGGGGACATTATTGGATTGGCCGAAAAGCAGGATTGTGTGGCTCGTGTGGCCACGACGCGATGCGCCCGCCATATTGTTGCGCGCCAAGGTTCCCTGCATAGGCGTGCCGCAGACACGCATTTTGAATGGGCCGAAGCGCACAGTGCGTGAGTAGTGACGAGTTGCTTTATCTCACAACACTCGCTGTATCAGCTTAGTTTTCTCCTGTTTCATGTCGTGGTCGTTCCGCCAACATACCTTATTCTGCGGCGAAAAACAACTAAATTCAACTATGTACACCTTTCCAACTTCATTTGGGAATCTTACTGTTCGCTCCACCAGCGCGTAAGGATGTACAGAATCTGTAAAATCTGTTGAAGTGCCACGCGAGCCCGCAGCACAAGGCTAGATGATCGATCGTCGACTGCTAAGCTGTTCCTAAAGCTGCGCACGGCAGCCACCGATTCCATCCATCGATTATCGCACTGTTTGTATCCACCGCCGAATGCCAGAGATCACCGGAGGTAGTGACATGCGTTCATTTTTAGATTAAACTTTTGTTGCTGTTCTTTGTGCGTGTGCGTATTTCTATCTCCGGGTTGGCAAGCACTCTGGTCATAACTGTTTCCGTAAAGGCGTGTAAAAAGAAACAAAAACAAGCGAAACAATGAAAGCGAGTATTGTTTGTGAAAGGCGGAGCGTGCTGTTAGTGGTCCGTGCCGCGTGGCTTGCCTTGAACATCAGTGGTGCATCCGCCGAGCAGTGCGATAAGCGAAGGGAAGAATCGGGGGCTGGGCGCGCAACTCTGGGAACAGCCTAGGAGACGACGGCCTCCCAGCCTCGTGCTTAGTGCGCAGACTCTAGCCGAGTTCGCCGATTCACTCCGTCGTAGGGCGCTTATGGAGAGAATAGTCGATGCTAGTTACCATTAATTAGGACACCTAATTACGATTAGCTGTGGCGATGCGTTAGCATAAAAGCCTATCTGTGAGCTGCCATGCACGTCCACACATGCCACGCAAGTGGAGATGCTTCCCTCTCCCCACTTTTCCACCTGCCAAGCGTGGCCGGTGGCAGGTCGCAGTGGGCTCTTCCATGTACCATTGAGTAATGCAGCGCGAGTTGAAGCAGGGAGGAAGGAGGACAGACGACTGCTTACTTACGACCGAAGTTTATTTTTTGGCTTCAAGTTTATATGACGGGCTCAGCCAACAAAAGAAAACACATCAACAATCAACAAAGACGACTCATACTACAACTGTTGATGGCGAGAGCAACGGCGTCATTTAGTTGCTGCTGAAAACCTCGGTTGGTTTTCTGTGATAGCCGCAGAGGGGCTGCTGGCACGTGCTTCCCTTGCCCTTGACAATGAACTGAGGTTTGCGCGTAGCACTTTTTGTTCAATCGAGCGAGATTTTCCAAATCTGTTCGTCACAGTACTCCCCGCAGAATAACGCTAATTGGTGCAAGAGTGAATCAAATAGCGCATGAAATCAATGTCAATCTATAGGAATTAGGAAAAAACGAGGATTCTTTTTATCACACGGACAGCCTTACTATAACTCTTAACACCGGCAATAAAATCTAGCATGACAGTCCTAAGCTTCTAGCCTTTCGTCGTTACTGGAGACTTCATTACAGAAACGCAAAAACTAGCAAAAACGATACAGCTGCAGCCATATGCGCAGTGCATTCATAAATCTATACAAAAAGTCACAATCGTCCTTTAGTGTCTTGTAATTTAGCAGGCCGTCTGATGAAGTTTCAGACTTTTCCACTAGGAAGGTCATCTCTTGCATCCAGTGGGCTTACAGCCCGCCTATATCTCTGTCAGCTGGCACTATGAGTTCTCTTCGAGAATTTATGCGATAAAGATTGTGTAATGCAGTGACGATCAGATGCCTTTTTCGACAGAACGGATGGCGGTTACGGGTAGCGCAGAACATATCGTACGTGACATCCTGGGCAAAAGGGTCAATTAATGATGGTAGTTTGACGTGCCCAATGTGTAACAGGAGCTCACAAGAACAAAAAAAAATGGCTCTAAGGCTTGAACAGACTATTGATCTCATTACTGAGATACGTGAAGCACGAAACAAAAGAACTGGCTGTTTGTTGTCTCTGAATGGGGGACTGTCTGAGCGCTTAGAATATGTATGACCTACAAGAAAAGCTGCGGAACGGGCATTACGGCCCATAACAAGGATTTTACAGCTGCTTTGCCTTGCTGGCGGCCATGCGGTGCACTAGAGAGCTCAACGTGAAATGCTGCGTCTGACAAGCAGCACCGCCCACACATTCTTTCGTCTGTTCTTCCAGCGGTGGTCAAGAGGCAGCTCCGTCCGACATCCGACCAGTCGTTTCGCGGTTCGATTCGGGTGTTGGCCTGCCCCACTCTTCAGGCAAGATGGGCAGCGACGGCTGGTCCAGCTACCATTCCTTGGAAGACGCCAAGAAAGCTAATAAGCTCCCAGGTTGCCCATACTAGTCAACCAGAAGTCCAGTGAACTATCGTCATCATCAGCCTAAATACGCCCACTGCAGGACAAAGGCCTGTCCTGTATCCCTCCAATTAACTCCGCCCTGTGCTAGCTGAGGCCACCTTATCGTCTGAAAACTTCCTAATCTCATCCGCCCACCTGACCCTTTACCACCCGCTTAGTAAAGCGAAAAAAGTACAAATTATAGCGCAAACTTAAATTTAACGAAGCGTCGTTTTCTCCAAATATATTTAGGGTACGCCGAGACTCATCCGCAGATGCATCGCTGTCCCAATGACCTCGCTATGTTATAAAAAAAATGGGGGGGGGGGGGGGGGGGGGAATCGCCAGCAACGCATAGCCAATGTTGTACACTCGGGTGTATACCACTGGCTACTGCTGTTATCACTCTGCAAACAATGGCATTGTGCAGCTAGGCAGATCTTATTGAGCTTTTCTTGCAGCAAATCGTACAGCCGTGGTTAATGCTTGAACCGTGGACAGAACAACACTTCCTTATGTACGCGTACACCAGAAAACATATTCACCACGCGCTGTGCCGAAAGGGTCGATCTTGTTGTGGCGCGATGGGCATACAGGAAAGCAGTGGCACGTCCCATTACTAATACGGCCGTTTTATCGAACCTGTACCGGGCATCCACGAGGAATCTACCAATGACTGGCCGTGTAAATTCCAAGAATATGGAAGCATTCTCACGTAGGCGCATTCAGGATCACCCTCTCCACTATGCGGCGAAACGTTCTTGGCGTACGTACCTACTTGCCGCCGCGAATACGCCCTTAGCATCTATAGGTGAACAAAACGTTCTGCCAAGCCACCTCTTGCCTGCAGTCTCGGTACAGTTGTTTTTTGTTGTTGTTGATTTGAGAAAGGGAAGAAAGATGCTTTTGTTGATTAGGCATAGCATTCAGCTGTGCTACACAGCAGGGTTTCAACATTATTTTTCTTGTGTGTGTGTGCACCCTGGCAAGTGCAAAAGGGGAAGTAAAAAAAAAAAGTGGTTTCAAAAAATAGGCCACTCCGACTAAAAAGCACCCGCGCTGACGCACCTTTGTGGACGAAGATGACGACTCGTGGTCCGCACATGCTCTGCCGGAACGCGGACACGATGGCGGATGATGAGGCCCGACCTCCTCTCCTCCTCCCCATCGCAGCAGCAGAAACAGCAGCGGGGCCCCGGGCTCATTCTCTGCGCCCGCCGCCGGGAACCAGCGCGACACTCGGACACTGACGGGCCGCGACGCCGGTGCTCGGCGAACAAGCGAGTAAGCAGCAGCAGCAGCAGCAACAAGGAAGTGCGCGCGGCGGAAGCCTCGTCTTGACATCTCCTACCGAGGACGCGTCGTGTTCGAGCCCATCAAAACGATGCGGTCAGGTGCGAAGCGCGACCGGTCCTCCTTCCTCCGCTTTTGTTGCTCGGTGTCACTCTCTCTCGCCCCCTCTGCGCCATACATCCCCCGCTGGACGGCGCTTCGTAGACGCTGTCGGTCAGCGAGCTGCTCGCAGCGATGACATTTCACTCGGACGAGCCGCTACGTCAGTCGCCGCTCCCTCTGCGCCGCTTCGCTGAACGGCCGGGTCTTGAGGAGCTTTCGTTATTTACCTGTTTATTTGTTTTGCCTCGAGGGCCTCGGGCGCAACCTAAGGACTGGATATCGAAGTGGCGGCTGCAGAGGACCTGATATAGGAGTAAACGATTTGACAAGGTCTCAGGCAGGGAGACACGATCCCCCCAATGCTATTCACCACCTGTTTACAGGAGGTACTCCGAGGCCTGAATTTGAGAACCGTTGGGTATAAGAGCTAATGGAGAATACCTTAGTAACCTGTGATTCGCTGGTGGCATTGCCTTGCTGAGTCACTCAGAGGATGAACTGCAAATCATGATCAATGAGTTTGACAGGCTAAGCAGAAAGGTGCGTCTAAAAAATAACGTGCATAAAACCAAAGTAATGTTCAACAGTCTAGCAAGTCAACATCAGTTTACAATTGGTAACGAGGAGCTGCAAGTCGTCAGGGAATACGTCTACTTGGGGCAGGTAGTGACCGCAGATCCGGATCGCCAGAGTGAAGTAACTATAGAGCAATAAGAATGGGGTGGAGCGCGTTTGGGAGGTTCTCTCAGGTCGTGAATTGTAGTTTACCAATATCCCTCAAGAAAGAGGTATATAAGAGCTGTATCTTACCGGTACTTACAGCTTGAAACGTGCAGCTGGATGGACGGAAACGTGCAGGCTAACAAAAGTGGTTCAGCTTAAGTTAAGGACAGTGCAGCTAGATATGGAAAGAAAAATGATAGGTGCAACGTTGAGAGACCGGAACCGGGCAGTGTGGGTGAGCGAACAAACGCGGGTTAATGACATCCTACTCGAAATCCAGAGGATGAAATAGGCTTGGGCTGGGAATTAATGCGAAGGCAAGATAACCGCTGGTCCTTAAGGGTAATGGAGTGGATTCCAAGAGAAGGCAAGCGTAGCAGGGGGCGGCAGAAAGTTAAGTGGGCGGATGAGATTAAGAAGTTTGAGGGGATAGGGTGGCTGCAGCTGGCAAAGGAGAGGGTTAATTGGAGGGACACGGGAGAGGACTTTGCCCTGCAGTGGGCATAGCCAGGCTGATGATGATGATGATTTGACAGTAGAGTGGTCTGTCATCGAAGGAATGTCAACAAGGAGGTCGTTCTATTCTTTCACTGCTAATGAGAAGGACGGTTGGAATGTCACTGTGAGAGCATGCCGTGCATGGCATCAGGGTGACCGTGGATGGAGAAGCTATGAGCAGATCGGATGAGGGTGTCGTTACCAGAAGAGCTACGAAAACACTCCCGGTTCCTCGCCATATCCGGCAAAGGAAAAGCAGGGAAAGGCGATGGGCTGCATGCTCCACTGCGCACTAATCAAAATTTCGTGTGCGGCTGATTCACTGTACTTCGACGCCACAAACGTACTTTCCAAGCTCGATATTCAGTACTGTATCGTTGTTTGTGGCTGATTTTGTACCAGCGTTATATATCTGCATCCATAAAGTATTTTACTTCGGCAATTTTGCCATGGCAAACGTTCACATTAAAGTCCCGGCTACGAGAAGCGGAGCGTTTTGGTCTGGTAACACGCAGAGTCTTTGTGGAAGGAATTCCTCGAGCTGGGTTTGAGATGTATTTGGGGCCACACGTACACGGCCACAAACATGAAACCGGTGAACTGAAATTTAGCCACGCACAAATCTCTACGCTGAGATGCTTCCGAACAGAAATCAAGCGATGCGCAATCTTTACCGCTATTTCGTTTTTCGTGTGCGGCTGATTGCCTGCATTTCGAGTCTGCCCCATGTTTTCCGAAAGGAGCAGAAACTGAGCTTCTTCTCGTTCACAGTGGCTGCTGCATGAGCTGCCAGGCACGGCACATTCAAAGCTACCACAGAAATCGCCCGAGGTATCGCCATTTATAGCTTATTCATGAATCTCAATCGTCAATTTTCCGCTTTCTACCGCTCTGTTTTCTAGGGGGCCACCAGAGACCGCTATCGTCTTCCTCGGTATCAAACACTCATATCAGTGGCATGGCGGCTGCAATCCGACCGCGGCTTCGTACTCTGTCCTTACTGTACACATGCTTGTGCATGTGCACACTGCACAGTGTGTGGGCAGCATATGGACTGGCGTAGTCTGCGTACAAAACAGATTTAGGTAGAAAACAGATTTAGTGCAGAAGTTAATGAGGTCATTGATGTAAATATTAAAAAGAAGTGGGCGAAGAATGCTGCCCTGAAGCACACCTTTAAGTATAGCTTTTAAATCAGAACGATGTGATTAAACATGAATGAACGGCTGCCGAAAGGGGAGATACAATTTGACGAGTTCTAGGAAATGTACGTATATTTCTCTATATATTTCTAGTTTGTATAGTAAAGTGTAGTGATGAATGTATTCAAAGGTTTTTGAAAAATCAGTGCCTTTGTAAATAAAAAAGCACAAAATTATTTTTTCAAACTGGGATAAAATAAGCTCTTTCTACTCCAGTAAGGCTAATTCAGTCGACTTGTTCTTCCTAAAGCCATACTGAGCAGACGAATTAAGGTTGTGAATATCAAAAAAGGAAGAACGTTAATGATGGTCAAGTTTTTCTAGGCCTTTAAAAAATGTCGGTAGGACGGAAATGGGTCAGTAATTGTTGATATCTTTAGGATCTCTCTTCTTGAACAGCACAGTGACTTCGGCGATTTGCATTTGTCTCGGGTAACAGGCACTCGACAGGCAAAGGTCGAAAATATGAGCCCAATAGGGGCACAAAACATCGAGCACAAATTTCACAGGGTGACTGTGGGCACCTTCAGCGAAAACCCTGGCGCGGACGAAGCTGCCTGATCTGCCCAGAACGAAGGTTTCCGTGTAACCATCCCTAGATTGATGGTTGACGCAGCTGATAGGTTACCACTCCTTCACGGAAGCGCACACTTGCGGCATAAAACGCGGGCCAATTTTTACACCCGTTTCTCTATTCTGTAGAACATGGATTGCAGGTCTGTCTTTCGCCTTGCATATATGGCGACGCGAAGCAACATTCCTTTGTCGTTCGGTCGGCGTTTCTTCCAGAAATCAGTATCCATCCTTAAGACGCATGAACGACAGTCATGCCTGTGACACCTGCGACAGGAATGAGACAACAGAGCAACTGTTTTTGAATGTCCTGCGTTACCGCTCAAAGACAAGCTTTGCACTGCTCGCTCGCCGACAGAGAGCAAAATTCTCGGACGTGTCGACCATCAACCACACTCTGGAAAAGCGTCGTGCTTGCGCGGCAATTTCTGAGCTATCAGTTATGCAACACGCGCATCCTTAGCTGATGTTCATTTTTTCTTACGTCGCAAGACTTTTTTCCTCTCTCTCGCTTTGAGACCAAATGCTGTGTTCGTCACGGCCACATTGAAAAGTATCGCTGATAACAGTAGGCTTTGCAGTACGCCTGTTCTGTCGTCTGGGCTGTCTGGTGTTCTTCGAATGCGCAGTCCTTTAGGAATGCCTCGATAAAGTTTGCTTACAATCCTACGTGGCTTTTGTTGACCGCTTCGAAATGAGGTATGTGTTCCACTAAACCATCCGTGCCAGGGTCTGTAATGAATGGCAGAAGTATATATTTTCCAGATGACAGGACAGCCCTGGGGCCACCATCATTTCCGTCAGTTCTCAATCTGTTAACGACCCTAGGTTAATCAGCCTTGTTTGAGGTTGCCTATATACGTTGGTTGTTTCTGGTGCTGTTTAGCTATTGGTATTAACTTCCTGCGCTTCCTGCTATCGGGAATATAGCCTCAATTACAGGATCTGCTGATCTCTAGTAGCAATGAGTTTGTTCAGGGCAATTGTTTGGCGTTCATGGGTATACTCGAAGTGTTGTCGGACAACAGCGGCCTGCAAATACCAAGCCCGAGTCCGTACGCAAGCCAGCCACGCCGACCCATCGATGCACCCTACTGCTCGCACTTACAGCACCCCCCCCCCCCCCCCCCCCCCCCCGTGAAGTGCGGCGAGTGGGTCAATGAAACGGCCAGGCGCAACATAACATCACCACTCCGTTCTCTGGTTAGCAATGTCAGACTTTAAAAAAGGAATGTGTTATGTGCTAAGTTCGAATTGACGTACATGCTTCATTCCCGCTGTGTCGTTTTACAATCGAAAGCAAAGATCAGCACGCCACGAGACACAATAGGCCACCCGAATTTTGTCGCGGTTTGCGGTCGTACCCCGTAGTATACGCATGTATACAGTAAGGCACAATCAGCGCTTCCTCTTGGTACCACTGCACCGCGACTGCAGACTGCATGCGCAGGATGCGAGCAAATTTGGCCTTACCGCGTCTTTCGCGGTACTTCGACTTTCCCTCTATAATCTCGCAACAAAAATGCAGCACATAGGACTTTTTTAAGTGAAGTGATCGAGCGCGGCCTGAAGCAGGTTGCATTCGATGAGCTTGAATTGTGAACAAACCGGTGCCCCGCGAATGCTGCAACTTCCACTTTCCCGGTATTTAGCGGTGGCTCATCCGTAGCGATGACCCAATTTTATCCATCCTCAATTTTTTCGCCCATTTCCTTCAAAAGGGGGACATTACTCTAAAAAAGGCTGGTGACGGAGACAGCTTTGTTCGTCACGAAACTTAGCAGAGTTAATGTGCCATATATAAAGGGCAATGCGCATTAAGCTACGGAAAAATTCAACATCGGCCAAATTTAAAGCGAATAGCATTCACTGCATATGTAATATGTTGAGTTAGACTTCGTACAACTTACTCAATCTGAACACAAGACTTATTGTATGTGAAAAAAAAATGAATTTCCAAAGGTATGTTTGGCTCCAGTTTCACTGCCCTACGTTCGGTGGCCGATGTCACTGCGACATATGATCGCACCTTAGTTGAGCTTCTGCACCATGTATATATAACTCTCGGAAGTTCCAGCATTATGCATGTATTACAAATGCGACAAGCGTGTTTTTTTTTTCACAGGACGCAGTATGTCATAAATAAAACTATTCAGCAGACGTAAAGTATAACTGCGCTTTCAGAAGTGTGGCGCGAACCAGCCCAACTTGAAAGCCAAACCATGTCAATACACGAACCGATTTCACACCGTGTTGAAGAATTTACTTTGCAACTCCTCTATATACCATGCGCAGGCGCGTTGGACGGGAGTGAAATTTCGCGAGATAGACTTCAGAAATGCGATTCGCGCTTATGTTCACTGATGATCATTGCAAAGATAGCTAATGAAATGCCTTCTCATGTCGGCAACGCGCTAAGCGATCTTACGTAAAATTATATTGGGCGTTATCGGCCGCACAGGTGGGAATTAGTACGAAAGCAGGTATCGAAGAGCCATTTCAATAAGAGCCCTGCTCGGTGTCATCGCTCTCCTTTGGAAAGGTAGCGAAGAGACCGGAGAAATAAAAAGAACCAGCACATCGTGTTATTCCTGACGTTCAAGCAAACCTGCGCTATTTGTGTGGTGACAACTATGAAAGGCCGTGAAATGCTGCTCCAGAAATGCCAGAATTAGAGCACAACTCGAAATGTAAATGTGTCACAACATCTGCGGTCCACGAGATGAGGACACAGCTGCTCCTAGGTTCAGATGTTTTGTACTTTCGAAACTGTAGAAACATAAGTTATACACCAGGTGATCTAAAGGCGAGAGAAAAAAGTAAACATTTAATCATCTGAAAAACAAAGAGAGTAGCGGGATGCGATTTTCATTGTAGTGCACACAAGTGCATGGGATTTATTAGTACACAAAAATTTGTACAGCGCCACTGCGCAAAATGCTGACATAACTGAAAATCTAAACCACCACCTTTCCGCGGAAAACGTAACTATTCCTTGCAATAAAATGTTTCATTACAAAAAAAAAAAGGCTCCCACATTGCATTTTTGTTAAAACCGCACCAATGCCGCGTCTCTACCGCATACTCAGAAATTCTGGACAAGCGCATTTTTCAACCAGAAATTGTTTATGAACGCAATTTTTTTCCTCCAGATATCGTTGAAATTACATTACAAGCAATCAATATATCCACAAATCTCTTCTCGGCGGGCTTGCATTTTTTTTTGCTCTTAAGTTTTTGGTATCGTCCAAAACGTTCTTCATTAGTTTTCTATGGCTGTGGCAGTCTCAACTATCCAATCCTATTAATGTACAAACATTTAAAAGAGATTTTGCTGCACATCGGAAGATTCGACAATTACCTTCAATATTTCCATAACAGAACCTTACACTATTCCACAGTTGCCTCACAATTATTATTGATGCCCAAGAACCGTGCACTTGTTTTCAAATTGTTGAATTTTTATTTTTTCTACTACTTTTCAGTCACACTGTAAAACAGGAAGAGGGGCGAGCGGAGAACGGTCCCATCCTCGCCTTGAGCCCTAGAACAGCTTGCGCTAATATTGGATTTATGAGTGGAGCGCTCCAACTGTATCGTAAATACAAAACGAATTGGCTGATATTAGTTCCTCCTTAGCCTAATTTAGATGTTTTTATTTTAACAATTCAATGCGATCGTGTCCCAACACGGGATGTTGATTGATAGATGCCATTGTGATTAGCGGGACTGAGACAGACATAACTCCTCACATGAGGTGTTTCAAGAACACCCGTTTTCATTTCATATTTTGCGGGCATTAAAAGAAACATCCTCCATTGGCGCTTCTTCAAGTTGCGCAAGCAAAGTTTGTCTTCCTTGCAACACTTTACAGCTGTATTACTCGGAGTGCGGGGCACCAGAAACAGTTAGGCTGGAAAGCGTACGTTTTCCTGCTTCTTGATCTTGCATAATTCCTTCGCAATAATGGCAGCATATCTCTGAACTCAGTGTATATGAGCACAAGAGGGGGATTCTTCCAAGCGAGAAATTTTCGGTGGGGAGACCGTTGTAGGCTATAGTTTATCAACCAGGAAAGTTCAAGAGGGGCACCCGATCAACGGACCATGGCTTGGTATTAGCTCGAGAAACAAGCCTGCGGGTGTATCGCCCCATAATAAAATGCTCCTCGGCACGACCACACCTGACGGCATGGCTCGGCTGTCCGTTACCGGATATCTCAGCACATAGTATATTGGCGAGCATTCCACTGGAGACCTCAGTCATGTTCGCAAGTCAGGAAAGGACTGGCTTAAACAGGGCGCATGTACAGGTCCCTGCTTCATCACCAGATTGATCCCCCAACACAACCATTAAAAAAATATATATTCCACAGTGTTTTCTTTGGTCTTAATGCACGTTGCCTTCTGTCGTAGGTATACTGGAACGAGCCCCTTAACTTCCTACCATTCTCTGCACAACGCTGTAACAAGGGATAGACGCTCGATGCTACTCCCTAGGAAGAACTGAAAAAGTGGTGAGGAAGCAGCCCGTTGATACAAGACACAAGGGTGAAACAGAAAACGCCGGGACGCTGCCCAAGAAGGGAAAGATAATTCATTGCGCTGACGAAGTAATTTGAGGAGGGGGTAATTATGCAGCTAGGTGAGAAAAAAGCATTAGAAATAATGCATAAACCAGCAAAACACACGCAAACAGCGAGAAATGCTGAACATGCACGAACATCTACGGCGTATCGGACAAGCGAGCCCGTGTGGAAAAGGCAGCAACAAATGAAAGTCGGCTGGGCTCACATGCCAACAATGAGGAAGAGGGCAGAATGAGATGGGATACAAACGCGAGGAAATGACGTCCTAGCTGAAACCAAGCAGAAATCAACACGGGCCGGATATGCAATGCAGATAGCATGCAACATATAGTCCGTCAGGGCAGCTTAGTCGAATTGAAGACATGGTAACTGTACCAGGAAGCACGCAGAAAATCGGGTGCGTTGGGGATAGTATGAGGAAGTTTGCGAGTATAGGATGGTTGCAACTGGCGCTTAGCAGGGTTTATGTGTCCTTGTAAAAATTCTTCAAGGTGGCTTTCCCGCGATACACAATGATTTAGAAATGGCGGTGCATCACGACAGTAAACTGAAGACGAAGTGTCCAAAGTGTTTTTTTATTATTATTTTTGTTCAACATTTGTGCCACAAAGCGCAGGTTTAAAAATCGGAATGTGGAATATAGGGGAAAGTTAGAAGAAAGAGTGGAGACCTGGTTTTGCTCAGAAAGCGGAAAAGTTTGTCAATGTACCGATTATCTATTGTCCACTTTTCATAGTCACCTTCGTGATCACACCGCAATCTCGTCTCCCTGAGAAAGCTGCTCTAATACCCCTGTCACACGGGCACTTTCGATCCTCATTGAGTCAATGCTCATCGAACTCAATGCAGATCGACGGTTGTCACACGGCCACTTTCAAGCGCAATCGAGCTCGATCCTGCTTGACTCGATGCCGATTCCTCAAGAGTGCTTGAGGTTCCAAGCACAATCGAGAACTCTCGCTCTCATGAAGCTATAAAAATAAACACAAGTTAACAAAACCAAACCACAATTGTTGTTGTTGTGATTGATTAAAATGTAATACAGAACATTTTTCAGGTACTATGCCTTCTTATATGAAAGCATATGAAGATAATCTCTACACCACGCTCCAAGCTTCGCCGTCAGTGTAAACAAAGATGGCGTCCTCCTGCTCGTCGGCGCGGAAACTGTGGAGCGAGCTCGAGACAGCCGCTCTCATCGACTGCTGGCAGGACCGCCTAAATGATTTGCGGCGACAGAAGAGAAACGCCGCAGTCTATGCAGAAATCGCGGAGGCGTTGTGTGCCCTTGGGTTGCATCGCACAGCAGCAGAGGTGCGCCACAAAAACCAAAAACCTGGCGCAGATAGGCAATGTACCGATTTCGCTGCGGATTTAGCTGCCGCTGCCCCCGACTGCACAGTGTTGCCGGACATCGCTTTGTTATGGCTGTCGGCGGAACATTTGGCGCCACCTAACACACATGAGGGAAACTTCTCAATGAGCATTGAAAATGCCGTGTAGCACCGGATGTTTCGAGCGTGCTCGAAAATCTCGATGCAGATCGAGCTCAATGAGGATCGAAAGTGCCCGTGTGACAGGGGTATAACACTTGGCAACAGCGTGTGGTGCGATCACGGTAGCCGCGTCAGCACCTTGTACTGGGTACGTCTTGAAACACGCGAACTGTGCCTGTACATTTCTTAACTTAAAAATACGCAGTTTCGCCATTTCTTGATCACTCACCGTTGCTGTGGAGCTCACTTGACCTTTTCGAAACGAGTCCATTGCAAGTCAGTGCTAGAGGTATTTATCCTGTAGTGAACGTGTATGTGACGGGTGACGATGTGGAACGCTACGGCTCCGTTTGGCACAAGGAAATGCCCCACGCAGCTATCACTGCGAAACGAGAGTTTCGACGATATGCCAACAAGTGCGTCAATCCCGTCTGCGATTTGTGCCTTAAGGTCTTTCAGAAATGTAATGCTTGCGGCATTTACGGCGATTTTTCTTAGATAGCTGCCGAACACTCACAGAAGTATCGGCGTGAAAGGCTCAAAGGCTGTGAAAGGTTCAACGGATTCCCGAAGAAATCTCCCTAGCTGGTCCGTTAACTTAGCATTTAGCCCCCAGGAAGAGAACACCAAAATCATTAATCCCGCAACTATATATATATATATATATATATATATATTAGCAGACAAGGCAGATGAAATGAGTGGCTCGTTTGACAAACATATGAAGGAAGCCATTAACAGTCACGAAACCAAGGTGCACAGGGGAATGGTTCTATTTTTTTTAATGTGTAGTGCGAATGAATTAGTTTCAAGAAAATTCATTTATATTCATTTAAACTAATTCATTGGCACTACACGTTAAAAAAATAGAAACATTCCCCTGTGCACCTTGGTTTCGTGACTTTTGGCTTCCTTCATATATATATATATATATATATATATATATATATATATATATATATATATATATATATATATATATATATATATATATATATATATATATATATATATATATATATATATATATAAAGGTTACGCGAGCATGAAGTGCTTGACTGCTTAAAAGGGCATATGGCGAAGTATATGTTTCGATCATAACCTCGTAGCATTAGTCGCTTTGGGACGTTAAAACCACATAAACCAAAGCATACACCAGACTATGTAATGCAGTCACTGCAGTGCCTGCCGGAGTTTCTGTACTGCCGGAAACGTGCCCTGCAGTGAACGACAGAAATGAACATCATCCGGCGCAGCATCTTGACCATGGCGATCGTTTTGCTACTGGTTGAATGTTTGATTCCTAGCCGCGGCGGCCCCATTTGGATGCTTACAGCGTGCATCGCAGCCGCTCCTTTGCTGTTGGCACATGAAACCCCGTTACCTGTCAAAAACTCACGTCAAGCCAATACGTATTGTAGTGAATGCATTACTCACGCTTGATGCGTTGACCCTTCCGGATGGTGCTGAACTGGTTAGCATAGAACGTTCGGAGAAACGCGTTTTGGGCCTTCAAGAACGCACTCGTCCCCGGAAAATAAACGCCACTTGTGAAAAACTTTAACATTTAGCCGAGAATGTGTCACCTCAAAGTCGGCACAACCCGCCTCTCAGTACATGATGAACGCGTTTTTCCCAGCTGCTGCCCATGAATTGTGCTCTGGAGACGCTATCATATAGTGAGCGTGCTAGGGCGTGAAAGCAACGCGAGAAGAAAACACACTGATGGAAACAGGCCGATTGTGCCAGTGCCTTTGTATCGGTGTAGCTGTAGACAAGGAGTTGTTGAAAAACAACACTTTTGGTGGTCCAGTCTTTAGAGGAATCCCTCAAGGTAGAGCATATTGGCCATAAATGTATTGAATAACGTATATAGCTTTGAATGGGTTCCGAAAGTAGGATTATGGAACGCTTGGCTTGGTTTTATAGAATTAGCGTCCCAAAGCAACTCAGGCTATGAGGGCACCCTAATGGATAATTTCGACCGCCTGGGGCTCCTTACCGCGCACTGACATCGCACAGTACACGGGCCCCTAAAATTTCAACTCTATTGAAATGCGACAGCTTTTCGGCCGGGATCGAACGCGCGTCTTTCGAACCTCCCCTTAGTATATGAGAAAGCTCTGAGGGTAAAACTAACCAAAGAAACAGCATGAAACAATTTAGCAGCCATTTATACAGGCACCCTTTCGTTTTTACTTCCGAGCGGCGAGGGATGATTCAGCTTAAAAGCTCGGACTTAAGGAAACCCCAGGGATAAGAGGGGCTCAGCGAGTCACTCCGAGGTTTCGACCTGACGAGAGACGGCTTCTTCACTGGTGACC
Organism: Amblyomma americanum; assembly: GCF_052857255.1. Taxonomy (NCBI): domain Eukaryota; kingdom Metazoa; phylum Arthropoda; class Arachnida; order Ixodida; family Ixodidae; genus Amblyomma; species Amblyomma americanum. The sequence goes on along the minus strand of NC_135500.1, from coordinate 82,800,515 downwards.
CATCTGTTTCCAGCGTACTAAAAATGACGGCGCCTTTCCACCTCTTTTTTAAAAGGTCTCCCTCACTTTTCACCCTCATAGCGATAGTCGCACCGCCCCTCCTTCATATGACGTGACCGGTCTTACTTGGGCGCATTATTTTAGTTTTAAGCTTGTTGCGGTTGGCACTGTTGCTGCAACAACCACTGGATAATTTTTCTGACCATGACCACGTCTTCTCGCCTTCGTTAACTAGCTGGCGCTCACACAAATAGCATTCGGGGAAGTTGAAGAAGCTGGTTAGTTTTAATCTCCTTCTTATTGCAGTGCGCAAACAGTACTCCCTCCCCCAGGAATCTGGCGTGTCGGCGGCGGAGCTTACAGGCGCCAGATTCCACCCTTCAGAAGCACCAGCCGCCTCCCCACCGCACCGCCTGGCTAGGGGCTGCACGTCCGCGCCCCACCACCTCCCATCTACCTCATCACCCCATCCCACCTTCACCATCCAGAGATGCCATCTACCGCGCACACACTCAACTCTACCCTCCAAAAGATCCGCCCACCTAATTCCGCCCATTAGGAGCGAAAACCGACGGAACTAAAAACCGACGGCAAATTCGAATTCCCAGATGCTTACGAAAGCCAGCTACCCCCAAGAAGCAGCACAAAGAGCAGAAACATCATTTTAAACAGCTGATTGGAAAAGAATTTACATATGTACACATGCCAAGTTTACCGGATACGTTGACATTCACAAGTATACGCTAAGCATGTAGGGCGAGCCAATTAAAGAGGTACCATAAGCATCTTTGAGCAACTAACACGAATTGCTTGTGAGTGATTTAAGACGGCTTTAATCGCAAAAGCATTAAGACAAAGTCACCACTGCATACGCGGGATCGTAGAAATCGATTGCTTGCTCGTCTTCGCACTTTTTGTGACCAAAGGAAAGTATTGAAAACGATGGCACAGTACACGAAGTCTGCAGAAACTTTAAGGCCAGGTATGAGTTCACCTTTCGCCGACCAGTCTTCGCAACGTAATCACTAGTGCGGTTGATAAAACCCACTCGACGACTTTGGGACGACAAAATGACGGTTGGTGAATACCACCCATAACGGCTCACATGTAACTAGACGCAGCTAGATTTCTTTTTATAGAGTTTTTGAGGAAAGGAAATGGAGCAGTAACTGTCTCACATATCTCGGTGGACACCCAAACCGCGCTGTAAGGGAAGGGAGGAATGGGGAAATTAAAGAATAAAGAGAGTAAGAGGCGCTGCAGTGGAGGTCTCCGGAATGCTTTAGAACACCTTGGGATCGTTAACGTGCACTGACGGCGTCGCACAGCGCTCGGGCGCCTTTGCGTTTCGCCTCCATCGAAACGCGGAAGCCGCGGCCGCGCTCTAATCGCATATCCACGCTGGATACTTCTCAAGAAGACTTTCAGCCAAGCAATTCCCGGTAGCGTTCCCATTGCTCGGCGAGTGCGGGAGTTTCAGGTTAGAATACCCTACGTCATCAACGTCGATGCCATTTTAAGTGGAGAAGGTGCAGGCGTTGCCACAAACCTTCCTGAACATTTGGCGAAGGCCAACCACGGTACGTTTCCTTCCCCCTGGGTAGAATCAGCATCAGGCTATAGGTGACTCGCCCCGATTGGTGTCTGCATAAACTCTGTTCAAGCGCGTAAGTATCGCAGCGGTACCTAAAGTCGAGGTTCGCAGTTATTGTGTAACCTTCCGGTTCCTGTTTTTGGCCCGCGGGTTCCCGTGCGTTCGCAATGGCCGTACCGTCTGCTGTTTTGACCATATAATGCTCACTATTCATCAGCTTTATTTCATGACCATTTTGGTAGATAAGCGTTCGTAATGTGCTGCTCTCTGCGGCGGTGGTTCATTACCGGGCTCGTTGCCCTGCCAGGGGTAGCCGAAATTGGCCATTTCGGCCTCCAGGTCTTTAAACACTTCTAGATTACGCTGCCGTCTGCTATCCAGCGCCTCGCTCATTTTTATTTCATTAATTAGTGCCAGAAAGCATTCCACTTCCCTGTCGGTCCAAGAAGCTCTGGGGAAATAGCGCGGGGACTGACGGCGGCTGCCATTTTGGTCTATTGATCACATGACCGAAATCTTTCCCAGAGTTTCCTGTTACCCGACTCCCTGACCCGACTGCGTTTACATGGTTTTTGGAAAGGCGGGTCAGGCGAGTTGACTCGCTCTGCCGCTTATTTTACTCGAAAGACAGCGTTTACATGAACCCGAAAACTGGTTTTTTACCCGACAAGCAAACTCGACTCGACTCTATCGAGTTCATGTAGATGTAGACAGGGCTATAGAAAAAGACCATGCCCGCCCTGCCACAGTGTGTTCTCTCAGCTGCTCATGCGCAAAGCGTCAAAGAAACCACTCCACTTTCAGCTGAAACAAAAATAAACTTAAGTAGCGACCGTAAAACGGAAAACTGGTGCGTCTCTCACTGCAGGCGGCGAGTGCTCACAATGGAAGGGATCATGCATCGGGTGACGTCACGGACTCGCAGCATTGAGACCAGGGTCACGATATAGTGGTCTGCGACTGGATGGTGCGCGGCTGCTGCACGGTGTCACGCGACCCAATCCAGACCCCTATACGGACACATTGCGATGGAAGGAGAATTGTAAAGATGCCCGTGTGCTGTGCGGCGGCTGTACACGCTAAAGGACAACTCAGGACAGCTCGAGCCCGCCACTGCGGCGCTTCTTTTTCCCTGCCTCCTTCTGCTTCGTGCCTTTCCTCACGGCACTGTTGAGGTGCATGCCCGCCGAGTAGTGAGACAGCTATAGTTTCCTAATAAGATATTTTAATTCGCATTTTTTATCGGCGCAGCAGCCAAGGAAAGCATGACATAAGGCCACTCGAGTGTTGGAAAGCTTCCTGCGAAGGACATTTACGCGTACGATTGCTCAGGATTTGTGACGCATTCACCAGACGACTGTGAGAGCCGCGAGACCATATGTCTGATGAGTTACGGTGTTGAAATCAGAGGAGATATCTAGGGTAGCAAACTGTACGTGTTGGTACCACGTAAATGCAGAATGCAGTATGGTTCGGTTCAGCGTTTGTGTAAAAATAACAATGGCTTACTTACATATGAGTAAAGGAAACGCCCGTGCCCGTCTTCGTCTTTCCGTCCTTCGTCTTGATTTCCGCTGGATTCTGCACAGCCAAGAAGATAGCACGCACCTGCTAGAAGGCTCCCAAGATGACTTTTTGCAGGGTTCTGGCCAAAAAGACCGAACACCGCTTTCGAAGTCTTCGCCAAAGTTGTTGTGGTCTACGAAGACAACTGCGTCTCCACGCGTCATCCATCTTCTCAGATCGGCTCTTTCTCGAGTTTGACAGCTTGGCACTTGTCACCCAAAGGCTGTTTGACGACGCTGCAGATCACACTGTACGTTCGAGAAGAGGTCGCTCGTAGCGTTTCACTTGGACTTCTAACGCAGACGTGATCTGGGCTTGGATTGTCACGTTTAGACGAGAACAATCAGGCGGCGGCGAAAGCTGTAGGGCAAACTATTTGTTAGGCGAAATTGTGCCCTTAACCCCTTCATGCGCCATATTCACAACTGCGTACACACTAGCAGCTTTTTCAGGGGGAGCGCTACAGCTAGCCGTAATTTCCTGTTTCAGTAGAGTGGTGCGCTCTTGACATTGCAAGTGCGGTACTTTTTAAAGTCTGAAAACCGCATGGCTTCCCGTCCTTCGGCGCAGTCATATGCAAAATTTTTGCCATCCGTGTAATATCTGATTCATGAATTTCATAATGTCATGTGTTTTTTTCGAAAAACAACAAAAACATATATTATCCCACGATCCTTAAAGCGCTTACTTGAAAAAACCTGCTGCTTTGACGCTATAACATGCAACCGTTCTGGCACTTTGCAAAACACTTTTTACGTCCTTGTAGAATATTAATAGCTGGTGTTTTGGCGTTCAAAAACCAGCTGCTTTTCTGAGGCCTGCAGCGACTGTTAGGCGAAAAAAAAAAACGTTTGATAAAAATGGCGAGCGCTGTCTAAAAAAGATAAAAGAACGAAACTCGGTAAAGGCAGTAACTATGCGCTCACTAAACATGGATTACTTCAGAAACACGGAGGAGTCAGAATGATGCGATCAAAATGACCATGGTTCTTGGACGAGCTCTGTTTAAGAGTGAAGCCGAACCTTCTAAACAACCGGCAGGTATGACCAAAGACCGCCCACAACGAAATGCCTTCAAACCTCTGCCATAATGAATTTACCGCGTCCGCACGTGAACTGAACCACACTGCATTCTCCATGTGTGTGGTGAGCAGTCTGGACTAATTTCCTGACCGAGAGTCCATTTGCCCCCACTCGAAAGGCGTAGTACAGTCTCATGCTACATGGACGTCTCAACCGTGCCATGGCGGAAGAGATGAAGGAGGGAGGGAAGAGAGGAAGAGGCACCGCAGTGGAGGGCTCCGGATTAATTTCGACCGTGTGAGTGTCTTTTAACGTGCACTGGCATCGTACGGGCGCCTTTTGCATTTCGTTTGAAGAGAAACGCGGTCACCGTGGCCGGGATTTGCACCGCGCCTACAAACGTGCATGGGTTGTGGTTACTCGGTCTCAGGAACGGCACCGGTGCCCATCGGCGGCCGGTGGCGAAGCGAGCTTCGATTACTGCAGAGGTAATTTTGGAAAGTGGACATCGGTCCAACAAGAGCGCTTGATTCGGGATAACGGAAGATATTGATGACTGGCGAAAGCGCAGCCTGCTAGTGTCGTCCTTGTAAAATGGCCATTCGTGCCAGCAGGCTATTGGATTAAAAATCTACCCGGCCACTAACGTTTGCGCAGCGCGGGAGGACTAATACCCCTGTCACACGGCATTCCTCGAAGGCCTTTCCTGCAAAGGCACCATTTTTCACCAAAGGAGCGAAAGCTTAAAGGAGCAGTGACGCAGCTACACGGTGCAGCCCAAAGGTGAAACTGTCGTTCAGGCTTAGCACCCGCTGCTGTGCTCGAGGCGGCTGAAGTGAGTGTTTTAAAATTAAAGTGGTGTATTCTGTTCATTCGTCGAGCTCAGACAATTTTTTTTTTATTCTAACTGCTTCGTTAAAAGAACTGCAACAGCTACACTCATCAACAACAGCAGGTTTTGGGTATTGCCTTGGCCACCAGGGGCAACACTTTCACTGTCATGAAATCTGGGCATAAAATATAAACACCCGTACAAAAAGCAGTCAGACACACCTTTCGTACTTAAAAAAATGTTTTCAAACATTGTTGGCTGTATCTATTTTTTTTTCTTTTACTTTTTGGCATTGGGTGGCACTGCGATCGCAGGTTCTCGAAGGCCGCGCCTGTGAGCTCCTAAGGTCTCTGATGGGCGCCTTCTCCAAGGTCCTTAGCGGCAAAGGCGCAACATTTGTGCCGTGTAGTTGCACTCCTTACGCCTTTGGATATAAGGACCTGATTCTCAAAAGCCTTTGCGGCACGCGTGTGACAGGGGTATAAGACACAAAAGAGGGACACAGCGTGAGCGCTGCTCTCTCTCTCTCTCTCGTGTTCTCCTGAACTCTGTAACCCCTATACGACGGTGGAAGACCCTTACTATGCTCCGTCACCAACGAAACCAACCGCCGCTGTAGTCCTAGGCCAGATGTTGAACTTCGTCAGGCACGTGTTTTGTGCTACTCAGCCTCCTAGCCCGCGGTGAGGTCGGACGAGCGCCACTTTCTCCTCGGCGTGCCGGCTCCAATAGTGGCTTCCATGGGGCTAGAAGCACACACTGTCTGGCGGAACTATCTGCAAAGGACCCGGCTGTGTGCGCAAAGACTGCTCGTCTCTTACGCCCTGTGCGCTCTGATGTGCTGTAGTTAATGCCGCATTTATTCGCATATACGTCGACCTCGTCGTGTTTCGTTCTCAGATAGTGTGTTAAGCTAAGGGGGCCTCGACCTGTAATCGCATAACCTAGACCAAAAAGCATCTTGGATGGATGGATGGATGGATGGATGGATGGATGGATGGATGGATGGATGGATGGATGGATGGACGGACGGACGGACGGACGGATGGATGGATGGATGGATGGATGGACTGATGGACGGACGGACGGACGGACGGACGGACGGACGGACGGACGGACGGATGGATGGATGGATGGATGGATGGATGGATGGATGGATGGATGGATGGATGGATGGATGGACGGATGGACGGACGGACGGACGGACGGACGGACGGACGGACGGATGGATGGATGGATGGATGGATGGATGGACGGACGGACGGACGGACGGACGGACGGACGGACGGACGGATGGATGGATGGATGGATGGATGGATGGACGGACGGACGGACGGACGGACGGACGGACGGACGGATGGATGGATGGATGGATGGACGGATGGACGGACGGACGGACGGACGGACGGACGGACGGACGGACGGATGGATGGATGGATGGATGGATGGATGGATGGATGGACGGACGGACGGACGGACGGACGGACGGACGGACGGATGGATGGATGGATGGATGGATGGATGGATGGGTGGGTGAATGGGTGGGTGGGTGGGTGGATGGATGGATGGATGGAAAAGCTGAACCCTTTAAATCGGGCGGTGGTTCAAGCCACTAAGCATGACTTGTGAAATTTTACTCGTCTTGATTTTAGCCACCGATCATATAACCTTCGCTTGCTTACTTCTACCCGCTTAAAATTTACTTTTCCTGCACTGTCGTTATACCCCAATGCTTTTTAAACCCCGATGTTTTTGTTCACGAGATGTGGCGCCCTCTGGGGAGTGGACGAAAACTAATTGAAAACACGCACGTGGGAGGCACTGGCGCGACGAGATTCCACGAGAGGCATAATGTGCCTGCGAAGTGGCGAGTCAGTGCTTGACAGCTGCCGCCATCTGTCGCTCGCACCTGTCACCATAAACTGCGCATGCGCAGTAGGAGCAGACGGATTGTTTTCAGGCAATGGAGCTGGACGAGGAGAGGAGCGCATGCGCAGAGCGGCCGCGTGAAAGAGGTGGATTACACTGAGCAGATGAGGCAGTCTCATTATCCGCGCTCCCGATGCCGATCCTTGCAGCCATCCTGTCTGCTACGAAGAATAAAAGCGATAGGCACGGGTTCACGCCACCGAAGTTAAGGGCATTGGTGGAGGGGCTTAGTCGTTTAAGTCAATGGAAAAATTTTTTTTTCAGTTACTCGGTGGCTCAGTGGCTAGAGCGCTCGGCTACTGAGCCGCAGAACCCGCGTTCCATTCCTGCCGTGGTGGCCGCATTTCGATGGAGTCGAAACGCAAAAGGCGTCCGTGTGCTGTGCCCCGGGTGGTCGAAATAAATCCGGAGCGCGCCACTACGACGTTCCTCATGCACATCTGACGCTTCGGAACGTTAAACCCCACAATTTAAAATTTTTACTAGTCCAAAAGCACTCACACGCTCACCGACACCGACCAAGAATCTTGTCACCGTGCATACTTTTATCGTGCGTACGTGCTATTGGGGACAAAACTATCCGAGACGCGTGACTGGTGATATTGGTTTATAGAGGCGAAGTGTGCTATTGTTTGGGTGATTTCGCTAGCACATATTATAGAGTCCAAGGTCTATCTCCACAAGTGCGATCTGCAACCACCGGCTAACAAAGCCATATGCTTTTAACATCGATCGCGTGTCGTGGGCACTTTTATCCCCGACAGCACGTGCGTACGATCTTGTGCCGTTGCATAGCAACCCGAGTAAATGCCCGAGCCACGGGTAGTAACTCGGGCAAGTTCGGGGGAGCTTCGCGTCAGCTGCTCAAGAGGTTGCTCGGGAAAAGCAACATCGGTCGAATAATCCCTACCGGTGGCTGTGATTGAAGCTGCTAGTGCAGTGGCGTATCGCTTAACCTTCGCGCCACTGGGATGGTAGTGGTATGAGGACTCACCGCCATCTATGCAAGTTCAGCAGAGAATGACCAATTCTGCATGTATCGGCATTAACCCACTAAGGATACCACGTCATACACTTACGGCAGAGCTTATAAGTGCCCTCCAATCGAATGAACACCTGCTTCCGAATGTCTACTGCGTTTAACTATGCTAAACCGCTACCATTTTTTGGCTCAAGTACGCACGTACATTAAGCGACTCCATCAAGGCCCAAAAAAGTGTCCGCGTCCACGAGCTGAGGCGTCCGTTTAATATTGGCGTTCAGTAATGAACGACCCGCGCCTTTTAGGTGCTGAATAGCACCGCAACAAGCGATTGTGGTCCTCAGATATTTATCCGCCCTCATAATGTTAAGGGTGCAGCTATAGTCTAGTAGTTTTCTTCATTTTTGGTTTCATGTGCCTAACTTAGGTTGTCGACCTACATTCGTGGCCTACTCATGTATGAATAAGTTCGAGCTTTGTGCAGTCCCTCTTGACTCGGGACGGTCTGCTACACGGCATGCTCGATTCTACGTATACACCGTTTCGCGCCTTGTGCACCTAACAAACAGTACAAGCCAAACACGCACGGCTAATCTCCCCGCCGCATTCGGAAGCACGAACGACTCAGCGCTCCTGGCGCGAGTGGTTCGCGTGCGATAGGCCGTGGTGATTGCACTCATTGTGACCGTTTCTCTACGTACTCAGTAATTACAGCTATGCGGGCAATATTTGTGAGAGGAAAATGCGAGGTGAAAACAAAGCCACCGTTGATCAAAGGAGGCTATATAAATGTGCGAAGGAAAAAAAGCATTTCTATAGAGTTTACGAAATTACCTTCACGTGCTTCCTGAAATTTGTGATTGAGCCTTTTACTGTGAGGCAAAAAACGGAGTTTGAAAAAATGAAGATTGTTTGACATCCGCAGCTTTTCTCCCTCTATCTTTTATCTTTCTCTCTCTCATTGTGTGAAAAAAAAAGCGCACTTGTAAATGTGCTTTAGCCGCTATCGACCTAGCCTATTAACTGACACGCAACGCCCCGTTGTTGAACGGAGCCTTACGCAAATACGGTACCATTTCATTAAGATGGATGCTTCAAAAGTGCTCGAAAGGCCACCTGCATATTTTACTGCGGACTGTATGGTATCACTCTTATAAAGAAAACTGCTTACGTCACGAAACACGTTTTCGAATTACTTTTTGCTCCTTAGTGCTGTCTTGCAAAGCGGAAGTGGCTATGGGCCGAAGTAATCGAGCTCCCATTCCACAAAAATGGAACACAGGCCAAAACTAGCATGGGCCTTTGTGAGACGCCGAAATTTTGCATTGTCTTCCAGACACATAAGAACTTGAGTAATAAGGACGAAGCTTGGTAAACCATCGAAGGTTCTATAGTGGCAATTATTATCGCATACTGAAAAAAAAAGAAATGCTTACTGAAATTTGTGATGAAACCTTTTACTCTGAGAAAAAAAAAAACGAGTTTGAAACCATGAAGCTTGTTCGACATTCGCAGCTTTTCTCCCTCTATCTTTTCCTCGCGTTTCTGCGCAATTTTTTTCTGCATGCATGTCAACCAACTAGCCCAACTTTCTGCTCTACTAACAATAATTATCGCTCTCGCTTCCGTCGTCTGCACATTTCGCGGCTCCTATGTGCCTTTCCGTTTTATGAGCAGCAGCTTGCCTTGCTTTTGTGCTTTATTCAGGTGACAGCGAAGCTTTGGATACGATTCGCACATTCAGCTCGTGCGAAAATAAGGTTGCCAGCTTCCTCACACGTGTGAGCTGCACATAATGAGAAAAACCGTCGAAATGTCATTCCTTGTGCTGCAGACACGATATGCGCTTGAAGGAAAGCAACATCTCTGTTTAGGAATGCCGAAGGCCCTAGCTTCGAGACAGATTGATGGCACTTGAAACATGCTGGCTTCTCAGCAAACCCCGTAACAAGTCTTTTTTTTTATGCGATGGCAAAGGATCCTCACGGGAGCAAAAACCGTGTGCCGCTGTCCAGAAAAATTTCTATTGGCTGGCGGACAGTGATGATATCAGTGACGCCACCAGAATTGATATTTCCCATTGGCTGAGGAAGACACGACGTCACCAGACCAGGTTCGTTCGTGTGAAGCCCCCCCCCCCCCCCCCACCCCCCCCCCCCCCCTGCAAACCTTGGCAGATGGTGTACAGGAAGAGATCGGGAAGGGCGGCTAGGGTCTCAAAAAAACCCACCATTCACTTCCAGCTAAGGCATAACAACAGCTTCTGATGCTATGTGAGGAAGAAGAAGATGGCGATTAGTGGGCCGGCTGTCTGACACCGGTCCGTAATTTTCGGCTTTATTTTCTCACTTCAGAGGTTTTCCAGTCTTTTTGGCGTGTGTCCTCGACGTGCGACGACCTGGGGGTCCCTGGCCGCCGGCAAAAGCACGTCAAGCGACCTCCTCGGCGCTGTGCGCCGTATCAACGCCGACACGGAACATCACCGCCAGCTGAACTCCATGCTGCACTGATGGCAGCAGCGCCAGCGGCGGGTGCAGCGGCCCCTGTAGTTGCGGCTACAGACCAGGCCCCGCCAAACAAGAGACTGCGCGACGACCAAGCCAGCAACGAGCCTCTGACCGACCATCCAGAGGACATGGACCAAGCATCATTTACAGTTGTATCGTACAAGAAAAAGAGAGCTACCGGTGTTCCTGTAGTTTTCAGGCCCACTGAGGAAGGAGGAAGCCTATGGAAAGCCAACCCCAACATTGTGGCTTCGGCGGTTGTAGCATCGGCTCAAGAAAAAGTCCTCAGCCATCGCATTCATAAGGATGGGAGCCTGATGGTTACAGTATCGACGCTGCCTGCCGCCAACCGTCTGCTCACGGTAACTAAGCTGGCTGGAGTGGCTGTAGAGGCCAGAGTCCCATACTCTTACATGGCAAGCTATGGCAAAATACAAGATGTACCTGTCACCTACACAGACGAAGATCTGCAGGAATTTCTACGCGACCAAGGTGTCCTCTCAGCAAGGAGGCTAATCGCCTACACTCCTGAGGATGGTGGAAAGATAAAAGCGGTACGCCGTCACACAGTTATATTGGAATTCGCAAAAGATGCGCCGCTACCAAAACGAGTAACGCTGGGGTTCTGTAGTTATCCTGTAACTGAATACGTCGGAGCAGCAACTCAGTGCTATAAATGTCAGAGGCATGACCACATATCAAGACACTGTAACGGCCCCGTGCTCTGCAAAGTGTGTGCTGGCCCCCACTCGCACAAAGAATGCACTTCGAGAGCGCACCCTAAATGCGCTAACTGCGGTGGCCCACACCCTGCTTCCTATGGAGGGTGTTATAAAAAGAAATCAGCCACAGTTGCTCGCACGGCAGAGCAAACACAGGGGAAACCCCCTAAGCGCCATGAACCACCACCTAACCCCGACGTGGTTTTCACGACTACGGCAGCTCTTTCCGAGAATCAGTCAACACAGCGTGGCAGAGCAGCTGACAAGACCTACGCAGATGCGGTAAAAAAGAAGCGTTGGAAGTCCGTTGGTTCTTCTCCTTCATCAAAGCTACTGCAACGCACTACACAAGACCCGACAAACAGCGTCGCTTGCTCTGACCCTAGGGCGCCACAACATGACAAGAAGATCAGCGGCAGGCAGCAAACAGGAAGCTCTGAACAAGATGTCACATGCCTACTGATTCCGATGCTGTTTGCAGCCATCAAGGCTCTTATCCGTGCAAACCCCTCGTCAGGAAGACTCCCAGAAGTAGAAGCTGTCCTTGCAATGGAGCCGTTGGTGTCGGTCTCCTACGCTCCGCAGGGGCGTAATACCGCACTTCAGTAATCATGGCTTCCACAGCGAGAACTTCACCGCAGCTGACAATCCAGAACATTTTTCGTACATGCACCATTTTCCAGTGGAACGCTCGCGGGCTACGCTCTAAACTCTCAGATTTCCGACAGCTCGTGCGAACGTACCGCTTCCCCTTCATAGTCATCTGTGAATCACGCGTCGAGGAAACATTCCGACTCAATGGATACTATTTCCATCATTCACAACGACCAGATAACGTCAGCAGATTGCTGATAGGCTTTCGCAAGGATATCCCGGCCTCACCGGTTGATGTCCCGCCTCACAGCGACAATGAATACGTATGCGCTGTCACAGTTATTGCCGGACAACAGTACACTCTGATTGCAGTATATCTTGAGCCAGGCACGCCATTTGATGCTTTGAGACTTGAAGATTTGATAACAAGGACGCCCTCTCCGCATATTATTTGCGGAGACTTCAATGCTCATAATGAAATTTGGGGCAGCTCACATACATGTGCCCGAGGTGCCAAGCTTGCAAAACTTCTCTCCAAGCATTCAGTGCCAAAGCTCGAGCCTTCGTGGCGGAGTGGCAGCGTCTCCGCCTCAAACGCCAAATGCCCTGGCTCGATTCCGAGCCTACGCGCAGGTTTTTTTTTTTATTCAGTGAGTGGGCGGGGGGTTTCAGTGGCTCCCATAGATGCCGCCACCGAATACGTTGGTAAGCGGTTAAGCGCAGGCTCTGTTAATGCGCGTTTAGACTTCCGCGTAACGCGCGCGCTCACTGCACTGTGACGTCACGTCGGTCAAAGCGAGACCTTCTATACTCCAACTGCGTTTGACCAACGACGCGTTCGGCGGCTTCGGCACACTCTGACCGCACTGGCAGAGGCTCACGTCTCTATTTCGCGCAGTGTGCGCCAGCCGCCGCCGGCCCGGCCAGAGCGGTTCGGCTCCGCGGCGAGGCACGCGTTGTGACGTCATGTGCCTCCTTGGAGCACCGCCACGGCTTCGTCGTTAAGAGCAGGACGCCACAGCGTGTTGCAGCGTTGCCAAGGAACCCACGGAAAGCCATCGTCCGTTCGGCTCGACGTCTTGCCCGGATAATTTAAGCAAAGGAAAGAAATCTTGGTGGACATTCGAACCGCGCCGTAAAGCAAGGAAAAGCACCCTTTTAAGAAGCGCCTTTGTTCATTCAAGACTATCGAACTGGCTGCTCTTTTGGAACGTGCTCCAGCGTACAATAAAGAAAGACTTGCCCGTGACGTCGTACGGGATACGATTCCTGGACGTTGAGCCGGATCTTTATAAATACGATGTTAATTTTCCTCCTTGGCCTGCACAGCATTTGGCGAAGCAGGATGGCTGCATACGGCACTGCGATGAAGATGCGCGGTATGTCCGAGATTACTTCAAAGAAAACATATTTAAGCTGCGTGAAGTGTACACAGAGCTGTTTTGGAGAAGAAGCTATCGAGTGTATGGCAGAGTTGTGTTCCTTGAAACAGTTTTGATTTTCTGTACCTGAGCGAAACATACGTTCGCTCTTGATGTTTGAGAGTGCAGCGCAGAACATGTGTTTGTGATCTGTTGTAAACTCTCGAAACAGGCAATAAAGACGAAAAGAAAAGAGCTGGCGCGGCGGAGTGGTTAGGGTGCTCGTCTCGCACTCCGGAGGCCCTGGTTCGATTCACCAACTCGACGAATTTCCTGCTCGGTTTTATTTATTGATGCTTCTGGGGTTTTTCGCTCACGGCCAACGCCGCCGACGCCGACGACACCGGCTTTTCTGAGACACGGGGCCCATAACGCTGTCGCGTTAAAAAAGCAGCAAGTTCGTCTAGGTAGGGAATTCATTAAGCTGTCGCGTCATACCCTCAAGGCGGAGCGTGAGTGTCCCCTCCAATTTTTTTTTTCTGTCGATGGCATCGCTTAGTTAATGCCGTTATATTCAGTTTGTTATTCACTCAGTTAATTAATTATTCAATACTTGAACTTTCACGGCGCTTTAAAATTTCTCTACTACATCATTGTAATTAAATTTGCGCTGTAATGCATGCACACTCATGCGCAGCAAAAAAAGAAGAAATAAAATTGAACTACCGCATGAAAGCGCACTTGTAATTACCGACATGAAGAAGACCCAGTGAAATGTTTATTGACTGCAGCTCGCTACGTCACATGCGATGTAAAATTTGGCAGCGAAGCACGGTGGTCGTCGAACAGAAGTGCCGTTGTCCTTGACTGTCTGGTACTCATGGGAGAAATATTGGCAAAAAATAAATAAAATATAACCGTAATGCTCAAATAATCAGAGAGGTTCCTCGTGCAACGAAGTTAAATAAGCGGATCAAAAAAATAGGGTTACGTCACATACGTCGAGTTATATCAGTAGTTTCAAAAGAACACGCTGGCACATTAATCTGATTTGTGTAATGCGCTTTCAGATGGACAGGACCGCGGCTTCCACTGGCTAATGAGGTCGGAACGGTATTGAAGTCGTTCTATGTAACAACAAAAAATGACAGAAGCAGTACAGGACCGCCATATAATTGAGCAGACGTACTTGCTTCCACAGATGAATAGAGCTGAATGGATGTTGGGGCTTGGTTCGTGGAAACTGAGCGAACCGTTGGGTCGCGGTGGTGTAGCATATTGGAGAAATCATTGGACTGCCACATAGAGAAACCGTGTATGAGGCACGCCGTATAGTGGAGGGCTTCAGGCTAGCATCGAATTCATAAGGTTCCTTAACGTACACAGAGGTTTGAATGCACCGGCGTTTTTGCGTATAGCCTCCACCAGAAAAACAAAAGGCCAGCACGGTATTCGTACATGCGCTCAAAACGATGTGCTGAAGTCGGCTAAATAGAGGGGCGAACTTTTAAGAGGAGGTAGTAGGAAAGGCACACGGTAAAAGTCTAGCCCTCGAAGAAGAAAGGCGATGCGCATATTGTTAGTGTTTTGCTTTACTCCAGCTGTCAGTTTGTCTCGTTACATCTTTCATCAAGGAGCCCTCCACTACAGTGCCTCTTTCTCTGTTTTCCATCCTTCATTCCTTCCATCCCGGCGCGGTTGAAGTGTCCACGTAGAAAGGAGACAGATACTGCTCCTTTATTTACTTAAAAACAAAAAAAAAATAAATTGGGGAGATCGATTGGCTTTATGCGGAGGAAATGCGACTGCTTATTACTTTTATTCGTCTATCTATATCAATTCTGATTTTATTGTCCTCACCAGTCTATTCCAGTTCTGACTCTGTTCTTGTTCCATATCGATTCGTAATCATTTTTTTTTTCATATATTTCGCTGAGTCATTCTTAGTCCCGGGTCTTCTGCCTCACTCCTACAAGTTGAGAGCGGGAGGGGAGAGGGCCGGTGGAGAGCGGGAAGCCCCCCTAACCGCCTCCTGCCACGGTTGACAGTTGGAGGTTTCACATAGACGCCGACGCCAGACAGTTTTCACTTTCCTGGCTACCAGTGTGACGCTTGGCGCAGAAACTTCACCGGCAGGAAGAGTGCAAGACGACTGGTTTTAGGCAGGAACCAGGCAGGTCCACCCGCAGCAAAGTCGTCGTCGGCGCACGGCGGTCGCACTGTCGATATAAAAGTTCACTTGAGCGTGACTGCAATTTAGGGTAGGATAAGAGTTAAAAAGTACAGTCTTGGGCAAAAGAGCCCTTCCTCCTCGTGTTCTGAAGCTTGCCGCTCCGCATAGGGGCGCCCCTGACGAAGCCAGGCACTCGGGACAGGAGAATCATAAGAATCAGGGCAGTCGGGACAGGAGGGGTCAGAACATAGAAAAGAAACGAGTCTGATAGCGTAATGAAGGTGTTTGAAATGTGCGAAGAACTGGTGCCCATAGAACTTTTCCGGAAGACTGAAACTATGAAAAAGCTGAATCTAGCTCTCTCTGCCTAGAGGTGCGGCCAGGCACCGGGGGCCGTATTTTGCAGGTAACACAGGGAAGAGCAATACTCCCAAGAAATCAAGCTTTTTGTGAGTTCCGTGTTCCGAAAACTTTTGTGTGCCCATGTACGTGTTCTTGGGTAACGTTGAGAAGTGGATGAGGCAACGATAGACGTGGATAAGAAGTGGTGTTTTTAGTAACGTTCCCCAATAATTCAAGGCCAACGCCTCGGTCTACATTGGATGGCTTGACCAGGGAATCACAGGTGCTTGGAAGTGAAAATATCGAGTTAGATTATGACCCAGGTTATCTCCTGTGACTAGTGCAAGCCCAGGAACCTACGTATGGCGAGTGCGGACGGCGCCACGGTGCGTAAACTTCGTCCGGGCCTTTTATGGGCCGGAAGGAATTCGCTGGCGCTGGAGGAAGCGAATAGTCGCCATGGAGTTTGTGTAAATTGTGAATGAAGGAGCGCGAGCGGCCCGGGAGAGTGCATGATGGTGCGCTGTCTCGAGTAGCGACAGTGGGAGGAGTGATGCATGGGTCACGTGCATGAAGGGACGAGTCCAACTGCAAAGGGGTGCACGAAGATTGCGCTTGCTGCCCAGCCTGTGTCCGAGATGGGGCCTTCGGTGTACGCTATCGTGTCTCTGAATGAGAGAGGGTTTTATATTCTGGCGTGGAAAATTTTCAGAAAAGGTGGTACGCTGTGGACTTTGCCCGGTTTCGTTCTTGGAAGCACTCGGCGACCAAGCATAGATGAGCAGACGGAGCTTACAACTGCCGATTGTGCAGTGCTGCTTCTGTGTCTGCAGGCGTGTTAGCAGGCGAAAGACGAGAGGACTGAGTTTTTGAATGCGGAAGAGTCCTTCATCACGTAATTCTTTATTGCTATTCGTCTTCGGCGGTGGAGGACGACTCGCGCAGCTTTCCAAGTAGCTTAGCCGAAACCGCTGTCGTTGTGTTGGGATACCCGGCGTCGCTAGGCCTTCTTCCATACTCGACAATAAAATGAGACTTACCCGAAGGGGAGCAGTCGCAAGTGCAGAAATGTCAGAGAAAGAAGCGGCATAATCGTTGCCTGCTACTTGCGCTGGAATCATCCGTGCTGGAAATAGTTGACGTTTGCACCTGTGGCATAAATAGCGAATTCAGCGATTGCTAGTGATATCCAAGCAGTTCACAATATCGTCTGTTGGGAATTTTCTAAATGGAAAGCTCAATGGCCCCATAGACGATATGCGAAACCGCTTGGAGATCTGGCAACACCACGCCCGTAGCTTCTGGTTGCCATCTCGGCGCGTTGAGTATACGGTCGAGCGGGTGCGTCGTTTGTTAGCGTGCTTTCTTGATATCGGTGAAGCTGTCATGAATCACGCGAGACAAGAGGCGGTGGTGTTTCTATGCTGGTAGAAAATAACCTGCTCTGTTATACCGAAGCGAAGTTCTGTGTGTTGAAGTGCTTACCTTACGACACCTTGACAATTTATTTTGCGTGGTATACAGCCCGCCATCTGGTACTTTCAGCCGTTTTTTGACCTTTGTAGGGGAACTTTTAGAACATGTGACGGAGCAGAAAGTGCAGATCTTCTTAGGTGGGGGCATGAATGTAAAGATGATTGCATTTACTCCTTACCAGAAAGACTTGAGCCTTACTCTTGTTACATATGGCCTATGTTATGTAATCACCCACCCAACGCGTATCGCAGAACAAAGTTCTACATTATTAGGCGTATTTACTACCAACGTTAACATAGACACTATATTTGCTGGCACTACTTGTACAGGCATAAGTGATCACCTGGGAATTTTGTTTTATTCGCAGACAAGCAATTTTTCATGAAGTGGAATGAACCAAAGCCCGCATACAGCCAAGTTACATCTTCGCGTCTTGAATCATTCCGCCGCGAAGTTGAAAAACAAACATGGGATATTGTATATGAATGCTGGGAAAGTAACACAGCGTGTCTTAACTTTATAAGTATACTTAAGAGAATATACAACTAGCATTTTTCAGTAATACAAGTAAAAAAGCCAAGGAGAGCACGAAAAACTTGGTTAACGAGAGAACATTGAAAATGGTCAAGCATAAAAATGCGCATACATTCATAAATGCATAAATCCGCCAAAGACATAAATTCTATTTTACTTCCTAAAGGAAAGAGAATATCTAGACCACTCAAAATTACCTTAAATAGCCAACCAATAGAGCTTGTGACTTCTGTAAAAACACTGGGAGTTATCTTTTAAGGTGTGGGTGCGGGCTAGTTGGTAATGCATTGTAAGACGAAATGCGTGAAAAAAACACACGAACGCAAAGAAAGACGAAGGACAAGCGCTAATTTCCAACTATTAGAAACATCGAAAGATATACAGGCACATGAAAGCGGGGAAGACAGAACCTAACATGACTTTTTGTATGCTGCTCTCATTGTTAGTTTCTGTCTTCCCCCCTTTCATGTGCCTGTATATCTTTTGATGTTTCTAATAAAGGTCATTTGGAAGTTAGCGCTTGTCCTTCGTCTCTCTTTGCGTTCGTGTGTTTTTTCGCGCTTTTCGTCTCACAGTTATCTTTTCAAACAGACTAACTTGGAACGCGCACATAGAACACATTTGTTCGAAAGTTTTCTCAGCTCTAGGTGTACTTGCTCGCTTTAGACATATTTTTCCAGTAAGGGAAAAGATGCTGCTCTACGACGCGTAATAGAACTAACTCATATCCAATATTGCAGTTTGGTTTGGGGAACAACAAAGGTAGCAAATCTTCATAGATTGCATTTGCTGCAGAAAAAAGCCGTCCGGTCCATAGCGAATGTGCCATTCCTTTTTCCCACAAGAAATATCTTTATAAACCTTCCAGTCTTCACATTATACATTTACAGGCTTCTATTACGCTATAAATACTCTTGACAACAACGTGATAATCCCTTCACTGTGCTTGGACAACTGAGAGAAAACAACAGCTGCCGTAACACGTGACACAAAGGAACTTGGATCACTCCAACACCAATAACTCACTCTATGAACCAGTCTTTAAGTTACAACCTTCCCGCCTTGCTAGACAAATTAGGCCATGACAATTTTAATATTACCAGCAATTCAAACCACACAATCCGCGACTACTGCAGTGACAATTTCTGTCTGTGAAATAAGCAGACATATGAATTTCCTTGTTCATTGTTTGTGACGTCTATACTGTATATTCTAGTTATTTGCAAACATTTGCTTTCAGTGCATGTGTGTATTGCGATTTCTTACTTGTGTGTTCGCGCTTAGCGTAAATGCGGATCTGTGTGGCCTACCCATGACGTTCCAAATTGATGTGAATGATGTGACCTTCGCCTTCCTTCTGTACTGCCACTATCTCAAGGAGTCGGGGCCTTCAGTCAAGCTGTTACCACTGCTTTTAGTGTCCCCACTCCTCCTTTGTAGGAAAGGAAAATAAACTTGAACTTAAATTGGCCGCTGCATCATCATCATCAGCAGCAGCAGCCTGACTACGTCCACTGCAGGGCAAAGGTCTCTCCCATGCCTCTCCAATTAACCTTGTCCTTTGTCAACTGCGGCCATCGTATCCCCTCAAACTTCTTAATCTAATCTGCCCACCTAACTTTCGGCCACCCCCTGCTACGAATGCCTTCTCTTGGAATCCACTCCGTTACCCTTACGAACCAGCGGTCATCTTTCCTTCGCATTACATGCCCTGCCCAAGCCTATTTCCTCCTCTGGATTTCGAGTAGGATGTCATTAACATGCGTTTGTTCCCTCACCCACTCTGCCCGCTTCAGATCTCTTAACGTTACAGCTATCATTTTTCTTTCCATAGCACGCTGCGTTGTCCTTAACTTAAGCTGAACCCTTTTCGTTAGCCTCCACGTTCCTGCTCCATAGGTGAGTACCGGTAAGATACAGCTGTTGTATACTTATCTCTTGAGGGATACTGGTAAACTGCCATTCATTATCTGAGAGAACCTGACATATGCGCTCCACGCCACGCTCATTCTTCTAGTTATTTTCCTCTCATGATCCGGATCAGCTGTCACTACCTGCCCTAAGTAGACGTATTCCCTCACCACTCCCAGCACATCGCTACCCTTGTCCTTGTCGTTTAATAAACATGCTTATACCGCGTCCGCTGCTTCGCTTGAAGTTTGGCGCTGAAGATGGCAAGAATCGGCACTGGGAAGTGGGCTGCAAATTCAAACTCTGTGCCGTTGTCGTTTTAATGCGCGCATTTAGGCATAGATTCAAGCGTCGCGCACTATGACAGCTGCTTTATTTTCAAGTGGGCGAAAATTCGCCTTGTAGGGTTCACCGAGCGGTTATTTTGTGTGGCGCGCACGCATGCGTTCGCCTGGAGCAACTTCTGCGGCATTCTAAACTTTCATGCGCCCCGGCGTTAGCAGCTCCGTGCAGTGTAGTCATGCATGAAACACTGCCAGCTGCGTAATGTCATCCCTTTAACTATAATCTGCGATGCGCATCCGCACTTTTCATCATCACCATTACAGAGACCGGCGCAGTTGCCAGCGTTGATTTTCGCTATTTTAACTTCTAGCGCCACATTTTGAACGAGGCGGAAGACACGTGTAGCAGATATTGCACTGTTAACAGTCGATATTAACAGGATAAAAGTAAGCGCACATTGTTTGCAATATTGCAAGCAAAGACAATATTTATTGTTTCCGACTTGCGATGTTAGCGTCATTTCCAGCTGCCATAAAAAGAGCGATTGGCTATAGGTAAAGAGCGTCCATTATTATTTTTTTTTTACCTTGCATCTCGTGGATATCGATTGTAGGAAGCCTGAGGAAATGAAACCTTCCTAGATTGGTTTTTGTATGTCACGTACGAGGTCGCATTACAGCGTATAACAAGAGAGTGATCGCACGACTTTAAAGGGACTATGCAATAAATTAATTGAGATTACGTAAAGCAGACGAAAGATAGGCATTTCATCACTCTTCACCCCAGCGCAATAATTTTTAAGCTAGCATCAATAACAACCAAGATATAGGCGATTAAAAATTACGCGCCTCCTCTCCCCCCTCAACTCGTACACGCGGGGCACCAGACAAAAATAAAGAAAACAGCTCTGGGACTGGGCCCCGCCCATGAATACGTCATCCGCTGACGTTCCTTTTGCAACTTCCGGTTGTCGCTCCTAGCACCCCAGCAGCAGCGTCGGCGGCGTGATTGCGGCGCGCGTCGGGTTTCTTTGCTTGTCGTCTGTTGTAGTTAGCAGTAACGGACCCGGACATCGAGGCGCGACTGCTCGCTCTTACGGCCGCGATGGGCATCGAGCCCTATGCAGCGTCGACAGTAGCGACTCGGCGAGCCACTGCGAGTGGCTCCGGAACTCCTGACAAAAGGACGCGGCAGAGGAAAATTGAAACCATATGCGCGAAGGCAATGCCCTAGCTCGCGCTTGCCCGACAGGGTGGCGCGGCGGCACGAGCAGACGATTTTCACGGCTACAGGAAGTGTGCCCGTAACGTCGTGGCTGCCGTGGCTCCAGCGAATGACAGCGTGTGGTGGCCTGGTGACGTCGTGGGTACAGTGACGTTTTTATTCACAAATTTAGTTGCAAAATCGGTCACTACGAGCACACCAATCGGCCCGCGAATTTAAAAATAACACGGTTTTAAAAAGTTCATAATAAATTGAAGACTCAGTTCCGAAGACTCATACTTGGTGTTGTTGGGGACGAGGGGTCCTTGAGTGAGCTGACTCTTTCAGCGCCGCAGGTCCCTTCTCCGAATGACGTTGTCGGACTTGGTTATGAAGGAAACTGTACAGGCGGTTTATTTTACATTATTTACAAGATTTTGGAACCCATTGGAGGGTGATGGGGGAAGGTCGGAGGATCTGAGAAGATCTGAGGATGATCGAGGATTCTTTTCTTACGGCACTCGTCGTCCGGTTTAAAAGGGGCCCGGTCCCTAGGATTCCCCAGGTTCGAGGAAGTATTCGCCAGGTTGGGCGTGGCCTAACTTGCGTTGTCGTACACACACACCACTTCACATAGGGACACGGCCCCGTCACATGCCTCGCCGGAGAAAGAGGGTGCCGCTGGACAATCGCCCCCACCAGAGAGAGCGGTGTCTTCGCTTCCGAACGACAGTTCTCACGTTCCAGCCGGCCACGTCTTCCGGGAAGTCCGAATAGGCTAGACGCCGGCGAGCAGGCATAGTTGAAGGGGTGCTCCGGGCCGCACGATTTTCCGCGAACAATGTTGTTTTCAAACGGCAGTGGAATCCTCCGTCTCGAATCCAATAAACCTCGCGAGGACCGAGCGTGGGAACCAAAATGCCTATCGCCGTGCAGTGACCCCGGTTGCAGGTGTCCTGGCCGAATACGCAGCTGAATCAGACCACCGGCTGTCGCCAGAAACCTTACAGTGTGAACGCTTCTTAGCATCATTTCTAAGCATTGAAAACATTTACAAGCGACTGTTTTTTCATTGCATAGTCCCTTTAACGGAATACAGTGCCTGGCACCTGGCAACAACTCCACGATCAAGGGAGTAATCGGCACATGATTATTCCATCGTCTACCACCGTGCAGGCTGCAGGAATAACGTCATCACCACACTCGGGTTGCCAAGACGGGACAGAGGGCTGGCTTTATTTTGACATTGTATAAATAGATTCCTTGTTGCCAGATGCTCGTGGTTCGTTACAAAAGCGCCGATTCCTCTACATAACCCTTCCTTTGGGAAAACTGCCACTCTC
Source organism: Amblyomma americanum (assembly GCF_052857255.1). NCBI lineage: Eukaryota > Metazoa > Arthropoda > Arachnida > Ixodida > Ixodidae > Amblyomma > Amblyomma americanum. Next base: position 82,778,138 of record NC_135500.1, on the reverse strand, counting down.
ATGCCAATGACTTGCCCGAAAGAACAATCATACATAAATTTATGGCTTGGACGACGTGTCCTTGAAGAGCGTCGTGGGCTGCTGACGGTGGCGTGATTGGGCATAACGCATCACTGTCTGATGAATTTATTGGTGGGCTGGGATCCAGAGCTTCTGACTGTGCGGATGGTAGCGCTGACTCCCTCGTCGGTGCGCGAATGTCTTCTAGGATGATGGAAGTCGTCGCTGGTATTTGTTCCGTCTGATACCTGTCTTGCGAAGGCAGAATATGTCGATTTCGGCGCAGTTCTCTGTCATCCTCTGTGACGACATGGTATGAGCGTGGCGCGACCATTCTTCGAACCTGTGCCTTGGTCTTCCATGAATGGTTATCCCTGACGCTGGCACAGTCGCCAGGACGTAGTGGGGTCGTAGGTGATCCAGAGTCGGCTGACCCACGCTTTTCAACTTGCTTTGGTCGCACGGCAGTGAAGTGTGGAAGGCGAGTGCGCAGTCGACGGCCCAGGAGCAGCTCACCGGGTGGTCTACCATCAACTATGGGAGAAGTTCTGGGGTTCAGTAGACCCAAAATTAATTTTCCATTGGGGGACTTGGTCGTCTATAGGATGCCTTTTACAATTTGGACGTCCTTTTTGGTGAGACCTTTAGAGAGAGGAAAGTTCGTGCTCTCTTGCAAATGATACAAACTCGCTGGACGTGGATGGGCCCATTATCAGAGCACACTTCAAATGTGATCCCCTGGCATTCAAAAATGGAAGAGAGTTTTGAAATTACTGTTCGAGAGCTGATACCCTCCAGGTATTCCACTTCTGGGTATTCGAAGGTGCGTCACACACGACGTCGTATAATTTGCCAGCGTACTGGAAGAGGTCTACACCCACCCGAAACCAGAGGTGTCCTGGCGGCGGTATCGTCATGAGTGGTTCACCAGGTTGGCGGTGGGCATACTCCTTACAGGTGGGACACCTTTTAATCATGCCTTCAATGCCCTCTGCCATCCCAGCCCAAAACATTAATAGGCGTGCTTTCTGCTTGCATTTTTTCATTCCTATATGGCCGCCATGCAACTTAGCCAGCTTTTCTGTCCGAAGTCTCTGAGGAGCAACGACTTTTGAGTCTTTGAAGAGCACACCATTCACAACACTCAGTACCAACTCGTATGGCTGAAGCTCTCCTTGCACAGCTTTATTAATGTGGCGTGGGTTCGTATCCCACTTCTGACACCATGTATCGTCTACGGCTGTGCAGGCCGCAGGAATAACAACATCACACTCGTGTTGCCAAGACGGGAAAGGGAGCTGGCTTTATTTTCACACCGTGTACATAGGTTTCTTGTTGCCAAATGCGCATGCTTCGTTACACAAAAGCAGATTCCGCTACAGATATTTGAGTGCACTGAATACCGCTGCTGGACTTTGCGCCTTAGAAACTACGAGAGCGGTTTTTCACTGCTGTTTTTCAATCCCTGAAAAATACCATTTAACTTCCTCTCCTGCATCGTTCAACGCGGCAGGGCGTGCGCGTCCGGTCATTGCTCCGCGAGAGAGAGAGAGAGAGCAAACCTTTATTAAGGAAATAGAAAGGATGAGCCGGAGCAATTGGTGAATGCCGACATCTTCGTCCGCGTCCCTGTAGTCCGAACTGTAACTGGCGATGCCTGTCTTTGTAATAGTCGACGACGTCTCGAAACCGCAGAAGCGGTCGGCTAGGCTCATCGGTTGGGGAGGACGCGGAAGTACGTGCCCGGAGGATAAGTGCTCGGGCAGCCGAATTCGCAGCTTCTCAACCACGGAGTCCATGGTGGGCTGGCGCCCACACGATGCGTCTGGGCGTGTGCTCGGAGTCGTCTTTAACGGCGTTACAGAGTATGTCATAGGCTAAAGGACATACCTCGCCCTTGACATAGCTCTCGCAAGCGAAACGCGAGTCTGATACGACAACCTTGCATTGGGGGTCTGCGACCGCGAGGGCGATAGCGACTTCTTCTGTCCGGTGGGCATTCTCGGCGCGGAAGGAGAGCCCATTGGCTTGCAAGTTCTGGTGGACTACGGCTGCCGTGTAGTGGCCCGATGGAGTCGAACGTAGAACAAACACACCGGGTCTGGAATTATGTTGTGCATCCAGCGCCAGAGCCCGCGCTGTTCTCCGGCCTTCGTGTGTGTGTGCAGTCATGTTGTGTGGCACGGGTTCGACCCATAGCCTGTGGCGCTGCAGCTCCGGGGTACCGAGTGGTTCTTCCAGGACACAGAATATGTTTATTTTGAGGCGACTGAGTATAGTGCAGCAGATTCTCTGCAGCGACTGCAGCAGATGAGCCTCTCGCAACTCAGAGTTGGTGTTGAGCACCCCGAGGGCCGTGAGGTGGGCCATGGAGGTGGTAATTGGGAGGTCCAGAGCTCGTTTCACGACTTTGCGAATAATGACGTCCAACTGCTTCATGTTAGCTGCATTCAGGCGGAGGTACGGCGCCGAGTACAGGATGCAGTTGGTGACATAAGCTTGAGCGAGACGGAGCGCATCGCGTCCGCGCAAGCCACCGCGACGGTTAGACACGCGTCGTAGCCTGCGGCCTACCATTTCCCCCGCGCGCTTGATTTTGGCGATGGTGATGTCGAATTTTAGCCAGCGATGAATGCGTAGGCCCAAGACTCTGATCTCGTCAACCTCGCTGACAGGACCCTCGCGGAGGGTAACGCACATCGAGGTGGAGTCGGTCTTGCAGGCACGAATGTGCAGTAGCTCGGGCTTGGCTTGGACAAGAGCGAGCCCGCATGAGTTGACGTAAGTCTCGACTATGGTCGCGGCTTTCTGGTGATTCTTCTCCATATCACCGATACGGCCTTCGTTAGCACATAGTATTACGTCGTCGGCATATATTGCGTGGTGCACCCGCCCCACCCGCTGCAGGAGGGAAGGTAGCTCCATCATTGCTATTTTGAACAGCAGAGGCGACAGCACAGCGCTCTGAGGAGTGCCCCTGGTACCCATGCGGTAAGGTCCATACTCCTGATCATCGATCCGCAGCAGGGCCTGCCGTTGGGAGAGGAAGTCCCGGACGTAGCTTAACGCCTTTTCCCCGCAATTTGTGCGCCTTAGGTTGGACAGTATGCTGCCGTGTCTGACTTTATCGAAGGCGCCCTTGAGGTCTAATGCCAGAATAGCGCGGTCTCTGCGTGTGGGTGTCTGAGGAGCGATGATGTCCTCGCGGAGTTGTAAGAGTACGTCTTGGGCCGACATGTGCGGGCGGAACCCGTACATGGTGTCTGCAAACAGACCCTTGGATTCGAAATTGAAAGACAACCGGTCTCGAACCATCGTCTCCATGAGTTTCCCAACGCTTGAGTTTAGCGCAATGGGTCTCATGTTGTCAAAGTGTACTGTCTTTCCGGGCTTAGGAATGAAAACTATACGAAGAAGGTTTTCCATTCGCTAGGGAGGAGAAATCCGTCCCAAATGCGATTGATGCAGTCTAGGTGTCGAAGATACGCCTGGGCAGGTTCGGAAGCAGCGTAACTGTAATGCGATCGCGACCGGCAGCCGTACCCCTTCTCGTTTTTGGCTATGGCTGCTTTCAAGTCATAGAGCGCGAAAGAAGCGTCCAGGTCCGTGTTCGGTTGTCCTGCATACTAGAACTCAAGACCTTGTGGGTTCTCTGTGCGGCATAGGTAGCGCTCACACAGATCATCAGCTATAGCTGTGCATTGCATGGTGCACGAGTAGCTCTGTATATAGAGCCCGCTTTAGGTTGCGTGGTTTTTCACCTCGCGCGTTGGACGGGTCGAAGAGAGTGCGAAAATGAGTGACGCCGATTAAACTCTGTCTGCAAACGACGTAGTTAAGCTTTCTATCATTTCGCACAAATGAACTCCCTGGAAAGCTTTCAGCGCCGGGATTCTGTAATTTCTTAGATGTTCCGGGCAGCAGACCAAAGCAGGAAAAAAAACGCTCTGTTCGTATTATTTCTTTCGCGACAAAAACGTGCATTTGTACAAGATACCAAAAAATAAATAACCACCGAGGAACTTTTTTCTCAGTCCCTACCATGTCTTTGTTTGATACGTGTTGCGGCTAGAACGCCCCGAGTGCACTTCACCTTGCAATACTGAATCAAAACCGGAGACAGGCCCTACATGCCGCGTTTCGATGGCGGCTAAACGCAAAAGGCGCACGTGTGCCGTGCGATGTCAGTGCACGTTAAAGATCCACAGGTGGTCGAAATTATTCCGGAGCCCTCCACTACGCCACCTCTTCCTTCCTTTCTTCTTTGACTCCCTCTATCCCTTCCCTTACTGCGCGGGTCGGGTGCCCACCGAGATATGTGAGACAGTTACTGCGTCATTTCCTTTCCTGAAAACCAATTTTCAATTTTTTCCTCACCCGCCTCGGTGGCTCAGTGGTTACGGCGCTCGGCTACTGATTCGTAGTTCCCGGGTTCGAACCCGACCGCGGCGGCTACGTTTTTATGGAGGCAAAACGCTAAGGCGCCAGTGTGCTGTGCGATGTCAGTGCACGTTCAAGACCCCAGGTGGTCGAAATTATTCCAGAGCCCTCCACTACGGCACCTCTTTCTTCCTTTCTTATTTCACTTCCTCCTTTATCCGTTCCCTTAGGCGCGGTTCAGGTGTCCAACGACATATGAGACAGATACTGCGCCATTTGCTTTCCCCAAAAACCAATTATTATTATTATTATTTTTTTCCTCCTCCCGCCGCGGTGGCTCAGTGGTTAGGGCGCTCGGCTACTGATCCGTAGTTCCCGGGTTCGAACCCGACCGCGGCGGCTACGTTTTTATGGAGGCAAAACGCTAAGGCGCCCGTGTGCTGTGCGATGTCAGTGCACGTCAAAGACTACACGTGTTCGCAATTATTCCAGAGCCCTCCACAACGGCACCTCTTTCTTCCTTTCTTATTTCACTTCCTCCTTTATCCCTTCCCTTAGGCGCGGTTCAGGTGTCCAACGAGATATGAGACAGATACTGCGCCATTTGCTTTCCCCAAAAACCAATTATTATTATTTTTTTTCCTCCTCCCGCTGCGGTGGCTCAGTGGTTAGTGCGCTCGGCTACTGATCCGTAGTTCCCGGGTTCGAACCCGACCTCGGCGGCTACGTTTTTATGGAGGCAAAACGCTAAGGCGCCCGTGTGCTGTGCGATGTCAGTGCACGTTAAAGACCCCAGGTGGTCGAAATTATTCCGGAGCTCTCCACTAGGCACCTCTTTCTTTCTTTCTTATTTCACTCCCTCCTTTATCCCTTCCCTTAGGCGCGGTTCAGGTGTCCAACAAGATATGAGACAGATACTGCGCCATTTGCTTTCCCCAAAAACCAATTATTATTATTATTTTTTCCTCCACCCGCCGCGGTGGCTCAGTGGTTAGGGCGCTCGACTACTGATCCGGAGTTACCGGGTTCGAACCCGACCGCGGCGGCTGCGTTTTTATGGAGGGAAAACGCTAAGGCGCCCGTGTGCTGTGCGATGTTAGTGCACGTTAAAGATCCCCAGGTGGTTGACATTATTCCGGAGCCCTCCACTACGGCACCTCTTTATTCCTTTCTCCTTTCACTCCCTCCTTTATCCCTTCCCTTACAGCGCGGTTCAAGTGTCCAACGATATATGAGACAGGTACTGCGCCATTTCCTTTCCCCGAAAACCAATTATTATTATTTTCCCTCTATGTATGGGCTCGAGCCCGGCCCGGGCCCGCGACTTCAAGTCTGGGTCCGTCCCAGGCTCGGCGAAACATCGCATCTTCCGACCCGGGCTTTCGGGCCGGCCCGAGCCAGTGCAGTGATCTGCCCCTTTCTTCTGCTCCTAACCTCCTCCTCTCGCAAGAATAAGCGAGAGGGAGGTCGATTGGTCCACTCCCTCTTCCATCCCATCCCAGGCAACCAGTTGTTTACTTGGAACCGCTGTGTATCTGCAATTGCAACGTCCACTTAGAATACCTGCCTAGTCAAAGAGAAATAATTGGCTTTCAATTGAAAAGTTGCCAGCTGCGTATTTGGAACCAATTGGAAGCTCCCATTTGGAATAGATGGGGCTTTCCAAACGGACGCTCCAACTGGAGCTTTTAAAGGAGATTAACTTTTGACTCCAAACTTCGTGACAAGTCCAAGTGGACAATAGGCAGGCATGCATGACACATAAACCCTGTAGGAACGCTACAGTACTGAAGAGGTGACACAATACTGAATTGATCAGTATTTTTCCACAACTCTTGGCCCAGGCGAAAAAACCATTGTGTCGAATTGGAAAATTCCCATTTGTGTTGTTAGAACCAACTGGAATACCTGGAACTTGCAATAGGATGTTCCAGTTGAATTGTCCTCTTGATTCTAATTGTGTTTTTGGAAACAAGTGGACATCCAATTCGTTCCAGTTGTGTATTTGACCATCTGCAGCATACAGGAACTCTTGGGTAACTATTGGCTCCCAACTGAAGTGACAGCTCGAAGTGGGCTATAGGCAATTAAGTATGCATAACACATAAACCATAACCATAAAACAAACACTAAAAGCCTGAAGAGGTGATACAAAACCTCAGTAGTCAATATATCTTTTTTCTTTGGGCGTATATACATCATTCATTGGACCCACGCTCTGAAGCCAGTGGCGCTGGCCCGCTGAGTGAAGTTGTTGTATTTAAACACGACTGCAGTGATTTGGAAATGATGAAAACACTTCAGCAGATTTTCTTTTCCCAAGAACCTCATGATTTCACTGTTCTGTGCTTGTAAAGAGCAATATGCAGATTGCATTTATGGAAATCATTGACTTCCAATTGAATTTTCCAATTGGAAGCTCCGTTTGAAGCCAATTAGAAGATTAAATTGGACGCATGTAACTGGAAGCTCCAATTGGACATTGAACATTTCAATTGGAGCTTACAATTGGAACGTCCAATTGAAACCAGTTGGAAGCTCCACTTGGAATGTCTAATTTACGCTGCAGTTCTACCTCATTTAATGGTACACTTGAAATAGTAGGATCATTGGGCTGCCCACCTGGAAGTAAGAAAAGCAATTGTGCTGCACAGTTGGATTCACGAGTCCAGTTGGCTGACAAATTGAGTACATTTCTTTCCATTTGGAATGCCCAGTTGGATACAGTGTTCCTTTTGCGTGGGCGGGCATCTCAGGAGCAAAGAAAAAATATCCCCGCAGGGGGGCGTCTGCAACTCGCAGGCGTTGGTGAGTGGCGACACCACGGGTTCCCGAGCATCCGCAGGGACATCCCCGCAAGGGGATGATGGTGAACTGTGCATCACCACGGACCCGAGCACCCGCGCCTCGCCGTGCGTGGCATCGCCGTGTCCGGGGAAAAGGGGATCCTGGTGGTTGAGCCGATGCTGAGAGTTTGGACCTTTAAGGCCCCTCGGCGGAAGCAACACACCACTTTGGCCCCAGCTTCCTGTAGACGGCACCTCCGGCCTGACCCAACCGGGGGAAATCGGCAGTCGCCTTTTCCTGTCCTCCTCTACATCTTTTACTTTCCGGTCTTCTTTCTGACTACTGTCCTGTCTCCTCGTCGTTTCTTGGTTTTTTCATTTATTCATGGGCGGCTAGGGTTAACCTTGTGTGGCGAACTACCCTGGGTTTCGTCATATTTGGTTATAGTTGAGGTGTACAGCTGGCGTGGGCAGGACTTGCGTGCAAGTGGCTGTCCCGTCCCCTTGTTGGGCTCCGTGGTGGGTGGCTGGCACCGTGGCAGAAAAACTAAATTTTTTTATGGCTCCCCTCCATTCCAAACCTGATCGCTCTCTAAAAAGAGGGCGGAACGATGAAGATTTTTTTCAAAAAAGAAAAGTGTCATTCCCAAAATTTCACGTCATTCACAGCAAAGCTGAAGAATAACAAGCAAGACTGATTTTCCCATTTTTGGTAGCAAAGTGCCTGACAGATACCTTGGGGTTTGGGTATAAGGTATCAAAAATGGCTAGTGGCGACTTACTGCTCGAAATACGTGACACTGTCCAGCACTCGAAACTTGCAAACATTGTATCGATAGGGGAGATTCCTGTCTCCATCACGTCACACCGATCGTTGAACACAGTCCGAGGCGTCATATCAGAAATTGATTTTGTTCACCTCTCTGAAAAAGAAATGCTTGAAGGCCTTGCCGACCAAGATGTCATAAATGTTCAGCGGATAAAGATCTGGAAGGATAACAAGGAAATAGATACGAAACACATGATCCTCACTTTCAACACCAGCACACTACCTGAAAGCATTGAAGTCGGGTACCTGAAAATAAATGTAAGGCCATATATACCCAACCCACGCAGATGTTTCAATTGCCAGAGGTTCGGCCACGGCCCACAGAGTTGTCGCGGCCGCAAAACTTGCGCGAAATGCTCCTCGAAGGACCACCAGTCAGATGAATGTGTTGCTGCCCCGCGGTGCACAAATTGTGAGGGAGACCATGCTGCATACTCCAGGGTTTGTCCGTCCTGGAAAAAAGAAAAAGAAATAATTACTCTGAAAACCCCTGAAAACATTTATTTCAAGGAAGCGAGAAGGCGATACGCCGAAACAAACCGATTCTCCTTCACTGCGAAAACAACCTTCGCCGATGTGGTGCGTGGGCGCGGCGCACCACACCAGGCTTCGGCACCTGTCCAGGCCGCACGCAGTGGGCCTATGGCAGGGCCATCCGCACCCCCTGGTGGAGTAGCTGATACTACTCCGCCAACCCCAAAGCAGGCTGCGCAGACCCCCGGGTCAGCGGGCCTCAAGACCTCTTCCCACAGGTCGAGGTCTAACTCAAAAGTCAGCGTGCATCCTGCACGGTCGTCCAGCGCCTCTGCTGAGGCGATGGACACGACCCAGGGCAGCCCCGTGCCGTCCACATCGGACGGACGGCGGAGGTCTCTGGATCGATAAAAAAAATGTGAGGCTCCGAGTCAAGGGGCCAAATCAAAGTTAATCTAATTTTATCTGCACACACGCACACAACATTAAGATGGCTTTCATAATACACTGGATCTGCAGAGGTCTTGTAAATAACTATAACAACATATAAGACATTTTAAACACAATTTCTCCTATTGCTTTATGTGTGCAGGAAACCTATCTAGGCTCTCAGCACACAAAGGTGCTAAAGAAGTATACTGTCTTCCGCCGTGACCGAGAGGGGGCGAGCAGACTCTCGGGAGGCGTAGGAATCATTGTGCAACCTGGCGTAGCAGCTAGCGAGATCAAACTCAAAACTAGGTTCGAAGCCGTAGCAGCCACCGTGGTTGGTTACAAAACCATTACAATTTGTAGCGTATATCTTCAACCACATCTCGAAGTAAGACAGCATGAATTAGAGAGTCTTTTACAACAGTTACCGGAGCCATACTTGATAGTTGGCGATTTTAATGCACACTCTTGTTTCTGGGGCAGTGAGAAAACCGATAGCAGATGTCAGGTTATTGAGGATTTTATACTATCCAACAATATTTGTTTATTGAACACAAGTAAACCTACTTATTGCTCCCCTAGTTCAGGAAGAATGAGTATTTTAGATTTGTCTTTTAGCTCTCCTTAAGTTTTTAACGATTTTAAATGGGATGTCTTAGACAACACGTACGGAAGCGATCATCTCCCTGTTAAAATCTGCCTGTCATTCCCACCATCAGTCACCCAGACAAAACCACGGTGTTGGAAGCTCAATTTAGCAGACTGGCAGCTGTTTAGAACAGCAGCCACGTTAGAAAATATTACGTTAGAAAATCTTAATGTAAATGAAATAAATGAAAAGTTCACAAATTGCATTCTTTCTGCCGCACGCTTGGCTATCCCCCAATCTTCAGGAATAGTACAACGCAGCCATAAAATGTGGTGGGCACGAGATTACAAAGAAGGAAAAAAACTACAAAATAAAACTTGGGGTATATTTCACCGATACCCCACACAGGAGAACCTTATAAACTTTAAAAAATCAAGAGCAAAAGCGCGGTACATACGTCGAAATGCCGAAAAATCATCCTGACAGCGTTTCATTTCCTCGATAAACAGCCAAGTCTCTTCGAAAAAAATGTGGGAGGCAGTACACAAAATGGATGGTCGCTACCCTCCATTCACAGTTCCTCTTCTGACCGCCCCTGGTGTACAGACAAATATAAAAGAACGAGCAGACATATTAGGCGAACATTTTTCTACTATATCTAGTTCCTCTAACTATACAGAATCATTTTTAAAATATAAAGATACAGCCGAAAAAGAAAGACTGTCGATAAATGGCAGTGCTCACGAAGCATATAATAGCCCATTTACACTACAAGAAATTAACAGTGTACTTTCTTCGGGTAAACAAACTGCACCAGGACCAGATGAAGTCCATTACGAAATGCTTGTCCACTTGTCCGAACATGCTGCAGACTCGCTTCTGAAATTTTTTAACAAAATATGGTTATCAGGAGAGATTCCAGAGGCATGGAAAAAAGCCATAATTGTACCGTTGTTGAAGCCGGGAAAAGTACCTACCTCCCCTGGCAATTACAGACCTATAGCCCTAACAAGCGTACTTGCCAAATCTTTCGAAAGCGTCCTTAACATTAGATTGATGTTTATATTACAATCTCGTGATCTTCTTGACATCCATCAGTGTGGGTTTAAAAAGGCGTGCTCTACAACCGACCATCTAGTCCGCCTAGAGAACACAGTCCGAGAAGCATTTATACACAAGCAACACTGCCTTGCGGTCTTTTTCGATTTAGAGAAAGCCTATGACACCACATGGAGGTTTGGCATACTGCGGGACCTTGGAGACCTCGGAATCCATGGTAGAATGCTAAAATGCTTGAGTGACTTTTTGACCAACCGTTCATTTCAAGTACGCCTTGGTGCCACTCTTTCTAAATCTTTCATTCAAGAGAACGGCGTGCCTAAGGGGTGCATTTTAAGCACCACGCTTTTTATAGTAAAAACGAATTCCCTATCAAAAATAATCCCAAAGTCTATCATGTATACTGTCTACGTCGACGATCTCCAGATTGCTTGCACATCCTCTAGCATTTCATCGTGTGAGAGGCAAATACAGATGACAGTAAATAAACTAACAACATGGGCAGACAGAAACGGTTTCATGTTTTCCACGAAAAAGTCAGTAGCTGTTCTTTTTTCGCTTAGAAGAGGACTGCACACTGATCCCTCCTTGTATTTAAATGAAGCCCCACTACCAATTAAAGATGAGCACAAATTTCTAGGAATGACTTATGATAAAAAGCTCACATTCCTACCACACATAAACATACTCAAAAAGAAAGCTTCTAAATCTCTGTATATACTAAAAGTACTTTCACGAAAACATTGGGGTTCCGATAGGACTTGTCTTTTACGAATTCATCGCTCTGTAGTACGTTCTACATTAGATTACGGATGCATAGTTTATGGATCTGCGAGGCAATCGTACCTTAAACGGCTATACCCAGTACACAATTTAGGCTTGCGTCTTTCCACCGGTGCATACAGGACGTCACCGATAAACAGTCTTTACGTGGAAGCCAACGAGCCGTCGCTTACAGAGAGAAGAACCATGCTCACTTGCTCGTACGTTTTAAAAATCCGTTCACTACCTAAACATATCTGTCACCAAATAGTCACAAAGTGCCCATCTAGAACACTATTTAACAACAAACCATTAGCAATAAGGCCACTTCTCCTGCGTTTTGACGATGTGTGCAAAAACCTCGGCGTAATGGATGCATTACCTGGCGTTGCTCGAAGACGTGGTCCACTGCCTCCATGGTTCAATTTTCCTGTAATCTGTGACCTCACTCTTGCACATTTCCGTAAAAAGCGAACTCCACAGCAACATATATTACAAGAATTCCGTGCCCTTGAAGAAAAATACAGTAGTTTTACAGAATTTTATACTGATGGATCAAAAACAGATAGTTGCATAGGAAGCGCAGTGGTGCGAGGAAATTCAGAGCAAATAGTAAGACTACCACAGTGTTCCACCATCTTCACCGCGGAGTGCTACGCAGTATGGATGACCATAGAAAAAATACTAAGTGAGAACCTCAAAAATGCTGTTATCTACACAGACTCCTTAAGTGTACTTAGAGCTCTCCATTCTAAAAATGCAAGCTCCCCTCTGCTCGGTGACATCATACACAACATAGTAACTGCCACAGCTCAAGGACAAAATATAAAACTGTGCTGGGTCCCGAGTCATGTGGGAATAAAAGGCAATGAGAGAGCAGATGAGTGTGCTGGTAAAGCTCGTGGCAAGGAAGTAATGAAAGTAAATATGCCGTTTAATGATTGCATGAAATTAGTAGCAAGGAAACTAAGAAAAAAATGGCAGTCGGCTTGGAACAATGTGGTCAAAAATAAACTACACTTGGTAAAACCAGTTTTATGAGAATTTAAGTCGTGTGTGCACCAAGAACGTTTCAAGGAAGTGATCTTATGCCGTCTCCGAATAGGCCACACGCACCTTACGCACAACTTCCTACTAACAAAACAAGACAAACCTGTTTTCCAACAATGTGGAGATGAACTCACGGTTAACCATATTTTATTCTCTTGTGTGGAACTAGAAGAAATAAGAAAAACGTATTTTACTGAATTTTATAATAAATGCATTCCTTTTCATCCCGCACTGCTTTTAGGAGACGATGCAATTGTTTATATATCATGTGTTTTTAGCTTTCTTAACGAAACGGGATTTCTCAAGAGACTAAATTTTTACCCACTGGTTTGTTTGAATTTTAGTACACTTCAGCCAATTTCTCAGGCCTGAGAAGAAAGCTGAGGCTTTTATTTTGATTGGTTGGGAGCCTCGATGTCCTTCCGCAGCCAAGGAAGGCTACTGAGGTTACCCGGCCCTCTTTAACGCTTTTACTTGTAGCCATTTATAAAATTTGTGTATGTGTTCACTGGGTAGTATTAATGTTTGAGGGCCGCTAGAGCAAGGATTATTCTTGCGTTTCTATAATATTCAACAAAAGAATTTTCCTATACCTTGTTCTTGGCGCATGATGGCCTCAGTTGCCTATGTGCCATAAAACACAACACAACACAACACAAAGAAAAAATAATGGGCCCTGTAGCCAGCCCGGCAATTGGGCGAACAACGAGTTTATTGCGGTTGACCAAGTCACATATATACAGAAGCGACCAAGTCACATATATACAGAAGCAAACGTGACGTCACAGATCCCGTGATTACGGGACTAGGTGACGACTGCAGATTCAGCCGTGCTACATCACCCCTTTACTGGGACACAAATTAATTATGCCTTTCAGGATGCGGGTATCGACAGGGCTTGTGGCGAGTCCTCGTGCTTCTGCGCAGCTCTTGAGAGGGGTGGTCTTCTGTGGGGCAGTCTTCGGGAGCCTTTGTTGGACTGTGTTCGCGACGGGTCGTCAAGTCCCGCAGGGGTTCTCTTGTGCGTCTGATTTCTCGAATATCTTCCGTTCTCAGGATCGCTGAACGGGGCGTGTCGGCTGGCCTCAAAAGAAGAGCAGGCGACCAGGTTCGCTGAAGGGTGTCGTATGTAGTGACTGGCTGCCCCGGAGACAGTGGCGGTAGGTGCCTTGTTCCGCGGTTAGAGTAGACCTTCTGGCGTTGACGGATCTCCTGGAGCCTGCTGTGAACGGCTTTGCTTGATACTGTCTCTGGTACTAGGTGGCTGGTGGGCACAGGCAGCAAGGTCCTGGTTTGCCGTCCCATGAGTCTCTGTACAGGTGACTTTAGAATATCATCTCTGGGGGTGTTGCGCCATTCGAGCAACGCCATATGAAAGTCAACTTGGTTACGTTAACGTTTCTTTAGAAGCATTTTTGCCTCTTGTACTGCTCTTTCCGTCATACCATTAGAGCGGGGATGATACGGATTTCGCGTAACATGGGCAACGCCTAGCTCCTGCAAGAAATCTTTGAAAAGCCGGCTGCTGAACGGTGGGCCGTTATCACTGCAGAGCTTAAGCGTTAAGCCATGTGTGGAGAACAGCTCAGCGCACCATGACGTCAGAGCGCTAGCAGTGCTCTGACGGAGTTCGCGGATCTCAAAAAAGAAAAAATAAAAGTCCACAATTACGGCAAATTCAGCGCAATTTTTGCAAAACTGCTCTATCTCCTGCGACATACTTGGCCAGTACATGGCGTCTCTTGCCCGTGCCTTCATCTTTTCTGCTCCCAGGTGCGCAGCATGAAGCAGCAGCATGATTTCTCGCCTTTTTGAAGATGGTACAATTACCTTGTTGCTGCGAAAAAGACGACCTTCTTGCGTGTGCAGCTCTTCTTTGTAGGACCAGTACGGACGCACATTTTCCGGTACATCGCCTTTTTCTGGCCAGCTTGTTTCGGCGTAACCTCGAAGCTTGACGAGAGCAGGATCTTCATTGGTGGCCGCAAGAAGTTCCTTCAGGCGCTGTTGCGAAGCTGAAATGTATTCAAGCATATTTACTTGAAATTGCTCAGTTTCTTCTTGCATGAGTTGCTTGCTAGGGAACCTAGATAAGGCATCAGCCAAAAACAGCTCTTTCCCTGGCTTGTAGATTAGCTTAATAGGATATCGCTGCAAAATCAAACGCATGCGCTGTAGGTGAAGTGGACACTGATATAGTGGCTTGCTGAATATCGGCACCAAGGGGCGGTGATCCGTTCCAAAAGTTACACTTTCCTGGCCGAAGATGTAATCGTGAAACTTGATGCAGCCATGCACAATTGCCAAAATTTCTTTCTCAATTTGTGCGTAGCGTTGCTGCGCCTGTGTTAGTGAGCGTGACGAGAAAGCGACGGGGCGGCCGTCTTGAATAAGCACTGTACCAACTCCCATTTGGCTCGCGTCGACCGAAAGGGTGACCGGTTTAGTTGCATCGAAGAAGGAAAGGTTGGTGCGTTCACTAAGCCCTGGCGCAACATTTCATAACTTCGTTGCTGAGCCTCGGTCCAAACCCATGCAATGTCTTTGCGCAGCAAAGTTCTCAGTAGGGCAGTCACGACGGACATGTTCGGAATGAAACGTTGCACATAATTCCTCATGCCTAGAAAGACTTGGAGTTCCTTACTGTTCTTTGGCTCTTTCATTTCCAGTATGTCCTTCACCCGACCTGGTCCAGGCGGAGGCCTTCTGTGCTAAGGATGTGCCCTAGGTAGCGGACTTCGGGCTGGAAAAAGGTCCATTTCTTGAGGTTGTTTTCGAGACAGCGTGCCAACAAAAGCGACAGGTGGTGGCCATGCTCCTCCTTCGTGCGGCCCCAAAGTAGCATGTCATCCATTATATGCGAAATGCGCAGCGTCATCTCTTGGCGCTCTAAGAACTAGGCCCGCCATATTGAGAAAACGAAACCGCTGCCCAGCGTTGGGTAAAGACAGCTACTCTTAGTGTGTTGTGCCGTGTTGGGTTTTATGGCACATAGGCAGCTAAGGCCATCATGCGCCAAGCTCAAGGTATAAAAATGATTTTCCGTAGAATGTTTAGGAATATGTAACATCTTCGATGGTTTAGATGGCCTAAAATATTGAACTGCCTGGTAAAAAACAGAGAAGACGAAATCTGGAAATAGCTAATGGTAAAAGCCCCAAAGAAGGTAAGGTAGCCTCAGCGGCTATCCTTGTCTGGGCAAGGACCCTGAGGCTCCCGACCAATCAAATAAAGAACCTCAGCCTTCTTCTCAGGAATGAGAAAGTGGCTGAGGTTTACCATGCAATAAAGCGAACCAGTGGTTGAAAATTTACAGTTTTCAAGTACCCCTGCTTCTTTTAAAAAGCTAAAAACGGAAGGTATGTTAGCAATGGCATTATCATCTAAGAGCAGTGCTCAATGAAAAGGAATGCATTCATTATAAATTTGAGTAAAATACTTCTTTCTTAGTGTTTCAAGTTTAGCACATGAAAATAAAATATGATTAACAGTAAGAACATCTCCGCATTCGCAAACAGGTTTGTCTTGTTTTGTTAGCAGGAAGTTGTGCGTAAGGTGCGTGTGGCCTATCCGAAGACGGCATAAAATCACTTCCTTAAAACGTTCCTGGTGAACACGATTTAAATTCACCTAACACCGGTTTTATCAAATGTATTTAATTATTCACTTCGCCGTTCCACGTGGACTGCCATTTTTCTCTTAATTTACGCTGTACTAAGTTTATGCAATCCTTAAAAGGTACATTTACTTTTTTATTTCCTTTCCACGAGCTTTAGCAGCGCAGAAATCTGCCTTCTCGTTGCCTCCTCTTATCCCGACATGACTGGGAACCCAGCATAGTTTTATGTTTTGTCCTCGAGCTGTCGCTGTTACTATCTTGTGTATGATGTCACCAAGAATCGGAGTGACTGCATTTCCAGAGTGCAGAGCTGTAAGTATACTGGGGAATCTGTGTAAATAATACTGTTGGTGAGGTTTTCGTTTTCTATTTCTTTCTACGGCCACACAGACTGCGTAACATTCTGCAGTGAAGATGGATGAGCACTGTGGAAGTCGTACTGTTTTCTCCGACTTCCCTCGCACCACTGCACTTCCTACGTAAACGTCTGTTTTTAAACCATCTGTGCAAAACTGCGTAAAACTGCTGTATTTTTCTTCGAGTGCAAGGAATTCTTGTAGTATATGTTGTAGCGGAGTGAGTTTTTTTTATGGAACTGAGTAACAGTAAGATCACAGATTGCAGGAAAATTGTACCAAGGAGGTAGTGGATCTCGTCTCCGAGCAATGTCAGGTAATGTATCTAGTACGCCGAGGTTTTGGCACATCTCTTCAAAACGCAGGAGGAGTGGCCTAATAGCGAGCGGTTTATTGTTAAACAATGTCCTATATGGGCACTTTGTTACTATTGGGTAACATAAGTGTTTGGGCAGTGAACGGATTTTTAAAATGTATGAGCAGGTGAGCATGGTTCTTCTATCTGTAAGTGACGGTTCGTTGATTTCTACATAAAGACTATTTATCGGCGACGTCCTGTAAGCACCAGAGGAAAGACGCAAACCTAAATTATGTATTGGATTTAGTCATTTCGGGTACGAAGGTCTCGCTGACCCATAAACAATACACCCATAGTCTAAGGTGGAGCGCGCCACTGAGCGGTAGATTTGTAAAATGCATCTCCTGTCAGCACCCCAACGTTTACGTGACAGTACTTTTAGTATATTTAGGGATCCGGAAGCTTTCTTTTTCAGTGCGTTTATATGAGGCAGGAAGTTGAGTTTTTTGTCAAAAGTTATCCCTAGAAATTTGTGCTCATTTTTTACGGGTATCTGTGTTCCGTTTAGGTGTATGAATGGGTCGGCTTGTATGCCTCGTTGCAGCGAGAGAAGGATGGCTACAGTTTTCTGTGTGGAGAACTGGAAACCGTTCTCATCTGCCCATGCCACTAGTTTATTCATTGTCAACTGTATTTGTCTGTCGCATGTTGCTACGTTTGAGGATGTGCAGGCTATTTGAAGATCATCCACGTACACCGAGTACAGGATGAACTTTGGGATTATTTTACTTATCGAATTCATTTTTATAATAAACAATGTCGTGCTTAAAATACACCCCTGAGGAACCCCGTTCTCTTGAACGAAGCTCCTAGACAGGGTTGATCCCAGGCGTACTTGAAATGGACGGTCTGAAAGGAATTCAGTGAGGCAGTTTAACATCCTACCGCGGATACCTAGATCGCCTAGGTCGCGGAGGATCCCAGAACTCCAAGTTGTATCATACGCTTTCTCCATATCGAAGAAAACGGCAAGACAGTGCTATTTGTGTATAAAAGCTTCTCTTATTGTGTTTTCGAGGCGAATTCAATGGTCTGTTGTGGAGCATCCCTTTTTATAACCGCATTGATGGACATCAAAAAGTTCGCAGGATTCAAGGCAGCAGTGCACATCTTGACACAGTCACTAACGTTTCCTGCACTTTGCAGCTACAAATCCGGCATTTCATCGACCCAAGTTCCCGGGATCAGCTGTTCGCCGTAACCGGACACGCGCCAGATCACCGCCCTGAAGGATCGCGGACCTATCGGTAGCTCCTGCGCCTGCGCCAACTGCTGACCCGCCACCTGGATCACCGTTAAATAGCTGCAGCACGTCGTACGGCACCGTAGTTTGGCAGCAGTGCACATCTTGACACAGTCACTAACGTTTCCTGCACTTTGCAGCTACAAATCCGGCATTTCATCGACCCAAGTTCCCGGG
Source organism: Amblyomma americanum (assembly GCF_052857255.1). Lineage (NCBI taxonomy): Eukaryota > Metazoa > Arthropoda > Arachnida > Ixodida > Ixodidae > Amblyomma > Amblyomma americanum. Next base: position 82,760,024 of record NC_135500.1, on the reverse strand, counting down.
ATCAGCTGTTCGCCGTAACCGGACACGCGCCAGATCTGACACGCGCCAGATCACCGCCCTGAAGGATCGCGGACCTATCGGTAGCTCCTGCGCCTGCGCCAACTGCTGACCCGCCACCTGGATCACCGTTAAATAGCTGGAGCACGTCGTACGGCACCGTAGTTTGGCAGCAGTGCACATCTTGACACAGTCACTAACGTTTCCTGCACTTTGCAGGTAAGCTGAATCTTTCTAGGCACTCTGTCCGTGGTTTTTGCATGTTTGCACTGCTGCCAAATAGTTTCATGCTCTGCACGTATTTCTTTGTACAATCGTAAACCATCTTAGCGCGAGAGTAGTGTATTTTTCATTGGTGCTTCCAAGTCTGCATCGTTTTCTTTTTTTTTTTTCTCGTCATCTGCTGTGAACTATGCCTAGCGAACTTGAGAAATTACGGGATGAATTAAGGAAAGAACTTGCGAAGGACATTGCGGCATTGCGAAGCGTTCTTGAACGTGACTTGAGGAAGGAGCTGCGAGAAGTTTCACAGAGTATAGATTACTGTAGCAAGCAATACGATGACATGGTCAATGAGTGTGCTGCGCTGAAGGCAGAAAACAAATCCTTAAGGGCTGAAAATGCCGCGTTGACCTCTGACCGTAATGCGCTACAAAGTCAAGTGTCTGACTGTGAACTAAGGCTCAACAGCTTGGAACAATATTCCAGGAACCGAAACGTAGAGATCACTGGCCTGCCGGTAACCGAGAAGGAAAACCTTCCTGAGGTTATTGAGAGGATCGGGGAGGTTTTGAATGTACCCGTGACATCCGACGACATTGAAGTGTGCCACCGTGTGCCTACTAAAACCTCTTCGTGCCAGAACATAGTGCTACAGTTTCAGAAACGCTCAAAACGCGACGCCTTCCTTGAAAAAGCCAGAAAACAAAGAATTACCACAAGCGATCTTGGGCACCCTGATGAAGATGCAAATCCTGTCTATATAAATGAGCACCTGTGCCCTTCACTCAAGAAGCTGATGGGACTCACTGTTGCTCGTAAGAAAGATAAGCAATGGAAGTTTGCGTGGACGAGGAATGGCCGCATCTTTGCTAAGAAGGATGTAACTTCGTCAGTGGTCCGGATCGATTGCGTCAATGACCTGGAAAAGATAGTCTAAAGATTTCGTGCGCCTACTGAGATTTCCCTTTTGATTAGGCATGGCTTCCCAGTTCTTTCTACCTACAGATATCAATAGCCTTTTTGCAAAAAACAAAAAAGTAACGTCATTCTTTCATCTTAACGCACAATCTCTGCGCAGTAAAGAGGATGAAATAATCGCATTTCTTGGCTTGTTTGATTTCGAGTTTGACATAATATTTTTCACTGAGACCTGGTACCGAACTGATCATGAAGCCCTTATCATGCCGCATTATAACTCATACGTGCTAAACCGCCCAAACAAAAAAGGCGGTGGAGTAATGATAGCTGCAAAGGAATCCGTTCGGTGTTCAGTTCTTCCTGACTTTACTAAATCATGTGAAGATTTTGAAATACTTTCTCTAAAGGCTGGGCAGAACATTTTTTCTGTTTTGTACAGACCTCCATGTGGTAGCATCCCAAACTTTCTTTCATTTCTTGACACTTTTTTAACATGGATAACAGAAAACAGATTTTACTTAGTCCTTGGCGGCGACATCAACATAGACTTTTCTACACCCTCAACTCAGCAGCGTCAAATAAATAACCTGTTAGACTGTAACGGTTTCATTAATGCCATCATTGATCCAACACGCCTGTCCACATCGACTGCAACTTTAATAGATGCTTTCATTACAAATTTGCATGACAAGTCAATCGTGTCTGGCGTTATCTCTGGCCAGGTTAGTGATCACCTACCGATTTTTTACTTCATAGATAGTCGTATAACAAAGTCCAATAAAACTACTCCGCAACAGCGACAGTTAGTGAATAAGGATACCTTGACACGCTTTCGGTCTAGACTTGAGCAAAGAGACTGGAGTCCAGTTTATGAGGTTACAGATCCTGACAAAGCATATGATATATTTATAAGCATCATAAAACCGGTATATATTGAATGCTTCCCATATCGAAGCACCAGAAAACCACAGAGTGCTCGTAAGCCATGGATAAACAAAGAATGCTTAAAGATGATAAAACACAAAAACTACCTTTATAATTGTTTCATTAAGAATAGAAGCACTGATGACTTTCTTATATTTAAGGCGTACAGAAACAAGGTGACATCATTTCTGCGTCAGGCAAAGAAAGAGTACTTCCATAATCTATTCAACAAGGATGTTCTGAAGCGAAGTGATAAGGTATGGAAACAACTTAATACCATTATTAACCCATCCAAGAGCATTAATGAACTGGAAGTCATGATAGATGATGAGACGTTATCAGGAAAAAAGCTGGCTGATTCTTTTAACGATTTCTTTGTGTCTGTTGCGCATACTATTCATGACCCTACCTGCATGAGATATCTTGGTCAATCAAACTCGTTTACCGCTTTCCTGGCTCCAACAGACCAAAACGAGATTATGCGATGCTTTAATAGCCTCAAAAATAGCAAGTCGAAGGACGTGGATGGGTTCCAGATCCTGCCGTTCAAACATGCAATTGATGTCCTTTGTCCTATCTTAGACCATGTCTTTAACTGCTGTTTCGCCCAGGGCACCTTTCCTAGTAGGATGCAAACTGCAAGGGTCATCGTAATTCATAAAGGAGGGGATACTAACAATCTATCCAATTACCGTCCGATATCTATACTCCCGTTATTTTCCAAATGTTTAGAAAAGCTGTTACATAGCAGGATTCTAGGTTTTTGCGAAAAGCATAAGTTGATCACACCCAGTCAGCATGGATTTAGGAAATTACACTCCACTGAGACCGCTCTTCTTACACAGAAGGAGCTGATTTTAGAATCTTTCGAACACAAAGAACTAACACTAGGCATTTTTATAGATTTTTCTAAGGCGTTCGATCGCGTTAATCACGAAACCTTATTACTAAAACTAGACAGATATGGCTTCCGAGGTTGTTTTTATAGTATCATTAAATCATATTTAGAGGCCCGTTTTCAGCAGGTTGTGATTGATAACACACTATCTGACCCCAAGCATATTGCTGCCGGCGTACCCCAGGGTAGCATACTCGGACCGCTACTTTTTAATCTCTACATTAATGATATTGTAAACATTGACCCTAACACAACTTTTGTTATCTACGCTGATGACACCAGCCTATTTTTCAGGGCACCATGTGTATCCAGTCTGGAAGTAAATGCTACGAGGTGCCTACGTTCGCTACACCACTGGTCACTTTCCAATTCGCTGAATAATCAATATAAGCAAAACAAAAGCTGTGCTTTTTAGACCCCGTAATAAGTCTGTTTCTGAGTTAACGTTATCGATCGGTTCATCAAAAATACACGTCTCCTCTTCCGTTAAAAGCCTTGGTGTCACATTTCACGAGAACTTATCTTGGGATGTTCATGTTGATAATACAGTTGCCAAAATTTCAAGAGTAGTAGGTATCCTGTCCAAGTTTCGGTACTACTTTCCACAATGCATAAAAAAACTTTTGTACGACTCTTTGTTCACCAGTGTTATAACTTATTGTTTCTTAGTCTGGGGTACAACCACTGTCTCCAATATTACAAAACTCCATGCACTACAGAAAAAAGCAGTTCGTGCAATTAACAACATCCCAAATGATGTACACACCAAACCTGTCTTTGAGGCATTACACATTGTACCTATTGTGCAATTGTACTCTGTCATGCTCCGCAAAAAATACACATCAAATATTAATCAAGGAACTGCATTTCTCGCTGATTTGTCTCGACTAACATGCAGAGAACGCCCCTACAATACGCGCATCGGAGACAACTGGTATTTACAGCGAACGCGAACTAACTACGGCAGACAAATGCTGTCCTATAATATCCCGTCCATTTTAAACAATTTGTGAAAAACTGTAATTAGTGAAGAGTAACAGCATATAGTTTCTTTCTTTAGTGTACTAACTCAGCCTGCTTTTATGCCTTCCCTCTTTACGTGATATGTTTGATGGTTATGTGTTTTTTGATGCCCTGAACGTGTTTTATTTTCGATGCAATGTGCTTTTGTTTTAAATATGTCACAGGCATAACATATAATGTACCGTTGTGTGATTGTGGGTTTTTGTGCACAATGTAGTTGCTGTAGGGGGCGGGGACCTCCGTCAAGCCTCTATAGGCTTTTTGTCCCCGCTCCCCACATCCTTGATGTGAAATAAACCTGATTGATTGATTGATGTTAATCTTATATTAAGGACACTTTCGAAAGATTTCGCGAGACAGCTTGTGAGGGCTATCGGCCGATAGCTACTTGGGGAAGTTGGTGGTTTTCCAGGTTTCAGGAATGGCACTATGATGGCTTTCTTCCACTCTTTAGGTATTTTTCCTTCTCTGAATATTTTGTTAAAGAAATTCAAGAGTGCCTCTAAGGCAGGCTGGGAAAGATGGGCAAGCATTTGATAGTGTATCTGGTCGGGTCCTGGAGCAGTTTTTTTGCCGGCAGACAGTACAGCATTGATTTCTTGGATAGTGATTAAATTGTTGTATTGTTGGTTTGCACCTACACTTGTTGGAAGTCTTTGTTTTCGGCAATACTTTTGTTTTTCAGGAAGGACTGCGTATAGTGCGTATTTTCTTTTATGTTATTTGACAGCTTATAGGTAAAATGTAATTCTGCCATGAGGCTTTCTCGGCACTCCGACGGACGTACCGAGCTTTTGCTCTTGCCTTTTTAAAACGTACGAGGTTCTCATGTGTAGGGTACTTGAGAAATTTGCCCCAAGCTCTATTTTGTTGTTTTTTTGCTCCCTTGCATTCTTTGTTCACCACACTGTGTTTTTGCCGCACCACTCCTGAAGGATAGCTAGGTGTGCGGCGTTAATGATACAATTCGTGAACATTTCGTTTATCTCATCGATGTTAAGGTTTTCGAAAACTATATCCTCTAAATTGGCTTGTGCTCTAAAAATTTCGCAGTCAGCTAAATGCAGCTTCCAACGTCGCGGTTTAATTGGGATGATATTTGGCGTGGATGTCAAAGTGATTAATACCGGAAGGTGATTGCTGCCATATGGGTTGTCGATAACGTCCCATTTAAAATCGTTAAAAACAGATGAAGAACTAAAAGACAAATCTAAACAGCTCATATTTTCCGAGGTTGGAGAACAGTATGTGGCCTTTTCGGTGTATAAAAGACATATATTGTTTGTGAGAATAAAATCTTCGATTGTTTGCCCCTAGAGTCGCAGCGCTCGCTTCCCCAAAAAGGGGAGTGAGCGTTAAAATCCCCAACTACCAGATATGGCTCTGGAAGTTCATCTATCAGTTCATCTAGATCATGGACTGTTAATGTAAAGTGTAGAGGAATGTATACGGAACAGATTGTTAGTGTTCTATAGCTGAAGATGCTGACTGCAACCGCCTCAAGTTTTGTATTGAGCTTGATTTCTCGAGCAGGGACGCCGCTTTGGACGACAATTGCGACGCCTCCCGAGAGTCGATTTGCCTGATCGCGATCGCGTCTAACAGTTTTATGTTTCAGGATATGCACATGTTGTGGACCAAGATTGGTCTCCTGAAGACATAAAACTATGGGTAACATCGACCCTAAAATATGTGTTATGTTACTGTAATTCCGCATAAGTCCTCTACAATTCCAGTGAATTAAAAAGCCATGTTTATGCTTTTGAAAGGAAATGAAAGGAGATTTACTTATGTGGTGGGCCTGTTATGAGGGGCCTGTCTTTTTTTCGCTCAAGAGAGCTGCTCCGCCGTTGTAATGGAGGCAGAGTGGGTGTTGCATCGATCACCTCAACAGAGATGCTGGAGGACCGCGCAGCCGCGGTTGTGTTAGTTTCAGGCCTCTCCCGACGGGGGGAGGTCCTGCGGGATGCCGACCCATGGACCGGCGGTCCCTGCTTTGGCAATGACAGGGCAGCTTTCGCTGACCCTTCCTTGGGCGTGGATGGCCCTGCCATAGGCTCTGTAAAAGCGGCCTCGGCAGGTGCCGGAGTGCTGTGTGGTGCTACGCCCCCGCGCACCACATCAGCGCAGTTTGGTTTTGCTGTGAAGGAGAATGTGTTTTGAACCGTACAACGCCTTCTCGCTTCTTTAAATGAAATGTTTTCCTTTATCTTTATGGTGATTATCTCTTTTTCTTTCTTCCACCCTATTGAAAAATGTGTACAGGTTTGAATAGGAGACAAATAGGATTATGGCACATTTCGTTTAACATTATAGGATGAAGCTTCCAAAGCGATTCAGCCTTTGAGTGACTCCTTAGTGCAGGGCTCCGTATAACTACCATTACCTGTGGTTAATTACCGTGCACTTACATCACACAGTGCATGCAAGTCGTGGGTTCAAACCCGCCCACTAAGGTAGCAGTTCGATGGAGGAAAAATGTGAAAATTCCGTGTACTGGGCATTGTTAGTGCCCGTTAAGAACCCCAGGTGGTCGAAATTATCCGGAGCCCTCCATTACGGCGTCCCTCATAGACTGAGCCGCTTTGGGACGTCCATCCTATAAAGCCAAACCAATGTGCCATAATCCTATTTGCTGACCCGTTCAAACCTATATACATTTTTCAGTAGGGCAGGACGGACACTCCCTGGAATGTGCAGCATGGTCTCCTTCACAGTTTGCACAGCGCATTGCTTCCTCACATCATTCAGACTGGTGATCATTCGAGGCACATTTTGCGCAAGTTTTGCGACCACGGCAGCTCTGTGAGCCGTGGCCGAACCTTTGACAGTTAAAACATCTGCGAGGGTTGGGTATGTATGGTCTTACATTGACTTTGAAATATCCGACGTTGGTTATGTCGGGCAGTGTGCTGGTGTTGAACGTGAGGATCAAGTGTTTTGTGTCTATTTCCATATTGTCCTTCCGGATTTTGATTGGGTGGACATCTATGACATCTTGGTCGGTGAGCCCTTCGAGCATTTCTTTTTCAGTTATGTGAAGAAAATCATTTTCGGATATTACGCCACGGACAGTGTTAAGCGAGCGATGAGAAGTCACGGAGACAGGGATTTCCCCTATGGACTTTAGGTTGGAGAGTTTAGAGTGTTGGACATTGTCGCACAGTTCGAGCAATAGATCGCCGCTGGCCATTTTTGAGAGCTTGTAGCCAATGCCCAAGGTTTCTGTCAAGCACTTTGACACAAGGAATGGGGATATTATTCTTGCCTGTTTATTTGGTTCTTCACAGTGGATCACATGATATTTGGGAAGGGAAAGGTTACTTTTCTTTTCTGAAAGAAGTCGTCTGCCTCGTTCCGCCCTCTTTTGAGAGAGCTATCCGGTTTTGAAAGTAGGGGAGCCATAAGAAAAATTTGTTTTTCGGTCATGGTACCAGCCACCCACCACGGAGTCCACCAAGGGGACGGGACAGGCACTTGAAAGCAAGTCCTGCCCACGCCAGCTGTACACCTCAACTATAACCAAATACGACGCAACTCAGGGTAGTTGGTCACACAAGGTTAACCCTCGCCGCCAAGAAAAAAGTAAAAACCAAAAAGCGAGTAGGAGATAGGAGAGTTGTGAGAAAGACATAGGAAAGTGAAGGATGGAGGGGAGGATAGGAAAATGCGATGCCGATTTCCCCCGGTCGGGTCAGGCCGGAGGTGCCGTCTACAGGAAGCTGGGGCCACAGTGGTGTGTTGCCTCCGCCGAGGGGCCTTAAAGGTTTAAACGCTCGGCATCGGCTCAACCACCAGGATCCCCTTTTCTCCGGACACGGCGATGTCACGCACGGCTAGGCGCGGGTGCTCGGGCCCGTGGTGATGCACTGTTCACCATCATCCCCTTGCGGGGATGTCCCTGCGGATGCTCGGGAACCCGTGGTGTCGCCACTCACCAACACCTGCAAGTTGCAGACGCCACCCTGCGGGAAGCTACTCTTAGTGTGGAAAGTGAAATGCCGAAGCACTGTTGCGCTACGACATACACTCTGCCAGGATACTGCGATGCGTGCGGGAACCACGCATACGTTTCAGCATATCGTTCACTATTTTTTTTACTGTGTGCGGAAGTTTAATAACACCATATGCAATGCGCGGGTTCATGTGTAAGCTGGCCGACGCGTTTAGAGCTCTCGCTTGCTGCGCTTATTATTCACAATGCTTTATAGTAAATTATTTTCAAATTACGATATAGATCAGAGTATTTGTTGCCTCTGATCAGAAGAGAAGACAATTTCGTGCATCTGTAACGCTCAGGCAGCGCATGATTGAGCGAACGTAAACATATCGACACGCACTTGAACGACGAATTAGACGGAGGAAATTCTTTTTCAGCCGGCGTATGCCGGTGTCGCTAAAGCAAGTAGTCTGACAAGAAAGAAGAGCTTTCATTATTTTCCTACAACTCGATCGTGGCCATGCGCACTCGGCGCGCCCCGGCTGCAAACCTCTATTAGGTCGAGCGTTCAGCATTGCAACTCCTGACACATAGCTCATTTGAACAAGTGCGTTCGCCTACTAAAGTACAGAGCACCGGTGTCTTGGGCTGATCAGCCACCAGCGATCACGCGCCGTCAGATCTACCAAAAAGGGGCTGCGCATCTTCTCGGTCTTGTGTTACCGCTCGCGACTGGACGTTTTTAGGCCTAATAAGAACCGCAGGAGAGGGGCCGTCTCCTTCACTCTCGATGGTTTTTACCAAGACCATCTTTGACTGGGTGTCTTCACCTCCGAGAGCACATCTCTATGCTACGAAAAACGCCATTGGGAAAGAGCATATTGGATTAGGCCATTTCGGGTTTTCTAACACATAACATGCAATAAAGAGGCCTTCTTCCTCTTTGTCTCCATTCAAACGTGGCCATTGCGGCCATGAATTCCAACCCGCGATATCGTGCTCACAAAATATATAAAAAAAAGAAATATTGCCTGCGAAGACGTTTTAATATTTATATTTCGTGGGCTGTAAAAAAAAAACTGTGAGGACGATTGCGATTCTCCTCGATGCGAAATCTGAGCGCCGCTCTGTCGATGCCTCAGACTCTTTAGGCTCCATGTGTTGAGGATGGGCCACGGGCAGGCACCCAAAGACCCTTGGTCGGTTATAAGGGGCTTTAATAAGCGCACCCTAAACCAAGATGGAGTCCCAGCGCGTGTCCCCCGGCGCACACTCCCAGCGGTCTTCCTCTTCTTCGCTGGCTGGGAAGCGAAGACGATGAAGAAGAAGAAACTTTATTGGCGCCAAAAATTGGTCGATTCAGCGGGAACCGGGTGTCGTCATGTTGAAGTTCCGAGTCTTCCAGGGGTGGTGCCCTTATTCCAGGGCCCCACTGAGTCTTGCTACCTCATACGCATGCTGGACCAGTCCTTTTTGGACCGCCAGCACGCTGCTGGTGAGCAGGCTCTCCCACTGTTCCGCATTGGGCTCTTTTAGTTTATGGAATAAATAATTGTTTTTACATTCCTATGTAATATGGTGTAAAGTGGGGGTGGCTCCACACAACTTGCATGTGTCCGCGTACTGGTTCGGAAACATTTTGCGAAGTATGTGTAAGTTATGAAAGCTTCCTGTTTGCAGTCTACGCCAACCGACTGCCTCATATTGCGTTAATAGCTGGTGTGGTGGAGGATACGCTATCCTCTGTCCTCTGTAGTGATTTAGGATTTCCGCGTACGATGGTTCCACCGTTGTGGTGGGCTCAGGGTCACTTGATGTATCTGCTCGGTTGGTAAGCTCGCGAGCTAGATCGTCGGCCCTCTGATTCCCAGTCACCCCGGTGTGCCTCGGCACCCAGAAAATTTTGTGCGGAATTTCTTTGTTCGGGGGTCTCGCCTGGAGGATGATGCGTAGAGCTCCCTTGCTGATCCTACCATTAGTGTAGTGCCTGCATGCTTCTTTGGAGTCAGTGATTATTGTGAGCGATTTATTTCTGCGGTATCCTTCAGCTGCTGCTAGCGCAACAGCAGCTTCTTCCCCCTCGGATACTCTGCAGCCGCTCTGTGATATTGTCACGTAGTGGTGACGGCAGACGAAGCAGCGATGAAGACGGACGAAAGGGTCTTCTAAAAGAACTGTTTATTGGGCTGACTTGCACCCAAAATGGACTGAATCACTCGGCAGCGGCGAAGCGACAAGCGTGCTCAGCGGTCGTCGAACAGAATGCCGGCCGCTGTCGGCCGTGTTCAATTTAAAGCTGATAGCGAACTTTCGAGATAAAGAGCGCAAAGTTACTAAAACATTCCGGAACAACGTAAAATCAGTTCTGCCTGGCTGCGATCAATCGAGATAAATCTAGTCGCGTATTGCGTAGCAAACAAAGCGATAAAGTGATGTGGCGGCAGATTTGAAAAACGAACACACTGCAAATATTCGCGGCAATATACTGGTGACTAGGTCCCCTTGATGGTTCACCACCACCGATACTACACTGTGTTCCTTCGAGTTTCTGTTCCATCGATGCAAAGCCGCATCTGTGTATACTACATTTGTTTTTTCAGCTAAGTGCTTTTCTACATACTCTGCTCTCGCAGCCCTTCTCCCTGCGTGCAGATTAGGGTCCATGTTGCGAGGGATTGGGCACACCCTGAGAGTTTGGCGAATGTTATCAGGTATGCCCGCAACCCTCTCTTCCACTTGCCCAGCCTTCGGAGGAGCGCTCGGCCGGTGGTCGACTGCTGGAGCCTGTACATTTGGGCCCCTACTTGAGCTTCCTTTAGCTCGTCAAATGTATTGTGGACTCCCAACTTGAGGAGCTTCTCGTTTGACGTATTTCTTGGTAGATTTAGGGCCGTCTTGAAAGCCTTCCTTATTAAAGTGTCTGCTTGTTCTTTTTCGTGCTGTGTCATCTTGTGGTAGGGGAGTGAGTATGTTACGCGGCTGACCACCAGGCTCTTGACTAATTTGATCGTGTCACTCTCCTTCATGCCAAATCTTCTCTGTGATACTCTGGTGATCATTCTGCTGACCTGTTGCATTGATTGTTGGAGAAGGCTTAGGGTGTGGCTGCACTTCCCGCTGCTTTGGATCCACATTACCAACACTCTGATCATGTTGCGTTCCGGGAGGACCTCCCCTTCAATTTTTATGTTGTATATTTCTTTGGATGGTCTCTTGCCCACTCGTAGAATTTCCGACTTCTCGTTGGAGCATGCCAGGCCTCTCTCTCTGACGTAGTTCTCCACGCATGTGGCTGCCTGCTGCAGGAGATCTTGTTTTTGCCCTGGGGAGCCCTGGCTGATCCAGATCGTTATATCATCGGCGTACATAGCGTGCTGTATCCCCTCTATCTGGCTCAGCTGTCTGCCTAGCCCAATCATTGCTATGTTGAAGAGGACCGGCGAGATCACTGAGCCTTGCGGTGTGCCTTTGTTTGGTGTTTCGAAGACCTTGCTGCGTAGGTCCCCCAGTCCAACCGTAGCTGTGCGGTTTGACAGGAAGGCCCTTACGTAGTCGTGTACTCTTCTTCCGCAGTTGGTGGTGGTTAGCCCTTCCGTGATGGCGTCATGGCTGACGTTATCGAACGCGCCCTTGATGTCCAGTGCCATGATGATGTTCTCCCCTGTTTTTGGGGCGGCTTCTGCGACTTCCTCCTTGATCTGTAACAGGATGTCCTGCGTCGATAGATTTGTTCTGAAGCCGAACATACTGTGCGGGTACAGATCTTCATCTTCCAGGTATTGTTGTATTCTCCTTGTGATGAATATCTCAAAAAAGTTTTCCTAGGCACGACGTGAGCGAGATAGGGCGCAAATTGTTTATCTCCAACTTCTTGCCTGGCTTGGGAATCATCACAACTTCTGCATGCTTCCAATCCCGTGGCAGTGTGCCCTCTGTCCACAGTGTATTGAGGTAGTCTGTGAGTTGCATCACCGCTTCATCGCTGAGGTTGCGAATTAGCGAGTTTCTCATTTTATCGGCTCCTGCTGCTGTGTTTCTGGTAACCGCCCTGATGGCCGCATAAACCTCTTCATTGGTTATCGGCCTGTCGATGTGCGGGTTCTCCTCCCCTTGATATTCTCCTTAGTATCCTTGCGGCTTGTCTGTGTCATAGCACTTCTTCTTGACCGCCTCCAGGATCTCTCCATCTGACTCTTTGCTGTTGTGGACCAGCCTCTGGATTGCTTTCCCACTTTCTGCTTTGGTCTTTGTTGGATCCATGAGGGCTTTAAGTATCCTCCACGTTCTGGCCGTGCTAAGGGTGCTGTTCAGAGAGCTGCTAAACTGCTCCCACCCCTGTCTGGCCAGATGTTCCGCATACTCCCCTGCCTTCTTGGTGACCTCTGCGATCTTGAGTCGCAGCTTCCTGTTAAGCTTCTGTCTTTTCCATCTCTTTGTGAGCCCTCGCCTTGCTTCCCATAGCCTAAGCAGCCTCGGATTTACTTCCGGTGTGACTTCCGTTCTGTCTATCTCTTGTGTGTTTTGTTCCGGCAAGTCTTTCAGCTGCTTGCTCCATCCATTCCTCTATTGAGGCGATTGCGCCTTGCATCTGCCCACAATCGCCCCGGAAAGCATCCCAGTCTGTTATGTGGGCGGTTCCAATCTTTCTTTTAGTATTATCTGCTTTAAGAGTGACCTTGATTACGTAGTGGTCACTTCCCAGGTTCTCCAGCAAGTTCTCCCACTCGACCTGCCGCGCTCCTCTGACAAAAGTCAGGCCTGGGCACGTGTCTGGGCTAACGCTGTTCCCTAGTAGCGTTGGTTGGTTCTCATCTGTTAGTAGGGTGCAGTTTGCATTTTCCGCTGCTATACAGATTAGTTGTCCTTTTTTCTCTCCTTTCTGGTAGCCCCAGCTGGGGTCTCTCGCGTTGAAGTCTCCCGCGATAAGCAGAGTGTTGGATTTAGCTAGTCTTCCCACCTCCATGAAAAGCTTATTGAAATTGCATCTCTTCTGTCTGGGTGGGCTATATAGGTTTACTATGAAAGTGCTTTTGGCTTTATGCTTCTTTTTGGGAATAACCTCCGTTATAACGTGCGCTATCCCCGTGTCCTCAATTTCGTCATGCGCTATGGTGACTAGGTGGTTGTTAATTAGAGTTGCCGTGCGTCCATTTTCCTGGCACTGGTATCCTTTTAAAAGCGGAGTGAAAAAGATTCAACACTTCCGGCCGCGAGATATCGGGTTAAGTGCTACAAAATTTTCTTTTCTATCAATTATTACATTTTGACTTAAGAATTCTTTTTAGACCTTTTTATTCATTTTTAATCATTCATTTCTTAATTATTATTATTATTATTTATTTATTTATTTATTTATTTATTTATTTTGAAATCAAAACTCATCCCTTTTCTGTTCATGAGGTAGAATCCACCGGTGTTGCGTTCCCGCGTGCTTTTCTTTTTTTTTATTAACTGAGCACAGGTGAGTAGCCACATGATTCTTGGCCGGTCCCCCAGTGTATGTGCCATCTTTTGATAGGCTAACAACAACGTATCGGGTTAAGCTCCAAGGGCACAAGCTTCTGCATGGATTGCTCTTGTCGTGACGAATCCATCGGCGAGCTTTATCTTGCAGGAGCGGATGCACCCATCGGAACTCTTCTCTCTAAAACTCGCGGTAGCTTCCACAGCTGCCGTGAGGCATTTTCTACGTGCAGAAGCACGATGTCACTGGTGTTGAGCTCAGAGCTTGTTCTTGACGTAGTGCGCAGAACTAAGCTGCAGGATACACTCCTTCATCCATATTCTCCAAAAACCGTCTGTGAGGCGCCGTCTGCATGTGGATCTTCGTACTGCGTCCGCTCTCGACGTGGTCGCTGTTACATCGACGTGCGCGTCCTGCGGTAGTCGTTAGCCTATCGTCCCAGCAGTAGGTCGGAGGTGTTACGTTTCGCCTACGACGCGCGGAATAGCCGGCGCGGATGCAACGGACGCCGGGGCTTCGTTCAAAGTGGCGGTCATTTTGGCCCATTCAGTGCTGCCGCAACGCCTCCCGCCAAGCGCGTCCAGGCAGGTTTCAATGCCACGTGTCTTCGTGTGTGCGTGTGTGTGTGTGCATGTTGGTGCCCACGCTTGTAAAAGCGCGGCAGCCGGGGAGAGGAGCTCCCCAACTGGGAGGCGAGGAGGTCTGACCGGCGCCGGCCCGGCGGACGCGTCACGTCACGTCTCAACATGTCCGTGCGTCGCCGTCTCGTGCGCCTCATCCCGAGCCGTTCCTTCTTGCCCTCGACTCCGAGGGTATAAAGGCAGCTGCCCCGGACGCCAAGAGAGGCTTCGATTTCTTCCGTCGAGTAACATGGTCGCCCTGACCGGCTGCTCTTTTGCGATGCTAGAATAAACAAGTTGTTCTGTTGGCAGTCGACTCATCCTTTGCCAGGACCTTCGGATGTTTCCAGCTGTGCCCCAGGCCGCCAGGCCAACGCTACCCTTGGGGCTTGCGACCCATTTGCAACAACTGGTTGCCAGCGGTGGGATCGCGACAACGGAGGCCAGCAGCGAAGATATGCGGTCCACTGTATGCTGAGCAGCACAACGACCATCCGGGAGCAGTGCAACGAGCCCTGTGTGATGACTGGTTGCCTGCAGCTGAACGACTGCGCTGAATTCTTGGCTGCGAGGTTTGGTGAGTGCGGGACTTTCTTCTTCTGAGTTTTGCCAGGCTTTTGTTAGTGTCAGAAACAGAGCTGGTAATTGTGGTTGTCGTTGCTGCCGGGTTAGTTTGCGGCAAGACAATAGTAGGCAGTAGAGAAAGCAGCATTCGGAGCAGCCATGGATTTGAAGTCGTTGCGCAAACCGAAATTGCTGGAGCTTGCAAGAGAGTTGGGTCTGGATGTCTCAGACGAACTCAGAAAACCAGAACTGCTAAGGGCTATTCTTGAGTTGGAGGTTGAGGATGACGAGCTGTCGGAATGCCTTGAGACCATTGAGGAGAGGGAGCAAAAAGAGAAAGACGAGCGCGAACGTAAAGAGCAAAAAGAGAAAGACGAGCGCGAACGTCAAGAACAAAAAGATAGAGAGAAAGAAAAGCGCGACCGTCAACACGCTTTGGAAATGAAGCGTCTCGAGGTAGAGATGGAACGCGCTTGTAATGGAAGTCAGGCACACGGTGCAGGAGAACGAGTATCGTTCAAAATGACTGACCTGATGCGGCCGTTTAAGCTTGGAGAGGACATTGGTTTGTTCCTGGTTAACTTTGAGCGAACGTGCGAGAAGCAGGGGTTCTCTCGGGAAACGTGGCCACAGCGCTTGCTCACTTCGTTACCCGGCGAGGCGGCCGACGTAGTCGCTCGCTTGAAGAGAGAGGAGGCAGAGGATTTCGACCAAGTGAAATCGAGTCTGCTAAAAAAGTACAAGCTGTCAGCGGAGGCGTTCCGTCGGAAGTTTCGGGAAAATGAAAAAGGCAGAAGTGAGTCATATACAGAGTTTGCCTACAGGCTTATGTCAAACATGCAGGAGTGGCTCAAAGAAGAGAAAGCGTTTGGTGACCACGAGAAAATTCTGCAGTGTTCCGGGCTGGAACAGTTTTATAGTCGGTTACCTGAGAACGTGCGGTACTGGGTCTTGGATAGGCCAGACGTTAGTACAGTGGCTAAAGCCGCCGAGCTAGCCGAGGAGTTAGTGACGCGTCGGGCTCGCGGAGCTAAGCACGGTCAAAAGGGTGAATTTGGCTCCAAGTCTGAGAGGCTGAAGTTCACACCCATGAGAGCAAGGGGGGACACACGTAGTGCGGATGCGAGTGAAAGCAGTCCGACCGAACGTAAGGAGACGGCGGCAGCCGAAGCCGAACGCAGAAAGCGGTTCGAGACGAGGCAAGCGCGCGTGTGTTATACGTGCCAGAAGCCGGGTCACTTTTCGGCGCAGTGTCCAGAAACAAAAACAAAAGGCGTGTTTTTGTCATTATGCAGCACTGACGAGAACATGAAGCTTCTCGAGCCTTACATGCGAGACTTCCTCGTGAACGGGAAAGAGTGCCGAGTGCTTCGTGATTCCGCAGCTACAATGGATGTAGTTCACCCACGTAGAACCCGATATGTTCACGGGCGAGTGCGCATGGATCAAGCAAGCCGTGGAAGCTCATAGCGTGTGTCTGCCCGTAGCAGAAGTGCTTATTGAAGGACCTTTCGGAGCAATTGAGACGGAGGCCGCAGTGTCATCTATGCTGCCCCGCCAGTACCCGTACCTATTTTCGAACAGGTCCGATCACCTCCTGCGCGAGAAGGGGCTTTTGTTTGGTGAGGCTAGCGTTCAGGCCTTAACCAGATCGAGAGTTCGGGAGCTCGCTGCAAAGGCGGTAGTTGCAGGGCCGACGTTGTCGAACAATGAAAAAGGGTCGGAGGCGCAGCAAGCTGATATGCAGAGCACGGCCGAACTGAATAAAATTGAGCCTGTAGCGTTGAAGGCACCAGGTACTGGAGAGGAAATGCCCGTCACGGGAAAGTTAGAAGAGCTATCTGCAGATTTGCTCATCGCGCCTACGTCAGAAGGACTTAATAGGTTGCTAAAAGTCAGCCGGTCGGCTTTGATAGCCGAGCAAAAAAAGGATGGCAGCCTAGAAAACATGCGCTGCAATGTCAAGGAAGGTATCGCCAAGAAAAATGCTCGTTTTGTGGAAAGAGGTGGGGTCCTGTACCGGAAGTATCTAGACCGCAGGGGAGTGGAGTTCGATCAGCTGATCGTGCCTCAGTGCTACCGTCAGGATCTGTTGCGCTTGTCGCATGGCGGTTCGTGGTCCGGACACCTAGGAGTTAAGAAGACTAAGGACCGTCTCTTGCAAGAGTACTATTGGCTAGGGTGTTTTCGTGACGCAGAACACTTTGTGAGGACATGTGACACCTGTCAGAGGGTTGGCAAACCAGGGGACAAATCGAGGGCGCCGTTGAAGTTGGTACCTATCATTACGGAGCCTTTTAGACGGCTCGTTATGGATACAGTGGGACCTCTGCCGGTAACAGCCACGGGGTACAGACACATTTTGACTGTGATCTGCCCAGCGACAAAGTTCCCTGAAGCAGTGCCGCTTAAAGAACTCAGCTCAGTTGAGATAGTCAATGCACTACTGTCCACATTTGCACGAGTTGGTTTTCCTGCGGAAATCCAGTCAGATCAGGGCACAGTGTTTACTAGCGCTTTGACGACAGCCTTTCTCGAAAGGTGTGGGGTAAAGCTGTTACACAGCTCAGTGTACCACCCACAGTCGAATTCCATTGAGAAGCTCCATTCCGTCATGAAGCGCGTGTTGAGAGCATTGTGTTTTGAACAACAAAGTGATTGGGAGCTGTGTCTGCCTGGGGTGATGTTTGCATTAAGGACCGCGCCGCATGCGGCTACGGGGTTTTCGCCAGCTGAGCTGGTGTACGGTCGCTCGCTGCGGTCTCCGCTTCGCATGCTTCGAGATTCGTGGGAAGGCAGGGGCGACGACCCAGTCGTGGTCGAGTACGTGCTCAGGCTCCTCGAACGCTTAAGAAGGGCACAGGAGTTGTCAGGTGAAGCAATATGGCCAAGGCCCAGCAGAGGGCCAAGGTTTATTATGATCGGACAGCCAGGGCCCGTCGTTTTGAGGTGGGCGTGAGGTAATCATATTGCGCACATCGCTAAAAAACACTCGACGTGCAGTGGGAGGGCCCAGCACGGATTGTTCAAAAACTGTCGGACGTTAACTACGTGGTGAGTCTGCCAGGAAAACGGAAAGCACAGCAAGTTTACCACTGTAATCTGCTCAAACCCTATAGACAACGGGAAGCAGTGGTGTGTATGATGGTAAACGTTCCCGAAGAGCTTCCGGTCGAGCTTCCGGGACTAGGCTCAGTGACGAACAGGGAAGACACCGATCAGGTCATTAGTGACTTAATCAGTAAAGCACCGCTGTCGCCTGAGCAGAAAACCGAACTACACCAACTCTTACAAGAGTTTCAAGGTCAGTTCTCTGAGAGGCCTGGTAGGACTTCTGTCCTTACTCATGAAATAGAACTTACCTCCCCAGAGCCAGTACGATCCAAGGCGTACCGGGTGTCACCCCGCCAGCGCGATATTATGGAGGCTGAGGTAAAGAAAATGCTACAGCTCGGTGTTATTGAGGCGGGTGAGAGTGATTATACCTCCCCTTTAATTTTATATGATGTACCGGGCAAGGAACCTCGTCCTTGCGTCGACTACCACAGGCTTAATTCCATCACTAAGGATCAAATTTATCCGATCCCTAACATCGAGGAGCGCCTTGAGAAAGTTAGTAGCGCTCAGTTTATTTCCACCCTAGATCTTGTCAGGGGTTATTGGCAGGTTCCACTTACAGAAGAGGCTCGTAGGTATGCGGCGTTCATTTCACCAATGGGAACATTCCGTCCTAAAGTTTTGAGTTTTGGTTTGAAGAACGCGTCATACTGCTTTTCAAGTCTCATGGACAAAGTGTTGCGGGGACAGGAAGAATTCGCTTTACCGTATTTAGACGACGTAGCGATATTCTCCGCATCCTGGTCTGAGCATATGGCACACTGGTGGGCAGTGCTAACCCGCCTGCGCGAAGCGGGCTTGACAGTCAAGGCTCCCAAGTGCCAATTAGCACAGGCCGAGGTTGTCTACCTCGGTCACGTGATTGGACAGGGTCGTCGCCGCCCCTCTGAAATAAAGGTGGCCGCTGTGCGAGACTTCCCGCAACCGCGCACGAAGACCGATATTCGGTCGTTCTTAGGTGTCGCCGGCTACTGTCAGAGGTACATCCCCAGGTATGGCTCCCCTGACGTATGCTCTAAGAAAAACAGAGCCCCAAACAGTCGTCTGGGGCGAGACAAAGGAAAGAGCTTTTAGCGCCCTAAAGAGCGCCCTAACAAGCCGGCCTGTGCTACGATCGCCAGACTACACAAAAGGGTTCGTTGTTCAGTGCGATGCTAGTGAGCGAGGCATGGGCGTTGTACTGTGCCAACGGGAAAATGGAGAAGTGGAACACCCCGTCCTGTATGCTAGTCGTAAGCTACCTGTCGTGAGCAGGCGTACAGCGCCACCGAGAAAGAGTGTGCGTGTCTCGTGTGGGCCGTTCAGAAATTTTGATGCTACCTAGCCGGCTCGAGGTTTATCATTGAGACGGATCACTGCCCTCTCCAATGGCTGCAGACCATCTCTCCCAAAAATGGCCGCCTCCTGCGCTGGAGCCTCGCTTTGACACAATATTCCTTTGAGGTGCGTTACAAAAAAGGGAGTCTCAACGGTAACGCCGATGGCTTAAGTCGAGGCCCCTAACGTAGGAATCCGCCTCAAAGTTGTTTGTTACTGATGTTTTCTTCCTGAGGCAGGATTTTTAACATATTGCTTTTGTTTAGTGTTTCTAAGTGATGACGTGCTTTCTAGTGCAATTTTCCCATTTGTGGACGCGTTCTGAGTGCTGCTTGACTACTGTAAGGAACTAGGCAGTAGTATAAAAGGGGAAAGAGCCTGGCAGAGCTTAGTGAGGGTTGTGTCGTGCTTGCTGACTGAGCGGTTGCGTTTCGGCGTAGTTCTAACGCTTGCTGGGAACGAGAACAAAAATGGCAACTCTCCCGAAGTCACTTTGCAGTGTCCTGTGTGAACCTGAACCTGAGAACGAGGCCTTCTCTGTGCGCTGCGCTCAAGCAACGCCGAGGGACGACCGATTTCGATTACGAGCATCATCGAGCGACATCCCTCCGGACAGCGGATGCAGTCCCCTGACCATCGGGATCTCCTTCTCCCGGCGGGGCGGTCTGTTACGTTTCGCCTACGATGCGCGGTATAGCCGGCGCGGATGCAACGGACGCCGGGGCTTCGTTCAAAGTGGCGGTCATTTTGGCCCGTTCAGTGCTGCCGCAACGCCTCCCGCCAAGCGCGTCCAGGCAGGTTTCAATGCCACGTGTCTTCGTGTGTGCGTGTGTGTGTGTGTGTGTGCATGTTGGTGCCCACGCTTGTCAAAGCGCGGCAGCCGGTGAGAGGAGCTCCCCAACTGGGAGGCGAGGAGGTCTGACCGGCGCCGGCCCGGCGGACGCGTCACGTCACGTCTCAACATGTCCGTGCGTCGCCGTCTCGTGCGCCTCATCCCGAGCCGTTCCTTCTTGCCCTCGACTCCGAGGGTATAAAGGCAGCTGCCCCGGACGCCAAAGGGGGACTTCGATTTCTTCCGTCGAGTAACGTGGTCGCCCTGACCGGCTGCTCTTTTGCGATGCTAGAATAAACAAGTTGTTCTGTTGGCAGTCGACTCATCCTTTGCCAGGACCTTCGGATGTTTCCAGCTGTGCCCCAGGCCGCCAGGCCGACGCTACCCTTGGGGCTTGCGACCCATTTGCAACAGAGGGTGTTAAGGCACAAGGCTGACCGACGTCTGACTGTATGATAGTAATTGGCCTGGGATTCACCACGGCTTCTACCTCGGTTAACGCTGTCGGTAGCTCATTTAGACTGGCCTTCACAAAATCTTCCTTAGTGGAAGGTTTATGGTTCTCACCAGGCGCTCCCACCTGCCGCCCCACCACGGGGCGTTAGGCACAATGAACTTCCACATTACACCGGTGTTACAAAGGTGTCCAGCTACAACCTCGTTCAACCGCAGATGATGTAAACGGTGGAGATCGCAAGAGGTCTTCTTAAATGCCTTGGCATTGCCCGAGTAAATGACATTAGGTAGACCCCTTCGGGCGACGAAACGGCGAAAACACATCAGAAATGCCTCAGCGGACATGTTAGATATCAATTCCAAATGAACGGCCCGGGATGCGGCACATGTGAGCAGCGCAATGTAGCACTTGGTTTCTGCGCTGGGCACCCACACAAAAAAAGTGCTCCCGCGATGTCAATGTCGATGACCTCGAAGGGGTTCGTTGAAGCAAGACTGAGACTCGGGATAGGCGGAGCGGGAGCGCTGCCTGCTCTGTTCGTCAAACGTTGGCATAAAAAACAGGTCCGGGTCACCCGCCTCACTAATGTTCTCGCGCTCTCGTAGCTGGGTCAAAGTATCGTGGACGCCACCGTGCAGCACCTGGCAATGTGCTCTAATCGTGAGCAGCTCCGAAAAGTGATGAGGTGATAAAAGGATGGCAGTGTTTGCGCTCATATATTGAGGTTAAGCGTGACAGACGTCTACCAACTCGAAGGACATCTATGCTGTCCAAGAAGGGGTTGAGATCCTAGATACAGAACTTCTTGTAGAATAGAGCTCTCTCGGGCAAGCTGCTGATCTCTGCATGGGAGGCTCCTTTTTGAACGCATATGTCCCAGTGTCGCTCGGCGTATAAGAGCTCTTCGGCTCTCAACGGACCAGTTTCTGTAATTCTGTGTCGACATCGGTTGAGAAATCGAAATATCCACGCCATGACCTTGAGGAGGTGCTGTATCGTACTACAACGTTGGCCATCAATCACCTAACTCAGAACCTCCACGAGAGCAGCAGTATGAACCACAAGCATCTCAGTCTGACGCATTCTTCACTGTCGACAGAGCCAGTCGGTTGCAACAGCGTCTGTTGGTCCTTGAAGCCACTCAGGTCCGTGCCACCATATGGGGCCGGACAAGATCTTTTCAATGCACACTCCACGAGATAGGAGTTCTGCAGGATTGTCCGGTC
The DNA here is from genome assembly GCF_052857255.1 of Amblyomma americanum. Classification (NCBI taxonomy): domain Eukaryota; kingdom Metazoa; phylum Arthropoda; class Arachnida; order Ixodida; family Ixodidae; genus Amblyomma; species Amblyomma americanum. Next base: position 82,738,505 of record NC_135500.1, on the reverse strand, counting down.
GGGGACAATGTTCCCATTGCGATGGTTTGGTCCGTTCTCTAATTTCTGTTGCCCTGTTGCGGATAAATGGCTTCCACGTGACTGCATCGCCTCGTATCCCGGTGAAAGAGATTGTAGAGTTCGTCCACATGTGGTAGTAAACCTTGAAACTCGGATAGCTGCTGCATACATGGTTGAGCAACTACCAGTGCTCCCAGCAGCTCTGAGCGAGGCAAGGTCGTCCTCTTAAGTGGGGCCACACGGGACTTCGTGAGAAGCAAGCTTGCTTCTCTGGGAGTGGTCGTCATAATGTAGATCACTGCACCATATGCTAGTGGGCTTGCATCACAAAATATGTGTACTTCTAGTACGCTAGTACCTTTGCGTCCGCCACCGATGTACCGCGGGATTGAAAGTGCTTGCATTTTCGGCAGCTGCCGGACCCACTCATGCCATTTGTTCTGAAGGTCTTCAGGGAAATCCTCATCCCACACGACACCACGTGACCAGAGTTTTTGGAGGAATATTCGTATGGAAATAGTAAAAGGGCTAAGAAAACCCATGCGGTCGAAAATTCTTGAAGCTGCTAATAGGACGAACCGCTTTGTGTCCGACGTTGTTTTAAGAAAGTCCAGCAGACATGATATTGCAAAGCTGAAGTTGTCTCGTTCGGGATGCCAAGCAATGCTGAGAAATTTGACGTCTCTCGGAGGACGACCATGACTTAATTGCCAGCTGAGTGTTGTTCCTGCTCCAAGTCTTTTATTAACCGGTGCGATCGAGTTCGTAGTCCATTTCCGAAGGGTCATGCCCGCTTCTTTCATAAGGTCTTTCGCCTCATGACACAGTTGGAGAGCTTCTTCGAGACTTATGAGATCATGGACATAAAACAATTCGGCAAGGATTTTGGCAGTCTCAGCTTTTTCGATGGGTGCTTGTTTCAAGTAGTGAAAAATGGTGGCAGGTAGTAAAAACGCACTACAAGTTGCTCCAAACCGCACGCGTGTCATTCTCCACCCCTGCATGTAATTTTCAGAATACTTGCAAATGGCGCCTTCTCTGAACCAAAGGAAGAGAAATGCATCTCGATCTCCCTCTCGAATGGAGATCTGTAGAAAAGCCTTTTCAATGTCGGTTTTCAAAGGATGCGCTGTGTTCGAAAGCGCAGAAGGATCTTCACTAGGTTTTGATACAAATTGTCCCCCTTTTCAAGACAGTCATTAAGAGAACTGCATCATTTGGCATGTGAAGGCGCATCAAATACTACCCTTACCTTTATAGTCAGGGCGTGTTCTCTGAGAACTTCGTGCGGCATGTAGTAAAGCTTTGCGGGGTTTGTAGCAAGGCTGTCAATCACTTCTGCATGCTTGTCGTAAATATCGAGCAGGTGACCATTGCTCGAAAGGCGACATAAGAGCTTCTTATGTCTCGTGACTGCTATGTCTCGCTTGTCGAAAAGCTCGGGTGCCTGCTTCAACGGTAGTACGACTTTATATTTTCCATCGCACAGTCGGATATTTCGTTCAAATTCTCGCATGGTCGCACTAGTTTATTCACACTTTACATCAGGATCCAAGATTCCCAAGCTTTCAAGTTCCCAAAAAGAGCAGAGCCAATCGTCGCTTCCTGCTGCGTTCTATCGCAGCACACAAACCATCAACCGTGACGCCCCTCGCTCTGCTCTCAAGCACGTTGCAATTCCTTGGAAAGTTCATCCGAGCTTAGACTCTAAAGCTATTAGTGACACAGTCGTGTCACATCTGCAGACTGGGCCAGTCATAACAGTCCATATCTGGCATGAGCCAATATGTACGCTCACACCATCTCGCGTGACGATGTTTGGATGTAGCAGCTCGTCTGCGACGGTCTTGCCAATCTGCTTAAACGATGCTACAAAGGACGAATCCGTGGGCGTCCCTTTGGCAAATTTGAGGGATCTCAATGGCGCGTAAATTGATTCCAGTTTCTTAAAGCTAGCTTTTGAAACAGTTCTACAATGCGTCGCTTCTTAGCCCTGGTTGGAGATGACTGCAAACGTATTAAGGGCGATGGTGATATATAGCCCACAGGCTTCAACTGCAAATGTCTCGACAACGCTTCAGTGACGAATGCGCGTTGACTGCCACCATGGAATATTCCTCCAATATAGCGGCATGCGTTTCCACCCACTGCCCCCACCCCCAGAAAAAAAAATCGCCCGAGCAAAAAAAAAAATTGGTCCAATAGGGCATTCTAATTTGCTCCAATTGCAATCAAATGAACTCACTATGTCAGCCAATTGGACTCATGAATCCAATTGTGTAGCCCAATTGGTTACCTTATTTAGTGGGGCAAGTCAATTGGTTCTACGGTTTCTAATAGATCATGCAATGAGGTCCAACTGGCACTTCTGATTGGAAGTCAATGATTCCCAGGTGAAAATGTCCAAATGGGATTCTTAATGCTTCCATTTCAGATGGTTTATTGGCCCATTCCCTGTAGCAACTGGGACCCGTATAGCTGCCCGTGCTAGTACGAACATTTCTTTGGGTAAACCCTTTTAGTGCCCTAGCACTAGAGCTTCCACTGAATCGTTGCCTGTGCTGCTCCTCTGCGACCTTAAAGAACTGTGTGGCTGGTGCCTGAGGGGCAAGTGGCCCATCTAGGCCACGTGACTTTGTGACGTCATCACTACCTGTCCATCAGGTTGTGAGAAAACCGCCCACCGTGGCAGTTCAATTAGTGATTAGTCGTGAGGGGTTGCTCGAGAAGAGCAACGTGGGTCTCACAAGCCCCACCAGTGACAGCATCCGCCATCGCAGGGCAGTGGCGCATCGCTTAACCGCTGCACCACTGAGCAAGGAGTGGTATGAGGACTCCCAGGGATCTATGAATGCAAAATATAATAATGACCAATTCCGCATATTTGGGCATTAAAACTCGTTAAGCCACTTGTCCCCTTCAGTTTTAGTGCACTAACACGAAGGCCCCCACTCTACTATTTCGACGATCTTTGCTGATGCCTGCTTGACCTTAAAAACCGAGCCTCGACCCGAAACCGAAGTGAAAACCAAACTGCTATAGAGTGCACCTAATTTGCATTTGGCCTAACCACACTAACCACACTAAATCGTCCGTCATTTTTTGTAATGTCCTTCGTGTTCCTAACCTTTCTGAAAAGCTACAAACGAGTGTTAAAGCAAGAGTCGCTGAATGTTAAGCACACTCTGAAAATTAAGGTAACACACATATAGAAGCTACCTTAAAATGTGACACCCTGCAGTACCACGCAGATCTGCATATAGTGATTGTGAACACACAGGTTTAAAGCTTGCAAACACCAACAAGAACAAAGCACTGGAATAGACACAACTCAAGATTATAAGCGGTAACTTGTACACTCAAGTTCAAAACTATTACCATAGTTACATACTTATATACTCCCTCATTAGGCGTGTCTACATGTGTTAGTGCAGAATGGTCAACAGCAAAGGTTTCTACATACATTCTGGTAATATTTATGCAGGAGATTTAGCTAAACTTTTTTTGTTGAAGAACATCATTACAACAGAAGCAATGGAAAAAGCTTTCAATTGAATAACAAAAAGCTGGAACCAGCAGAACTCATTTCAGAACCAGAGGAACCCAAGACCAAACCAGTTGATGCACTATGGGACCATAAAAGCCAACAGAAAGCCAGTAGGCTTCCTTCTGGGACCAGTATAGATCCCAGCAGAAAACCGGTTGGTACCATACAGTGGCCATTTCAACCAGCAGCAAACCAAAAGGTTTCCTTCTGGAACCAGTAAGTCCCAGCACAAAACAGACTGGTGACCTGCTGGGACCAGCAACAAACTAAGCTTTCTTCTGGGGCCGGTATATAGATTCCAGCAGAAAACCGGTTGGTGCCATACAGCAGCCATTTCAACCATCAGCAAACTAGAAAGCTTCCTAGCTTCTGGGACCAGTAGGTACCAACACAAAACCAACTGGTGACCTGCTGGGACCACCAACAAACCAAAAGGCTTCCTTCTGGGACCAGTACAGATCCCAGCAGAAAGCCAGTTGGTGCCATACAGCGGCCATTTCAACCAGCAGAAAACAAGAAGGCCTCCTTCTGGGACCAGCAGGTCCCGGCACAAAACCAACTTGTGACCTGCTGGGACCAGCAACAAACCAGAAGGCTTCCATGAGGGACGAGCATAGATCCCAGCAGAGAACCGATTGGTGCCATACAGCGACCATTTCAACCAGCAGCGTTACACTAATTCAGGATTGGTAGGCAGAAGTCGTGATGGCACTCCACAGTCAACCAATGAGAGGGAGACGCCACTCACCAGTTGTCAAGGCGGATAACGGATGAGAGGTTGGCGTGGTGCCAGCCCCGCAGCAGTCAGTGTGTGGAAAGTTTCTGCTGCTATCTGGGTGGCGCGTCGAGTCACGTGACAGGGTGCGTGGTGTGGCTGTGGGGTGTTAGGAGTGGGGCTTCTGTCCTGATAGCAGGCCACCGGTGTTGGGGGATTGCGCTTCGATCCCACCGCTGCCACCAGTTGTTAGGTGTGGGGCTTCTCTCCCGTAGCAGGCCACCGGTGTTGGGGGATTGCGCTTCGATCCCACCGCTGCCACCAGTTGTTAGGAGTGGGCCCCTGGTTCGCCTGTGCCGTCTCTCGCCAAGGTCGGTGTCCCCAGGTTCCGGATCGGGAGACTGCTGTTGTGGGGGTGACGAAGAGATGAGAGGGCCTTCGAGGTGAAGAAGAGACTGAAAGGGTTTATTTACATTTTTACATAGTTCGAAAGAGTGAATCGGGAGCTGGCTGATCACACGCCAGATCGCTGCTTAAATAGGGTCCGCTGTCCCCAGGTCCCTATAGTTGGGGAATTTAGTTCATTAAAAATGCGTCGAATCACTGTGATGTAGATCACGTGTCCAGTCTTTAGGGTCCGCCTTCCAGGACGCCCCCAACAACACTCTTGCCACTTCTGGCAAGTTATGGTCCGCGCTGTCCAGGCAGCAGTGATGAATAGCCCCAAGCGGGTCCCAAGCAGGGTCAAAGGTCAGCCACCTACACTTCACAGCGGTAGCGTGGGAACTATAGGTTGCCACTGCAGTTTGCAGAAGGTTCCACGTGTAGCGTGGGAACTAAAGGTTGCCACTGAAGTTTGCAGAAGGTTCCACGTAAAAGGAAAAGCACTTAGTCTAAGACGAGGTTGTTTTTGAAGCACGAGGACTCCGGCGACGTTGGCTTAGTCAAACATGGCCGCATTTGCCACGGCTCATTTGCAACCCCGCCGCTCGCAGGCTCCCCCCGTCGCCCCCTCCGGGAGAAAGACGACATGTTTCGGGTAGGTCCGGCGTTGAGAACAAACGACAGGTTCACCAAAGCTGTTCTCAGACAGCGGCGGGCCGTTTCACCCCGCAAGGGGGGAGGGGAAGGTCCTTTGTAGACACCACCACCTTCACTCGTGGCGCTGCAACCACGTCGACGGCCCTTTGAAGCCTCTGTCGATTGATGCTTCTCAGTGGATTGAATATTCTTGGCATGTTGGCGTCTCCAAACGTAACAGGGGGTAGAGGCAGGGTGCCTCAGTGCGCGCGCCCTCGAGCGCATCGAGGCACCCTAGGTAGAGGATCGGCGAAGGAGCGCTGCTCAGTCGTGTCAGCAGTCCGTTTGCCAACAAAGAAACTCCAAGATTGATGCGTGCGTAGCATGTACTCACACTGCCGAACCACCGAGTGTGCACGATCAGTTGCGATTAGAAAACCTCGTGAAAGGGTTGCACACCTGGAAGAGAAGGAATTTCCAAGCAAAAAGCGCAAAGGAGCCGGTCGCAGCATGAAACGCCTCTGCTTATCCACATCTCTGAGCACGCGCGGCAGCCAAGCGGTTCGTAAACATGGGCGCCGCAGCAGCAACCTCATTGACGCAACATCACGGGTGAACTGTGTATAATAATTATGCCAATTCTTTGTAGCGTGTGTTAGAGCCCCTACCGCTTTGCTTACGCGCATGATAAATTTCAAACAGCTCTAGCGCATCTTTTGAAATCTGCAGCGCTGCACCAAGGTAGTCTATTAGGCAAATCAGCAATGCATATGTGAAAAAAAATTCCCCCGATTTACCCGGTCAAGTTTAATAAGACTTCGGTGCTCTAGCATGTTTGCCCTTGTTTAGCTTTGCTTTATCTTCGTTTTGCTTTCTAAAGCTTGAAAATTCGAGTTGCATCAAGATGTTTTTGCGGTCATTACTCGGCTTTCGTCTTGCGTTAAGCTGCCCAAGCTGCGAGTTGCGATTCGAGTTGCCGTCCCCTCTGTTCGGCACTTGTACACTCCTCCTGACTGCACATTCCTCCGGCGACTTCATCATTTGTCTCTTCTTTCTCGCTCTTCATCTGCTTCTGCATCCTGTTTAGCAAGGTAATACTGCCTTCGCTGCTCCGCTTCGGCTTGGTTGACTCGCGTTGGTGCTCTTCTTTTGCGTTGCTGTTCAGCTCGCCGTGCACGTCATTCGGCCTCAAAATCTGTCGAAGGGCCAGCTTCATACATGATTTACTATTTGCTGCACTGCACGTTCCTCCGGCGAGTTCATCTTTTGCCTCTTGCGTCATCTGCATGTCGACACTTTTCTGACCTTACCCAAGTTACTCCAAGACTGTCACGACGCTCCTCTGAGCTTACCCGAGGCTTCACCCATAGACAGGATGGCTTTTCCGCTAGAGAGGCATCTTGTGCTAGCGCACCAAAAAAAAGGGGAGAAGGAGGGCCAGCTTGGCCCCCAACAAAGGATATCAACAATGACAACCACAACAATGGCAGCCTTCTTCCATGAATGATCTTTATTGTCATTTTTTTCTCCTAAACTAGAACGCTATGTAGCAATCATAATTTTAAAAATCAACTATACTTGTAGTTTTGAAGACAACCGGTACTGTAAAGGGAAAGTTCAATGCGCTGCTACAAAAGCAACGCTACCTTGCAGAAACGCATAGTGTCACAGCAAACCAGTTACATCGACTGCTGCTTCTAACGATAGGCAACGGACAAAAAAAATCTCTTCAGGGATAAGGTACTGTACACAACACCACACAAAATAAAGGAACAAGTAACATGCTTTACAAAGTAGTATACAAAAAAAGTTGAAGTAAACACAGTCTATGCGCTATGCAAAAATTCATAACACCAAAAACAAAAAAAGAATTAAACAGTGCAGCTGAAGTTTTCAGCCACAGGGAACAAGTTGAACGCTATAACGCGCTAAAATCAATACGACTCGGCACAGCCAAAGAAAAATTTACACATTCACAGAGACATTCAACACCACTCAACGTTGTGTGCCAGCGGACACTCAATCAACAATGCTGCAAGTACCACACGGCAGCAGCGCCTAGAAGACAGTAGATGCAATTGTTAAGAGCAATGGAATTAGTTCACATGTCGAGCAACATTTGCCAAGGAGTTCTTACATACCAGAGTTAATTTCATTTTGAGATTATATTTATGGCCAACCTGCAATCCAGTTCAATGTTTTCATGAGTAAGTGGCTTTGAAGCCATAGGGCTCACTTTGCTATGTTGTTTCTATGTTGCTATGTAGAAAAGTGGTTTAAAAAAGCCCATCCAGATAGACTGCCATTCCCTGCAATCATATATGCATATCTATTAGCCATCACACTGCAGATCTGCAATCAGCTGTAGCCTCAGCAACAAGTCACAGGAGCAAGGAAGGGATCTGCTCATACTGCAGAACTATGCAGCACTGCTCATTAGGCAACCGTCTATGCACACATGAAAGGAAACATTTGCAAGTACGTTAAAAACCATCAAAAGAAAAAAAAAAAGATGCGTATTTGCAAGGTATACCTAAACACAAAGCTACATTCAAACACACTACTTTAGAGAAGCACAAAAAAAGAGGAAATCATGAACATGGTTAACGGGAGCACAATCAATAAATAATACCACCACAGAGGGAAAACGTACATTGCAACCACAACCAGCAGGTGTTGCAGCAAAGGGACAACATATGTACAACTCTTCCATGCACCCAGCGGCAGTTTATTAACGCTTCAAAAACTTTGGTTGATGAAAGGAATATTCGAAAGCAGCCAGGGCATCGGAAAGTCCACAGTGGCTCATCAACTTCCAGAAGTGCATGTCCTAAAACAGCTCTGGCTATCTCAGTCAGCAGTGAATGTGGTCAGTCTCACCACAGCCTACCACATGCAAAATACAAAGGCCACTGCAAGGCTTGAAGCCACTTTGAAATTCCTGCAGGGCCCGCAACATTACGAGCATCACCATGCCACAACACTCCCTGGCATCATTATTGTGCCTTTCAAGCCACTGCCAACCCTTGATGACCATATAATAAAGGAAAGTGAGGGAAGTCTGTACAGACTAGTAACCGCAAATCTACTGCTGCTAATTTGGATGTCTTTTATGCAAACAGGCAAGACTAATATCAGTGCCCTAAGAACATTTTCAAGGTAGCTTTAAAAAGCCTGTTCCTGTCTATCATTCACATAGTTTGTAGGCCATGTGAAGTTTCTGCAAGTGCTCAACGTAAATCAAATGAGTTCCTAACAACGCTGCCTTGGCTTCTGCAATGCAATCCATGTATGAGCTGCATAACTGTTCGGGCTGATCAAGCTAATATTTCCGCAAATTTATTCTATAATTCATGCAGAAATGGACATCACTGGACTGAAGTCTTCGTGATGATAGCCAAAGTAACAACGAAGAGGCGAGTCCAGCCTTGCAAAGTTACACTTGCAAAAGCAGCTGAGTTGAAGGTAAACAACTACCCAGAAACAATACTTTGAAGCTCTCTGAAACTACAATTATTCTAGTAAGCACTGCACCTTTGAGGCTTTAGTATTGAATGACCTAATGAAATTATCAGCAGCTACCAAGTTGAGCTTGGTGAAAGCAGCAAATATCCAAGCTACCACTACCCTAATCCATGCTCTCCTGCAAAGTTGACTTCAATTGGCAAGGGATCTAGGCTTTAACTCGGAGGCAAAGAGTGGCTGGCTCAAGCACCAGCCAACCACTGCCTGAAATATTTTATTTTTACTCCCACCTCTTCTCTTCTTTGCCTGAAACACGAACAGAAAAATGGCATCGTTAGCAGGACATGGTAACCACAGTCTGTGGCAGGCAGCACATGTCATTGCTTCTGCCTGCAGACGTGCCCAAAGCACAACTCACCAAAAAGTATGCCGTGCTGTGATTCAGCAAACAGGAAGAACCCAAAAGGGCTCACAAGAAAGATTCTTATCCCCTCCTGAAAAATTACTAAGTTTGATAGTCTGCACCATCTACCAGAAGCAAAATTTTCCTCCGTTCCAAAAAAAAAATAGGCAGCACCGGTACATAAACAAGTGCTGACCCACAAAAGATTTGCATGCAAGATTTCATAAACCTAATATGAAGGAATGAAGTGGTTCTCTCCGTTCGGAAAGAGCATCTCTCAGAGATGCTAAGCATCTCTCTTAGCTTAGCATCTCGCGGAAGAACCAAGAAGCAGGAATGAAGTGGCATAGCCAGTGCAAGATACAAACACATGGCCATAGCAATGATTGTACAGCCATCACACAACAGAAGCTGCAGAAAGCTGATAACATCACTCTAGATAAGTGCCTTTCCCCAAGCAGTGCTTGTGATATCCAAGCATTGACTTCTGAGCCTGGCATGCACTTAAAAATTGGTAGACAGGAATAAGAATACCTTCACTGCACTATGCTCAGCTGATGATGGCGTGAAATACTTGGTGTTAGTGTGCAATGGCCATACAAGAAAAACGTAGCTATCACACCTTGCCACACTGGCAATTTCAGATGGAGCACTGTTTCTGTGGTAAAAACTTAACTCATGAGAGGGCATGCTATGTCATGTATGATAAGGCTGCTACAAAGCAATATAAGTATATTACACTATGAAAGGTACTGATACATTCCAGTGCAAAGCATTCCTAATGCAGCACGTAGACTTTTCTGTCTTCAAGCACATAACTTGAAAATGGTGCATGCCGATCTTGAAAGTTCCAAGAAATGAGGTTAACCCGGAATGAAGCCTGTGGACTTTCAAGGATAAAAAAGCATCAGGACTGGCTCAAGAAATCTTGAGTTGGCCTGCTGACTTTCAATGCTGACTGCTGACTTCAATGAACGCCTCCCTTTCTGCTGCTAAACACGACAAAAACTAGAAATCGGGACATGCTCTGTCATAATGTGACTCACAGCTAATCACCAAAAGACACCCAGAGCGGAACGCTGGACGCCTCCATAATGTCCAGCCAAGACTACTTACATGGCAAATGTGTCATTGTCATCAACCGATGCATGCCGATGTCAACACAGGCTCTTCACAGCAACATAAAAAGGCAGCACCAGGCAAGAGTAGGCTTCAAACGAAAGAGGCATGGCAAAACGCGTTCAAGACACCACCACTGCTCAGGAAAACAATGGGCCTGTTGGTACAACTAAATGAGGAAAACGTGGCACAAGAGAGTGGCAAGGTATTCACCACACCATTTACAATGTAAGAGAATCTGCTGGCAACACTCCACTTCAATTTCTAACAGCCTCTAAAGAGACATCCCTTCCCTCCATCACCTGCCCTGACCAATAAAGCAGCTGATGACGACATTAAAAAGAGCATGGGTACCCACTGCTCGCACTCAGTCCACCCGCGAGCTCACTGAAGTGAAATAACCTTAGCACAGGGGCACGCGAGAAAGCTTATTGCACTTTGTGACAGGCACCGCATGTGCGGTCGGGCAGTGCACTGCGTGTGGACAGACCGTTCACCTCATTTTCTGCGGACATTTGTTCACCAACTTTCTAGCTGCCGCCTTGCAGTTCCTGCATCTGTAAACGACAGGGGGATGCAGAAGTGCATGCAAACAAAGCACCTCTAGCACTAACAGCGCCGCAGAAACACCTTGCCAGCAAAGCTAAAGGAATGCAGGAGTGTGCATGGCTGAGTCGAGAGATCGTGCAGTTTTACTGCGCTTCGGTCCACACCAGATGCGCAGCTGGGCTAGTTCAGCTCCCAACCCTAGTCCTTTCCCTGCCACTCTTTCATTAGTTAAACGTGCCTGCTTTTCAGAACATTTCTTCCTAGGAATATGCATTTTCCCTTTCACTAGCGCCTTCGCCTAGACATTGGTGTCACAGGCTAGCCCTGGACATGTGCATCTGCCAACTTCCTACATCTGCCACTACGGGACTCCTTTTCGTAGAACTTACACACCCTAGTCAACACATTTGAGTGGCCAACACCTACAGTATCACCCTGCCTAACACACACACATACACGCATACACACACACACATGCATAGACGACTTACACGAGTGTGTCCCAGACCACAGCGGACCAGACCACCTCCACAGAGTGACGCTCGCACAGCACACAAACGCATTCTTCTGCGCCCCAACAAACAGATCCACGAGCGGCAAGCAAAACAAGATGGCGACGACACACGCAGGAGCAATAGCACTTGCACGCCGCAGAAAAGGTCTGGGATTCGTGCAGTGCACACGTCACACACCGCTCTTCTTCGAGTGTTCGTGCACGTTGCTCAGCCCGTCGTCGCACGGCTGCACCGGTCAGCACTTCTTGGGAGGCTTGACGCCACGCTGTGTGAGCCCTTCGAAGCGCTTGAATGTGTAGTTGATGAAGACCCAGTCCTTGTAGCCGGCTTCCGTGTGCTCCTTGTTGGGCGTTGCAGGAGGAGCACACGCTGCGCACAAGGAGGCAATAAAAAAGTTACCAGTTATTAACCGTGATAATATGGATTTCATCCAAAGCTCCGGTTTTGCAAAATGCTGGTGCATGTTGGAGTGTTTAGTGAGTTTTGAGTAGAGGTGCATGGTCGCAGTGTGTCACGCACGGTTGTTCATCTATCGATACAAGGCACTAGTGTCTGGCACAACAGGCACGATGAGAGAAACGGGCAGGGGGGAAAACAAATCAGTTTAATGCACTGCACCTGTCGCCTTTTTTCTCTTCCTTTCCCCTCGCACTCTTTCATATTAATACGCCGACAACAACGATGACAAGTGGCCAGGAAATGTACCCTCAACAGCTGACGTCGTAAAACAGTGTTTGGATGCATACTTGATGCGCAGAGCTCCACATAGCTCCGTGTGTTGTAAAACTGTGGCACAGTGCCGGCATGCGGGTACCATGCACACTAAAGTACCCCTAATTTAGCGTAATCGGAAAAAAACAACAAAAGACGTAGAGAATTCTGTGAAGTGGGGCTAACAATCGGAACTATCCAAGGTAAAAAAAATGCTATTAGCACATAGGCAGCTCTAAATGTTGTTCAAGTGAATGGCCAGCTAGGCCACCAGCCAGTTACCTATAATTAGCTTCCCTTGGAATTCACTCGGCTACCCTGACAGACTGTCAGTTATCTGTCCTCTGTGTTACACGCACCATGCAACTCCATTTTCTCCTCTTTGGTTTGGTTCAGTTTATGGGGATTTAAGGTCCCAAAGCGGCTCAGGTTATGAGGGACACTGTAGTGGATAATTTCGACCACCTGGGGTTCTTTAACATGCACCGACATCATAAAATACATGGGCCTCTAGCATATCGCCTCCATCGAAACGTACCTGCCCATGGCCTTCCTCCTCTTCATTTAAGAGCAATACCACTAACTACAGTTTATTCTCTAACATAGCACGTTGCTCTTTCTGTTCTTTTTTTCCTTTTATGCTGCCCCTGCCATCTTCTTTTACACAGCTCACTGCATAGTCCTCAATTTAGTTTCACGCCTTCTTTCTAGGCCTCCAAGTCTTTGTCTCCAAAGGAGAGTACTGCCAGGATACAACTGTTATGTACTTTTCTTTTGAGAGATGCTGGTAACCTACCGTAAAATTCCGAACAAGCGCCCCAACCCATGCAAGGGCCCCCCGAACTTCACTGTTAATTTCACATTTCCGCGCCACTCCGGGAAAGTGCCCCCCCACCACCCCAACCCCCGTCCGCTCCTTGCCGTTATCACGCACCGATCCCAGGCGACATTGGCGTGCCCCATCCAGTTCAAGAATCCAATCCAATTCAATACTGCTTTTCAAGCCATTCGCATGCCCGTTCGTCATGCACCATTTGTCTTGTTTTGGCGTTGTCAAGTCGGCAATACACTCGTGCACAGTGGTGAAGAAACTTGAGGTCATACAATGGCATTGGGAAAACGGAAGGAACATTCACCAAACGTCTCGAGACTTCAAGTTCGACCGGAAACAGATATGGGAATGGGACAAGAATTTTGAGAAGTTGCTACAGCAAAACAACAAGAAAGCAATACTTAGAAGAAAGTTGAGTAACAGGGCACCGGTGTTTAGTGAACGCATGGACGATGTGCTCTTCAAGTTCTTTGAGCGGGAAGGAACAGCAGGATGTTTTAAATCCATGTGCAATGCGCTTTTTTTTTCTGACGGGAAAATGTCGCCGCCATCTTGAATTTCAGCACCGTTCCGGGATAGCGCCCCCCTCTACTTTGCCAGTAATTTCAACATGCGAGGGCGGGGGCGCTTGGTCAGAATTTTACGGTTGTGCTCACAACTTGAAACAGCTTACAAAATGTGCTCCAAAAAACGAGAACAAAACAGAAAAAAAATGATGCATTAAATAAAATTTTCTTGGTGACATTTGCCTCTTTTAGTATTTTCTTTTGCCTTGCCCAGCCTTTGATGTAACAAAATTTAAATGCACACTGCCTGAGAACAGGTGGACTTCCCCGTACGTAAAGCAGCTGCTATAGATGACAATGACTGCATTGAGCGTGAACACCGAAAGATTTAAACAAATTAGTGCAGTACACTCCCTGTGAATTTGAAAGGACCATGAAAATCTGTTTGACTTATCAGAAGTTCATCTTAAAACAGGCGTGCCCCCAGAAAGGACATGTATGCATGCAAGGAGTGTCTAAATACACTTTACATGAAAACAGGGAATACAATGGTCTCGCAGCGGGAGGATAATTGCAAATGGAATATTTTCTGCACTGTGCACGAAGTGAGCTCAAAATTTAGGGCATGGAACAAGCTCACATCCTCCTGTTTCAAAAAGGCACCACTAGTCTGGTTTTTCCTTTCACCATTTCTTTTTCTCTCTCTTCCACAGCAACCCATATTTATGCCCCATTTCTGATTTTCGCTTTCTCTCCAGCTCTCCCAAGGTGCCCAACTGAAGGTCATTTTTTTTTTTGTCTTGCTCCTTGCGCAGGATGACTGTTAGTACCAACTCTACAAGCAGGTGCACCATCCGCCTCTCCATCTACAGCAGCACAGATGTCTGGCCACCTCTGCACAGCGATAATGTGTGTTGTGACATCGCTTTGACTCCCAACTGTTGAAGCCAAGTTAATGAGGGTGTACTGCGTGCACCATCCTTCGGTGGCAACACGTGACATGTAACGCGAGTCCGAGGACAGGACCTCGTGAAATCAAAACAAAGCATGCAGGCAGAAACAAAGGTCCCCTGTCCTACGTGCACCAGCAAAAAACCATCCCCCCACGAAAGTGCACCCCTACAAGAGGTGCACGTAAACTATTTGGTGCAGGTGCAATTTCTTGTGAGGAAGCATTTTATTACTCTTCTAGCAGTATAGTCCTAGTTCATCTGGTGAAAAAGCCACGGTCCATGTGCATGAGTGAAGCCTCCACCCCACACCCCGCTGGCTATGCACCCACCAATAAAAATGTTTCTAAATTGAACCCATGGCCCCCCGGATAGTGCTGATGACCACCGAGTTTTATTGCTGGGTTTCCCCCAGCCCTACACTCCAGAAAGCCTCCACCCACTACAGCCCACCTTCCTGCCCGCTCCCCATTACCCACCTCCACCCACCAGAAGCCCATACAGCAGCGGAATGAAAGAGCAAAGGAGAAATCAAATTCAAAGATGCAATCGGAATGCAATCAATGTAGAAGCGAAATGTCCAACCAGTGCTGCTATGCAAATCTGTCGCATGACGTCATGCAATCGCATATGCATTTTTGTTCTTTCCTTGGCAGTGCTGCATGAATTCTCCGTGGGTAGTGTTGCAATGGGTTGTTATGTTTTGCAGTTGCTGCAAAAGTTTCTATTACCCCAACGCCATGTGAAAGAGTTTGCCTCAAGCGGATTTTTTTTCTTTTCATTAAATTCCATGGCAAACCAACTAAACGTTTTCACAATGTTCAACTTAGCCAAGCATTCCTCATAACTGACACAGCCCAGCAGCACGGTGGGCAAGCGCGAGCAAGGTTGAGAAGACACCCACGGATCTTGAGGTCCACGTCGGGGAAGTCGTCGAAGTTGGAGGTGTCATCGATGCTCTTGACCTCCATGGGGATGGCAGCGGGCCGCTCGCGGATGTGCTCCCAGTCTACCCCGCGAAAGAAGGGCTGTGCCTGAATCTGGGCCAGGCCCCCCTGAGCCCCAACGCGCCTGTCCGCCTCTGAGCAGAAGCCCTGGACGAGTGCCCGCGCATCTTCCGAGATGGGCACCTCGGGGGGAAACACCAGGGTCTCGCGCCACGACATCACCTTCCGGTACGTCTCCTGGGGCGTCTCCGAGCAGAAGGGCGGGTAGCCTGCACACATGCACAGGAGGGCATGGAACACTCGGCCCATCATCTAAGCCACCAAACTAAGGAAGCAGTTTTCTTCTGCATAGAACGTGTAGCTGGAGATGCTACAGAAAGATCCGTAACCAGATATTCATCCAAACATGATGTCGCAGAAAATCCTGTACAGTCTTCAATCAAATAGAATCTGGGTTTTTCAATCACTACTCAGGACACACCGGCAGCCACGCTACAGATACCATGGCATTAGTCAGGCACTTCAAATGTAGACAAATGTTGGATCTACTGCTTTCACTCATGAAAAAGGAAGAGCCACAAGCAGACACAGCGGAAACACGCAGACACAGAGAAATACACAGAGAGCACCCAAGAAAGTTGTGACCCTAATTCCAACAAACAAGTGGCTCAGCATTTTCCCCATGAATAGAGCTTGTTTTTTTTTTTCCCCCATGAACTACAGTGCCTCTTTCTCTCTTCCTTCTTTCATTCTGTCCTTTATCCCTTCTCTCATAGCACAAATGAGGTGTCCACCAAGAAGTGAGCCAGTTCATCCACCTTTCCTTTCTCTCAAAAACAAATCTTTGAGGAAACTACTGCCTCTTTCCTCATAACCAATTCTCTTAGCCTTTCCTTTTCATGCATCTCCCTTTCCCATGCCTAGGACATTGTCATGTGAACACATGCAGTCTGCTAGGCTTTTTTCCCATATAATGGCTGTCCCCATAAAAAAAAATTGACATCCTCCATCCTCATTAAGTGCTGTTCGCTGTTTGTGCAGTAAAGCCCCCTTACATGAGATGCCTTATGTGTAGAAGCTCCAGTGCTACTGCATCACACACTGAAAGAAGTCATGGAGACCCTTGTAATTATGGAGCAGTTCTGCTTGACACTCCTGATAGTGTGCACGAATTCAAGCATTTGATGAAACTGCCAAAAAAAATCATCACTGTCGCACAGTTTTTGTCCTAAAAGCACACGATCCCTGTCTTGGTTCTCTCCAAATGAATTTTACGTTCAAGCGATCAGTTTTTGGCACTTTTGGCAGGCCATTCAATATTTTGACATTAGTTTAAATCGGACGTTTTTTCCACTCCCTTGAAGTCTGAATTGACAACATTTTACTGTAAATGCTCAAACTGAATATGAATCGGATTACAAAAATATACAGTTGTATTCAGAGCCCCGAGTGTCCACAAAACCCAAGGTGCTGAAACAACAATCCCGAGCCCACAGAGCAGTAGTCTCACAAGGCACACCAACCCATTACTACTGGTACCCTCGTTGACAGCACCAACTGCTGAGTATCTGAAGGAGAGACATACCAATGAGCATCTCATACATGATGACACCCAGGGACCACCAGTCACAGGAGCTGCTGTAGCCCGTCTGGAGGAACACCTCGGGTGCAATGTAGTCGGGTGTGCCGACTGTGGAGTATGCCTGCACACACATTGGCACGCCAGCAACATCACACGCTCTGCTGTGTGCACAGCATACATGCATGCACGAAAGGAGATGACGGTCCTACCCCACTCTATCTCTATTGCAGGGCTAAAATCACAGAGCCCACCACACAGACATTCTGTTCCAGTCCAAATGGGCGCTTCTGGGAAGTGCCAAACCCTACTGTAAACCAGACAGAACCGACAAAAGAGGAGCAAATAGGCGCCGATACCACGACTACATATCAGTGAAAAGAAAGTAAAACATTTGCCGCCAGACGTCAGGATTTTGATATTATCGTCCTAGCAAAAGACAGCACACCATTCATAGCATGCCTAAATTCCAAGATAAACTACATGGCACATATTTATTTATTTTGGGCAAAGGAGTCCAGTACTGCAATTAAACGCAGCATGTACAGCAAGTTCCGTATTTATCCCTTCAGGCTGTAAAAAATTATGCTGCGTAAGCTACTGGCATATTTGGGCTCAAACACTGATGTCACGGCAACTTATGAGGGTCTATGTTTTTATCTAATATCGGAACATGCCTGGATTGTCCGGAAATGGCGAAAAACTGTAGTCGGCTGTGACATAACTTTTCTTCAGGCGAGCACAGCAGCCGATTTGAGAGGCTGCACAATCTGGGGAACTGGGAGACCCATCCCCCCTGCAAGCAAGGTCACTGGTTGCCTCGCAGTTCACCAGGGAGCAGCCGCTCAAATCAGTAGCTCCGCTCGCCTCGACAAAAATTATACCGCAGCCGACTGCAGTTTTTTGCCAATTCTGGACAATCTAGGCAAGTTCCAATGTTAAATTGCTTACCAAAAAAAAATTAGACCCTCATAAGCTACCTCGACGTCGGATATTTCGAATTATTGGCAATTTCAAACACACACATTATCCTCTTGAAAATCCTGTGTAAAAGTACAGGCTGCTCTCCTAAATAAAAAAAAATTTGACATCTTATGATAAGCGGTGGCTAGTTCCAAAGCATCCTCCCGCTTCTGCTTCGATGCGTGGCAGGTTAGGCCTAGCAATGCCTAGCAAGCCCTGCGCTGCCAGCCCGCACATCGGTGCGAGAAACGCATCATTAGCATGGGTGCATAACATTCTTGCTTCTAAGCTGCAGATAACCTCATAACCTGCCATATTTTATGTATCGAATTTTCACTATACTGAACTATTTTGAGATCCTCTTCGAGATCAATATATCCGGGTTTGACTGTAGTTTGAGCAAAGAATTTTTTAAAACCTAGACCGACAAATATGGAATGCGCTGCATTAAGCAAACCTTAATATCATTCCGCATGAGCAAGTTGAAGCACACATGAGCAAGCTGTTAAGAGGGCATTTATGCATAACTCCACTGGTAATATACAATGGATGCTACAGTCACCAATCTAACTTTTGGACAAATTTTTGGACAGAAAAATTTTGACCGCACTGAATTTTTTGAAAATTTAACATGGTGCCATCACACACTCTGTAAAGCCAATGTATAACTGCAACTGAAATTTCAGATTAATCGCAGCTGACCACACAATTTTTCAGGCCTAACTAGCATTTCCTCCTACACCACCACCAAAAGCCAAGTTGCCATTTTGTTTGTACAGTGGAAACACAATAATTCAAACATCAAGGGAAACAAACAACTGGCTTGAATAAAGAAGTGTTAGAACTAAAGGGAGGTGCTTTAATTGCAGGCCTGACATTTTCCACTGATTGGCATACAGTGACTGTGTTTCACATACGTGCATGCATAACACTAACAGCCAACCCTCCAGATTATTACATATTATCGCAAGCTCATATTGTTGCTGGGCATTCTACACTGCACGAGCTCAGATAGTACGGTATATCTTTGCAGAACTGCCCTGAGCCCAGTCTTTTCATCCCAAATATGCGTAGGGGAACCAACAAGGTGCTTGGGAGGCAGACAGCTGTGCCGAGACAGCGAGCACAGGAACTATTCTCTTCCAGGCAAGGACCACGTACCCATAGCAAAATGTTTCAAAGTCCAGAGTCTTTTATCATGACACTATAAGTTAGATATAAGCAGTTTGTCACTACTGCTGCCAGCATGTTGGTCCACATCTGTGCCAAAATGTGCATTGCGCTCAGGAGTGTTACACTGTGGGGTTGTTTTTTGCCCATGAAGAAAAGCATACTCTCCAAAAGTTGTTTACAATTTTTTTTTTTTCATACTGGATGATGTGTTGGTCCCTAAGCTGCAGGGCAGTGGTCATCTTCAGCGGTAGGTATACAAGTGTGATCACCTGGAGATTAGAAACATGCATGCGGTGCAGTTGTCTGCTACTAACAACACCTTATGTTTCTTGGTCCACTGGTCCAGCTCTTGCAGCCAGTAGCGAAACATTTCAGAAGCTATCCGTGCCTTCTGATTTGCATGGTAGTCGACAGGACTATAAAAACATCTTGGTTTGAGTGCCTCCCCGATGACAAGAAGAAAAAGACACTCCGTGCCCCTCAAGTTGGCCACTAACGCACGGTCACACGCACCTTATTCCTCTTCCCGCAGTGCAAGGGTCCCCCCTTGAAGGTAATCGTCTTGTCAGGCAGCACTTTAAAAAACAGTGCGTCTCATCCGTGTTGCAAACATAGTTTGGGTCATAAGCTGCAATGTGTTCCTAAGGTTTGACATCCTGTCAGCCCTTGACGACTTTTTCATCCACAGCACCTCTCTCTCCGCACACGGTCTTGCATACCAGACCATGTCTTTCCATAAAGAACGCAAGCCAGCCCTCCAACGTTTTAAAGGAATCAGTGTTCATGCAGAAGGCATAGCTTTCTGCTTGCTCACAAATTAAATGGCGCAAGTAGTGGGAGCTACACATCCTGAGCAGCACCAATCCAGTGGAACAACGCTTCTTCCAGTTTAAGGTGTGCTGCGGTTCGCATAAACTTGTGAGCTGCATGAAACTTTTCGTTTTCGAAACCTTCCAAAATTTGCCCCTGATTTTTACAGAAGTTCCCGCGGTCAAACCAGGGTCAAACGTCAAACCGGCGCATCATCTCCTCATGGGAGATGCCCTCCTTCAGTGCCTTCAGGGTTTGCAAAACCTTAGTCCCCAAGTTTTTGGCCATGTACATAACCCGCTTAGCAGACATTGCCATCACTACAGCACCGCATGCATGCACGCAGGGACAATGCAACACCAATGACAATGTGCTGCTTACATCTTTTGTTCTCTCAATTACTGCACCAATGTTTTCCCACAACACAGCAATTCACTGCTGACTCGAAAAATAATGCATGAAGGCCAGACATACCAGCTGCCGCCGGTTCTTTTTCCAACTCTCTGCTCGCCGTTTGGAGTCCATTGGATTTGATGCTGCAAGCAAGAATGAGAACAATTACCTCTTGGCAGTTGCCAGTTATGTCACTACTGTGACAGGGGCACAATATGTATCCAAGCCATGGACCTGAGACAGCTGAGCATTCTGGGAGCATTAATGATAAAACACATTGAGATAAAATTCATGGAACTAATGAAAGAATTCTTCATCATAAAACAATGCCACAGAAAAACTATGGTTTCCTGAACCAAACAATGCATAAAAGAAAGAGAAAGTGGTGTTCGGCACATCGTTTCTTTGATGCTGCCACCCTGACATGAACGCGTGCCTCCAGCATGCTGCAAGTAATGCACCGTTGGAAACCACTGTAGTCAGCTTATCTGCACAGTGCAATCTCTCCACCAAAGGAACATTGTGGAAACTTCAAGAAGAACTTGGGTGCAGCAGTAAAATCATCATCATCAGCCTAACTACAGTAAAACTTCATTAATTCGGACTTGTAGGGAGTGGGAAAGTCCAAATTACCAAGTGTCGAAGTGTCGAGGGGATAGTACCCTCGTTGTATTGTAAAGCCAATCCCTGCATTGTCACGCTGCCCACGCTAGCAGGTTCATGAGAATCAGCTGACAACATTGACTGTAAAAGTCATTTTTTTAATTGTATCAGACTATAGGACATCATTACGAGCCTGCCCCTGAATTCTAATTTTAAAAAAAAATGATGGTCAATTTGCGCAGTTAGGCGAAATGTGAATTAAGTGTGTTAGCACATTGGTTTTCACTTCGGTTCCAGTGTTCACGTTCAGAGTTCACGGGTGGAAGTCGCTGGGTAGCGATATTAAGTTAATGCCCATACAGTCAAACCCACTTATAACATTATTGAAGTGGCATGCAAATACCATTGTTATAACCGATAATTGTTATAACAGGGTTTTGCCGATAAAAAGTAAAGATGACAGACTTTAGTCAGACTTTAGAGCATTTAATGACAGGAAAGACCTCAGAGTCGCTTTGGGACGTTAAACCTCCATTAACCGACAGGAAAGACCTGCAGGAGGTTGGTCGTTATAATGCCTGCAAAAGCTCGTTAATTTGAACATCAGGGGACCGGGAGAAATGTTAGAATTATTTATTATCCTGAAAAAGACAACAAGAACCACATGCATCGTGGTATATTTATCTGGTGAAAGACTGGACAACAGCTGGAGGTGACAGCTGCCATGGTCGCCTCGTCGGTGAGGTCTTCATTTCTCATGACTGCATCGTCAGTGTGAAAGAATTCTTCGACTCGACATGCCGCAATCATCACTGATTACCAAAGCACCGTCATCACTGCACCGGCAGGAGTTTCGCGCGCCTCCATGTCACTGGCAACGCGCCCGCTTCCAGAAGCAATTCTTGACTGGAAATCCAAGAAGCTTGCAGAACCGAGGGAACGATGACAGCAAACGGGAAAAACCATGCTAGCAATGCACGTGCACTGGACCGACTGATTGAGAGTATGCATGGCGCATGTGGCTGGCGCAGCAACCCAACAGTGCCAGCAGCTCGCCTGACGAAGTAACGCCTGCCCTTGGAGCAAGCGTAATCCACAATGTTACCGAAAAACAGGAGAAGATGAGACAGCACATGGGCTCTCGCCTTTCTCGCTGCCAGTCGTCGCGCAGAATGGAAAAAAAGAAAAAACACACTGGCTCGTTTTCTGCGAGCAGCTCACCCCACAGAAACGTTAATAATGGACAGCTCCACCAAGGCTCCCTACTTTCTTCTCTGCCTGGTTGCAAGGGGGAACGCATCCATTGTTTCTCCTTCCTGCGTCACCGCGATATGCAAGGAACCTTGGTGTGCCTGGCATCCTCAACTGCATGTCACGGATTCTCTCACTTTCTCTGTGTCGCTGCACTGGCTCGGTCCGTCGGTCGGCTCCATTCACGCGCGCTTTTGCACTCTAAGCGCCATTTGGCTGCTATGGTTGCAGTGTCTCCATGCTTTTGTTTGTTTCAAGGTTGACTTTCACTGACCAGATTGAATTGTTATAACCGATTATGTGCTATGACAGCATTCCTATAAGCAGTTTATTTTACCATACAACAACACATGGTAAAGTTGACAGTGCCGCGATTGACCATTGTTACGTCCAATATGTTGTTCTAACCGATATTGCTATAAGAGAGTTTTGACTGTAGTATATGCGAAATTGATCAATCTCTATTTTACATTCACACATCCCTGGGAGTCCTCATACCACTCCCAGTGCAGTGGCACAGCGGTTAAGCAATGCGCCACTGCCCTGCGATGATATGGCAGGTGCTGCCATCGATGAGACTTTTGCTCTTCCCAAGCAACCTCTTGTGATTAACTGCCACCTGCCATGGTAGGCAGGCTGCGAGGTATGTGTGTGTGTGTATATACACACGCATGCATGCACACATACATGCATGCACGAATGTGCGCACACACGCTTGGGCATGTTGCCCACAATCTGTTGACAAACTAACAGACAGACAAGCACACAATGGCTAAATGTGGGGAATGCCCACTATAAGTGCTAACGCACTAACAGGTGGCAGCACCATCAGCAAAACTTGCAAACTGCCACTTTGTAATGTACGGCAGCACTCACCATCATCATTGCCAGTGGCATCAAGCAAGGTGTTGTTCATTGCATATGGCCTCGAGTGGCCATATGCAAAGTTGGACATCATCTCGGGACAAAAGGAGCAGAACTGCTACGCTCGCGCGCTTTTTTGCACGTTCACAAACACATTGGCACTACATTTATGCAATTTTACTCCTTGGATTTTGAGACAAAATTTAGTTTTGCTGCTTCAAAAAACAGTCGAAGTAAGAACTAGAGAAAAGTCATTAGTTGTGGCAGCAATTTCCACGCATCTTTTAATCTACAGGACATCACACAATTGAACACAGACCAAACTCCAAGCACATCAGACACTCAAAAGCAGTTAACGAGGGCCACAGAGTCAAAACACTTGCCGCATACAAGCTCGTGCCCACAAGAAAAAAATGAGCAGTGACAAAACTTGAATTGAAGGCAAAGAAAACAGAATGGCAGATGATTGATAGGGCTTGAGTCTCATTTGTTCCAGCACACATAGTTATGGTGATTCTTAGTACCAAATACCCTACTGTGCTATGCCTCAGGAAGCACAGGAGGGGGCACTCACTGAAATCCGATGGCTTGGCTTGTGAGAGGTCCCGGTAGAATTCCGTCCGGTGAGATTTTTTCAGGCCCGTGCACAGCCCAAAGTCCGAGAGCTTTATGTGCCCCTGGAATACACATGCAGGCAACAGAGCGAACAATGAATCCCATGCATCACGACCACGAGGCAGGCACGTGTGCCTGGCACTGCAAACTTCGCACTGTGAGCTGCAATGAGAGCATTTTGCATACCAGGGTACCTTCCAATAAAAAAGATGGCAGGCCTCCACCCCACTGGAGCCTACTGATGTGGCAGCATCTTGAGCAAGATCACTAGGTGTTCTGTGATGCAATCCAAAGCAGGCAAATGAGGCTGCCAACGTGGATACGAGAACCTACAGACTGTTCTGTAATTAAACGCGCACCACAGAATGCTTCTCTCAGCTAAACAGGTGAATTGTTTGAGCTCAACTTTCGCACAGAAATGACATTTGATCGGCGGAATTATTTTATGCTACATTTTTTTGCAGTACTCGCTTGAATCAATGAAAAATGTAAGATATTCGCATCGGCTATGGCAACAACAAAGCGAAAAAAGCCCTATCTCAACGATTGGACCAGCGGCGCCATCTCATTTGTCAGCCATGGAGATTCTGCAAAAAGAAGAGGGGTGGGGATGTTTTGCGAGAGGTTTGAAGATGCTGTTTCAACTGCTTTATGAATTTGCTTGACTATAACTGCACTAAAATTCAAGTCATTCATGAAAAAGCGTCTTCAAACCTCTCGAAGAAAAAAAAAAACACCCTTACCTCCCTTTTTGCCGAATCTCCAAGGGCAACAAACGAGATGACACCCCTGGTGCAATCGCTGAAAAAGCAGCCTTTTTCATTTTGTCATCGCTGCAGACGATATGAATACCGTCCAATCCCACTTCAACAAAATTCACGGGAACCGCGAAAAATTTCGTTGAAGTGGAAGCTTCTTGTCATGAAATCGGCCCGCAACATTGACAAATTGGACCGGATAGTTCGTGAACACCATTTATTTTACAAAAATTTGTCAATTTTGATCTTTCGCCATTTCAAAATCGGTGTCGTGGTGATTTTCATGGCACTCTGAAAATCTTGAAATCGCGTACTAAACGCACCTGCTACATTTGCTATCAAGACTAATATTTTTTTCCAAAAGCATTTTAAAAGCACCCTTGCTTTCGTCATGCGAGAACCCGTACTTTGACCACGCTGCCTGGAGGCATTTCAGCATGGAGTTAGCACGCGTGCACCCGTGCGCTGCGCGTTGAGTAGCGGTCACATTCACGTCGAAATCTATCTTTTAGACGACGTGCCAGAAATGCAGTTGCTCCGATTCTTCGAAGACATTTTACGTTTACAGAGTGTCGTTCTGTTGAGACATCCGCCAAGATCCACCGACACTCGCAGTGGCTGTATTCTGTCAGTGCCAGAGTGCACCACACCCAAAATGCAAAACTATCATGATGCTCACTGGCGGTGCAAAAGTGAGACAAGAGTGGCCAAGCCGGTGTCAGGCTTCTTGCAACGATGTGCCACCCACCGGCACACTGGGCAACAGTGGATCGTTGCACACCGCTTGCTAAGCCTAACGCTTAGACCTAACGTGCTCCGCAAAGAAACCTCGAAAAAAGCGCTCTGGAACTAGCCACCAGTTATATAATGTTTAACATTTTCACCGATTTTCGTTGACATGATTGCTTCAGACTGAAATGAACGCTGTAGAACTCATTTCCGTTACGCCTTCATCAGCAGAGCAAGTGAAAAAGTCAAAAGCTGCCTTGCACCAATGACCGCAGTTCACAAGCGTGGAGTCTGGGCCGTCGGAAAAATCATTGCAGGCAGTCGTGCGTCACATCGCATCTTTATGTGTACATGACTGCACATTAATTCCAATTCTCCATCGAATGTCAGCTACGCTATTGAAAGTGCAAACTGTCTACGGCAGCCGTGTTTGGCGAAGCCTAAAACGAAATAGAGGCATGTGTGGAAGTGCGAAAAAAATATCAGTTGCTCACTCGGAAAAATTTCGTTGACGTGAAACCTCGCTCCGAAAATTGTTCGTTGTGGGGAAAAATAATTGCATTGCCTTGTATGGTATGCTGACAGGGAATCGGAAATACTTCATTGTGGCGGAAATTTCGCTGTCGCGGCATTCACTGTAGCGGGATTTTACTGTATCTGACATTTTTGATTGATTCAGGCAAGTACCCCAAACAAATGTAGCACAAAGCAATTCTGCCGACCAAATACTATTTCTGTACGAAATTTGAGCTCGAAGCTCAGAGAAGCATTCTACGGTGCGTGTTTAATTGTGGAATACCCTGTATTTGTGATCAAAAATGAAAGCACCTTCTTTTCTTGATGTTATCACAGTGGCAAGAAGTACACACAGTGTGCCAAGATTCCTCGCATTCTAGAAAACCACTGACAAATCAATGATAACCCCATCCAATACAAGAAAAGCTCATTAATTCTACCTCTTTTAATTCGGAAATCCGGGTAGTTCAAATATCTGGCACAGTGTCAGCCAATGCCCATTGTAAGCCCATGGAGTTGGACGCTCATTAATTCGGGTGCTTTAAGTCTCACTGGTTAATGCAAACGGCTACCCAAAGGGAAGCCACATCCAGGTAACACTGATATGGCAGGCAACCATCAAAATAGCCCTACATGTTACAAGCTTGCCCGCTCACCTCTTATGTGTGTGCAACAGCAGGCTTGACCAAAAACCTGCAGCCCCATCTCCAACAATGCAGGACAGCTTAGTTTCGCAGCAGCCATCAGCTACACGAGTCTCAAAACCACAACTCATGCTCAAAACCACAATCCAAAACTCCACTACGTCGATCCCGTATATATATATCTCCCCGTCCTGCAGGCGTCGAACTCGAGCCACTTAGTTCCAACATTAGTGTAAAATTTGTGGGCCAACCGTACGCTGTAGAATGTTCTGGATGGTATCATAAGATTCAGCATTTCGTACAGCATAAACTTACTAGTGAAGTTAGAACCTAGCTCGTGGCAGGGACTCAAACCGGTGACCTATGTGCCCCCAATTCCACGTCTTTACGAATCTTCATATGAACATTGTGGCTCAACCGCTTGTCACAGAGTGTTCGGCGCTGTGTTTCCCCTACTGCAAAACATATCCTAATGTGGCTTTTCTCGCTGCATTAGCTTGTTGGTTTTGTATATCATCAAGGCACTTTTGGTCCTTTGCGGATAAATGTGAGTTCAGCAGCCAACAAAGTGTCCTCGTCACGCTCACCTATTCCTTCTGTAATCAAAAGTGACATTATTCTGCAGGTTGCAAACATACGTGCAATTAACTGTGCAAATGACCATAGTGCTGCTATCTGTGGAGCGTATGGTGAATGCTAGACCGTCGAGTTGTGGTGCCATTCCACGGATGGTTTAGGATCCATGCAGTACACACGATGCCAAGACTCTTTTGCGCACTTGGAACATGCGGGGTGGAAGCTGAGAATGCATTTCCACACTGAAAGTTGGTGCATCATTATCAATTTTATAGTTAGATACAACTCAAGAACAAAGTGGCAGATGCCCCTCAAGGAGGCCTTCCAGCCAATAGCATTGACCGATTAAGCCGTGGTTAAATCCCCTTCCATCTGCCACCTCCTGTGATGTCATGCTAGCCGGTACAAGGGGAATAACCTCCTCAAGTCAATGCTTGCCACCAAGAGTGCACAGATATGGGCACACAAAAGAAGTGAACAACCAAAGCAGCTGGGCAGAGAATGGCTGCTGCCAGACCCCCTAACTCACCCTGGCGTCCAGCAGCAGGTTGTCTGGCTTGATGTCACGATGGATGAAGCCCAGCTTGTGGATGGAGTCTATGGCCAGGGCCGTCTCCGCAATGTAGAACTGCGTGCACTCTTCCGACAAAGTGTCCTTCTTCATTAGCAGCGTCATCATGTCCCCTGGGAGTGGCAGACCGGCAGCTGAATGAAGCCAGCCTCACTCATCCAGAGGCATTCAATGTTACTATGCAAGGCAGACACGTTTAAAGGGAGACGCGGGTCTTGAAATGATCAGAAAAGTGAAAAATTTCGATTTTGCAAAAATGATTTCGCAAAAATGGGATTATACACTCTAAAGTATCTGGCTAAAAAGCTGCGAAGCCTAATTCGACGTCAAATTAATAAAAAATTACATTTCGCTCCTACGAAGAGGGGAAATGGGCCAAATGCCATCACTCCCCACGAGCCCATCACTCCCCACAACCACGTCCCGATGGCAGTCATCTTGTTTTGTTTCAAAAATTGGGGCCCTTTCCTGACATACTGGTATTACTCACTGCCATGAAATAATTTTGGAACGTTCGCTATCCACTGCTTTTTGAGGCCTCTACAACGACCTCCAAATAGCTGGCGCACTCACTTCAAAATTCGATTTTCTCAGCTTTGTGTTTTCTGTCAACGTGACTAGATTTATGGAAATTTTTATTATGTTATTATCGTGTAATTTCAATTAATCTTATACCGTTGAATTAAAAAAAACTAAACTGTGGAGCTATACTATTTTTTTGGCTGATTTGAAGTTTATAATTTTTGTGAACCATAATGTCATCTAACTACCGTAAAAACCGGAATATAGGTCGAACTTTTTTTCAAAAAACCATGGTGAAAAGTCGACCCCCGTCTTATATACCGGTCATTGGCGGAAAAAAATACGGAAGTCTTGCAACAATGGGTGGATGAAGTCAGCAGCCTCCATCGCCATCAGCAGCAGTGCCGCCATTTTGCGTTTCAGTAGATGCAAAGCGGAAGCTAACGGCAATTTACCGTCGCCTTCAAGAAAAACACGACTGAGTACGAGGAAGCTCACGGGAACCTGGCGGCACAGCGCGAATTTGGAGTATCCGAAAAGAGCATTCAGTACTGGCGGAGGCAGAAGCTGCGTATTACAACTTGCAGCAACCAGAAGAAAACATCATTTCGTGGGCAGACCGTAGTGTGTCGAGAATAGAAAGGAAACGTTGCGCTGCGAGCAAGATCGCTGCCTGTGACTGCCGAATGCATCCGCGTGAAAGCGGCAGAGATCGCGCGTGCCTCTAGACTCACGAGGGCGCAACTCAAAGGCTCGCCATGCTGGTTGCGGCGATTCATGAAGAGGAGGGCTTTGCTCTACGGCGCCGTACTTGCCTGTGCCAGAAACAAACACGCGGGCCGATTGGTGCGCGATATTGTTAAAAATTTTGCCGGGTGTACATACAAGCAGCATTTAAATGAAATTAAATACTGTCACCATTGTGCAACCTCTCGAGTCGCATTTGTTTCAAAGTAAGGATGTCTTTCGGTACTTTTCCCATTGAAAAAGATCTTTTTCATTTTTAGAATTGGTTAGTTAGGGGGTCGACCTATATTCCGGTCCGACCTATAGTCCGGTTTTTACGGTATATTTCATAGTTATGGTACTTAAACATAATTGAATATTTTTATAGATGATCTATGACAAAAACAGTATAATTAGCATAGCTCCACATGGCAGGTCTTTGGCTGTGGCTCCATTTCAATCAAAAAAAAAAAATGCTGAAAGAAAGTGTCTTAATGACCCGTAAGAATTTAGCTATCTAATAAGGCTTTAGTTATTTTCATATATTATGAGAACTAATTGAGATGTATTGAAACTAATTGTATTTTCGAAAACAGGAAGAAGAAACACATACAGTAAAACCCACTTATAACAATATTGAAGTCCCACAGAAATACCATTGTTATAACCAATAAATGTTATAACAGGGTTGTGCCGATAAAAAGTAAACATGACGAACTTTACAGCATTTAATGACAGGAAAGGCCTGCAGAGGCTCAATTGTTTTAATGCCTGTAGTAGGCCATTATTTCAAACTTCAGGGGACCAGAAAAAATGTTCGAAGTACTGAATGATCCCGAAAAGATAACAAGAACTGCTTGCATCATCGTATATTTATCTGGTGAAAGACTGGAGAATGAGAACGGCGCGACAACGATTATTTTTCACATTTTCATAAATACTGCATGCATAAAGTCGGTAGCGTCGAAGCAGAACTGCTCAAAGGCCTCCGGCAACCTTCATAGCGTGATGCAGTACCACTGGAACTCCACCACTACTGCGCCACATCCCTCACAAGCGGCAGCATTGTATGTGAGGAGGCATCACTTCACAAACAGTGAACAGCACATGAAGAGCGCGCTGTTTTGGCGCACTGGAAAAACCGAAGAGAAAAAAACCATGTGGAAGAAAGCGCTCGCACCAATCGGTGCCTGAAACGGCGCGCGGCTGGGCTCAGTTAGCTGGCTGATATGGGCTTGCTCTTTTCTAAACCAAAACTATGCGGTCTAACTGACTTCAAGACGTGACGATATGTTTGTCATCGTGCCTACAGCTGCATGCACATTGAGGTACACAGATGACCCTGCAGCATAGAATTCAGGTTTGTGCCGGGCTATTTGGATAATCGCTTGCCATGCCAGTCATACCTGGACACAGCCTCCCTTCGGGAGCCCGTTTGAATTAACCGAACTGCTACACCAAAGCTCCCTACTTTCTTCTCTGCCTGGTTGCAAGAGGGAATGCATCCATCATTTCTCCTCCCTGCGTCGCCGCGATATGCAAGGATCCTCGGTCCACACGGTGTCTTCCGAGTATGCGTCATGGGTTCTTTCACTTTCTCTGCGTCGCTGTGCCGGCTCGGTCCGTCGGTCGGCTCCACACGTGCACGCTTTTGCGCTGTAAGCGTGGTTTGACTGGCGTGTTTGCAGTGTCTCCATGTTTTTGTTTCTTTCAAGGTTGACACTCAATGACCATTAATTAATTGTTATAACCAATATGTGCTATGACAGCATTGCTATAAGCGGTTTATTTTACCATAGAACACATTGTAAAGCTGACGGTGCCATGACTGACCATTGTTACATCCGATATATTGTTATAACCGGTATTGTTATAAGTGGGTTTGACTGTATGTGCACCCAATTTCATTAATATATCTTTAATTATAAAAATTTCCATTTCAAGACCCGCGTCTCCCCTTAAATGTAAAGATAGCTAGAACAAACCTGTGTAACAGTCTACAATAGTGTTCTGAATCAGCCTCCAAGACGGTGTAGGAGCTAACAGCTACTCACAACCGAATGCATTCCACGAAACAAAGCAGCGTGGCTGCACAGTGAATGCCTCTTGGTCTACAAACATGGCACAGGCCAATAAGAAGCAGCTCATTCAGCTGTGTGCCGTAACAACATAGCCAAGCGCCAAAGAGTTACTTCTCGCAAGTATGCTTGGAGTCACCAATGGGTGAAGAGTGTGAAAACATCACTGAAGCAAAATGACTGGTGCAGTTATGTAAACATCAGCCAGTATGGCACCTCCATGTGCTTTGCTGCAAGAGCTTGCTGAACAGCCATTTTCTCACCAGTGCACGTGTGCCTTCAGCACACATCTCCTGTTCAGCACTGCCACTCACCCCCTGGGAGGAACTCCATGATGAGGTACAAGTTCATGGCATCCTGGAAGCTGTAGTACATCTTCACTACCCACTGGTGGTCGGCCTCCACGAGCACATCACGCTCAGCACGGACGTGTGCCACCTGTCGAGGCACATGAACAACAAGAAAGGAGGCATATGTGAAAAACCGCGGCAGAACTGAGGGCACACTGCACAACTAAAAAAAAAGTGCAGGTAAAAAGGGGGTAGGACCGCTCTCAAAGTCAAACTGCAGAAGCAACTGTCTTGCCTGCAAGTACACTGGCAGTTTGATAACAGCACTTCAGCAACTGACAAATTACTTATTTTAGCCTGCCATTTTTTTAGCACCCTCTTAGAATCAAATTATTATTTGATGCGAATCAAAATGAAACGAAGATGACAAATTACTAGCTTGCTAGTCCAGTTGGAGTTTAGAATACTATTCTAGGCACAGCAAAGACTATCTAACTGCCCCAGGTCACATAAACAACCGCATCTCCGTGGTATTTCTTAATACTCATACACATACACAGATGCTCCTTAAAACTAATTTATTTTTGTAACTCAAGGCTACAGTTCGGGTGTGAGAAACAAATTCATATGAACTACACACGTTTCCCCCAATAAGCACTAAAATCTCTGCCATGCAGAAAAAATTAATACTCCTTTCAGGCACAAATTATTTTCCTCCGGGGGGAAAATTTTCACATTTCCATATTTTCATTAGCAGCTTATCAAGAATGCAAAGGAAATATTACCACCTTCTCTAAAGATTAATTACACAACTCCTGCTGGCTCTTCATATATCCGCGTTGTGATTCAAAACTGCTTTCAAAGTATCCGCAGCAGTTCATTTGACTGATTCCGGTCATATGAAGCCGTTGTGTAAAGAAATCAGGACATTTTGAGCACTCGTGCTTGCACTAATAAAATAAGAGAACAAAAATATATGCTCCTGGCACTGCATCAGAGCTGCAGTAAACATGAAGATGTTCATTTTAAAAACAATTTTCTATGCTCATTTGGCAAGCCCAGCAGGGTGTGCTTATACATATGATTTTTCAAGTCTCAGCACATTTTACTGCATATACATTACAGGTCGACGCACCTTGCATACAAGGAATTTAATAATGTTCAGGTTGCTTTCAGAAACGTGGGTATGACAACCTGAAGGTGATATGTTATCGCCCACTAAAACGTCTTTGCCTTAGATGGCATCACACCAAAGGCTTTCTTTCCAGTCACTATAGCGGCCACGGACGTTTCCCAACGCTATGTCGACCTTAGTTTAGTCTCACTTACCCCTCGTACGTGAGCACATAGCGAGATGCCAATAAGGGGGATGTGAGTTTTAAAAATTGTTTTTTTTTATCAGCATATCATGTTGAAACTTAGCATGCAGGTATATCACAGAATGCTTACTTTGCATATGCATTTAAATTTAAAATCTGCAACTTGAAATGAGAGGGAATGTAAGTCACAATAACATGTCCCAATTAGTCTATTTCTTAGGAGCATTTATGGCTATTTCTCAGTTAAAGACATTTGCAAAGGCCCACTGCATATCCTAAAGCTAACAAAATGCCTATAAAGTCATTCTGTTGATCACAATTAACTAACAAAGTCAGAAAGAAAAACAATGTGGCAGTAATTAGTCCAAAGAAAAACAATGGCAGTAATTAGTCCACGCCTGACCTAAATGCTAACCTATCATGTTTAAAGGAAAAAGGTAAGCTTTAGGATATGCAGAGGACTTTGGGAAATGTCTACATAACCTTAGAAAAGCTTTTTTTTAACTGAGAAATTTTCATAAAGGCCTGTAAGAAATGGCCTAATTTTGATGTTATTTTGCCATATATTTCCTTTCAGGTGAGATATTTGAAATCTAAATGCATATTTGAAATCAGCATTCTATGA
Organism: Amblyomma americanum; assembly: GCF_052857255.1. Classification (NCBI taxonomy): domain Eukaryota; kingdom Metazoa; phylum Arthropoda; class Arachnida; order Ixodida; family Ixodidae; genus Amblyomma; species Amblyomma americanum. Next base: position 82,705,621 of record NC_135500.1, on the reverse strand, counting down.
TACATCTATATGCCAAGTTTCAGCAAGTTATGTTGACAAATAAAAACGTTTTGAAGACCATTATCCTCCCTTAAAATGCATGAAAGGCCACAGGTCAAAACATAAAAAGTTATTGTCACCTCCCTCAGAGTATGAGATGTGACATTCTAGATATGACTAACACTTTTCCCATTCTCGGTAATGTGACAGGAAACCTCCAACTGTGCGCCTGTTCATAACTTTTCTTATCACGCTTTTTTTTTTAGCAGATTTTTGCCACTGTGCCAGAACGATGCCATTTCAAGTGTGTCTCCAGCTGGTGAGAAAACCAAAACAGCCAAACAGCCAAGTCTGTGATGAGAGATTCATATTAAAGGACTGAAATGTATTTTCAAGCCAAAGCATCTCTGACAGGCAGTTGTGGTAAATGCAGCTCAGTGTGTTGTCGTGAGAATGGATCCATGAAGTGGCTCATCAAACAATCAGGGGCTTCCAAGTAAACCTATTCGTTGAATGTTTGGCCCACTAGTATGAATGGCCAGTGCGAGATTCCTTAAAACTAATAAAATATTAGCACTGACTTCACTCTAGATTAGCTCATGCAAGCTTTCTTGGAGCAATCTGATAGGGCTGTGTACTGTTCAACACCCTGCATCTTCGCCTTGCACATAGAGACTGAGAATTCGTCCCATGTGACTGTTTACCAAGCCAAAAAGGCCCACTTAAACAATCCAATATCTACTGGAAAAGTGGGTCAATAATGTTCTTTCTGATAAACTCAGAAGCCTATCAAAACAAATTCTGCGTAAACTTTCTTCAGGTTTAGCTACTCTGTTTTAAATGTATGAGAGAGTTACACTAGCTTCTCACTTGCAACCATTCTGACACTCAGTCAGTACCTACAGTTCAGTACAACACACTATCACGCATTCTTGATGTGAACATGCATTCCCAGTGCTGTCTTCACTTTCTCGATCATCCTTGAGAGCTCTTGGCAGCAGAAAAATTTGCACTGCTAACAATAGGGCAGCCGGTAGGCTCTCCACCACATCTCAATAGGTGCCAGTGCCCGTTATCTATATTAAAACACATTTTCAACACATAACATTGCTCTACACTAGCTTGAACCCTCTCTGTAATGAGTTATTCTGCCATGGTGTCCCAATAAGAGAACGTTTCAAGGAGGATCCAAGGGAGCTGAAAGGGCGGCATCCTAGGAGAGGAAACCTTGTTGCACTCCTCCCCAAGCCAAGCCAAAATGGGGCACAACAATCTCATTCTCTTTACTCTCTGAACATACCTTGCAAAACATGAGAAATGGCCCATGCACGGAGCTAGGAAACTCGGCTGGCACAGTGCAATACAGACCCAGAATGACCGCTCAACCTCGGAAAAGTTGACGTAAACTTTCCCTCTGAAGTGACTAGGCAAAACGGTCCACCAGTGGTTTCTCATAATACTTCTTGGGCCATTTTTCAAGAAATTTGAAAAGGGTACAGAATGCCATTTCACCAGCACTGAAATCAAGTTCGTAATTTGCTTTACATGCTGCCCTCCATTAATTACAGCCCTGTTAATCAATCGTTGCTCAATGCTTCCAACAACCGATGCTAAGGTGCCACAATAATGACATACCAGTTGAGCATGAGAATGCAGTCTGCACTGCTACAGAGAATCAAAAAAGTCATGCCAGCTTGCTTTCAAGTTAGTGATAAAAAATACAAGGCCAGACACCTGTAAAGCAGTAGCTCATTTCTCATCATAAAACCTGGATGTACACTGTCTGCCTACCTTCAAACCTACATGAAAAAAAAAAAAACAACAATTTGAGCACTCTTACAACACCCTAAACACACAGTAAAGACTGACCGCTTGACCGAGCACAGCCCTGGTTTGAGGAGAGCATTCAGTATTCACTTACACCATTTATTTTATGCCCTCCTTCCTAGCAAATTGCTCAAATATGTGAAATAGTGCATCACAGATGACAACAATAAAACCCATTTTGTACAAGGCTGCAGCATTTCAGACAAACCATTCTCTGAAATCTCATCCTTTTAACTTCGTTTCACACCTGCTGACTGGAATGTTTCACTGTGCATTGAAAAAATAAGGAATCTGTACTGGTCCAAGAATTCACTGGTTCTGCACAATATCCAGTGGTGGAACTAACAACTAGGCTTCTTGTAGCAGCTTTTGTAGCAGACGAAATTGCAGTTTGTAGCAGCAATTTCAAGTTTTGTAGCAGGAAAAATGGCACTTTCTAGCAGATATTTGAGCTTTTGTAGGAGGAAAAAAAACTGTTTCTTAGCAAAATTTCATGTCTCGAAGCATTTAAATAAAGGAGGCTTGTTTTATTTCTGGAGCAGCCAATTGCTCAGGTGTTTATGACAACCATAGCCATGCAAAAACAAGCTTCAAGCCCAAATTCAGTCTAAAGTCTGTTCTTTCCTTAAAAAGCTGCAAAAATATGCAAACAGGAAATTTTGCTAAAAATAAAACCGTTTTTATTCGGATGGATGACATAACGAGATATGCCACAAAGCTATAAAAATTTATACCATTCTTAAAACTGCAAATTTAAGGTACTATTTCTTTTCTTTCCTTGATGACTCCAGCTCGGACAGCGCCGCTGAGAGCCTTTCCTGTCCATTCTTCAGAAGGGCTTGCAACATCTGCAAAATTTTTCGACTTGACGCCTTTTGCGAAAAGCAGCTCAGCATTGGCGATCATATTCCTGGCCAGCCTGATCTTTTCCGGTACCTTCTCTTCATTCTGACCTCTTTTCTGGGTGTCCTTGTCCGGTACCTTCTTTTGCTTGTCTTGCACGTGTCTCTTCTGCTGCATCTGCCTCCAACCACTGCAGCTTTCACTTCCGCGATACTTTCAGCGCTCTGATTAATCGTGGTGTCATAGGAATGGCAGCTGAATTTTGGCCGAAACGCTGGGATTATGTCATTACAGACCTAAGCCCATTTACAATTTGCATTGAAGAGGACGATCGCCCTCTCAGCACTCGCCGATTTTCACTGAAGCCCCTCTCCCAATGAGCATTGCTGTGCGAGAGGCACAGAGGTGCTTTTACGAGTGCCGCCAACAAGGGATATTTTCGAGCCCCATCCTCTTGCTTGAGTTCAAAAATTTTTTGCCAGCAGTCATCAAGTCGTTCGGATTGTCTGGCTAATATCTTCTGAGACACAAAGACTAAACTCGTCCATCAGGGCGGAGACCTCGTGAGCTGCGATGACCTCCCGCAGCGATGACCAGCATGGATGAAGATGGACGTTTTCTTTGCGCCATTTTCTTCCAATCAGCACAGGTTTTGAACAGTGTTGCCGGCAGATGTCGGGTTCCGCGACAGTGAATTTCGGTTTTGCTCTCGGCAGGGTTATTCAGCGGCATTTTGGCGCAGACGTGGCACAAAAGTCGGCAAAAAATCGATTTTGTAGCAGCACGTAGTAGGATTTCTGATTTGGCGCAATCCGCCGCGGCGGCTGCGTTTTTATGGAGGAAAAACGCTAAGGCGCCGGTGTGCTGTGCGATGTCAGTACGTTAAAGATCCCCAGGTGGTCGAAATTAATCCGGAGCCCTCCACTACGGCACCTATTTCTTCCTTTCTTCTTTCACTCCCTCCCTTATCCCTTCCCATACAGTGGTTCATGTGTCCAACGATATATGAGACAGATACTGCGCCATTTCCTTTCCCCCAAAAACCAATTAAAAAAAAAAATTGGCGCAATTGGCGCAGCAGTTCCACCACTGCAATATCTTTCTTGCACGAGTCAGCCCGCTGGTTAGCAGCAGAATGAGTGGCTTGAAAGCTAAGCTATTTACATGAGTTGATGAGTAATTCTTTTTGATCAAGAGAATTTATATTCAATATGCAGCAAATGCAATCAAATCTTTGTGAGAACAGCTACAGCCTCCTTACCTTTACATATGAACTGCCAAGCAACAAAAGCTGCATGCAGTGTGTAGACCAGTCTACACGCTGCCACATGGAGGACCGACTGGCCCATGTTCAACTGCTGTTCACATGGAACCCTTCTCCACTTCAGCCCTCAAGGCATAGACGTTGACCTGATCATGTGTTCGGGAAGTTACCAGCCACAAACTGCTTGAACCCTTACCTTACCGAGTAGAATAGCATTGTCTTGCTTGCATGCTGCCCTGGCCATGTCTTGCCACTGTCTAATATCCAAGAGCTTTACAACTCAAATTCTAAGCTGAGCAAGGCAGGCATCCCCTCTGACATGATCACACGACAGCCCCTGTCTCTGTCTCCCAGAACAAGAGGCCAGCCACGATACCATACGTCCTTGAGTTGTCCCACAGACTGAAAACTCATCTGTCAAAACTAGCATTATCTACATAAAGTGCCAGCAGGCCTCGATCTTTGGTCTTTTGTAGCAAAAGCTGTGGGATAAAGTTGGCTTTCTTTTTTATTCACAAATAAAAGTGAGCTGCGTTTGTGCACCAGTATAAAGTCATGCACAAGGTTGGTGCAATATCCTTCCACAAGGATATCGAGTAATACACAGGTGCCTATTTGCGCCGCGGAAATGTGCTATGGTACACGAGAAACCATTGTACGAAAAAGGTTTCACATACAGCATGTTGGCTACTGTGTTAACACCCATTTAAATATGCAAAAGAGGCTTACCAAATTTGTAAACAGGGAGAGGTGTGTGAGCCAGCCCTCAGTATTCTTGAGGAGAGGTTATGTTCCCAGAGAGCACTTAAGGTTCTTTGCTTGGTGTGATATACGCTTCTTAGCTCTTTGTTCCTTACTTTATTTTGCGCATGTATTTTACACTGCAACAAAATCTAGTTTACCAGCGAGTCAGTGCATGTTCTGTGAAACTTCCTTTCTTGTAGCCCTGCCAGTCACACAGTTGATCAAATTCTTTCTTAGCTGGTAGCCCTTCCACACTGCATTAAGCACATAATGGCAAGTATTCATACCTGTTCTTTCTCCAGCATGTCAGCCTTGCGAAGAATCTTCATGGCATAGACGTGGCCCGTGTCACGCTTCTGGACCAGCCGGACCTCACCAAAGGCCCCCCGACCGATCACCTTGAGCGGCTCAAAGTCTTCCACACCTAGCCGCGAGCGCTTGAGCCGCAGGAACTCAGTCTCCTTCAACGAATGCTGCATCCGCTTCTCTTTCTTCTGCACTCATTCAGGAGGGAAGAGGAGCCATTAGCTCAACTGGCGCAAGCCTTTTTGCATGTATTCAGACAGTTTGGCAGGTTTGCAAACCATGTATAAATAGTATGTCATTTTATTTAGCTGCATAAGACAGAACTTTCCGCAGTTTTACCACATTTTTCTGCACACATTCAATTACATAACACAGGCATTTACAAAGTTTTGAGGCATGTAACTTTATCAGTACTTTTACGATCATGTTATAGTATTACTACAGATTCCAGTGCCACTGGTAACTTGCATCTTTTACGGAACACTAGTCCTGAATGCTAGTCCTAGTCCTGAACACTAGTCCTAGTCCTGAATACTAGTCGTAGTCCTGAACGTTAATCCTAGTCCTGAACACCAGTATTAGTCCAACTCCCCAATTACAGCTATTCTGTGCGACTGACCTGTTCTTCGGAGAGTCCCTCCTCGCGCATGGTCTCCTCAAGGCGCTCATGGCGACCCTTCCGCTCCAGGTGCTGCGTGACGAGGTTCGAGTAGTAGTTTTCCAGGTGCACCTTGGCCTTGGTGGCCTTGTCCAGTGTGTGGCCACTCAGCCGGACACCCGCACCCGCGTCCGCGGTGGCCGCGGCCATTCCCCCCCGGTGCTGCTGCTGCTGCTGCCGAGACTGGGGACCCGAGCTGGGCTGCCGCTGCATGGAAACAAACAAAGACCGACAGTCAGCAAAGCACACACTAGGCGGAGTACACTGGAATGCAAAGAGAACAGAAAATTGTGAACTGTGGAGTTTAACGTCCCGAAACAACACATGGGCTATAAGGGAGGCCATAGCGGAAGGTTCTGGATTAAATTTTACCAACAGGGCTGTTAAACATGATGCGCTAACATTTCACAGCACATGGGCGATGTTGTATTTTGCCTCCATAGAAATAGAGCCGCAGCAGCCAGGAGTGAACCTGCGATGTTAGAATCAGCAGCCAAACACCAAAGAAACTGAGCCACCATGGCAGGTGCAACAAGAACACCTGTCACATAGCAGACTTCGGCAGGGATGTTCTGCACTCACTTCTCCATTTACAAAGGTGTTCAGCACTCCACTGGACAGGTGCTCAACACCAGTCCCTTCCCTAACCTCACACAGTGAATGAGACAACAAATGTACTTCAACTGTAAAAAAACTGCTTTGACCTTCAGTACATCTACAAAGCGAAGCTGAAATGCCTTAATATAAAAGAGAAAAAAGAAAGGCACAATGAATGCTGTGACATGCTTGTCAAGACACAGTTCACACGAGAAAAAAGAAGCTTCGGGGTAAATGTGGCGCTCTTTTCACTCCAAGTTTGACGAAAGCTCCTCTCTGCACATCACAACTAAAAGGAGACTGTCTCTGCTAAGTGGAAAAAGCAGTATGTATGTTTGTTTTCCTGAGCGCACCTTCTTGGGAACACCATCATTGTATACATTTTTCGTCAACCCCGAACTTTCATCCATCACACTCTTTCAGTCTTCTTTTGCAAAGTGCACCACCTTCAGCTTAAACTCTTGGACACCGCAGTAGATGACGATGCCAAACTTCTTGAAATCATTAGTGTAGCTTATACATGGGCAATCTTAAATATCTTTTTTTCTGATATTCTTTACCAACTTAGGGGTGCAGCTATTACATGAATGCAGTCATTACATGCGTATATACAGTAGCACAAAAGCAGAAATCTTTGGCAATAAATAATTTGTATATGTGGGCGCAAAAGCTTCAGGTGAGCTTCACTATGGACCCACTTCAGATGACACACATGCAAACAAAGCTTGAATGCACTAAGAGATGAAGCAAAAATGTCAATAGCTTTGCTACAATCAAAGCTAGCTAAACTATCAACAACTTCACTATACTACATAGAGTTAGTAAGACATGTTTTTGCTGAAAGAAGACTTATACCAGAGCTGTTTTGTCAGTACGCTAAAACAAACTTATTCCAAAATGTCACAGCAATCAGTCAAGTCATGTAGACACATACAAAAAAAAAGGCCAATCTTCTTTTCTTTTTTTTACAGATTAATCTCTAAGTTTCACTCTATAACAATTGTTCAATATTTTTTCTTTTACTGACTCTCCTACCTAAACAGCTTTAAATGCCAGTAAATAAATAAATTAGTAGAACAGCAGCCAAGCCACTTATCATACGCCATAGAAAAAAAAGTGGGGAGGGAGCACTTAACTCCTAATTGTAGCTACAAGCACAGCGTCAATATAATCCCATACTAATGCACGAACACCCGAAATAATCACATTAAACAATGGGGTCACTGAACTAATGAGATGAATGAAGAAGGAACCATAGTAATGTAGTCAGCATGTTAGTGAAGACTCGAACAATAGCCTATCCAAACATTGATATTCTGACTGCTGCATTATCTTTGAGATATCGCAACCAAGAGGGGACGCACCTACAGGGACCCACTTCTTTGCAACTGAGATAATGGTCCTTTCAGACAGGTTCAAGAACGAAACCATTTGGAGTGCACCAGCTCTGTGCAATTACCTGCCTTCTTTCTCTATTCATCACTGACAGAGTCATTTATTAAGCTACATTTCCCACTGCTTGGCCCGACCAGAGGACACAGACAAATAAAACTGTGAGCTAGACATGTGCAATGTAATCAACACTGCCCATTCGACACCCACAGTCGGATATATTTTAGCACATATAAGTTACGGAACCTCAGAGTGAAAGCAGCCAAAAAAAAAAACAGGAGAACAAGTCTGAACTTACAAAAGTGGAATCTCAGCTAAAAGTACAGCTTGGAAAAAAGAGGAGAAAGACCAAGACAAAGTTGAATGAAATTAACTTCAGTAACGAATGCCCAGCAGCGCAGCGCACTTTGCGACACAAGCCTGACACAAGCCACACTGACAACAGACAATGCATGCAATAGATAAAAGAAGCAGCGTGTAATATGCACAGGGCCAACAGCCAGAATGTGCACAGTTTTAGAAGTCTCTGCTACAAGACCTACAGCACAAGATAAAAATGAGGGATGAGAATGAGCTCAAAGATGAATAAGATTGTACAAGTTATAAAGTGCAAATTTACAATAAAATGCGACATCCCTGCTTTTCTGTTCCTCTTCCACATTTACTGCAGTTATTCCCTATATGCCACAAGCCGCATAAAGCACTGAGAAGGCGTGAACCATAAAAAGAAGAAGGGAAGATGCTAGAACAAGTACTTACGCGCCACATCTAACATGAAGAGTAGAAAACAAGCGCTGCCATCAATATGTCCTCTCAGCTTTTGGAAAAAACGAAGACTGAGGCTCCGAAGTGAAGCGACTACAATGGTTGCACAACACTCGCGCCTTACGACACACTCCTCACTCCAGCCCTTTGAAACAGCGCATTGAGAGATAAAACCGTAGCTCCAACAGTAGTAGTGTCCTCCAACCACTTCCCTGTACAGAGAGAGCCAATAGATAAGGGTCTCCCCACCGCAGAAGCTTCAACGCTAGGTGCCAACCCTTCACGTTGCCATGACAACGGATATCCACACCCGCATGGCATTCAGGTTGAGGTGAAGACAAGGTGCAAAAGGAAACTTCCAGAGATACTAATCTTGATGTGCTGCTCACCACCTTGTCGGTTAAAGGACTACAGACAACAAATTTTTGCTTGCGTGTTTCCTTCTTGCAAATGATGCATTCTACATTAACATATGACTGCTGAAATGTTTATAAAATAAAATCATTTAATTATAAGTGAAGACAATTTATAGAATTTATAATTCATCAGCCATCGTTCAGCTGAGGATATTGAAACAGCATGAGAGAAGAAATTAAGCTATAAATTATTTAGCAGTTCCAGGTGACTACCACATGGTGGTCCATGTTTTCTAATGTCTCACTCAACATTACAAACAGGAAAACATGCAACTAAAATAAGGTGTTTATAGTCCTTTATTATTACTTAATTTATTCTCCACTGTTGTAGTGATATCTGAGTTTTGCCTAAGCCCTAAACCAAGACAGTGTGTAACACAAGGCTCAAATCTCTTGGTAAACTGCTCTAAAAGAAGGGAAAAAAAATTAAAGATTGTCTCCCTGCTTTTATTTTAGACAAAACGTAAAGCTTGCTGTTTAAGGTGCTCGATTCTGCAACATTTTTGTTTGTTAGAAACGCTGCAGAAAATTTCGACCAAGGATCTTCCAATCAGCGTATGCATCAGTTTTTAAGTAGCTTGATGCTTTTCTGAAAAACATGATCAGCAAGCGCAATGGTGATTGCATGTTGGCAAAAGTGATGTACCAAAAACTAATGGAAATCTCACCCACCAAACAATAATTAGACATTTTTAGTATAGAGCAGCATTCATTTTAGTTTGCACACCCAAAGCCGTTACGGCACGGTTGACAAAAGTTTTAGTACACCGTGGTTACTGCTCCTCCAAGAAATGCCAAACACTGTGGTGCCATCTAGTGACAAAATCTAAGAGCACATCATCAGCAATGCAAAAGAAGGGTTGTTTTTCATTGAAGGGTGCACTGGAGAGAGTGCGAACTACAATGAAATATGGTGAAAAATCCTGAAAAAAAAAAAAAACACTGGGCACTTATAACAAACCAGCAGCAAACAAATCACCAATATTTTACCAAGATGTGGACAAGTGGTGGGATACACTGATAATGGCAAGGTTTCACCGCAAGATGGCACTTCAGTTTGTTTTATTAGATTCTTAGTGCAAAGTTAAAACTATAAATCCTCATTTCTTTGACACTGCAGTGCTAAATTCTCACAATATGATGTATGATCTTTTCATTTCCATCATAATTTCATGGCCCATTTTGGTCAGAGGTCAGTCCCTTTCAGAAAACTTAAAACTGCCTCCTGATAACACAGAAACAAGATCCATACGAGTGTGCTGCCCTGACTATGAAACAGGGCATATCTTTTTTACTCGCCAAGTGAAGAGAAGCACCTGCTGGGTTACAGGAGCACAAGCTGCATGTGAGTCATGGACTGGTTCATCGCATAACGCGAGTGTGCAAACACCTGTGGCCCCAGTGACACATCGTTGCGGCCAGACCCAAGAGCCGTTTTCCTAGCAGGGCCTTCCCTTTTTATGCCCCCCCCCCCCCCCCCCCCATTTCGTTTTCTTTTCTTCTCTAGTTCCGTACTTTGCCAGCAAGTAAGTGCTAACTCGAGGTGGCCCACAAGTTTCTGCAATGAAAGGACCAGCAAAACGAGGAAAGCAATGTGCAGTGTCTCAAAGGTTACAGCGTCTTTTAAATAAACACTGAGGACAACACCAGTCAATTTCTGTTCTCAGTAAAAAACGATTCTGCGATTTCTTTTGGGTATGTTCTAGCAGAGAAAGATGTATTTATGTCCGAGAAAATTGGATTTCAACCTTTTCCCGACACTTGATTCAAACTTATGACATCAAGACCAAACTGGCCTCTGTTTGGGAATGAATGGCTGTGTAGGCCAGCCTAAAGGACCTCCATGCTATAAACTGTCTCGATGCTCCACAGTTTTCCTGCAAAACCAGCTGGTGATGGCGACACCTGTATTTCATTTTTTTATTTATTCTAATGTATAAAAGTTCCTCTCAGTGAAACTAGCCTCTTTGTCACTAGAACACAGTAGTCTATCAATACAGGCCAACATAAATTTGTCCACGGTGTCCAACACAAGAGGCAAGAAAAATTTAATTCAGTCTCAGGAAAACATTGATTTTATTCAAATGCCATTCACTTTATAAAGCAATAAGTGATTGCATTTTTGTATCTGTTTTGGCTGCTAGGAATTTTGAAATTTGGCAAATGCATGTTCTATTCTGTTTCTTCTTTATGTAAGCTGTTTAATTACACTGTTATGCTTGATTGCTTGATCCTGAAGTGTCATGACAGCTGCGGATGAGAGCTACAGCTTAATATTAATTCCTATCTTGTTTTACATTTGGTCTCATTTTGCTTTCAGTTTTGTATTTGCCCAGTTTACAGCGTGACACATGCAAATGCTCTACACATTTAGATTCTCTGCTGCATGGTGGCCATTTCCTCCTCCTCCATTGCGAAAGTTTATTAGCAAGAATCAAGTGTCCCCAACGAACGTTCCACTCAAACCTGCCCCAGCAAAGTGACGCTGACTGGCAGCTGCATGCAGCCCTAACTGGATGACAGCCAGCAAAATAAACACAGACACACACGAAAAGAAAAAGGCTACGTTGTTAGCTGCCCGGATGGATATCACGCGCAGCTCACCTCAGCTAGTTTAAAATCAACAGACCCGAGAGCACTTCCCTGTTTGCGACACAGCGGTCAATGACACGCATGGTGGACAGACTCATACAAGCGCACATTTATACACACAATCATATCCCCTCCATGCGCTGCATCCATGCTTGAAATCCTCGCATAGCGGTGCGACATTCACGCATGTGCAAAAATGCGCAGAATTCCGAAAAAGCTTGCGTAGAATCATCTCAAACCAGCCATGTAAAACGACTCATAACAAATCATTTTTAAGGTGTCAACATCTGTGCATTTTCCAGTAGTTTTATCGTTATATGCTTTCATTTGCTTTTTTTTTTCCAGGCATGAGCACTTCGAAAGGCCTAAAATGTGCTGATTAAATATTTACACAATAATTTATGATGACAGGAATCAGTCAAAAGAAGTATAACTAAGACCCTGAAAGTAGGACCTGACAAAAATCACAGTTGTCAGGGGGGGCAACAATCTTGTGTGCATAAACTTGGCATGCTGCTCCCAAAAAACAATAAATTGGCATTGCTAAGCACAGAATATTATGCGAAAGCAGTTTTTTACAGGTGGACACCACCACCGCATACCTGAAAACATAACTGAGGTGTCCACTTATCCTGGGAGCCTATTGCTCCAGTGCCACATTTCTGCCAAAACATTGTCAATGCAAAGGCAAGCAGCGCACATCTCTGTCACTACCACCAAATAGCTCAAACCGCAATTGAGGTGTCCACTGACCCAGTGAACCAGCTGTGTGCGTTTCCTTTCCTTTCGTGACTTCTTTTGTGCACAGATGGACCTTGATGAAGACAATGACGTGTTATGCACTGTGTGAGAGTTTGTTGCAGTTTAACACGAGGCGTGATCGGATGCGGCGATACAGCCTAGTGCTCTCATGCAGCGGCCAGCGAAGCTCATTTGTTCGTGCTGCTGCGTGTTCGAAACCCAGTCGCGGCAATATGTATTTTACTTTCGCAGGTTTCTGAGCGGCTTTAGACAGACATCAACATTTCCTGGATCGCTAGTGAAGTGTTGCTTTCACACTAAAATTCGCTCCCCAAATGGACAATGCTAACCAACAGAAAGGGATACATGCAGGGCTCAAAAGCACACATATAGACAGAGAAGACAACTAAACATGTACAGCTGGCACACATCATGGTTCACACACTGATATGTTTTCTGAACTAGACCGCTACCAGTCTTTAAAGCCCTCCTAAGGAACTTAACACGAGTGTGACTGTGCAGGTGGCCCTCTCTTCCTCCCATTCACACTTATAAGCACGAAATCTGCCTCCTCATAAGGGCTGGAGGGGGTCGATGATTCAGCAGCCCATGGTATGAGTCGCACACTTACCCACCTATGATTTCTCACAAAAGGAACTAAAAGCCATCTGTAATCAAAATTCCTCTATCGCTGATTTTGCATTCAAAGCTGGGAGCTGCTAAAGTTGTTTCAGTATATGCTATGTCAATGTGACGAAACAAAATCTTGTGCAAAACGAGTGCAGGAGACAGAATTAAGAAGTACCAGTGCATGTCACTGGAAATCTCTTTTTTTACTGCATTTAATAATTATTATTACTTCAAGCTAAATTTAAAAGAAGGCACAAATTTGCTTTCACTGCCCATCAGGAAAGAAAACTGAAGCAAAAACAGTTCAAATATATTGAATGAGCCCGTCGCGGTGGCTCAGGGGTTATGGTGCTCACCTACTGACCCAAAAGATGCATGTTCGATCCCGGCAGCGGCGGTCGCATTTCGATGGAGGCGAAATGCTAGAGGCCCATACAGTGCGATGACAGTGCACGTTAAATAAGCCCGGGTGGTCAAAATTATCCACAGCCCTGCACTACGGCGTCCCTCATAGCCTGAGTCACTTTGGGAGGTTAAACCCAAAGCCAAACCAAATTTATTGAGTGAATTGCACCAAAAGAAGCTCTTATAGTCTAAAAAAAAATGCTTCAGCTCAGTAACTTTAGCATGTTAGCCAAACGAAAGAGAAAGCATTATGTCCATACCAGACACCCAAGTTTAGTGTAAAAGGTGTAAAAATGTAGAATGCACAGGATTAATGTACTAGGTAGCAACTTGAGCGAACCAGGCACATCCCACAACATTCTTACACCAATCTGTCAACAAAAGATCTAGCATGTGCTGGCTGTAACCAGAACATTAAAAAATAAAACGGATAATTTACTTTAACGACAAAAAAAGTTATTTACTCGCCAGAAGGGAAACCAGGCAAGGGGAGCACCCTACCCTTCCTTTTGTGCCGAGTGCTTTGTGCCACAGCTCCTCATGGTAAGTTCCCACTGCTACTTCATCATTGTGATCAGCCAGATTATACCAGGATAAGATGGCCTCTCCTAAAGCTCCCCAACTAACGCTCTCCTGCGCCTGCCATGGCCATCATATCCCAAATAACTTCGCAGTCTAACTTCGGGCCAAGCTTCGTTCCCCTCTGAATGCACTCGTGTTACCATGAAAGATAATCAGCTATCTCTTCTCCACCTCACATGTCCAACCCAGGCACATTTTATTTCCTCTTAATTTTGACTAGGACATCATGAACTCCCCATTGCTCTCATTCTGTCTCTCAAGCTCGGCCCCTATCAGCCTCATTTCATGGCAGGCTGGTCTGTCCTCAATCTATTTTCAAACTTTTCGTTAGCCTCAGTGTCTCACTCTCACAAATGAACAGGACACAACCGCGATGTGCTTTTTTTTTTAATAATTTCAGTAAGGGGTTGTTGAATTCGGGGATACATCAAAAAAGCTGAGTTCTCCGAGCCCTGATTTTTAAAAGGGGGACAATTTTTATGCTGCTATGTACTGCATCAGTAAAAATGAGGCAAGCCTTTTGCAAACACCCAGCGAACTCACAAACGACACCGGAACACAGGCGCCCCCAGTACACCCGACAAAAATATTATCTAAATCTCTTGCTAACAAAGCCTGTGTAGGAACGTCCCCCCCACACACCACACACCCAGTGCACCTACACGTGGCCCCAAAGCCATGCATCCATTTTCAGCAATGCTTTACTTGTCGCCACGGAACAGACTGCTGTTGCCGAGTGCCAACGGATCAGTCACCACACCAGCCAGGTGAAAAGGAAAAAACAATCCCAAGTTTCAAGAACAATAGAAATGGAGACATTTGCTAGCCAATAGACTACGGTTCGCTTCCAGTGGAGGCTCCAGATCTCCAAACTGTTGGAGCTGTTTTCGACTCACTAGAGACAGGAAGGGTTTACTATAATAAAGTCTGCCCATGGCATTCAGTGGACATGTGATCTGCCACATGCAATCACCTGCATCACACTAACCGCGTTTTGCTCTCGGAATTGACAAGCAACCTTCTCTGTACCAGAGAGGCAGCTAAAGCAAAATCGTCCAAGACAAAGCAGAAAGGGCACCTACACTGCCAAGCTGCCTGCCGAAGAACATGGCAAGGAGGCGGCTGCACAGCTTCGCACGCACACAAGCTCACAATATGGAAACCCAAACAGCCCGCACCGGCACTGCACAACAAAGCAGGCGGTGCAGACCAACGTGGCCACAAAGCCCCCGGGAAACAAAAGAGTGCGGCGCGCTCCTCACAAGGCAGGTTGGCGACGATGCAAACATGGCATATCCCAGGCGGCCAGCCTTCTGACGAGAGTAGCGGAGGCAGTGCCAGCAATCCATTGTTGTGCACACTCGCACACGCGGCGACGACGTGCGCTCATTCGCTTCCTTCACTCGGCAAGCATGGATGTGTTTTGTAGCGGAGGCGACAGCAGCAGCAGCAGCAGCATGGAGAGACCGAGAGAGGGGGAGTGAGGGGCAGGGTGTATTGTCGAGTACCTTGCGAAACACCTGCCTCGCGCCCCTGACGCACGGCTTCGACTCCTCCACCCTCTCCCACCTGCCCCCTTCCCCTACCGGCAAGCAGCTGGTCGCCACGCAGTGTGTGCAGCAGAGAGAATGCACTGCCGCCTGTCGCCTCCCTGTCGGCAATGACAGCTGCCGTGAGCGACTGTGAGCTTGAGCCCACTCGCTGCACCCCCCCCCCCCCCCCTCACCCACACTGTCGCAGCAGGCACACAGGAAGTGCACGAGCAACGAGGCAGCGGTCGGGAGGAGGACAGACAGCAATGTGAGGAAATTAGGGCAGCCCTCTAATGCAGCATCAACATTGACAGCAGGTCACACCACCGGCTGAGACTGGATCAGAAAACCGAGAGGCTGCGAGAGAGACGGGGGTTTCTGAGCAACGTGGGTCAGCCTGGATCATGCCACCTGTTGCAAATCTAAGCCATGGCTCTGCATCAGCCAAATGCACTCACAGGATTTAGCTTCTTTCATACTGTTTCCTGTGGCCTCTCAAGAGCCCTTAAGATTCTCACAGTCTTGATAAGAAATAGCCCAATTTGAAACTGGGACGAAGGTAGACATACAAAGACGACCGCACGTCCTTGTGCGGATTACCAACTCACCTAAGCTTCTGTCTCACACTCTAACACTTGAATTTGCAACACCTACGCAGCAAAGTCTATGGTTACCAAGAGGGTAGCTAATCTTGCACCACGCTTACAGGATCAGATACCAGCGATGGTCTTGCAACATCAAAGGCAATCAGCCAACTACGGCACTTAACATGAAGAGTGCAGTTTCTTTTAATGGAGCAATTTTAATACTGTCAACACTGCTTTTCCACATACAGTGCAATGCCACTCACATATTTTTTTCCCAGTCTAGAGACACTTTTCTTTTTGATGGGATGCTAGCAACACAGATTCCTTGTCACAATGCTTTGCAAATGTTCCTTTTTTTTTTTCTTCCCACCAAACAAGCTACTCTTACAGGCTTAAATATTTCTTGCAAATACATAGGTTTAAATGTAAAATTCTGAAGTGAGCACACTGTAAGGGAGCACACTGATGCCACTTGAAGGTTTCTGAAATGCACACCTGACACATGTGCACTAGTTCCATGCAAGTGCTTTCATAGAGGCATTCTGTAGCTATACAGCTCCTACAAGGCCTGTTGTGGAATACTTATTATGTTGCAGCTACATATGCAGACTGAGACAGGCACCCAGACCGCCTAGTCACAGTTCTGTGCACGCTCAAAGAACAGGCCGGCAAGCCTTGTGCAGAGGGATCGCCAAGATGTAGCGAGAGCATAACGACCAGCCCTGTACACCAAAAACACCACAAGATTTTGGAGACAGAAGGCTTTAGAACAATGAGCTGCTTGTCAATCAAAGCCCTGAGAGCTAACACAATGAGGCAACTGCAAGACGGGGGGGACGCACAGGGGCTTTGAGAATGACAGAAAGGATCAGGAAAGCGAGGCAGAACTAGAAGACAGAGAACAGAAAACAGTTGTTTGTAGCATAGCATCTGGCTCAACCACACGAATTATGAGCTCGTCAGCACTGTCAAATATAAAAATTCACATGACAAAAGTCAAAATAAGAAGAGCCCAGGCATACTTACAGAGCGTGTGAGTTACTGTGTATACTGCCCGTAACTGGCACAGTCAGCCTATGGTATGTAACAATGTGAAAGAACTGAAGAAGAAGTGCACAGTTACGTTACGTAACTGTGCACTTTTCTACCGAGAACCTTTGTCATGGACACTTGCACACATCAACGTACAGAAAAAACTCCATGACAAATGGAAGTGCTGCTAGCAGTGCTGGTAGGGCAGACAGGTTCCCTTCTGTAAACTGACTGACCAATTAAAGGGACACTGAGGAGAAATTGAAGTTAGCTTGTATCGATAGAATACCAGCTCCTGATCACAAAAACGCCGCTCTTACTGAAAACAAAGCTCTTGTAAGGTAGAAAATAGCAAGAACCAAAATACAGGTATCGCCGCCACAGGCCAAACTCGCAAGTACAATCGTGGTGACATCGTAGGACAAGAGACGCCACCTTGGAGGAATTTTCCTTCCTAAATGTGGCGGGAATCTCTGAGGCTGACAAACGAAGGTTGCGCGGTTCAATATTGAAGTAAATTTTGTTTTAAAACCGATAGTGCATTTTTATCACATAAAGAAGGCAGACAAAAGGCAACCTGAATGTTGGAAGCAAAGAAAACCGATGCTTGGTGGCACCACAGGCGGCCAGGAGAGTTTCGTTTTGTTAAGGCGCTTCGCGTATATGAGCTTTGCGTGCCCCGTGGTTTTGTTTTTGACGCTCCTCGATTTACAAGCGCCGAACAGCAAGAGGAACTCCAAGTGCCGGTTCAAGTGCTAGTTAACCTTTGAAGGAGCCTGTTAAGGCTTGTCAGATGATCGCCACGGTCGATGAAAAACTATGACGGCACGATGGTCGGTAATCGTACAAGGCAGCACTTGTGTCTTCGCACGCTCGCCCGGCGAAACATTCCCGGCTGTGCCGGTCAACTTCAAACTACTTAATGGAAATCGTTTATTAGGGACGGGAGACAAGGTACAAGGCAGTTCATGAAAATTGCTGATGGCCTAGCTCTGTTAGGCCAGGATATACATAGCGAAAGCGCGGAGATTTCTGCATAAGAGTGCATTCACTAGATGTACCTTTATTGATAATTGCTGCTTGAGCCGTTGTGGCGGAGTGGTAGCGTATCCGCCTCAAACATCACAGGCCCTGGTTTGATTCCGAACCTCGCCATAGGATTTTTTTTTTTTATTCAGTGAGTGGGCGGGGGGTTTCCGTGGCTCCCATAGGTGCCGCCACCGAATACGTTGGTTAGCGGTTAAGCGCAGGCTCTGTTAAGGCGCGTTTATGCTCGGGCATAACACGCGCGCGCGAGCGCGCTGCACGGCGCCGTCACGTCGGCCAAAGCGCGACCCTACACTGCGCTTGACCGCCGACGCGTTCGGCGGCTTCGGCGCACTCTGACCGCACTGGCGGAGATACTTGGAGCATGTCTCTATTTCGCGCCGAGTGCGCCAGCCGCCGCCGGCCCGGCCAGACTGATTCGGCTCCGCGGCGAGGTGCGCGTTGTGACGTAATTCAATAACTTCGGCAGTTGGGCGGAGCTGTTCTTTTCGAGCTCTCGGCTAATTTGATCCATTCACGGTACACATCTGAAGGTACATGCAAGTGGGCGAGAGAGCCCGATCCAGTGGACCCGTTGGATCTAGCGGAAGCCGTTGAAGCGTCGTGCGTCGGCTTTAGTTTCAAGGCGCCCACTTTAAACGCGACCGCCCTTGAGCACCTATCCGTTTTTTGTGGCAATAAAATAAATAAATAACTTGGCCCTTGCAACCGTGGGCCTCGACGCCGCCTGCTGCCCCGTGCAACCGCGCCGTTTAAGGAATCCCAATCCGTTGGCCCCAAAGCCCCGGCCAGCCTCCGATGGGCGCAACGCGCCGACCTTGTCCCGGCGCCTCGCGACTCCCCGCACTGGGGTTATGATATTTAGTTTGCAACGGCTGCTCACTGAGGAAGGGGGAAACGACCCGCCGGCGCCTAACCTAACCGTGCTCCCTCAAAAGCATCGCACGCTCTGTGGGGCTGAGGTCGCTGAAATGCAGGCCGGTGATTTTGCGAGAACTACGTCGTCGGGTTCGGGAACGGGATCCATCGCAACGCTGGCAAGACGCCGGTGCAAACGTAAACAGAGCGACGGTAGCGACCCCCGATAGATGCCTGCAACTTGCGGCGGCGGTAGCTTTCATTTCGGCAGCTGCTAGACCGCACCGCTAGCCGCCAGAAATCACGGAGTCTCCGTTTACGTCACGTTTCACATCACTCCGTCCTGTGACGTCATAAGAGTTCTCCGTGTCGTCATAAGAGTCGTCGAGTTTGAATCGGAGCGGCGGGAAAAACTTTTGCAACTTCGAATCCAAATTTCTTTGAAATAGATGCATCTTTCGCTGCCGGACAAGCGGCAACAAAGCCATGAAATGCCGAACTATCAGATTTTGCTAACGAAAAAAATTTGACAGGATTCTCCTCAGTGTCCCTTTAAGGAGGCAATCAGGCCTGAGTGATGCATCACAGGTGCTGCGCATCGCAAAGTAAAACAAATAATTTGTCCCACTACCTACGGCGCCTTGTATACGCAAGTGTACGCTTGTGAAGACATGGACGCTCTTTGGAATTGCTATTATCCAGGTGACACTGGTCGCGATCTGTGGAGTACAGGTGCAAAACTGTGCAAATCGAGTGCAAGCA
Organism: Amblyomma americanum; assembly: GCF_052857255.1. Classification (NCBI taxonomy): domain Eukaryota; kingdom Metazoa; phylum Arthropoda; class Arachnida; order Ixodida; family Ixodidae; genus Amblyomma; species Amblyomma americanum. Next base: position 82,686,062 of record NC_135500.1, on the reverse strand, counting down.
CTTTGATTAAAAAGGCTCGGGTGGATCGCGGAGCCGGACGTGAGCGCAGCTCATGCTGGTCACGCGTCTGCCGGCCTCCCACGATGATCGCGTGCTCGACAACCCCTCCAGCGCGGCCCTCGCTCGACCGAAGCCTGCAGGGCGGTGGCGGCGACCGCCCGCTGCCGGCGCGGACCCGATAGCACGGCGACAGACACCGCGTGCGCGTCCTCCCCCCGATGCGGCGGCGGCCTTGCCACCTGCGGCGCGCAAATATATATCGGCCTGGAAGCGGCATCCTGCCACCTTAACGCCAAACCGCGGGTCGGAAGTTTTTAAAAGGCGAAAAAAAGAGAGAGCGCTGCCGCATCCGCCCCGGGCGCACGTCGGCGGTCGGCCGAGCAACGCGACACCCGCCGCAGCAGCGCGGCCTCGATATCTGCAGTCGCGGCAGCTCGTGTCGCGCAGCTGCACGCGGTGCCGTAAGTGAATGACGCCACAGTGCCCGTAATGTGGGGCGTTGGGACAGGCGCGATCGAACCTCCCGACCATTCTGCACAGCAGTGGCCGGTGCTCCGACTGCGGGAAACGGGAACCCAGCGACTGACCGCGGCCGAGATCATATTGACCGCGGCAGAAAAAAACGTCAAGGAAAGACCTGCAAATGATAACCTACTGTGCAGTCTACTCTGCGAGCCTAATATTTTAATGACACAAAGTAACCACCCGTAACACGAACATCGTGTCTGGGCGGCCTCGCGCCGTGGGAAAGTTCGCTGTAACGGGTCGTTCGTTAAAACGGGTTCGGCGCGACTCCTGGCGCGAACTGCGGGACAGCGGCCGACCACAGGCGACAGCACTGAGCGAACTCTTCGAAGCAAACAATAATGCCCGCTTGAACGCTCTGTTTGGCGTTGAATGACAAATTAAATTTATGCAGGATCGCAAAAAGCTGCGATATATCATGAATCGAACGAAGGTAAACTTGGCGAAAACGTCGACAAGCAATCCGCCTGGGCGGCGCATTTCCCGACACAACTTGTCGCCACCACTTCGCTCCAAAACGACGAAGGCGGGGCAATTAAAGAGCGGCAGGAGTAGCGAAATCACCGCCAACAGCCACCGGCGCGGCCGCAGAGCTTTCGCCGCAAAAAACGCTGCCGCCTCGCGTACGTTCGCGCCCCTCGACACGCAGTCGCGGGGAGTTTAACACGACACGTGCGCGGACATGAATAATGCGACAAGCAGCGCCGCGTCAACCGCCGGGAGGCACCTTTCCTAACGGGGCAGATGGACAGCCGGAAAAACATGCCGAGCACAGCATGGCGACGAATGAACGCGTAACCCCTGGCTTCCACCGCTTGTCACCGGAGGCCTGCTAAACACAAAAGAGGGCGTTTTGCCCACACACGGCCTGCACTGTTGCTGCTCGGTGGCGCGTGCGTTCTTTCGGATTTTCCGAAGCGGAAAACACCGCGATGCATACCGATCGGGTAACCGACGGTGCGTGGCAAAAGAGAGAAACTCTGAGAAGAAAGATAAAAAGGCGAGGGGGGTACAAGTATCGACACGTTGAAAGGCGGCGTAGATGAATACGGTGGACGGCGGCGAATGCGAGCTGTGCAGGGCGGCGAAAGAAAAAAAAAAGAGATAGGCAGAAACCGGCCGTCGAAGGCGCATATCGACGCGTCGCGCGTTTTACACCTACGCTGCAGCCTTCGAAAATCGGATCGTCAATTTGGACAGCGCCCCAGCACACTGCACGCGGGGAATAACGTCGTCGACGGATCGAGCTGGCGCGGTGTCCCGTAAGGGCTGAGCGTTATTTATACGTGCCACTCTGACGCCGCACGACGCCGACGAAAAAAAAAAAAGTGTGAGCAGACGAGACAGAACACCGCAAGCCGATGCGCGGCGTCTTCCGCTAAGTTAGCTGGCTGGCTGCAACGAAAGACAAAGTAACGTTTGTTGCGGCTTAACGTAACGCCGCTACGCCGTCAAAGCGGGCAGTCGCAAGCGGAGAAGGCGAGCCGCTATCAGAGCGGATGCAGCAGCTGGTCCACAAGGTTGTTTATAGGGCAGCAGCCGAGGTGCAGACGACAGGCGAAGGCCCCGCGCTCGGCGCCCGCAGTATGCCAAGTAACGCGCTTAACACACGCTCGAGGAAATCGCAGCATTTTTTTTTCTTTCTTTTCTCGTCCGTTCAGCCAGCATGCAAACATGCACACGACCGCGCACACCAGCTGTGAACGAAAAAGCTCGGCGTTATCGGGACGCGCTCACGCTCGCCCCCATCAGCTGCCCCGTCGTCGTCGGGCGGCAAGGCACGCGGCGAGCCGCGGCGACGACGGCATTGCTCGCACGGGCGTTGACAAAGACGCGGGTTAGAACATCGCTCTTTACCTGGTTCCGGGCCTCGAGCATCGCGAAAACCTTCATCACCGGTCGTCGCGAGGACCTCGGCAGCGCACACACCTCCGCTACAGATCACGTTTCGGTCAACCGTCGCCATGGCAACGCGCGCAGCGCGGCCGCGCCGAGACGCCACCATCGCCGCTCGCTGTCGTCTGCTCGAGCAGGCGACGCTGGCGAGAGGCGCGAAGTCCGCAGACAAGGACGTCGCCTCCGAAGGGGATTATTCATCGCCGCCACGGCCACCGGCGCGGAGATTGAACCTGCCAGCTATCTCATCGAGAACGCTGCCCGCCGCGCCTCCTTTGATTTCTTTTTTCTTCGAAAGTCAAAGCACGGAACGTACGCTGCCCCCGCATGCCGGCGCAGACGTGGTCGAGTACAAACTAGCGCGAAGACCGGCTTGTCAGCACCGCGCGCCTTGCACAATACCTCCTCCTAACGACACCGGGGCCAACCAAAGCAGACAGACCCTGCGCGTGCATGAACGCGATCCGGCACGCTCAACCGCGCAGGTGGAAAGAAAACCAGAAGGCCGCGCACTGCGCCACTTCGATTCCCACGAACTACATCAGCCGGGTGAAGGTCGAACCGCTTGCAGCGGAGACGCCGGCCGATGCTAATAGACACCTCCGTACTGGCGAGCGCAGTTCGCGGTTTTCCACAGGTACGTGGAACCTTTATCAAGACGAGCTAAGGGGGTAAACCAATTTTTTTTAAGTTGTCCGACGGGTGTATGATTTGCATCCATTAAACAATCCACAAGCAAGCTGCAGACATGCGACGTAGTCCCCCCCCCCCCCCCCCCAAGAAAAAAAAAGCAAGACGTTACGCGGCCTGTCTTACGCACCTGGTGTCTTCGGTAGCTACGAGAAGGCCCGAATGGCGTTCAGCCTTCGGGAAATGGCCGCTTCGTAGCCAGACAAGTCTGTGACGGATGTCGGTAGACGTCCAGAAATTGGGTTGAGTGCCGCTCCGCTCCATTCTCGTTTCTTTTTTTTCTTTGCTTGTTTTTTTACACGAAAAGCTACGCTGGCAGTACCGTAGTGTACCCATAGAGAAAGAATGGTATACCGCAATCTAAACCAGGCGTGTTCCCCTGGTGGCCAGTGAGAATGTCATCCAGTTTGGCTCTGTGCAGCAGGGAACACAAACTCCGCAGTGGGCACAATCATCTGAGGAATGCGCAGCACAGCTGTCCCAGTCGGTAGCTACTACATGAGAGACGATGAAAAACTCTGGCAAATGATGTTTTCTTCCTTTTTTTCACCCCCTCACTTCCACTCCCACCACCTCCAGACGTGGCCCGAGTTTTGAGGAGCGGCCCTTCTATTCGGCGGAAACCGAAGCCGCGTCGCACCGCTGCCTTCGGTGGCCTTCCCCAAAGCCTCTGCCCAGACAGCATGCACTAACAGCAGTCCTGTCACGCCTGTCCGACTCCGGTGCAGGAGGAGGCGGCTCCCATTGTGTGGCGCGAGCCACTACTCCGCCGGACACGCTGGCTACACATGAGACCAGACGGAGACGGCACGATACGAGAAACCCGGTACGGCAGCAGGTAGGTAAATAACAGATTAAAAAAACATTGGCGGACGCTTAAGCCTCGCCTTTAAGAGTGGAACGCAACAGCGTGCTGCAGCACTGCCAGGGAGTCCACGGAACGCCATCGCACTTTCGGCGCGACGCCTTGCCCGTTAGACAAATCACTCTGCTACGTACGGTGAAACGGACGCGCGGAGCGGCAAACCACGTAGAAGCGCTGCCAGGCGCCTTGCCGAAACGCGCGGGACTCAAGCTGCAGCCGTAGTCCGTCGGCACATCGATCGCAACGAACCAGATGCCACGAACGCCAGCATAGCTTCCGCGCCGAACGAACGGGCAGCAAGCCGGAAGCTTCGTGGTGAACGCGCCTTGGATGTGCGCTGCGTTTTTCGCCGCTCACCGCGTGATTCCTGCGTGCCCGCACGGCCCCACTGCGCCCGAACGAGACGAGCCGGAGGCGCTAAAGTCACTGAGGCGCTGCCGTCGCGCGCCATCTTTTGGGGCAATGGCGTACATTGCGAGGAGGAGGAGGAGGAGGAGGAGGAGGAGGAGGAGGAGGAGGAGGAGGGATTTTTCGCACACGGCCGACGACACCGGCTTTTCTGCGGCACGAGCTCCTTAACGCTGTCGCGTTAAAAATTCGGCTGTGGTTCAACTCGACTGAACCTGGTTAGTTGGGAGCGAAAGGTAGGTCGCGCCATCTGTTGGGCCATGGTCATACATTGCTGTGGGGCTTCAGTGGGTGCCGCATGTTGGCGCTTCGACTGCACGCCATGCACGAAGGAAATTCATTGGAAACGTACTTCGCTACTGGCTTAACTGGGATATCTATAATTTATATGCTCATAATTGAATTATTCATGCACGCCTCAGTACATATCTCGAAGATACGTTTCTTAGACATCGGTGTATTCACTGGACGCGCCTTCATTCACTTCCAAGAGTCGAAAGTGAGAGCAGGATACTGCTGCGATTGCGTATCACGGGTTGCGGAATGCGCCTGGTTCAGTCGGGCTTGAAGCTTGTCAGGGTGGGTGCACTTCCATGCAATAAAGAAAAAAAAAGTGGCGCAGTGCAAGTCTCCATGCCGGAAGCCCAGGTTGGATTCCCACTGCCAAGACTATTTTCTTGTTTCTTTATTATTTGAGGCCGCTTCAGGGCCATATCTGCGCCGTACCATAACCTTCAAGGTTTGTCCGCGAGAAGTGGAGCTTTCATTAAAAAAAAAAAGCACCCAGTCTCATTGCAACCTTTTCTCCCAAGGTGAAAAAGCGGTAAAGACAGCATGTAGCTCTCGTGACCTTGTCCGCTTGGCGGATATCAACACTATATTTTTTTTCACCTCCGAATTTCGAGGAGTGGGCGAAGAGTCTACAGGTTTCTTTTAGGTCCCCCAACTTCGAACTAAAGTAAAACCGGAAGACCAAATCTTCACGAGCGCAGCAGTTTGCCGCACATTAGCATGCGACACTTTTCGGTCCCCTCTAGTCGAAGCACAGTTTTCATACGTAGACCATTGCGTAGCCTTTCCCATTCGGCGGAAATTCCAGCGTCGGTGTGAATGAAAAATCCTGTATGGTCGAGAGGGTAACGACGTAGAAATGCAGTTTTGCTGAAAAAGAAAAAGGTGGGCTGTGCGACGTCAGTGCACGTTAACGATCCCCAGGTGGTCGAAATCATTCCGGAGCCCTCCACTACGGCACCTCTTTCTCCCTTTCTTCTTCCACTCCCTCTTTTAGCCTTTTTCTTACGGCGCGGTTCAGGTGTCCAACGATATATGAGAGAGAGATACTGCGCCATTTCCTTTCCTCAAAGAAGCCGCCGCGGTGGTTTAGTGGTTATGGCGCCCGGCTGCTGGCCCGAAAGATGCGGGTTCGATCCCGACCGCGGCGGTCGAATTTCAATGGAGGCGAAATTCTAGAGGCCCGTGTACTGTGCGATGTCAGTGCACGTTAAAGAACCCCAGGCGGTCGAAATTCCCGGAGCCCTTCACTACGGCGTCTCTCATAGCCTGAGTCGCTTTGGGACGTTAAACCCCTCCCCCCCCCCTTTCCTCAAAGAACAATTTTTCAACTTAAGTGGAATCGAATAATAATAATATTAATAATTGGTTTTGGTGGAAAGGAAATGGCGCAGTATCTGTCTCATATATCGTTGGACACCTGAAGGGTGACATAAGGGAAAGGATAAAGGAGGGAGTGAAAGAAGAAAGGAAGAAACAGGTGTCGTAGTGGATTCGTCGAAATTATATCGGAGCCCTCCACTACGGCACCTCTATCTTCCTTTCTTATTTCACTCCCTCCTTTATCTGAATCGAACCGCTGTACGTCATTTTGGTCGGGAGCCGGGCACGCTACTTCCACACCACTGAGGAACCTTCATTCAGTGGGATAAATGGATATTACAGGAACACTCATCAGCGTCACCAATTAGTATGAACTACTATGTGCGCGAAAGGGTGCGCCACAGGAACTGCAAGCGATAGTAGGGACCCTTTAACGCTATTGCGTCATATTCTTATGGTGAAGCGAAGTATCCCCCAAGGTTTTTTTTTTTCTTCTATTTGGGTGTGCTAACGCGAGCGCTCTTCTGCCCGGCCGATTCGGTGGAGGGAAGCACGTTTGCACCCACGGCGCCTTCTGCTCCGAATCCACGGGCTAAATATTCTACCCTCCAGCGAATCGGCCGGGCAGACGACCGCTCTCGAGTTTCCTCTGACTGGCGGAGCACGCACAGCGAGCAGAAACAAAAGGCGCAGCAAGCAGTCACCGCAGACCGGATGCTCGCGGCGGTGCCGCGCGTTCGGCAGAATGCATTGCGGTGCACAGGAGCGGCGTTCCGAGCCGCCGAGCAACGGCCCAGCACAGCGGCTACTGCAGACACACAGGAGGAAGAGGAAACGCTGTGCGCTGCACACCTTTCGAGACTGCGACGAACTTCAGCTCGCAAAGTCAGCCTCACTCATCTGTGAACAAGCTACCTCTTGTACAGGGTACTCCGACTCCCGTGCCGCATGGGACACTCAAATGGTCTGAAAACTTCGCAGTTACACGCACGAAGCGCTGGGTGCAACTACCGCGCTATTCCATTGTCACCGGTTGCCCATAATAGAGGCCCCTGTATTCGCCGAGGCTACCTGCGTGGCCGGCCGCTTGTGCACTTTACGCAGGAAACGGGTGGTCTCTGTTTCTATCGCCGTAAGCTGTGCAGTGCGGACACACCAGCCTTGTCGCGAAGCGCCGATGCAGGAGAGGGGAAACTCATCGAAATATTGGAGAGTTGGGCTGTCTTCCAGGCCGGTGTCAGGACTCCTGTGGCCGCGCCTGTAGTATTCATCAGACCCTGCTGGCCGGAGGAATGGTAGCCGAAAGAGCTGTCCCCCCAGACGAAACGGGTGTCGCGGGTAGGTGTTGCGGGGACGCGGATGGGAACGCGAAAACGGGTGAAAATCTGGCGTGAAGCCCTACAGAATGGACATCTGCACTGAAGGACAGAGGGCAATAAGCGAATCGGCCCAACAAGTTAAAGCTATACCACCGCTCGTCACTAGCGCGCTCTGCCCACTGCTGCGCGGCCTATAGGAAAGCGTGGCCCCATGTACTGCTGGGACAGCTGGTGCATTACTGGTGATGGCCGAAGATGGACTCGGGTGAAGTCTGCACGTGCCAGGAGCAGTTGGTGTGCACTTCGTGGGCGTTGCACTGGTTCTGGTGTGCGCGTATGCTCATCGTCGAGGAACTTGCGCCAAACAATAAAGTCTGTTGTAAGCCAGACCCAGTCCTGCAAGCCGCTTCTTTTATTGCGTTGCGCCCGTCTATAAGCCCCCCAACTGTGTCCTCTGGCGGACGCCTTTTCGCGCACGAGGAAGTCTACTGACCGTTCCAGCTGCTCAGCCAATAGAGCCCATAACGCGGCGTTGGTAATACGGAGATGCCACAGTGTCTACGCCCCGCAGCTCGACGCTTGCGCGCTGGTCAAACGAGTCTGTCCAGAGCCACGCCTGACATTCTCCGCAGGCTGGCTGCAACTCCCAACAAAATGGGACGCACAATCACGAAGCTTGTCTAAACGCGAGCCCAACATGGCTGCGCCATAAACCGCGACTAAAACTGTTTGCACTGCCTTCACGAGGCATCCGGAGTCAATGTATTCGCGTCGAACGCGCAGGGACGCCACGCCTGCACAGGGTTACAGGAAAAAAAAAAGAAACACAAGGCCCGGATTGCACCCGACGCCAACGACTGAACGGGTGCAAGGTCCGCCCGCCCTGCGCTATGAAGGGAAGGACGAATCGGCGTGGAGTGTGCCGATGCAGAAACCTCGCCTTAAATACAACAGCGGATGCGCCGTGGCTGGATGTGGCAAGCATTAGTTGCGATCACTCGTCAATGCAGCACGAGACGAGCCGACAGAGTGGGCGAGGTCCTACGTGCACCAGCGCAGACGCGGAACTGCATTGAGCGGCAACGTTCGGATGCTACGACTGTAATGCACCGCGTTCAATTAGGAACGTCATCGAGGCATCGTGTCAGACGGTCTCTCCTTGCAACTGCTCGAAGAACGTTACTCTCCTTGCCGTGTGAGGCTAAGTACTGCATAATGGCGCACAGCAAATGCAGTGATTGAATTCTTTACAGCAGAGTCCTCGACCGAGGTTAAACCAAGGCTACTGGACGGCGGGCAACTCCAAGCTTATGGGCGTCCTCAGAGATTCCGAGACAACCGTTCAAGAAGTGCTCTCTATCACGATTTCGCTCTTCATCCTTGGTCCACAGGTCGGCGGACCAGTCCATGGGACTTCTTCGCAACCGCGGACACGACGTATTTATCGTGCCCGCTCTCAGTAGCTTCGTGGTCAGTCCGGGAGAGTCCAGGAAGCGCTATACTTTTCGAGGTTAGGGCTGGACTTTTGAGGACCAAGTGGTAAGGTCCACATCACGGATGACGTTTCTTCTTGTTGCAAGCTATATATACAGAGAAACCATATGAGATATTTTCATCCAGTGTAAGGCCGAGCAGCCCTCAGTGCAGGAGGTCACAACGGAGATATAGAGATGCACTGGGGCTTAGGAACAGCCGCGGCGTGCCCAACCTTCAAAAAGTACAAGCAAGTAATACCCCTGTCACACGGACACCACAAAGGCCTTTGCGAATCGGGTCCTTATGTTCAATGGCATAAGAAACGCAGGTAAGCGGCACAAATGTTGCGCCTTTGCCGCCAAGGGCCTTGGAGGCGACGGCACTCGTCAGAGACCATTGGAGCCAAAGGCGCGGCCTTCCGGAGCCTGTGATCGCAGTGCCTTCCAACGTCAAAAAGTAAAAGCAAAGAAAAAATATATGTAGCCTGAAAGATGTTTGAAAACATATTTTAAAAATATGAAAGGTTTGTCTGGTTTTGCTTTTTGAACTGGTGTTCATATTTTATGCCCAGAATGCAAGACAGTGAAATTGTTGCAACAACACTGAGTTCTCCTGGTGGCCAAGGCAATACACAAAACCTGCCGCTGCTGATGATGCAGTTCCTTTAAAGGTGCACTAAAGAGGAATTTGAAATCATCTTTTTACCGCGGGAACTCTATCTACACGTTCCGGGCACTCTTAGAAACTTCGGATTATTGTCCTGTGCAACCGATTGCCCTAATTAAATCGGATTAAACGTCCCGGCTCTCGCCCTTTTTTTGAACTCAACGCGGTACGTAGGAGGAGTCAACCAATGCGTCAGCCAGCCCCGTGGCGGCTTGCCGCTCTGCCATCGGCGGAGTGATACGTAAATCAAAGAGTCCACGTGTACTTTTATTTCCGTGGGCCTAATTCGCGACTACATTGTCTGTGACTGAAACTGTTTATTCACAGAAACCTAAAAACAAAATAAAGCCGAAAGCGAAGCCGCCACTAGACTGGCTGAAAGGCACTCCACGCGTTGGTTGACTCCGCCTACCCACCGCATTGAGTTCTAAAAAATGGCGGGAGCTGGGACGTTTAATCCGATTTAATTAGGGCAATCGGCCCAACAGGACAATAATTCAAAGTTTCTAAGAATGCCCAGAACGTGTAGATAGACTTCGTGCGGGAAAAAGACGAGTTCAGATTCCTCTTAAGTGCACCTTTAAAGAAGCATCAAGAATAACAAATTGTCTCAGCTCAACGAATCAATAGAATAACTCATTTTCACTATAAAAACCTCAGTTCAGCCACCTCATGCGCAGCAGCGGGTGCTAAGCCTCAACGACTGTTTCACCTTTGGGCTGCACCGTATAGCTACGTCGCTGCTCACTTAGCTTCCACTCCTTTGGTGAAAAGGGGTGCCTTTGCTGGAAAGGCCTTCGAGGAGTGCTGTGTGACAGAGGTCTAAAAGAGGCCTTCAGGGGATTGGTGGGGAAGGGCAATATTTTAGATAAGGGAAGAAACTGGCATTTAATGGCATTGAAGATATTTGGCAAGCTAGGAAATAATGCTGGGTGACAATTATCCCCACCTCGAAATAATTACCCATATGTCCATCTGAGTGGTACGTGGTGGTGGTCGCTTTAGCCTTAAAAGGGCCTGTCGGCAACTGCTCCACCTGGGTCACTGATTTGAATGAAGGAGTCTCTACCACTGATCCATAAGGCCAGTGTCCTCCAATCACTTCGACAGTTATTCTGACACTAGTCACCGCTCAGATCGGAAGTCATCAGGGTACACGATGCGGTTGCCCACAGGTGTGTCACGCTGCTCACAGAAGACTATGGAAACAGTGGAATGCGATAGCATTAGATTTCAAATTTGTCGCAGCTTATGTTGCAACGTGTGCGTGAGTGTCTGTCAGTTTCTTTGGACTTTTCGGTCCATCAACCACCACATTCGGACTGCTATAGCTGCGGCATAGCAGGCATCCGTTATGCTCCGACCGTGCCAACATTTGCATGATCACAATTTATTGCGATTTTTTTTATTTCGACTCTCTATCCACGGTTGCTGTCTATAAACTAGGCTGCTCATAAGCATTGGGCAGGTTGTTGTGACGTCACAGAGCCACGTGATCTACCTCTCGACCGCCTTCCTCGGTGGGCAGGTTATGACGTCACACGGTCACGCGATCTCTCTCGACCAATTAGTTTATTTCGTCTCGGACGTCGGTGGGGTTTTGGTGCGTAAACTGTAATGCTATGGCATTAAAACGCGGGCACGCTAAAAAGAAACCTGCCTGTATCTGTCTGCAGCCAATTCTCCAGTGAGTTAAGCGGTTTCGGTTCCAGGCCCAAGCTCCGCTTCATTGTTCCGCACTGGTCGCGTGGTAACGGAGGCCCCAGCACTAACGCCTCGAATTTGTTACTTCTACGAAGCGACAAGGAGACCCCAAATCGTCCCCTCCCCCCGTCCACCCCCCCCCCTCCCAAAAAAAAAGGGGGGGGGGAAGCGAAAGCCGCGCAGCACGCGTCCGACGAGATTGCAACTCGATCGCTTGGCTTCCCGCTAGCCGGCACGCCTTCTGCCATGCTCACATTCTCGCCTCGCCGCCGCTGTCGAGGACATGCTAGGCGTTACGTACCATCTCGGCCAATGGCAGCGTGCTCCAGATCTGATGCTGCCTTCGGCGTCACAATGGCAAGAGAAGGCGCCCCGCGAAGAGCCTAGTGGCACCATAGGTGGTCGCGACATACACAGTTGATTCAACATTCTCCAGCTACGCGCAGGGGCCTCTCCGTGAAACGAACAGTATTCGCCGCGACAACATCACAATGCTTTCTATGAGTTACACGTGCGGTACGTATCACGGTCGCACAGTGAGTACCGACCGAGTCTTGACCCCGTCCAACATACGCAGGTTATACGGGAGCAGACATTCTCGAGAATGCACCCTGGGCGGCCATGCGATCCACATGGTAAGACACCGCCGCCCACCCTGTACTCATCCTGTACCCGCAGCCGCAGAAGAGGGCCGTACGGACACACGGGCGACGTCAAAACAAAAGTCGCTCTCTGCGAGTGACATCACGAGCAGCGATTGAAACCGCCGCGGGCTCACTGCCGCGCCTCGTGCCTCGGCGGCACACGTCACCGGGCGAAGACGTCGGCGGCCAGCAGGAAAGGGCTTTCCCCCCGCTGCGGCGCCGTGGTCTTCCTCCTCCGGGTAAACAGACGGACAAGAGTTGCGCAAGGGGAGGAAGGAACGCGCGCGACGGAGAAGAAAGTCGGCCGCACTCACGACGGCGGCGGCAGGCGCACCGTCCGGCTTCCGGCCGCCAAGCCAGCCCGTGCAGCGTCAGCTGTGGGGCGCCTCGCAGAACTTTCCGCCGCACACGTCGCGGGGAGAACAAGCGACAGTGATACGGTCGTAGTGCACGCCGCCCGTCACTGTACCTCACAAGTGCTGCGAAACATGCCGGGGTCAATAGGGTGCAACGACCTAGCGCAGCATGAAAAACATTCACAAGTGAGACAGGTCAACGCGCTACCCTCGCCGAATAGCCCAGCAGAGAGCGTAGCTAAACTGCGTTACCCCTAAATGATTCCCGATTCAGGCTTACCGGGATATCGTGCATGTGACTCCAGATGACACACACTCTCAAGAGCACCTGTTCTTACAAATGGCTCACTAAATGGCACTCTTCACGGCAAAAAGACAGGGCGAGAGTATAGTCACGCTACTCTAGACTGCGCGACGCGTGTACTCCAAAGGAGGTTTTTCATAACGTTGTGAAAAACATCCAGGGCTAATTCGAGTCACTGGTCAGTTTGCAGAACCGGTGCACATAGATAATGCATGCACGAACTCTCGTTTCAGCAGGTCGGGCCACGGCTGAAGCCACAGTCCGCCGCCGTAGCCAATATCATCATCATCACCCGGATTAGCCGCAGTGCAGGCCAAAGTACCCTTCCCAGTGGCATTTAATTAAGCCCGCCTACAGCGCCGACCGTGGCCCCAGGAAACAGCCTTGCTTCATCACTCCAGCTGTTTTCGTAGCGCCGGTTTCCTGCCCTCGCGTCCGCGCCAGCGGTGAACTGTCGAGCACCCTACCTCCATAAGACGGAAGTCCATAGTTCTGCTAGACTATATAGTATACCGATAGAGATTTCGCCCAGAATGCACCGTCAGCCCGCTTCTGTCCTCCAATGCGAGCTAATCTGCGCCGCGGAAATTGCAGAGCACTTGTTTTTCTAAATGGGTAGCAGGGCTATACATACGTCCACTAATCGCTGAGAACTAGTGGGCCCCGCTAAACGTCGGCTACAGACTGGGCCTCTGCAAAATCTCCGCAATGACGGAGAGAGGCAGGCGAAGCGCGACGCAAGACTGCCGTCCCCAACGCGGCCCCATTTCCTGGGAACAAAGACGGTAAGGCAATGCCCGGTCGCCTGTGGAACAGCACTAACCATTCGCGATCCCTCTCACCTCGGCGTGCACACACCACGAGGTCTGTCCCGCGAAGTCGCGCAAGCAGTGCCCCCTCCCCCCCCGACCGCTCACTAAACATCGGCGAGAAGGAGGGCAGACACGAGCTTCCCCTCCCGTTAGTCCGGCCGCCGTTTCGAAGCGAGGGAGGTTCCATACACGCGTCGAAAGCAGCGCGCGAGTGACAAACGGACGCAATCGGCGCTGCGGGCCGCTTTTTCCGAAACCGAGTGGCTTCATTAATGGTCGCCGATAATATTAGCGCGCGAGCAAACTGGCTTCAGGCCCCTCTTTCTTTACGAGACGGGCGGATAGTGGCCGCCGACGGCATTTTCCCACCAAATATCACGAGCCTCGACAAGGCTTGACAGGCGTCTATTGCAGAAAAGCAGGGCTGGTGATTGCCGCATAGAGGCGCCGCCGCGGGGCATGACGCGGCGACGGCGGCGTTACGCGCGATCGCCGCGATCCCAGCTGCACTCTCCAAAACTTGTAAGGCAACACCTAATCACGTTTTTTTTCTTTCTTCCTGGAGAGCTGCGTTTCCCCTAAGTACTCGGTGCTGCCATCAAGCCGAGACTTCTGCGCACCGCTCGCCACAGACGAGAAAATACAAAGGGCTGCCCGTAACTGCAGCCATAGCTCCTGCTTGTTAGTTAGTAGTAGCGCATATAGCAGAGCGAAGGCAGCGTGCGCTGCATACTTGCAAACACGGAGCAAAGAAGAGACAAGGGCGACACAGAACAAGACGGCACTGGTCCTGTGTCGTCCTTGCCTGTTTTCGCGCTCTGTTTACAGGAAACTCGAACCGACTAGCCCGAACCAAGCTGTCGTTGAACTACAATGGACGATGGACAACCCAGGTGTCCTCGTCGAGCCCGCGCTGCTCCCATTCAGCCACAAAGGACTCCGCTTCCCTTCTTCGGCCCGTTGCTGGGAAAACCAGGTGTCATCTGGCTTGGCACAAGAAGGCAGCCAACAGCGCGACTGAGAGCACGTTATAACCTTCGCAACCATGCTCTGTATAAGCGCAGTGCAATATGCGGTAAATTTCATACTGTACTCAGCCTTACGAAAGGGCTTCCCTTTAAGCACCTACACGCACAGCAGAAAGCACCGATGCTGGGCACTCGCTATTTTCACAGTGCAGCTCAAGAAAACCTGAAAGCCCCTTTTGCTTTTCTGTCAGTTCGCGTACCGCAAGGGTACAGGTGCGGCACGTAGGGCAAGCAGCACCGCTTACCAGCACCGTAAGCGCGCTGATTTCGCATATCGCAGCACTCGCAGAATGTCGACTGCATGCTGCTTTATCTTCCTTGAAGAGTCCAATCTTCACCTCCGAGGCGTCGATCTCATCCGAGTGCCCGTTGGCCTGGCTAGGACTAGCTGGCGTCGGGTGACTGCTTTTCCGTTGCCGTTTTCTGGTGAGGTTTGCGACGGCATCCTCGGTACGGGTTGTTCGTCCGAGACTTTCGAGCTCGGAAATGGCGCTTTTGCGAGCTGTCCATCGCGAATAAAGAAATGCTAAAAGGCCGCAGAGCTCGATCGAGACGCCGTACTAGCCGTACAAAGCGAGAGCAAGAAAGGAAGGAGGTAGACTTCGCCACAGCATCGCATCAGTCTTGGCCAATGGCGGCCTCGCTAGAGCACCTCGTAATCAGTAGAGCCGCTGGAACATGCGAGAAAAACGTGTTTTTCCTATTATTTTCGGCCAGATACAAAACTGCAAGAGGCGCTGTCTACGAGAAAAAGGCTTACTCAACCTCTCCCACCAAACGGCAATGGCGGGCAACGCGCTGTTTTCGAGATGCAGGCGCTCGAAAGTTGACGATCTGCACGAAAAACAGCACTTTCTCGAGCCACCGTGGTTGAATAAAATAGACTTTTCACTAATTTCGCGATCGAATTTTGCCTTGATCTTATGGGAAGTTGTAGCTGAATGTCCAAAGATAATTTTACAGGCAAAAACTCAAAACTGAAAAATTACTCGGAAAACTCGCTTTTTCGACGCGCATCTCCCCTTAAACAGGGCGGGGTGGGGGTGCTCCCACTTGAACCGTGTATTTCTTGGACTTTTTCACGTACAAAAGTGGGGTTCGGCATGCTTTTCTCATGTAGAATTTCTCGCTTGACTGCGCGCCCCCTCACCCTCCCGCCCACCGTGCGCTTGTCCGACCATTTTACGCACGAATCGAAGCATTCGGAGGACCGGCCGAAAAGGGGGAGGCCGGAGTTAACGGCGCCCGTAATCGGCCAGAGCCCGGCCGGCGGGACACTGGCCGCGCGATGCGTCCCGTGGCTCCGGAGACGCTCTGCATCGAGGAGCGGAATGCGAGGCCCATTGCAACCTCTCGCTTCACGGCGGATAACTTGGCGGCAATAGTGGACAGGCTCTCTCCGTTTTCTTTCCTCTTGCTTTAAACCACAAGTTCCTTGCGCCAAAAGGCCCAATTCCTTCCTTCCAAGACAACTGTTCGGCGCGTAAGAACCCTCGTACCAGTTTTTCAGTACGTGGACGATCCCCACTTACGACGAGATTTGTGCGCCCTATTTTAAAGCGTTAAAGGGGGCTTTACTCCACGACAACGGCACGCCACGCGGTCGCAGTGGGCGGCAAAGGCGGACAGCGGACTTCAAAAGCTGACCAGAAATGCTGCACCGGACCGCTCAGTTGAAGCTTTGCGCTTGATGAAATATCGAACCATCTTTCGCAACACACTTTGACGCATCTTTAGCGCTTCATATTTCGCGAAATCACTAGGGGACAGTGAAGAAGAAAAATATGAATTAATGGGGACGGGGGGTGGAGAGACGTGATTGTGCGCTCTGCCGAGCGCAGACGAAGGTCGAGCACGCACAACGCAGCAATGCCAAGGACACGGCACGCACGACTTCCGCCCCTGACGCCACATCCGGCCGCCGGGGAGAGACGGAACGCCGCAGGTCACGACACCTCGGGAGATTTCCGGGCGGCGAGTCGCTTTTCGGAGAATTTCGCGGCCCGCATCCGCACGACACTGGCATTGCTGAAGAGCAGTGCAAGCAGGAGCCACGTTGCTATAGTAAAACCGCCGGGGCCGTTTCCGGTTTGTCCACGGTTTCTCACGGGTACATCTCACGAAACCCGCCCGTCGTCTTTGTCATCGCCACCGTCGATAAAATATTTGGTTTTGTAGCTGAGAGGCAGACCCGCATGATTTAAATAACTAAAACAATCTACTTGTTGGGTGCGGAGGGCTAACAGCATTTGGAGCGGGCTACGCGAGCGGGCGTACTGCAGGGAGAGATGCGTGTCGAGCCTCGGGTACCGGCGCTCGATCCACCGTGCCGCTGCGCTCCAACTGTATATACGTGCAGAAACACTCGTGGCGCGCATTCTCACTGGTATATTATAGTTTGCTCACTTACAACCAGATTGCGGTGACAGTTCATGGGAGTGTATTTACTAAGCCGGAGTGCACAGGCACCGAACGAAAGCACACCTCCCCCGTGAATCCGTGATGTGACTTCGTCTCCGCAAGCACACCGTTGGTTATCTCCACTGCCGCTACACCGCTGTCGTAGAGGAAATGTTCGTTTGGCCCTGACTATGAGGCACACTCACAAAATTTTAAGAGAGAGAACAGGTTACGGGCGTGTTTCTAAGCTAGAGTGCGCAAAGGACGGAGTCCGCTGCGCACGTCGCGGGTTCGCGTCGCCTGCCGCCTTCGCTTGCATGGGGGTTGCCCACAAGCGACGGTGCGAACGCCAGCCGCCGCCGCCGCCGTCGCGTTCGCGTGAGTTTTCGCGTACATGTAGTCCAGGTGTTAAGCGCACGTTAACGAGACCACTGCAAGCCCTAGCAGTCCTCGTAAAAATCTGTCTACATTTTGCAGTTAGCGGTAGAACTGCGTCTAACGTGTTGGTTAGGAGTGAAGACGGGCTGCGCTGCTTGTTTCGTCCGTGGTTCGGCGCTTCGGGGCGGAATGACGAACGCTGAGCACAGTCTGCCAAACAGAAAAGCCCACCACCGTCCCTAACCACTGCCCTCTTTTTCCTTCCTTTCTGTCGTGCGAGTCGCGAGTCAGAAAAGGCGGCGCATCGCCGACCTACAAGGCATCCCGCATGCAGCCAGGAATCACGGGCGTCAGCGGTGCGTGGCCTTGACCGCGAGTCAGCGGCGTCTCGCGGCCGTACGGCACGAATTCGCGACGGCGCGTGCATGCCCCGCCGATGAACGTAGGCAGCGTTTCGAGAAACGACTCGCAACTCATCCGCGAGGCAAACTTTCGGAGTCTCCCCGACTTCCTGCGTACGGTGAGCCTGGATCGAAGACTTCCTGCGTCCGCGCGTATACTGTTAAAGCGCAGAGTTCAGCTTGGGACGAAATCTGCGGGCCGCGCGGGTCATCGTTCCCGCGGGGCAGCTGGCAGCAGCGAAGAACGTGGACGACGACTTGGCGCCCCGACGTCGCCCAAGGTCACGTTCGATCCGTCGGCCGCCGGCGCCCGTCGCAACGCTGGCGACAACGCCGCGCCTGACGCCAGCGCGCGCGAGAGCAATCACAATCACGGGACGGCGTTGGGCAACGGCGCCACAAGTTCGATCGTCGGGTGGCCCGCTCTGCGACACCTCAAGCGGCGTCAGCGGCACACAGCTACCCACCCGGCCACCTGCACAAGCGACAGGAACGCATGATGCGATGCAATGCCCCCAGATGGCTCTTGGAATATTTGAATAAATAAGTAATAAACGAATAAAATAAAAATTTATTTTCTCTTATTTCCGATACCCTCGTAGCCCTGAAAGCATTAGCATTAGTGGAGAGGAGCGTGGTATGGTAAGGCGAAGCTATGTAAAGACAAAAATAAACTGTCTCTGTCTGCGCCACAAAGTATATAGCAGGCTAGAGGACAGGAGCACCAAATTTGCGCGTAGTTAGAGGTGCGGATAACGCAGAAGAATAATTCACGGTGACGAGAAATAAAGAGGGCGTGCCATTCTACGCTGACGTCAAGCGACGACATCGCAGCCTTTCCGTACGTACGCCACACGACTAAAAGAAAGCCTCCTGCTGACAATGTCGACTGCGAAACTGGCCCCATATGGGGCAGTGTTTCAAAATCCGAGCTTTGATTCGCTAAAAACACGCAGCTTAGTCAAGCGCCGCGCCACCGCATCGACACTGGATGCAACTGCCGAGAGGAACTCGAACCTCCTGATCTCCTGTCCGGACCGCGGCTGGGAATTTCGTAAATGCAACGATTGAAGAACTCCGCTGCAAGCAGTATGCACAATTGCCGCTTGGCGCTCGTCCAATCCGCGACCAGCGGCTGCCGGCTGATTAACGTACGCCATCCGGTTTCTCGACGTGCTCCCTCGGTGCAAGCGCGCCTTTGGGCGAGAAAAAGCTCCGGAGTTGCGAAAGCACGTTTAAAAAAAGATAGAAAAAAAGAAAACGGCATTGGAATCAATGACGTCAGCAGAACGGGACCCAAGAAACATACGGGTTAAAAAGAAGACTCCGGCGAGGAAGATGTACGGGGAATTCGTTCGAAAACCGTGCGATTGCCAAAAAAAAATGTGGTGGGGGGGGTGGGGGGGGGGGGGGTGGCCTTGCAGGAAGCGACACGCGCAGTAAGCAGCCCGAGCAGAGAGGAGGCCTGAAACATGATGCACGGTCGGTGCAAAGGGCGAAGCCCGAGCCCCGTTCTATGTGCGGATATAGCACGTCGCTTTAGGTGTATCCAGACGGCGGGCCACGGACAGGCCCGCGGACCGGTCACGTGGGGTCGACCGTGCGTGGCCCGGCCGGGTCTGGCCGGCGACAGCATCCCCACGACGGACCAGAAGAGCAGACGACAAGGCGGGCCAAGACTCTGTGATCACCCTGCAGCAACGCTCGTCTCACGCTTCGACATTCGGTGGCGAGAACAAGCGGAATCCGCGGCCGCGGCAGGCAGTGATTCGGCCTAAATACCCAGCGGAAAGCTCGATCGGTACGGGACAGATTTATGCCGCGGTGAGGAGGAGGTAGCATTCCCACGGAGGCAAATATGGCGGCGTGCTTCCAAGCTGGACCACTCGCTTCGGACTGGATTCCTCGTTGTTACTGCCTTTTTTATTGCGTTCACTGGTAATAAATGGCGCACCCATTTCTCGCTTGGTTTCACCTCGCCTATATGAAGACGTATGAGTAAAATATTTGCTTTATTTTTTATTTAGAGTGACGATTGTGCCCCTTCTAGGCTTAAGCGGAGCGTATGTTTGTTGACTGAAATAGGTACCCGTCCTAAAACTAGATGGCGCCACAAGGCTGAGCGTATCCTTCCGTGTGTGTTTGCATACGCTGAACCAAAAGTGGGAAATGTGAGAAGTGCTGTAGCGTGCCAAAGAATACCTGCATTTAGCGTACATGATAGTGCATACGATTATGGCTCGTAGACCGCGTCAATTGTTCTTTTCTAACCATATCTGTGTACGTCGCGAGCGCCGACGTTGCTACTAATTTCGCTCGCTGTCGCCGCCGAATGCCCGATTATGAACGAGCCATCAAGCTGTACTAAGGCTAAAAAGTGAAACGCAGCGTCGTCCGACCCCGTTGACGTGTTAACAGTGGAAACAAAACTACTTTCGCTGGTGTCGCCTCGACTGCCGGGAGCAGCGAGCTGGGAAAGACGAGTGTGGTGTAGTTGCCAGACTCGATGTGTGCGAATAGGCTAAAAAGTCCGTGGTCCACCGCCAGAAAAAATGCTCTCGCATTTCTCGCGCGATCCGGCCCGCGGACCATGCGCGGACCTCGCAGACCGGAAGCGACACCCCACGTGATCGCTAGCCCGCGGGCCAAAACAGGTCCGCGGTCCGTCGTCTGGATACACCTTTTACGAAGTCAGCCGTCCCGCTGCGCGCAAAGCCCACACGGGAGAGCGCATGAGTGGCCTCGCTTACTATCGCAGCATGCTTAACAGGACCGCGAGGGAACAGCGAGTACGCACATTTAGAGCGCGCTGGTAAGTACGCGATGATCACCCAGGCGCCCCCGTGTTCCCGCTAACCGCGATCGGGATAGTACAACGCGTATAGCGACCAAATGCATGCGCGTGGACAGGGGACCGCGTCTCCCTGTGCAGAGACCACTGGCGTGGGCGTCGCGGTACAGTTCCTCGCTGCCTGCTGGATGAAAGGCGGGCCTCCGCTGTCTGAACACCGAGTAAAATTTGCGTTCGGGCTAGCTGGTTCGTATACTTCGTAAGTTCGCAATCATAAGAGGGCAGCGCTAAAAACGGCACGGAACACAGGACGGGCGCCGACTACCAACTATCACTGTTTTGCCCATAACCTTATCGCTGAAGCAAAAAAGAAATGACGCCGCGTTAGAAGAGAGGACCAGGCGGGACAGGAACTGAAGTATACAGTAGAGATCGTAAGTACGTGTGGGCGGGTGTCAGTAAGGCACCACACTAAACTGGCAGGGGGACACCACACTGCGGACTCTCTCTCCTCCGCTTAATTTTATTCACAGAAATTGAACAGTGTGTGTACCGGAACGGAACAAGACGGAAGAAACAACGAGAGCGAAATAAAAACAGGGGGAGAAACACGAGTACGCGAGGGAGAAAAACCATACTCAGGTTCGTCCTTGCCAATAGAATGTTGCTGCAAGTTCAGAGCCCGTCCTGTCTACACGGCGGCCCCGAAGACGACAGCGGCCATGGAGATGACCGAAAGGCGCCTGCACCCTCCGTCGGCGAACTCACCAGCGGGACTCTTGTTCCACGTTGTGAGTCAACAGTCGCATTACGTTAATTGCAGTCCCGCCGCCTCGTTGCAGCAAACCGTTCCTAGAACCAGTGAATAACTAAATCGGAGGCTTAAGCTCCGCCGTATGACGCGATAGCGTAATGGGTCAATTCCCATGCATGCAGTAGGTGATTCTCTACTTCACATGCGTAGATCCCTGGTTGTCCTCACACCCGTCCAGGCGCAGTGGTGCAGCGGTTGAGCGATGCACCACTGCCACGCGATGGCAGGCGCTCCCAGCGGTGGGCCTTGTGCTGCCCAGGTTGCTCTTCTCGAGCGACCAATCATTAACTACCATCCGCCACGGTGTGCAGCTTTCTCACTATCAAGGTCACGTGACCTAGGTGGCCCACCTGTCTCCTAGGTTGCTCTCTCGGAGTAACCTGCCAGAGCCATGACAGCGATTTTTCGCTGACAACGCTGACGCCGGATGTTCTGGTGAACGGGGTCTTTAACGCTATCGCGCTGAAACAATTTTATAACAATAGCAAAAAAAAAATAGAAATGCAAGCTGAAACCGAAACTCGGTTGTTGGACTGGAGGCGGTGCTTTGCGAGACCCCGCGATGCCGGCACAAACTTTATCGGCGGAATCCTAGCCGGAGCTTTCGAGTGCCGAAACCAGTGACTGCGAGCTATGATCCCGTTCATAAAACGCCTGAAATGACCGATATGGAGCACGCCTTCTATTTTTTAGCTCAGCCAGCGCCTATCAACGGTCCGACAACGCACGAGGCGCAGCAAACGCAACGCCGCCCGTGCACGGAAAACGCCAGTGCATCGACGTCACAAAAGCGGCCAACATCAGAAGCGAGTTGCGAAGAAAGGAAATGCCGCACGATTGCACGATTCGGCGGGAATGGCGAGTTCAGAGGGTGCAACCTACACTAAAATCATCGCTGACATTTCCTAGACCTCGACAAAAACCCCGGAGTTGACCTTCCAGCTCCCAGCAATTCGCTTGCTGTAGGCACTCGGTCCCCGAGGCCAGATCTTTTGGCACCCTCCTTTATCGGGCTACAGCGATGATAAGCCGCCTGCATCAGTCAAGAGCCGCGCCCAAATGCAGTGAAACTCGCTTCACAGCCGTATATATCGGTCCGGCGAGCTGCTCGCAATAGCGGTCCTGGCTTCTTGCGTGATGTGCAAACACACGCACCCACCATGCGTACACACAAGCGGGGAGGGGGGAATCTTCCTGATAACGCCAACGACCACCACAAAAAGAAAGAGAGGTGGTTGACAGCCTCTCCCCTACGTGTTTCGCGCTGCACTCTTGAGCCTCGCAGGTAGAAGTTTCTTTTCCGTAAGCTTTCTGCAGAGGTTCGAAGAGCTGCTTTCAGGCTGCACACGGGCGTTTTACGCTTCCACCTGAGCGGGTAACACTGGAAACCTCTAGTACGCAACTTGCGCACAAGAGCCAATCAGACTTTTTCTCAACATGTGGCGCCCTCTGGGCAGTGGCGAAAATTCTTCTGCTGCTGGTCGAAAACAAACGCACGCGGGAGACGCAGACGCGCGATCTGGTTCGACGAGGCACCAACTGCGCCTGTGAAATGGCAAGTGTATGCTTGACAGCTGCCGCCACCTGTCGCGTGCGCCTGTCATTAACAGCAACTGAGCATGCGCAGTAGAAGCTGGTGGTTTGTTTTCCACCAGTGGAGCTGGAGGGGAGGCCTGCATGTGCAGAGTGGCCATGTGAAAAGGCGGATTAGCACCTCCTCCCCCCCCCCCCCCCTTCCTTTCCCCAGCTTAGAAAGAAACGAAAATGGGAGAGAGGGCTAGGCGAAAGATGGGGGAGATAAGGAATGTGCTATTCCGAAACTACGTGCTAGACGTGCCACGTGACAGCACTCTTCGCACCAAGGGGCCGACAATTTTCATCCCCCCACCCCCTTCACTGGCCGCGCGTTCGGTCGGATGTCCTATGCAGCGTTGTGGCGTGCACATCGGTGGCGCGGTGCGCGGTTTCATTCCCAGAGCGCACGACGAGAGTCAGGTCCGGTGAGGTAAGTTTCAAAAATCAAATGCGCGGGAAAATTCGCAGCTACGTGCTCAAGATAGACGTCGCAGTAGTACTTCATTCTCCTGTTTCCTTGGATCAGCAAAGCGGCCCTGCGAATAAAACAAGCAGAGTGGAGGCTGCTTCGCTCACACTGGCTTAAGATACCATTCAACAGTATATACTGATGCATACATACGCATAGAAACGTGTGTACTTAGTGATATGACTTTCTCTCTCTCCGGCTGGTGCATGCAAAGCAATCCGAAAAGCGTCCTCACCTGCTGTCGCTGTCTTGTGCTTATTGCGCCAAATCTGCCGTTTCCCGTTTGATTAAGGGGACCAGGGAAGGGACTTGGATCATACATACGCTCGGCTTCTAAGCGGATAAGCGCACTAAGCGACAGCTGCTCGCATTTTCGTTTCGGTTTGCACTGCGAATATGCGGCACAAATGAGCAGAAGCGTACTTTCTACTTGAATGTGCCGCTCTATGAACACTCTGCAGAGGCTTCCATGGAACCTTGATCCGCAGGTTACGCTTGCAAAGCTTAGGCGGTATCTTGAAAAACCAAAGGTACACATTCTCAATAATGCACCTTCTGCTACAAAGTATCGCGTTGCGAATGCAGTCGTCGCGGCGATTCCGCAGCATCCAGCCGTCGCTTACGTAACAATGAGAAATCGCACTGCAATATTTCAGATCTGTAAGCGCCGGAAACACTGCCTGCCCGGGCGATAAAATCGGCGCCATGCTTCCACGTTCTCGCGAAGCAGCGCGAAAGACGACACACGGCGCCAGCAGCACCAGTGGCGCCATCTGGAACAAAGCCCGGCGCACGCTCACTCGGTCCGAAGGACGCGCGTCGTATGCTGCAGTGCAGCCTTCAAGGTCGACGCCAATGTGGCAATGCCGGCTATATCTTAACGCCTTCGTTTAATCTCGCCTTATATGAATGCGGTCTTCGTTTAACTTGATCTTAAACGAATGCGGAAATTTGTTTGGCAGAGAAGTTAATGGGTCAGCCGCTGAATACTGATTCCATGGTGTTTTCAGATAAAATCATTGATGCGAACCGTGGCTGGTCGTCTGCATGGTTTACCCAATATAAAACATTGCCTGATGAGGAGGAATAACCAATCTGCGAGACGACAAGTTCGGAACAAAATATTCTTGGCCACGAAGAGATGGATAACCACGTTGACGCGCACTGCTGTTTCTGCCAACTATGGCACACTGAGGATATGACCGATATACCGGAAATAATTTAGGGCGAACTTATGAAGGCCGCAGAGTGCACCCATTCATTGGTGTCAATTTATAGAATTCACTCTTCTTAAGTTCGTCGAATTCGGAGCACAGCATGCATTTATGCTATATTATATAGGTCTTGTCTTCACCTTAGAAAAGAAAGTAAAAACATCTTGCGCAAATGTACAAGTAAAATTCCCAGACAAATGTTTTACAGCTAAGGAAATGCATGTTATTGCGCAAACTTCAAGATAGTACAGGAAAACAAACTCTTCGAACAGCGATTGCAAAAAAAAAAAACATTTTCAGAATTTCGGGTAGGTATTGTACTTTAGATGAATACTGATAAGCATTAAAGACGTGCTAGAAAATACTGCTGGTACAGAATTGGACGCAGTGGGAGGACTTGCCAAACACCAATGTGTCACAACCTAAACGAGAAATCCAAGAATATATCATTCGGGCAGCCAAGAGCACGAAAACTGTTTTATCCATGATTATGATGATTATGGCGCAAGGGCAGTTTATTGGCCATTGCTAACGTGTCGAAGGCTGGAAGTTTTACTGCCCAAACGTTAACACAGTTACATATTAATAAATCGAGGAGATCCCAAAGTCACAGACTGATCTGCTGCTGCTGCTTGACCTACTCTGCACAGGTGGGGTCAGTCGATCGGAATTCCCAGGAAGCTCAGTGAAGACAGACCTGGACAGGACAACCGCTGTTCCGTCCTCCCTTGAGCTTCCACATGATTCGCAATGGATTACCAACTAGCCCGAGAGACAACTATGCGGTCCGTCAGCTTTCACAAAAAAAAAGGGGGGGGGGGGCGCACACGCAGGTGACGAGTCGCCGTGAGTCCGCGCCGCAGCCGATAACGGGCCACTTGTGGTCGTTATTGCCCACTATCAGGCGACGCACCAATGGCGTCCCGAAGGCAGTCGTGTCACGCTAATCGAACCGGTGAACGGGCTTCCGAGGCAGCCTTGCGCCGGATGGCAGACGATGGGCAATATGTTCCACTCTCCACGGCTCTCCGGGGCCCCACGCACACGCTTACGTCACCTACAGGCACGTCTCGGCAAATTTTCAAGAGGTTCCCGCTAGGCGTCAACGACAGGGAGAAATTTGCGGGGACCAAGAGTGAAATTTTACATAGTAAAATCATGCCGAACTCCATTTTTCGGCCAAATAAGTTTAAGGCCCGCTCCCCCCAGCCGCCCCCTCCAGGAGTGACCCATATTTACGCCCCCGGTCGACGATGTGAACAGCTGCTTCGGAGACGGTGCCCAGCCGGAGGCATAGCAAACAACGAGGAAGGCGATCGAACGCACGCTTTGGCGCTATATCCTGTTCTTTTTCCGCCCCATCAAATGTCCACCGGTAGCGAACCACCGCTGTCGTCAGTCACGCCGCCAGCTCGGAGGGCTGTTGGTCCACAGTTCGAAACAGCACATCACCTGTTGCACTGCTGTTCTCCACGTGCATTGTGCAAACCAGCAAGTTCCGGCACCAGGTGGGGCTCGGTGGCACACGACCGCGAAATGAGCAGCACAGCTCCGACTTGAAAGACCACGGGCACAATGGGGTACAAAAGGAGGGGTACAAAACCGCGGCGTTCCGGCCAGGCGTCCAGCGAGCGAGGGTCCCGTCGCGCAGCTACAGCGAACTGCGGCCTTAACACCGACCGCCGTACACAAACATGCAGAGCTCGTCCACGAGAGGGCACTGGCCTTCGTACGATCGCTCCGCGAATGGACCGCGCGCGGCAGTTTTACGACGCAAACGCGCAAACACGACGTCGGCGCATGCGCACGTCAAGCTATGCATGTAATCAGTGGCCGTGTAATGCCAGGAACATCAGCGGGCCGTCTTTGAAGCCCCCAAATACCAGTTGACCCGAGTTGAGCGGCGGCTGGCGAGTGGGCAAAAGGTGGCGCCGCTCGTGGCAGACACGCTTAGGGCGCGCGACCTCTTGACCACGGCCCGGGGCGACCGGCCGTAAGAGGAGGAGGATGGGCACGGAAACCGTGCCTTGTTTCTCAGCGCCTCCAAGGCAGGCAGACCACGGGGCGCAGTGGAAGCTCGCACCTACACGGACACAAAAGGACGGAGGAGTGGCCGCTCCCATTCACAGGGGAGAACCGGCTGCGTCGGCGGCCGGGTCAGCAGCGGGCGCGGCTCCTCCCTCGGTGGGAGCGGAGCAGCGGCGATTGTCTTCTCCCCTGGCCGGCCTTTGAGACCAAGTTCGGGCCCCGCCTGGCCGCACGCGCCGCGTCGAGCGCTCAACCTGCCGAGCGCGCGTACGTGCTATGCAGCGGCGTGTGCAGCACCTGCCCACTAAACTTCCAGGAACATGACAGGCACAAAAGAAAGCCGAGATTTTTCGCATCCAAATAAGCTTGAAGTCACCTACAGACGGGTCAAGTAACACACCTGCGCGCCTCACTCTCTCTGCGCATATTGTGTCTGACCGAGAGGGTTCTTCACTTGGACCCCACTTAAGGACACACGGGGTTCACATGCTGCCGCTGGGACTCGTCGTACCAAATACGCCAGGAGGATGGGATCGCGCCCTGCCCACCCAGCCAGGTGGGTGATCCCGGCAGTTAACGACGTCCTAGCCAAGATGTCAGGGAACGGACTCGGCCGGGACACGCAACGCAGAGAACGTGTAACCGAAGGTCCGGGAGGCAGAGCAGATCCCGAGGAGGAATGGTGGGGACACAGGGAGTTAGGGAATCACCGGAGCAGGGCATGGCCACGGCTGCCGCCGCACAGGGTCAACAATGGGAGATAAACGGGGGGACCTTTGTTCTGCACGTGGCTCATAATTCACGCGCCACTTCGTCCAGCAGGGCCGCGGTTCTTCGGATATAAATGCAGTGCGAAGAAAGCACGTTCACACGACACAAGGCGCACACAGACAGACGGACGCCGTCCACACGTGTGCGTATTCTATCACGTGAGCGTGCTAGCTGCTCTGCACTTATATGAGAAGAATCTAAGCAACTCGCCGAATGGCTTCCCTTACTTCGGTATGGCGATTTTTTTTAAGCTTCGAAAAAATCCACCATGGCGCAAATAACTTCACACAAACAAAAGAGAACGGACAGGCGCCAACTTCCAACTGTTTATTGCACAGCCAAACCACATAGATTTATAGCCTCAGGATACGTCCACTTTTTCACTCCCCGTGCCTTATCACAGCCGTAACATATCACCTCGCATTATCGTATATGCCAAGGTGGATTTTTTCTAAGCTTCAAAAAAAAAATGCTAAGCCAACCAGCCCAGCAACATGCCTTACCGAGCGGTATTGCGACTACAAAGCAAAACGAAGCACACAGCAGCGTGCCAGAGAGGAACGCGCACCATCCGAGCTGCACGCGAATGTGCTACGGGTCTCACTCGACACGGGAGCGGGATGTCCTTCGAGGCACGAGAAGAGCAGACTCGCGGTGCTGCGTGCTGCTCACTCAGACCGCGAAAACAACGCCGCACGAAGGGGCGGGGCCATCTTTTTGGAGTCTGTGGCCACACCCAGCTTTAATACATGCCCGAGCGAGGCCACACCTAGCTTCAGCGACGCATTCAAGTCGCAAAGGAGTCGTCTTTCGGCCCGCGTGTTGGTCGGTTAGGACTGCGTTCGCTTACAGCGGTCCTTTCGCCACCCCTGGATGTTGGTGCCAGCGGACGCAGCCTCGTCCCGCTTGCTGGCAAACCGACAGCTCTTCCAGACCTCCGGGAGCATCCAGGCCCGCAAGCGGAAAGCGTGCCGATGAACCGCAGTGCTGCTGCAACCACGGCAAGCTGCTCCGTTACGTGCAGCAGCACTCCGGGAGGCAGCAACAACAAGAAAAGGAAAAACAGCAGCGAAAGGGCGACCCCGACGGCGCTCGGTAACCGGAGAAGATGACGGCGACGACGAGGCCACCGGCGACGGGGCGACGCGGAATAGACAGAAGAATAAGGACAAAGCGGCGGCTCACGCGGCCGAAGGACAGTTTCGGGCCGGCTGCCAAGCGTACACACGGCGGCAACGACCCACCGCCGACGACGACGAGGGGAGTGTGGGGTATACCGCTAGGCGCGCGCTGGAAGCGGTCCAAGTCGACGGCGCCCGCGAAGGCGGCCACCGGAGGAAGCCCCCATACTCGACGGGCAGCCGGCGCACACCCGCGCAGCCAAGACGGAAGCCGCGCGGTGGTCCATCTCCACCGCCATCCGCAAACACGGCGTCCACACCGGGAGTGCGCGTGGGCCGCCGGACGGCAGCCAAGGCCACGACGAGGACCAAACAAGGAAGGGGCAGCGGTGCACGCGCGTTCACCAAGCGTCGACACTCGCGGATTGCATCCCCGGCCGTGACCGACGGCGACGACCTGAGACGCGGAGAGTGGGCGAAAAGAGCCGAGACTACGGGGTCGAAGGTGCAGGGAAACTCTGGCCAACGTATATCTGGAGACTTCGGCCCTGCCCAGTCCAGCCGATCCAGCACTCGGGCCCATTGGGCGACCTCGCTCTGTGCGCGTCCGGCGTGAACCGTTCGCAGGGATGGGAAGGAAAGACGCGGAGGCGTACCGCGCCCACCTTCACCCCACACACACACACACACGAAAGCAAGGGCCAGATGCCAAACTGCCAAAGAGCCACCGCAGGCAGCGTCCCGTTCTCGCGCTATGGGCTACGCTGGTCACGTGACACATTCTCGAAAGCGTCCACTCCAACGGACGACATGGAGGCAGTTTCTCCCATCGATACAAGGCTCTCCAAACCCTGTAAATGGCCAGGCACCGAAAACGGCGGGCAAAAGTTATGAACTTCCAGGATCTCATCACTGAGGGTCCCCCCCCCCCCCCCCCCCTTCATTGCGAAAGTAAACAAGCTGGGAGATTTGTCTTTAAGGTAAATCTGATTTCCGAATGCCAAAGGACGAACGATAAAAAAGCGCGCAAATGCCCAGGTGCACACAACAAATAACGACCTCAATCTCCCGCCACTTTTAGGCTGTTTTGCCTGCATGATTAGCTTATGCATGAATTCCATCTTTCTCTTTGCGTTGACAAATATGTCGCAGAAGACCGTTACGTCAAGTGTGCTACCATTTCAAGTACTAATGCGCGCAGAAATGAAAATTGTTGGCAATTTGTTTACATGCTCTATCAGGGGTGATACGCTGTGCGTTCCTGAGAAACAATGATTTCAGCCGATGTTTAAAACGCGCTACTCAGAGCGTCGCATGGAGAAGGGTTTTTGGGGGGAGAAAGTCACGGTCACTACCATGGTCACTATACTGCCAAACAAACTCCCGCCCTTTTCGTCCTCACCAGGGGCGAAAAAGTGAGAGCGATAGCTACGCCATCCGCACCCCTCCCACTCTCGCAGAGAGAGCCAACTGCACGTCAAGAAACGAGAGAGAGGATCACACGATCCCAGATATGGCAAGCAGCCGCTGAACGGAGCAAGGAGATTGCTACGCTCTCACTGGTCGCAAGGCGACCGCGTGGTCTTCAAGTTGCGACGTCAGCGAGTCGCTTGATCAACGATGACGACCACCTTACCTGTCGCTGTAAACTCATATCACGAGTAGTGCGCACCACACGCGAACAACGCCGGAGACAAGCGTACTTTCGTCCCAATCTCAACTGGCGCGGTTCCTATACTGAGTGGGATTAATGCACAGAGAAGCCCTTCGAGCAGCGGTCTCGTACACGCGGCCTGCTCACACCACACCACCAGCAGCTTGCTCATCGCCTCTCCAGAGACAACGGCTAAACATGCTCTCTGTGCAGGGCGAGGGGCACTACTCTGCCACCTTCGCACTATCGTCACCATTTGGATTTGAAGCAGCGCAAGCACGTACGTTGTCGTAGGCGTAATCAAGGGCTATCCCCTTTTTCGTCCTGCTAGTGCGGCGAGATAAAATTGATACACCTGCCTTTGAGACGCACGACCTCGACGCTCCTAGAGGAGGGAGGCACCTGCAGGCCGACGCGAAGTGGCCAACGCCAAAGACGTCAAGCTGCACGAGGGATGATCGGTACAACAGGCGCCGACGGAAAAGGCCGCCGCGCCCTCCAAGGCGACTCGCTCGGTGCAGGCGCGACCGGTTGTCCGCTTTCCGCCTCGCGCCACAGAATGCGCGAGTCGAAAAGGCTTCGCTAAGCCACCGCCGTGGGGGCCCCGGGATTAGCCCCCACCGCACTCGAAGCGAAAAAAGTAAGGAGAAAGCACAAACCGAACGCGACCCTCACAACCAATTTCGCCAGATTCAAACTCGCAGTTTCCGCAGAAAAAAGGACAATCTAGCGTGCTTAGATTAAATACGATTTTGGTGCGCTCGCACTTCGGTTTTCGGCTCGAAGTTCAGTTTAAGAGGGAAACGAGGTAGCGGTGTGTTCTCGAACCATGGATTGAACCTGATGAAGCCGACAGCGCGCGAGCATGTTAAACGCGGGAACGGCTGCGGCGATGACGTAGTGATCTTCCAGGGTTGTTTTGCCATAAAGTGTTTTGCGTAGCTCGCCATTAAAGCGTGCTGCAGGTGGGCCACCTGCCAGCGGCTTCGGACAGCCAAACACCGGCGAAATCTCAAGTTTTTTTGGGGGGGAGGGGGGTTACTTAAAACGCCGCCAGTTAGGACTGCCGGTCGCAAATGTAGCCGGAAGCGCGCACTATGAATACCTTCTCCAAAAACCTGCACATCTCGACCGCTGGGACTTTGTGGCACGGCAGAGCTCTTGCACGCCACTGTGGCGGACGCCCGATGCATACTTCGAGCTGTCTTCGGAATACTTATTTTTCTTTTTTTTCCCAGGAAAGGGAGCAGAAACCATAATTTCTCGACACCTCAACCACGCCGTGAGGGAGGGGATGAAGGGAAAGAATTAAAGAAAGAGGTGCCGTAGTGGATGCTTCGGTAAATACTTTCGGCCACCTGGGGATCTTTAACGTGCACTGACATCACACAGCACACGGGCGCCTTTTGCGATTCGCCTTCAACTAAACGCGGCCGGGATGGAACCTGATTGCCGGCGCAACGCGAACTGCAGAAAATAGCACTCGGAGCGAGATGAAACCGTGCCCCGGAGAGGTTCACGAATTACGTCATCCAGAGCCCGAAAAGAAGGCGAACAAAAGGCCATTCTCACGACCGGCCCAGTATAATGGCACCTAAATCCGTGACGTCACGAATGCACGCTCGCCCCATTACCAGTTCCCCGGCTGAAACTAGCAGCAACAAGCAAACAGTGGGCAAGGTACCCCACCATTCGACTGCACAAGAGAAAAGAAATTTCCACAACGCCCTCTGCACGAAAATACGCACTCTCCAGAAGAGTCCAGGGCAGGTCCACAGTGTTTGGTGCGCAACGATCTTTAGAAAAATCATACGACACTCCGAAATCAACAACAACGAAACACGTTTTTTATTATTTTCGAACGTCGGCAGAATATTTGGCGGTGCTCCGAAGCGCAAAGTTCTCGGCGCGTTCTGAATGTGCGAAAACAGCGGACACATCTAGGCCACGTGTTCTCGCCCCCATCGGTCCACTGGCATCATTCCACACTGCGCCAAGACAGCGTGGGACGCACTCCGCTTTTTTTTTTTTTATCACGTTCAGGAAAACGTGACGTTCGACACTGCAACCGAGGCTTAATATTAGAAATGGCGTGCGCAAAAAAAAAGCATTCTTGGTTTCCTCTAAAAAGAAGTACGACCGCAAGATCTTACAAAACGAAATTATACGTTTCTGCTTCTCCGATGACTCGTCAGCCTCCGCTCTGTTTACAACTCGGTCTGGAAAGCCAACTGTCTCTAACGTGCCTCCAGTCGCGACAACGCTGCCGGCGAAACGCAAACAACTGTCGCTGTAGTTTTGTGACTGCCACCGGTGGGGGCGTCGCTCCCTTGTGTGGGGCAGACTGAACGACCGGAGAAGTGCGACAGTTGCGCAAAATGCACTTCGACGTCCCCCGAGAATTCACCGTCACAACACCGCGGGCGACTCGGCAGCAAACACGCGATGTCGGGCCACTGGCCCGCCGCAGCAGCGCCACATCTCGTTCGGCTGTTGAGGAATGCGAAGCCGTGCCGCGTTCGCTGCCCTTTCATTTCGTTCCCTTCCGCTTTGATGCCCGCGTACGGCACTTACGCAGAAACCCAGAGCTCACGAATGAGGAATGCTGCGGGCAAGTTTATTCCCATGCAGTAACCGCAGTCTATTACTCCAATGCACACCGCGCCGAATCAGTTGCGCGATCACCGATGTGCGTCGTTTCCCCGTTTGCTGCGCAGGTATGTACGCGCTAACCTTTACCGCAATTACCGCCCCTTGACGCGTGTCCCGCACGCCTACGTAACTGCTGCGGCCGCACGACAAGGGCGTTCGATTCGCCGCCCTTGTCCGAACAATCTCCCCGATACGCCTGCGGCACAGGCCGGCCGTGCTAGCACTATTCCCCTTTATTCTGCACGCCACTTGTCTTTGTTTTCCTCTCAATGTTTTCATTTCGTTGGTGTTGTGGACTCGCACTTTGGTTCTGCTAAAGTCTTAGCTTCCATTTTGCTGAAGTAAACCAATTCCTCAATGGAGCATTTCACGCTCAGCGAACAAATAAACGCGCACTCTTGCAAAGTACCACGTACGAAGTGTAACAATACAATATAAATATGAGCTATTTAGGTGCCCGTGCGACCCCCCGCTATAGCCGCGAACGGCACCGCGGTGACATCGGCACCACGGCGGAGGAGGCGGCATTGGGATCGAAGCCCCCTCCATAAAACTGAGCAATTTTTTTTTCCACAGACGTTAGACAATCGGCGAAAGTTTCCCAAGTTGTTTCGTACACCATTTCATATATGCAATGTCTGCTGAACTGACCGACCAGCTGATCCCGCATAACGCGCTGATGGCGAACCTAAGCGACAAAACCGTCATGACAGTGCACGGTGTCGGACAACACTTTCACATTCTGTCCCATGCAATAAGTTCACAAAGGTTGTTTGAGTTGCATAATGTACACCACAACGTTATGCCGCGTGCTTGATGGGCTGTGTATTCGCCAGTTGGCCTCTGCATTTTATTGCAATGCAAATGATACACGGATAAAGCTCAACAATGAAGTGGCAAATACCCCTCAAAGGGCGCCCCCCAGACAACGGCGTCGACCGATTGTCATGATGTCACACAGCCAATCCGTGGTTAATCCCCTTGCACCTGCCAACCCCTTGCGATGCCACGCTAGCAGGTCAAGACAAGGACTTCATTTGCAGGAGGGTGGGGCCCCTCTGAGGGTTATTTGCCGCTTCGTTCTCGAGCTGTAGCCGACTCGCGGTTTCCATTGATCCCGCAGCCACTCAAGCAAACATTTGCCTTTGAGAGGCCCGTAGGGCGTACTCTTGCACTATAGTGAACTACTTGTACAGGCGAAGGGTAAAAGATATGATGATAATGATAATGGTCCTCCGGGGCGCCCTGCACGGTACGCTCCTGTGAGCATACTGCACGGTGGACAGCACAGCAAATCACTTCACGCGTGCCGCCCACATTAGCTGACGAAAGCTTCGATCCCCTTCCTGGCATTCTGTACATCTGGCGTGCGCCCAAGGTAACGCTGTCACGTGACGGTGACAAATGCCTCCGATGATGCAGCCTAGCAGACTGAAAGGCAGGCTGGCTTCCTTGCAACTTCACGCTTATTGGGCGAACGCGCTCCCCCATCTCGAGCATTTTAAAAATGCTCGGTGGCGACGATAGGCTGACGAGTGCGCCTGGCTGTCATCATAGACACAATTACCTGCGGCTGTCCGCAGCGCTCTACTAAAACACGACGCTCAAATTCCGGGACAAGGCCGTATGTACGGTGTTGACCCCGTGTGGCGAAAATGATGCACGAAACACGAACGACGCGGGCTAGCGCCCGTGTGTCATTTCGCTGCCTATTTTGGGCCGATCAGCCAACGCCACCATTGACCAGCCAACCAGCCTGACCAGCGTGTACGTCGCCGCGTCTCGAATGTCGTGTAAACAGCCCCGCGTGATCGCGACCCTTCCTGAACAAGCCAGTCGCCAATATGGGCCTAACGGAGCACGCGGATTCAGTGGAGTGGGGAACCACTCTTTGTGGTGCACTGCCAGCGATTCACATGTGCTCCTCCATTCAATGCATCGTGCAAAAATTGGAGGGGACACTTAAGGGTATGACGTGATAGTGTAATAAGTTAATTCCCCTATATGCAGAATGTAATTCTCTACTTTACATTCATAGATCCCTGGAAGTTCTCATACCCCTCCTGGTGCAATGGTGCAACAGTTGAGAGATGCGCCACTGCCCTGCTATGGCAGGTGCTCCCAGCGGTGGCATTGTGTAGCCGGGGTTGCTCTTCCCGAGCGAGAAATCAATTTAACTTCCACCTGCCATGGTGGGCAGTGTGCTCACTATCCAGTCGGCAGGTTGTGATGACATCGCAAGGTCAAGCGACCTAGGTGGCCCACCTGCCTGTTTGGTTTCTCTCTGGGGACCACCTACCAGAGTCATGCCCATGATCCGGCGACACCGCATTTTCTGGTGAGCGGGGCCTTTAACACTATCGCATTAAAATCTTGAAGCGATGCAGCCGACAAATGGCACAAGTGATACAAGAGAGGGCATTTGCATTTCTACAAACACCAAAAATAGGTAAGATCGTCCCAGTCCCAAAATATGGTTAATCTTTTTCATGTAAAAACTACCGCCCCATTTCCCTCACAACCATTTGTTCAAAACTAATGGAACATGTTATTTATTCTTACGTCATTAAATTTCTAGTCTCAGTCAACTTTTTTCACCCTAACCAACATGGTTTCTTAAAAGGACTTTCCTGTGATTCCCAATTAGCCCTTTTCATCAATGATCTTAGTTCGCATCTTGACTTAAATATTCCTCTTGACATGCTGTTCCTTGATTTTGAAAAAGCCTTCGATAAAGTACCACACAAAAGATTACTACTAAAACTCTCGCGTCTGAACCTTAATCATTTAGTGATGAACTGGCTTCAAAATTTTCTGACTAACAGAGAGCAATTCATCTACGCTAACAAATCGTCGTCCCCTCGTTCTCCGGTTAATTAAGGTGTTCCTCAAGGCACAGTGCTCGGACTCTTGCTTTTTCTCATTTAAATGAACGATCTTCCTTCCAACGTTACCTCTAACATCCGATTATTTGCAGATGATTGCGTAATTTACCGCCCGATTTCTACAAGCACTGACGACGACACCCTTCAACAAGATTTAAACTGAATTGAAACTTGGTGCAAGCATTGGTTAATGTCCCTTAATATCGCTAAAACATGTATGATCTCTTCCTATCGCAGGCAATCTCACATTCCCTCTAAATATGTTCTTTTTGGTTCAGAAGTGTGTTTCATTCTTACGTGTAAGTATTTGGGCATTACTTTAACTCATACCCTAACATAGTCTTCACATATAACGAACATCGCTAATGATGCTAACCGCACCCTTGGCTTCCTACGTCGAAATCTTCGTTTTGCTACCCTTCCATCTAATTATTACTTTACCAAACTTTCGTCCAACCTAAACTAGAATTTGCTTCAGCAGTGTGGGACCCTCCTCAGTCCAACCTCTCAGTAACGCTTGAAAAAATACAAAATTGCGCTATCTGCTTTATTTACTGTGATCATTCATATTATACTAGTGTGTCTTCTCTAAAATCTAGAGCCTCTTTGTCTAGTCTTGAAACAAGAAGAAAAATATCTCGGTTATGCTTGTTCCATAAGTTTTATCATTCATCTTTAGGAGCATCAATCATATCAGCAGCAACATAGCCTCTCTAGCCACATTCACCACAGCAAGACCGTGTACCCTCCCCCTGCAAGAACTCCCATCTCATTTCTGATCTTTTTTTGTCAGATCATCTCAGGACTGGAACGGTCTGCCGCCAGAAGCCATACACCTTACCAACCCCATAAAATTCAAGAAAAAGATTGTGGCCATCATCTTGTAGTCTGTCATGCCCATCCCTCATGTATTGCCCCATATCTGGGGTCTTTGAGGTAATAAATAAATAAATAAACACCACCTCCACATTCCCGGCCCCTGCATTTAAAATAAATCATTTGTCTATCAAGCCGATACCAGGCTTCCATTCTCCCCCTCTTTACATTTTTTTACCTTGTTCAGACGCCGTGTGCCAGTTCTGTTCCCACATTAAAAAAAAAGTTTTCTCTGGCTAAATGGTCTGTGCAGGCCTAAACAAAGCCAACGAACTCTGTAGTGCGAAACACCTACTGTTAACTTTCAGCAGACATATACCAAGTTTTGCACATAGCATCATATATGGTGGGAAATAGCAACACCGAAGCGCCAAGATTTGTCAAATAGTCACCGGAGTCACCCAAATAGTCATATCTCCACCAATTATAATAGAGAAAATCAAAGAGGGTAGATAGCCGTAGTCTTTATTAAAATGTTGCTGTTCCAATAGACCGGCATTCCTGAGAGAGAGAGAGCACGAGTCTAGGACCGGTGCTCATCTTCCTCTTTTTTTGATGCTGGCCAAAAGTGCTTGAAACACAAAGTGTTTCTGATACAAACATATATGTTCTCTGGGATGCACATGACAGCAAAAAACCACAATGCAAGGTTATCACAAAGTGTGCGAGAAAATCTGTTCGCATGGCTATGGCAAAGGACGTGCTGCGCAGCTCATTCTTCAAGAAACATTAATCACTGCATTTACTGGCTGCAGAAGAAAAGCCCCTCAGTTGCGATTTGAAGTCAGCTAAATTCACCCGAAATAAAGAAATCGCTACCAGCTGTAGCACTTCCTCAGAAAAAGCTGAGAGCTCTCTGCGTGCACAACTGTACACACCATACCTGAAAAAGTTAGGGTAGTACTTTATATATAATGTGTGCACTGACAGCACTGATATATTCAGTTGCCAGAAGCACGTATGCGTGTCTCATCTATTCGCCCTGTTTTGTGTGCTGTAGTAGCATCCAAAGAGCACATACAAGGTAACCAACCTCAGCACCATGTAGCACTCTTAAAAAAAATTGCATTTTATTCCCTTACCCACTGCCTTTAGTCTGGATTAAAGTTGATTTCCATACCATCATCTAAGTACCTTTGTACTAGTTTTTAACAAGACATGCCCAGTAATGCGATATCTGGTGTTCCTTTAGTTGGATCCGGCCTTATTTAACAAGACATCTCATGACTTTACTGTTTTCTGTTGGCCTTTTTTGTGAATTTTTCTTGCGCAGTGTGCCAGGGACGACATCCTGAGGTGCATGTGCGACCGACTAATAAAGGTTGCTGTAATATTAGGTGCCCTGCTCATAGCATGTGATTTCGTCCCCATGAATAAAAAGTTGGAAGTCTGTGCCTGTGGTGCTGTTTTCATTTTCTTTGCTCTCCTATCCTCATCTTGTTTACACTACTTTAACCTCCCTTGACATAAACCAACAAGCCTGCAAAAATATTTTGATACACCAAAACATTCTCTGCAGTGTAATTGTCTTACATACAGGTTACACGGAGAGATTGCTCTTTATCAAATTTTATTCTGGGTCTCAATTTCCTTCTGGGTTCACAGTGTAGCCTAGTAACATAACATAATGAACGACCCACAGTTCTGCTACTGCTACGACTACTAGCGTTGCTTACCCAAGGAACTGCCAAGGCCTATTTTTTCTCTCCAAATTCGAGCACTCCAATGAAACTGCCAGACTTGCATGCTGTTTCCATTTCATTAGCTACGATCAGCCAGACCTGAAGAAGCCCTTCCTTTCATGCAATCAATCATTTACAGTCAATCAACTGGTTAAGTATGGGTTAAATCCAGCAAGCAGAGTTTGCCGATGTCAATGAAAGGAGATGCTTGTGCAAGAAAATCATCGAATACATTTTACAACTGTCCCGTTGTGTCTGCCCCTGCATGCCTAAAGCCTTTTATATTATGGCAGATCACTGATAGGCTCCACTCTGAAAACATCCAGTTCTGAAGAGAGCACAGACAGGCACAGATTCCTGGCAGGACAAGGTAAACAGACGCGCTCCCTGCAAACACGCAAGAAACTCTGTTCAGATTCTTGATATGTATTCTCTCTGTAGTGAACATGGGTCCAACGTGACATTGCAAGCATTCCAGAATGGCTTTAACGTGCCGGTGCTGTAACCATTTGAAGAGACTGCTGGAAACGGCATCAACAGCTACACGTGTGTTTGCTTTGCTTTCTTGATTGTTTGCCCTCTTTATATTCCTTGCTTCCTGTGAATAAACCTTTAGCTGCGAGTTAGCGCTAGTCCTGTTTCCTTTCTTTGCTGTCCTCGTCTTTTGCGCTATTCTCCCAGAAGTATGTCTCACCAACTCGCCCGTCTTGCCATCGTGTTGAAGGTCACATAACTGCATCTTATAGCCCAGAGTGAAATCTGCAGAGTGTGGACTGCGTCTGGGTCTTTGCTGCCAAAGGGCATAGGGACCTCAACGGTACCACTGCTCAGTATACATTTTGTGCACATGGGACAAATGCTGCTAGCTGGTCCCTGGCATCCCAAGTCACACCAGAGTGATAGTGGCTCTTTATTTATTTACAGTACACAATGTAGAAATTGGTTGACTAAGACATGCATTTAGTTGAATCTCTGTACGGCACAATATTTAGGACAAAGCAAGCTCATTGAAAACTGCAGGGATATTCGTGGACGAAAGTGTGCGTGTGTGTGTGTGTGGGGGGGGGGGGGGGGGGTTCCGCTAGCTGGCGATGGCACCGCATTGCCCCCTTACAGTACAAAAAAGTACACATTTGAGCCAAGGAGGAGGTGCGGGTTCTCATCTTGTAATCATTATTTTTCCTGCCACCCTCCCGTGCATAAGTTGAGAGACAAAAGGAAGACTATCATTTTTTAACCTCCAATAACTCTGGTGCTACATAAGCTAGAGCAGAAATATTTGCGGGAGGATGATTCGATAGCAATCAATTTCTCGGTTTTCTTGCTCCCGGTGCAGACCATTTCAAGGACCCTTTGAGATACCCAACAGTGACTCTGGTTACTCCTTGTCTTGGAGGTCGACAAAAAACGTGCAAGATCTGACACATCACTTCGTAAATGGCACGTCATTCGGCTATACGACTTCTTCTGGGAATACTGTGTAAATGATATATCACTTGAGAAAACAATAAGCCGCTCGCAGGCAGACAAAGAACCAAGGGCGAGTCAGGCCACCGGCGTTCTCAACTCATGCAGCGACTTCATATGCGTCCACCCATGGGCGGCAGACTGTGCACTGACGAAGGGCCACCAGGAGAGAGGCCACATCCCAGCGTCGGCGGCCGGCCGGCAACACCACTTCGACGCGGCCGGCCGCACACTCTTCCCGAGTCGACGAACTGTCGACGTCCCCAACGCTGGCGAGCCCGCGCACACTTCCTCGTCGACCTTATCGCTTGACCAGCGGCGGCCAGCGCGGAAAAAACGGCCGGCTGCTCGCTTCGCCCTTCCCCTTCCTCCTCCTCTCCCTGCCACTTCCGCCTCTGCTGTCGTGAGTCGCTCAAGCCCCCCCGCACGACACGACAGACCGCGGATCACCTGTGCGCCGCAGTGGCTGTCAAGCCACGGTCGCGGCTGAAATGGCCTCCGCCCACACGCTCGACCTTCCAAACTCGCCTCGGGCGCATCGAGCAGCGCGAACGCTGTGGTGTCCAAATGTGGCGTCGAGGGCGAACAAACAACCCACTCGAGTCAACACGTTAATACTTCTGCCGAGGAAGCAGACGACGACGAAAATCGCTGCTGCCGCGGCCTAGAAGGCAAACCTGGGCAACGGCCCACTTTTGCAGTGGTAGTAGCGGTAGCTGCCGGCGCGACGGCAGACGAAAATCCCGACGACGCCCGCGTGTGAATCACTCCGCCCGTTCTCCGTCTAAACAGCCAGGCCCGGTCCTCGCATTTGCAATGCACTTATTCAGATTCCGACGCTCGCGCCTTCGGAACGTGATGTGCGTACGCGCGCGAGGGCGGGCTTCAAAAAAATGCGCCAACGAAAAACGAAGCGCGCAGGGTGAAACGGAAAACCAAGAACACGTCCCCAGCATGCGCCAACGTGCTGCTACACAGCGCTCCCAGCCCGCGCAGCTAAAGGCTGCACACGCATCTCGCACCCACCACAGCAACACCCCAAGGGTAGGCGAGAAACAACACACGTGAACCTGAGAAGAAATAAAGGGGTGGGAGAGGGGACCCGCGGGGCAGGCAACGCACCAAAAGCGCGCCCTGATAGGTCTGCATTGTTCCCGAGGTGACTGCTTTTGTTGCCCAACGCACGCAGGGCGCTGAGCGTTGGGAAAGGAGTCGAAACGCAATGACCTGTGTCCATATGACCCCGCCGACGAGGTAGAGGGTTTATCCTCCGTTCCCGATCACAGCACCTCGACGGCACACGGTGACTGACCGTCCGGTCCCTGGCTTTGACACGGAGAGCAATGTCATGCGGCGCATCGTTTAGTCGGGGCTCGCTTGCTTGCTTGCTTCCGCGCAATAAATCCTCGAACAGTCAGCCTCGCACCTCGGCCACGAAGGAAAAGCGAAATCTGCCGCGAGGAACTGCACGCCAATGCGTCCATTTCCAAGAGAGCCAAAAAAAACCTGCCATGGTCTAGGAAGAATATCCGCGCTTAACGCGCGCGTCCAATACTTGCCTTTTTTTTTCTTTTTTTACCTTGAGCGCTCACTTCAAAAGCGTGATCATGCCCACCAGAAACAAACATAAAGAAAAGGAGTCTCTGCTGGCAGTGTTCCGAGTGGAACGCAACCAATCGCGGAGGAAATGGAAATCACTCCGCAGGGGCTTCTTCAGCTGCCCCTTGCGTTGCCGCCCGGCCGTCCGGCAACCGATAGACCACGGCCGCTCGACAGCGCTCGTTCGACTGGTTTACGAGCCGTATTCTTTCGCGATCTGCGCTGAACCCACGGGGGCCACAATCTTCAAAAACGGAGGCCGAGCGGCCTGCAGTGGTCAAACACAAACCGGTTAACCCCTAGACAGTCTTTGTTCAAGCAAAATCCGAACACTTTCTGTAGCTTTCGCAGATCCTTTTTACACAGCAGCCCTGCTCATCATCGCCGCACAGTGGATCGTAACAGCGGAGGGGGAGGAAGACAACATCGAATAAAAAAGAAAGGTAGCACGCGCACAGACAACCATCGACGCCCCATCACCTGTTCCCTCAATTCGGATGGCAGGAAGACGCGTTTTGAGGGCATCAGGCAGTCGCACTTACCCTTGCTGCTGTCAGGTATCCGACACTGTCGAGGTGCAGCGGTTAGGAAACACCCACGACGACATCAAGCATTTCGGACGGCTCTCGGGCACTTTGAAAGCTGGCAAACGCCGCACACAAGCGATCACCGAGTAACCAGCGAGCGCGGCTCAGCCGACAGCGTTATGCGGTCCGTCCGCAACTTTCTCGACGGCCATCGCTAACGAAATAGTCCTGAGAGACGATGTTCCGATTGGGCGGTCGCAGTATATAAGTGAATTTCAGATGCACCATTAATGTTAAATGTTGCGTTTTCAGCGGTTTAATACCGTGACGATGCAAACACAGAACTAATGCACGCCTGTAAACAAAGCGCTCTGTGACGTTCACTTTGTGTCACTCCGCCGACCAAAACAAGATTGGATTGGCATGACTTGGCAGCGTCTGGATTCAAGTTTTGGCTTTTTCTAGTTTTTGTTTCTCGTCAGTATGGTGGCTAGAAGGGGTAGGTGACGCGACCGGGAGGCGAGCGCCGCGCTTCCATTTCATGCCATGCGTAGGTGGCGCTGCTGTCCGTAGTGCGATGCGGCGAGCGCGCTGCGCGCAGGAAAGGCTGGCTGCGCCGGGTTCGCCGCGCGTGCAGAAAGCTGGATTTTTTTTTTTTTCGCGTTCACGCTGGATGCACCCGCGCAGATTGGTCTGAAACTGAGGTGAAGACTTTACAGCCTACAGTGATCATCAGTCTGCGTACGCTTTTAGCTCGTGAAAGCGCTCACTATAGAGAGTAATCTTGCGAGTCTCACACGATCTCGCAACTCTCAATAAAGGAGCGCCACAGAAATAAGCAGTCCTGCGCAAGCAAACCAGCACGTGAATATGACTTTTATTACACACTACGTTCAGGAACTTATCACGGAGGCATACTGCACAAATGGGAAACTATAAAAGTGACTCGATCGTTAAAAAATAGAAAGCTTAGAGGGTAAGGATATCATGTATCACATAGACTTACTGCACGTAACAGAAAAAATAAAGTGACTCGTTGAAAAATAGCTTAGACCATCGTCAGGAACATCATGTATCACAGAAACATACTGCACATGTACATTATGACTGAAACTATAAAAGTCGTTAAATAAAAAGTGGAAAGCTTAGAAGGCACACTTCAGAGCACTCGTCGAAGTTTTAACATTTCCATTCGCTCCCGCGTTTCGTCCCGTTTTGCGTTCTGAGATTTCACGTAGAAATGAAGCCTTGTGAGCACATAAAACTTGATGATTCTGTTTGTGAGTGCTGTTTTGTGTTCTGGGCAGCCTACAAGATTCAACTTTGTAAGCTGAAGAAAAGATACCAAGTCCATTAGGCTGTCGCTTCTTACTTGCTTCACACTGAAGCAGTGGGTGAATGTGTTTTCTAGTGACGTCACTAGTGCGTTCAGCTGGTCAGATGGATATAAAAGTCCTCCTCTGTCAACAGCTGCCGTGAGGGCTGCTTCAGCTGGCGGACTACCACCCTTATTCTGCAGAAGCTCCTGGCAGCACTCAGCACACTTTGTGGTCGCAATGCTTTTCCGCGCGACATAACCGGCCACGTAAAAAATCAGCCTGGAATCACTTGCTTGAACACACATCGCCCGGTGACCAAGGTCACAAGCACTGAGGACTTCATATGCTTCTGTAAGGTCCCCAATATCCAGAAGCTCGTCAATTCTCATCTGAGAACTCGTCTCTTTTGCGCTAGAAGCATCAAAAAGGCTCCTTATAAGTCCCGAAGAGACATTGCTTTTTGCTGGTGATCTTGCTAAGTTTTGAAAGCTTAGCGTGTTCACAGATATCAAAAATTGGCTGGCAGTCGGGTGATCGTTACAACCAGACATTTGTCGAACGATGCCAAAAAGTCTTTCGATGGGGTCCTGGCACAAACGACTTGTCATGAGATAACGGAACCCCACCTCGGTTGTCAAATACTTGAGAAGATGTAGTGTGCTGGTCAGAGTCACGCGAAGACCTTCAGCTGTGCTACTGCTAAGGAAGCCTTTCGATCCAGCTGTATCTTCCCAGGAGTTCATGTAGGACAAGAAACTTCGAATGACTTCTTCGTGGTGATCTCCAGGTCTCAGGGCATCTGAGATGCACCGTGACGTCATCGCTTTCATCAAGCTTCTCATCGTTTCGATAAAACTGACGATCGCCGCAACGCTGCCCAGCTGTGTCTCGATTTTATCTCGGTAGAGGAAAAGACCTC
This sequence comes from Amblyomma americanum, assembly GCF_052857255.1. Taxonomy (NCBI): domain Eukaryota; kingdom Metazoa; phylum Arthropoda; class Arachnida; order Ixodida; family Ixodidae; genus Amblyomma; species Amblyomma americanum. Next base: position 82,642,213 of record NC_135500.1, on the reverse strand, counting down.
TCAGCGTCTCCTCACTAAGGAGCCAAAATGCATAGTTCACTCTTTGTTTTTCGAAGCCAGAAGGACGAACAACTGACTTGTTTATGTGGGGCATTGCCTTGAGAGTGGTGTCATGCATTTCATCGCACTTTCGAGCAATATCGATGTGATCGACAGTAGCATGTCCTTCTGGGATTTTCACGCCTGTCTGAACAAACGTGTTCCTCACGCATTTTATCAAATGTGGAAAATCTGATACAGAGTAGAGGAAACGACCCGGTTCAGTAGGGTGCTGCGTCCTGCAAGCAACCTTTTCTTTTCTTCCATAGATTCCAAAAAAGCGCCACATGCTACTGTTCCATGTAGCTCCATCGCATGTTATGAAGTCAACATGCAGCCCTGCATTCTCACACATTATCACGGCTTCCGTGACAATCTTGGCTAGGATATCCGCCTTCACATTGCTGTGCGAGGCAAATACACCAATTATCTGGTGCCACTTCCCTGTGAATGGTTGGAACAAAAGAACGAGGCCATGATCACAGGTTTGCGAGCGTTGGCTTTCTGCAGTGAATTTCCCCAGATCAACAAATCCTTCAATTTTTCCGCTCGACGAAAAGTGAAGGTTCTCGGCAAGTTTCATCTCGTCAACGAGGAGTCCTCCGTGGCACTGGAAGCGATCCATGGTTTTGGTCTTCTGAGCCACAGCAGCAAAAACTTTGTCATTCAGGCCGAACCCACTCTTGTAATTCTTCACATATCGACGCAGAGATGTACGTGATGGCAATATCATAATTTTATTTTTCCTGATATGCTGATAAAGCCGAGGACTTTTCATGTACATAATCAAGCATTCTAGAGCCCATTCGTTTTCGTACTTCATTCCATGTGTGCTTTTACGTCTTGAAGCAGCGAAACATGCCCTCACTTGTTGTTGCTGCTTTACCGGTAGGACCTTGATTGCGCTTTCAAGCACTGACGCTTCAATTTTAGAATTTTCTTTTTTCAAATTCTCAAACATAGACTTCACCTGAAGCATGGCTAGCCTGCTTCGCTTCAGCTGTTCTGTCCGTAGCTTGAGTCTGTATGAGAGTGTTCCAGCCCTGGGCTTTGCTGCCCTTCTTTTGTATGATGCCTGATTAATTAGAAGTTTCCTTACATACCTGCACTGTGGGCACGCTGCTCCGGGCGCCTGGGCTATTCCGGGACAGGAAGCACTGAAACTTTTCATCCCACAGGTCTTCTCTCGGTGCTCGGAGTTGGCTTCGAACTCTCCCTTTTTTCCAAAGCCTTTGCATGGAATAAGGGAGTCTACCTCTAGAAGAAGATCTTCAATCATTTTAGCATCGGTAATCTCGACGCTTCTGACTTGGGTTGCTTGCACGAACACCGTCGCTTGAATCGCGCTGCTGTCCGACATCACGAGGACTACCTTTTCAAATTAGAGATTGTGGTCTTCTAACGCACACACAGTGAAAGCCGTGACGTTATCAGAACCAGCGATCTGGTGTCTGGACCAATACACGCTTGGTAGCTCGCATCTTTGAACGCAAAATTGAGATGCAAGAACCTACTGATCTGAAACACTCCCTTCATCATTTGCGGTCTCTACGCCTTGGGAACAGGCACCCATTTCGCAACGTTGGAGCTTCGAGGGGAGGCCGCATGTCGACGTTTTCGATTGCCTCTTCTGAGGGGCTTTCTTGGAAAGGTACGACGGAGCATTTGGGTAAATCGTTGGAACCGCGTCGCTTGTAAGCACGGGTCGATCACGGGGAATCTTGACTGTTGCTTTGTTGATCACGTGCGTGAAGTGCCGGACAATATACTGTTCATCAAAGTGAAGTTCACAGAGGGCTGAGTTCTCGTCGAGAGCTTTGTCAGCCCGGGGCACGGCTCGTCGCCATGCTTCAAAGCGTTCGGGGTCCTTTGGCACAGAAAACAAAGAGACACGCTCACCCGACTTCCTTGACGATACGTAGCCAGACGTACAGTTAGGCGCAAAGCAGTGCGTTTGTCTCGCTTTCTTTGCACGATGATCCATTTGCTGATCCAGGACACGGACCTGAAGCATGCATGCCAACAAGTACCCCTTCACAAAATAAACACAGCGAAAAAAACGTGGGAGCACCGTCGAGACGAGCAGACGACAACCGCACGTGCGCACGCATGAGCAGGGAGCGCGGGAGGCATCGAAGTGCTGACTGCAGCGCCGCTGCGGCCACCGCGGTGGCGGCATGAATTGACGGCGCGCCCTTTCGCCGCGAACGCGCCGGCGTTGACGCCACCTACCCCTTCTAGCCACCATATCGTCAGGGTCGATAAGAAAAATGTATTAGGTGTATAATATTTTTTTAAACTATTCAACCTCGTTTTTATTATATACAGAAATGAATAAAATGAATAAACAACCTTGGAAGTTACTTCTGGTACACTGTAGTTAAAATAATTGCAGACGCAGCAGAAAGCTGGCTCATCACGGGTCGTCTGCTACTGTGTGTGGATCGGTGTTTTGCTCTTAAGACCTATCTAGCCTTTAAATAAATACTGAAATATTTTCCCATGAAGAGTTTAAAAAGCTGTAATTTTCTCTAGTGGTTAGCGAACTGAAAAGAAAACAATGTTTAAGCGGCATAAAGTATGTTCACAGCCATGCACCGAATCCAGCGTCCAGCGAAACCTACAGACAGTTGTCCTGTACGCATTTGCGTATTAATGCGAAAGCATTACTAGTCCTAAAAGCATTACTAAGCCGGCGGGATGCGTTGGTGTACACGCAGCTTTGACTCACACTGGCGGAAAAGAACTAGGAAGCTAACCAGTAAGTATACCAGACGAGAGGACGAAGAAAGAACGAGCATTAAACGACAGGTTTAAAACGCGGAAAGTAAAAATTGGATAGATTCAATAGAAAAGAAGCATAGTGTAAAACTATATCGATACTGGAAAAGGCAGATCAGGAAGAAAGCGTTTTATGATAACTCAAGAGGCAGTGCCCTGCTCTTTGAAGCTAGGTCAGGATGTCTTAGAACGCGCAGCTACAAAAATAAATTTAACGAAGAAGATGACACATGTGCTGTGTATGGTAAAACTGTAGAAACAATAGAACACCTCATACTAAAATGTGATGGTATCCATCCCGATGTCAATGCAGGCGCAGTCACTCTTCCTGAGGCCTTAGGGTTTAGAAATAACTATAGTCATGTAAATAAATCTGCGATGGAAATTAGCAAAAAGCGATTGAAAGATTCATGGCTAAAAAGCAGAGAGGTGACATAAGGTTAAAAGTGTAGGAAGACGTATTTAAATAAAATGGCGAATTTTAATACCGTACAACACAGTTAAACAAAAATAAAGGAAAAAAGCTGACCATGGTGGCAACTGCCATCACCCCGTTTCAAAGGGGACGCTCCTACATTCATTCCATCCATCCATTCATGGTACAGAAAACCCCAACGATGGCGAATCAAGAGAAGTTTATTGCACAGTGAAACAATGATTACAAATGGTCTTGATTGACAGGCAACACAGAGGGGCAAAGAGGCCATGCACATATATACATATACGTACACACATATAAAATGACCGACCATACTGCCTCAACTGGTTGGGTCGAAGAAACAAACAACAGAATGGCAAGACAATCCACCCGCGGTACACGGTCGGTGCGAAGGGGTGAATGCTACACGTCGCACAAATACCACGCTAACCCCAGAACCACTCTGTAAAAAAAAAAGGGGGGGGGGGGCAGATAAAGGGGAGGGGGTTGACTACCCACATAGTTATGTGGACGTGATCTAGCGCTTGATTGTGCATAAAAAACTGCAGTTATCAGTAGAAGCAACAACCGGCCTCTTTCGATAGTGACGTCATTAAGCGGCCGTTTTACGCACACGTACAGCAAGCCTTGCTTGCTTGCTGTTGTTGTTGACAGGAAGAATGAAAAGGAAAGTGCACGGGCCTGCCCACTGGCTCTAGCTGAGCCACAACCGCTGCCACGTGCTGAAATTAGGATAGTTAAAGGATAGGAGTGGAAAGAGTGAAAGAAAAAGACGCGCCGAGCTAATATAACCCGGGCCGATCCCGGAGGCAGTGCAATACCGGGCCAACCCGTGCCGGAGTGCTTCGAGTACTCCGCCATATTCCAAAAATAAGTCTAATCATCTTGGGTCCTAATAGGATCCTAAATCGATCCTAAATAGGGTCCTAAATCGATCGAAAAACAGCAAGTCTGTCTGTTGTTGCCAGGAAGAAAGAAAAGAAAAGTGCACAGGCCTGCTCACTGGCTCAAGCCGAGCCACAATCGCTACCACGTGCAGATAGGAGAGTTGAAAGATGGGATAGAAAGACCGGATAGTTAAGACGCGCTAAAGACCAGGCCGATCCCCGAGGTAGTGCTATACCGGGCCAACCGGTGGCGGGAGTGAAGCATCCTTCAAACTCTCTGCCACATATCCAAAAATAATTCCAATTTACCCGTAACAGATACTCTACGGGGTCCGGACATTTTTTTTTCTACGGGATCCGGAGAACCGCAACTACCACCCACCACTGGCCGACCTCAATGTGGCGTCAGTTTTCCCTATATCCGTGCAAAAATTTTGACGCAAACGTTTGTCGCAGAGTGCTCCGGGTGGCGTGGTGCGATTTCTCGTTGCATGTAGCTTCCATGTGCTAGTCAAGTTGGAAGCTACCTTGTGATATGAAAATTGTGATGCAACCGTTCGTCGTGCAGCCTTTGGGTGGCGGCATACATCGAGCCATCGGAAACGGCGCAGACCGTAGAAAGCACTGCCCGCGGCGAGCCATTTCGTCCCTGGATTTCATTGCGGCCGGTTGTCTGCAATGCATATACAAATACTACGCTCAAACAATCACCCAAGGCGACAGAAAGTTAGGTGGGCGCGGATGAGATTAAGCTTGCGGGGATACGGCGGCCGCATCTGGCAAAAGACAGAGTTAACTGGAGAGACAGGAGAAAGGTCTTTGCCCTGCAGTGGGCGTAGTCAGGCTGATGATGATGATGGTGGTGGCGGTGATGGTTGAGAGTTATTATGTTGTAGCACCGCAATACGAACGCACAGTAGAAAGGACATGATGAAGTGCTCGCTATCGACTGAACAAATTTTATTAGACGTGCAGCGTATTTCTATGCATACCGGCACTGGCGGTGGTACCTGCCTTCAGCGATAATCAGCCATCGCAACGCGTCGCGAAAGCGTTGTCGGAGTTGTTGAAATGAAAACTGGCGCAAAAAAAAAACTAAGACCGTGTTTTAATAAACGATTCGGTTTCAGGTCCTAAGTTCTAATTGGATCGCAACGGATATCCTGCTCCTCCGATAGACAATTGGAATACGCCATATGAAGCAGGACTGGCGCTAATTACAACCTTTGTCCGTAAAGTTTCGAGACTGATTTATTTTCTTCCCTAGAAATGATTCCCCAAAACAAATGTTGGTGCGTATGTGTAGCCCCATCTTTTCGGGCTAACCTGAGCTATTTACGTTAGTTCCTGTGGCAGCCGCTAGATGCCACTACATGTAGAAAAATACGTTGTCACCAGTCGTCTGCGCGTTCTATCAATCAATCAATCAATTTTATTTCTGCCTCAAAAAAGTGACAGAGGAGCTGCAGAAAAAGCTGTCATAGACAGCTTGACTGAGCCGCAGCCCCCATTATACCGGGCAGCAGTGACAGGCAACGAGAAAAAATAACAAAACAAACAAAAGAAAACAATTCAGAGAAAAACACATTAACACCAAAAAAAAAATCTACCACTAGATTGTACATGTGGGCAATTTACATGTTCATCCAAACATCATTGCATAAGTATCTTTCAGCAGTACAACAAAAGCACAATGAATCAAACAATACAAATTAAACAAAACAAAAACACCTCTTAGTGCAGTTTAAAGAAAAAAAAATCATTTTGTAACACAGTCTATGTATAAGCAACGCAGCTCACGATTAGTACAGGTAGACAAGTTGAAATTGGCAGATTTGTATGTGTTTAGAAGAGAAGGAAGTCTATATTGCAGGCGCTGTTTACCGGTATTTATACGTGGTGTAGGCACCAACCAGGTTTCAGGCTCTCTAAAAGGGTAACTCGCTTCTTTTTCTTTCAAATTTGCCAGACGTCGAATATAATTTATGTTATTTTTGGTTTCAAGTTTAAAACGCACACTCAGTCGATATTGATATAAATCAAAGATTTTGATTATGCCCGTTTCACGAAAGAACGCTTTGCTGGGTGCTCCATAGTCCGCATTAAAGACGTAGCGAAGAAACTTTTTTTGCAGAACATAAATTTTTTGTAATGAAGAATACGTTGCAGTGCCCCATACAAGCTGGCAGTAGTTAATGTGGGCACAGAACAGTGTGTTATAGAGAAGTAGTTTAATTGATTTAGGAAGAATGTATCTAATGCAGCCAATCGTGCCTGTTACCCTGGCTAACTGCCGGACAACATGATTTGTGTGATCTTCCCAAGACATGTGCGAAGAAAATACTGCACCTAGGCATTTGAAGTGATCAACTATTTCTATTTCTCTCGAGTTAAAGGTAATACTATCGTGTGGGGTGATCGGTTTGTTTCTTGGTCGAAATATTACAGCTTTAGTCTTTTTTTCATTCACGCGCATATAGTTTGATTGTGACCATCTTTCCAGTGTGATCATTGTTGTGTTGCACATTTGTATCAGGTCATGAATGTTGCTTCCGGAGAAAAAAATGCTAGTATCATCGGCATATATGATAAACCTGACATTTGGGTTAATGTTCACAATATTATTAAGGTAAATGTTGAAAAGTAGGGGCCCAAGTATGCTTCCCTGTGGGACACCAGAATAAATTTCTTTTATTTCTGAATATGTATTATCTATGTTGACAGTTTGTTTCCTTTTTGACAGGTAAGATTTTATTAGTTCTGCAGCCTGGCCCCGAATTCCGTAGTGCCATAGCTTCTCTAGAAGTAACTTATGATTAACCAAGTCAAATGCCTTTGAGAAGTCTATGAATATTCCTATTACGAGCTCTTTGTGTTCAAACTGTGTCAGAATATATTCTTTTTGCTCTAAGAGTGCTAGTTCAGTAGACTTGTTTTTCCGGAATCCGAACTGATATGGTGTGAGCAAGTTGTATTTATCTAAAAATTTATTCAGTCTAGAGTGTAGAATTTTCTCCAATGCTTTAGAGAAAACAGGCAATACAGAGATGGGTCTATAATTACCCAAGTCATTTCGGTCTCCTTTTTTAAATAAAACAGTTATTTTAGCAATCTGCATTTTTTCTGGGAATACTGATGTAGCTAAACAAACATTAAAAATATGTGCCACAGCTGGAGCTATAATATCGGCTACATATTTTATGGGCTTTATCTGGATGTCGTCAATATCTCGACTGCTGCTATTTTTTAGGCTGAGTATGACCGATGCTACTTCATCCGTCGTGACAGGTTCAAGAAATATTGTATTATCGTTATGAAAGTCTAAGTAATCGCATGCATTCCGTGCAGACCCATCCGTTTTCTTTTTCGTGAAAAAGTCGTTGAAAGCATTTGCCAGCTCTGTCCCTGAAAGTTCTTTATCATCGATCTTAAGATTCCGCACTTGGCCATGTGACTGGTTACGGTGCAGCAATGAGTTTAAACGGGTCCAAACCACATCATGACGACCCTTCTTGACGTCTAGAAATGCAGAGTAATATTCTGTTCGTGCTGATCGCAATTTCTTTGTTAATTTATTTCTAAATTCTTTAAATAACCTCAAATCTTCAACTGAACGTGTGGTTAGAAATGTTCTATACAGCTTGTTTTTCATTTTTATTTCTTTTCGTAACTCATGGTTGATCCATGGTTTCCGAGTTTTTCGTGAGGCTTTATATGTTGTAGAGGGAAAATACAATTGGTATAGTTGTTTGAAAATACCAAGGAACTTATTATAAACTTCATTAGCATCATTGAGGTGAGCTATGTGGGCCAGGTCAACTTGTTTAAGAGCATCGCGAAAAGCTTTCAGTGTAACACTGGTTATACGCTGGTATCTAATACCTTCTGGCTCTTTCAGTGTAGGGGTTGGCTCATTCATGCACAAGAACACTGGGAGGTGGTCACTGATAGAACATGATAAGGCACCGGTCTCAATTTTTGGATGGGCAAGATTGGTAATGAACAAGTCTAAAGTGGATTGACTTCCTGTTGTAACTCTGGTAGGGACTTCTATTACACTAATGAAACCATTTGAAGCCAAAACAGTCCTAAATTCTCTCGTAGAGAAATTGTTACTGCTCATGTCGATGTTCAAATCGCCTCCAGCAATAAGCGTATAACCTCCATCAGCTACAAAAGACAAAAAGTGTTCATAGAATTTAAGAAAAACGGATAAATCTCCACTGGGTGGGCGGTAACAGACAGAGTAAATGCTTTTCTTTGCGCATAATGATATTATCTCGTAGTCCGGCGTAACCACACTGTATGGGTTTAACATTTCGCCAGTTACATTTTCATTCAGAAGTAAAGCCACTCCCCCGCCACGCCCAACGGGTCTGTTGAGATAGTAGGTTTTGTAATTGGTCATTCTGAAAACATTGTGCGCGCTGGTGCTCCATGTTTCACTCAGCATTATCACTGAAAACATAAACCGAAATTCGCTAAAAAATTCATCTAGCAAGACCATTTTATTTTTTACTGAGCGTGCGTTAACATGTATAGCTTTAACGGATGCGGATGAGAAAGAGGAAGCGATGTGGTTCAAGTCATGCGGAAGGTGATACGGGCACTGTGCCATTTTTCTTTTCCATTTTCCTTTGGTACTGAGCTTGCGCAGTGCTACGTAAGCTGGTCCAGATCGCTTGCTCCTTTGATATGTATTGCAGTCATTCCTTGATCTTTACGAACGAGAATTTTCCCATTCGTATACCAGACAAAACGATAACCTGTATCTTTTGCCTTCTGCTTCGCATTTCGAAGCAAGTCTCTGTGATACCGTGTCAGGTTTTCCTGAATGACAATGCTCGGTTCATTATCTTTTACCTTGCTCCTAGCGTTCAACCACGAATCTCTTGTCGTCTGTCTGGTGAAACGAGCGAGTATTCCTTGCGTCTTATCCCGTCGGGCAGGCAGTCTGTGTATTGTTTGAATGTCTGCTGTCGTCAGGGGTGGTACTTCAAGCTTCGGGGCGATGTCATTTAACAAAGTAAGCAGATTTTCATCGGGCAGAGCAGCAATACCGTGTATCTCTAGATTAAGTTTCCTGCTTCGGTATTCAAGATCATTAACATCTTGTTGAAGTTGCGTTTGCACAACTTGCGTCATGTCATCTTTTTCTTCTAGTTCTGCTACTCTTTTCTTCAGTACCTTGATCTCATTGTCCTGGCGGGAAACATGTCTTTCAAATTCATCAAATTTCTTAGACATATGTTGGACAGATTCTTCCATTTCTGCCACCTTTTTTGTTAGCTCTGGCAAGCTCTCAAGTTTCTCTAGTATAGAGGCAAGAGCTAGCTTAACATCTAGTTCTGATTCACTGTCTGCTCTACTACTCGTGTGCGACCCATTTTCCCGGCATGTGAGGCAGCGCCACGCTTTCTTTGAAGCATTGTTTTTTGCTTTAAAAGATTTCTCCGTCACCCCCGCACATTTACCGAAATGGTAAGCGCTTTGGCACTCCGTGCATGTCACACTCGGCACATTGACATGAATAGTTCCCTCGCAGGACGAACACACACTAGACATTTCTTTTCGTAGGCGGACACTTCACCAAACGACATAAAAGCACGCTTCACCAAAATACAATGGCAGCAGTGGCAGCAGCAGCGACAGACACAATGGCATGAACCACAAAAACTATGACAATTCAACGTAGTGCTGCACTAACCTGCAACAAGGGCGAAGCGCGTTACCGATGTAGCCGCGTCGCTGCCGCTGCTGCCAAGTGACCGCTGGTCCGATTGCTTGCGTTTATCTTGCAGGGCCTTCCGGTCGGCGTCTGCGCAGATTGTCCCCGAAGCGTGCCAAACGTCCGATGGTTGAGCTTGATGATGGAAAGGCGTAGCTTTGGCGTAGGCATAAGAAGGCGTACAGCAGAAGCGGTTGCCGGTTCCTAGCAGCAGGATCACTTGAGAACGGGGAGCTCGATCTGCAACAAGGGCGAAGCGCGTTACCGATGTAGCCGCGTCGCTGCCGCTGCTGTGGAAAGATGGACGTCCGCCTCGAACAGCATGTAAACATAAAATTCTGTGTGAAGCTTGGCAAGACAGCCACACAGATGTATGAGCTCCTTCGTGACGTTTACAGCAACAAGACATTATCGCGGGCGCGAGTTTTCAAGTGGCACAAGAGGTTCGTTTCGGGGAGAACGTCGGTGGAAGACAACACAGGGCATGGGCGCCCTTCAACCTCACGGAATGAAAACAACGTGTCTCGGATCAGGGAAATCGTACAGCAACACCGCACCATTACAGTCTGCATGCTATCAGACCAAATTTTGCGTGAGAATTCTTCGGGAAACGAAAGCTGAATGCCAGATTTGTGCCGCACTTCCTCACATAGGACCAGAAGGATACGCGGGCATCAGTGAGCGCTGATTTGTTTCCGATGGTGCATTCGTCGACAGCATCATTGCTGAACACGAAACATGGTTTTTTCAATACGATCCTCAAACAAAGAGGCAGAGCGCCGATCGATATGGCGGTCAACAAGCTCTCCGGCGTCAAAAAAGGTGCGGCAACAGAAGACCAAAACAAAGACTATGCTGATAGTTTTTTTAGATGCCAGAAGTGTCATACACCTCGCGTTCGTCCCACAGAGGTAGACGGTGAATCAGGAGTTTTATATTCGCGTGCTCCAACACGTGCGTGATGCACTGCGACGCCGTCGCTCTGACTTATGGGCATCTGGACAATGGAGCCTTATCCACGATAACGCAAGGCCGCACACTGCTCTCGGCGTGACAAAATTTCTCGCCAAGCACAACATTACTGTATTCCCCATCCGCCATATTCGCCTGACCTCTCCCCATGCGATTTCTTCCTGTTTCCTCGTGTGAAGAGAGCCCTAAAATGTTGCTGGACGGGGAGAGTGGAGGCCATTCAAGACGCAACGACAAAGGAGCTTGACACCTCTTCCAAAAGAAGCGTTTTTCATTAGACCTGTTTCCAAGACTCAATAACCATTGGAAGCTGTGTATAGACTGCAAGAGAGACTGTTTCGAAGGGGTGCTGCACAAATGATTTTAATATAAAAGGCCTTTTTTTAATGGACTCAGTCTCATAACTTTACAGACAAAGGTTGTACGACGAACAGGAAAGTCCGAGTGTAAAAATCCTTGGCTTAGCGATTCACCAATCAAGATCAGCGACTGCATGGCTTTCTCAGGCGAAAAGGCAAGCTATTCAGACTTTGGGTTTGATGAGAAGAATTGCTCCTGAAACGGATGGCGCAGGCTCGTTCGTTGCGCGGCAATCGGTGAGGGAAGTTCTGCAGCCACGTATTGTTTATCAAGCCCAGTCTCAACATCTTACAAGAGCCCAATGGGATCGCCTTGAAGGCGTGAACCGAGAGGGTATGAGGACCATTACGTGCCTTCCACGCATCACACCAGTCATAGCTTTACAAGAGAATGCGCAGCTCAATACTATCGATGAGCTGGTGCAGCAGCGCCGTGATGCGCGCAGCCTTAAGGTCAGTCTATCGCACTACACGCATGCACTGAGGACTTATGCAACATCACACTCCATTCTTCAGCCGCCAACGCCAGTTCTTCCCCCATGAAAGTTTGTACAGCTCAGCGACAACAAGCCAACAGATAATCGCTGACCAACATCTGCTAATTCGGCATCGTTGCTTCGCCAGAAATTTTAAGAACAAGATGCTTGCCTGCCTGAAGGATCCATTGTTGTCTACGTAGACGCAAGCATACAAGCCTGCGAAGCAACAACAGCAACCTACTACTCGTGCAGACCTGCCCTGAATCAAACCTCTTGGTTTCAGCTTACGGAAGCCCCTTCTTGTTTTTGTGCTGAGCTCGTTGCAGTTCAAGAAGCACTCTGCTCCGTGGCCGCCACAACTATATATGCTCCCTGCGGCCCGCGTTGTCATCCGCACTGACGCCCTTCAAATAGTCCGGTTGCTACAACGTGTTAGCTGCTGTCCAGCGATATGTCAGGACATCCACCGGCTCGCGGCACGCATCCCGCAGCCAGCACGTATTCAGTGGGTCCCACGGGATCTGCTGACCTCTCAAAGCCAGGCAGATTTAGCGACCCGCCTCGCGACTCCAGGCTCATCATTTCCTCGGCTCCTTCATTTGGGCAATTTTACCATCCTTTCATCAAGAAAGGAACGCCTCTGGCGCAGCACACCTGCTCTCATCCCTCCGTGTGCGGTAACCCTTCCCCGCGGTCTTACCCGTGCAGAGGAGGTTGCGCTTAGGAGGATCCGGGTCGGGGTTGCCCTCACACCTGCCGTCATTCGGAAGTGGCCTCAGTACCGAGATTTATTTCCTCGGTCTGGGTGTCCGATACGTAAACGCGAGGACATTGAAGCCGACACTCACCACTTTCTGTGGGACTGCCCTGCTCTCAAGCCTACAAGGATCCGGCACCTGAAGGTAGCGGGTCTTTTAACAAGCAACCCTGCTTCATATATTGCCCGGACGCAGGGACCATAGCGTCGCTATCTACTGGACTTCATCAAATTAGCTAGCCTTTTTAGATTAATTTAATAATTACTACATCTTTCATTACACCTTCGCCCATCACTGATGCCGTGAGGCAATAAATCTCGCTTTAAAAAAATTACTAAGAACTGAGTTTATTTGACTTAAGAGGAGCCGTTTATAGCCACAAAAATAACACACGAACGCACACGCAACTCCGCATCGGGTGTTAGAAGCGGCTTAACTTTCTCCCAGAATAAACAGAGATAGATGACAGAGCCCATCGATCCTGTCCCTTTACTGTTTGTGTCGTTGGTCTTCGCACCGCTTACTATTTCGATTACGCGACCAACGAACTGAAACGAAAGTTTTGGTGCAATATTCTCTTTGCTGTCACTTCCTCTCGCCTTCCATTCACCTGCTTCTTCTTCCCTCCCCTCACAGCAGTGTAGGGCAGATTTATGAAGGCGACTCCTGGTGAGACGCGGTCCTGATGGCTCAAATGCGCTCTTGAGCTGTTTGTTCGAAGAAATGGGGCCGTTGCGGTCTCCCACAATTGAAAACTTCGCTTAAGGCGGGGAGTATGGATACATAATTTTTATTGCGCTTTTTGTTTAGTTTAGAATTGTGCGTAAAGAATTAGTATATTTGAGTCACCATGAGGAATTTGATTGCATCCGGTGAATACTTTTAAGCCTAATTTATTTCACATGTAGTTTAGGTTTGGGTTTCAGCCAACAGCCAAATGGTGGCTATTACGCAGTAGTTAAAGACATGTGCAGGATACTAAAACTGCAAATTAATATCTTTTGTCCCCCCCCCCCGAAATTTTTTCGAACTGTCACGCACCCCTGACCAAAACAACCACCGGCGCCGGAAGTCATTCTGGATTTTGTCACCTACAGTGTCTTTTTCAGACTAAAAAAGGCATTCCGGCGCGAACATTGCTAACTCGGGTTGGATTTCGTGGCAACGCCCATGAACCTGGAGTCATGTAACGCAAGGGGCCCCATCCTAGCATAAACTTTCAAGGGCCTATCGATGGCTCGCTGTTGCGTCTAAAATTTCGGTGCAATTACTCGCAATACATGACCGGTGACAGCTGCTGCTGCGCAGAACACTTACAAAGGACAGTGTCATTGAGGTTTTTCCCTGGCCGTTGCATATGTACAAAAATGTAAAGGTTCTTGAAATACAAACATTCATTGAAATATTTGCCCTCTATGCTAATTTCATGGCCTTTACGTTTTTCATATGAGCGACATGCTCTCCTTTGCTGGTTCCGGACCGATATAGTTCTAGAATTCGTGTGATTTTTTTCTTTACTTATTAAATACGCAAAAACGTGGAAGCACTGGTATCAGTTATGTCTGCCACGAGTGAACGATAAGGGGATAGTTGGTATGACGTGATATTACGAGATATAAAACTCAGCAAGGGAGAAGACACAGACGAGAAGCAAACAGGACGACCTCGTCCTGTTTGCTTCTCTCCTGTGTCTTGTCCCCTGCTCAGTTTTATGTTTTGTAATCCTGTCTGCCACGATTTTTAAGACATACGAATATATTTTTATTTAAAAAAAATACATATTTCACTTGTCTAGACAGTGCGTAGCGTTATCTAATACACAATGGCATTGTCAATGGCAATGACAATGCATTTATTATTGTTGCATTTGATCCTTCCACAAATTCTATGAGGAGGCCCCCAATGGACATTAAAACTCCCGTGGATGTCTTGCGGACGTTCAGGACGTCCTCAGGACATCCAAGGGACATCCAGTGCCTATTGGGCCGCGCTGCAACATGAGCCCCCCCCCCCCCCCCCCCCCAACAAAATTTCTGGCTACGCCCCTGGTGCCGGTCTGTAACTTTCGTTTTTGCCGTTGCCTTGGGTATTCGCTGCTTTCCGAACCTTTCTGAATGTACCGAGTGTAGCGGATCAAGTTTTATCCAAGGCGGCCTGGGATCGACCTTAGTACTGCACCAACTGAACAGCCGGGTCGCCCAAGCAGTCCAGAGCACTTCGGGCAAGCAATTCATTAATTTTTTTTTTTACTGATCAGAAAGTTTTCCACGAAGAGTACCGTATTCCGTAACTTTCAATGCTCTTTTTAAGTCAATAAAAAGAGAACCCTGATGTGCTGCAATAGAGCAACATTGTAAAGAACTATGCACACCAAATGCTTGCGAGCGTGTTTTCTTCTTTCAAATTAAAATACATGGATCACCTCGTGGTATTCGCCTGCGACCACTAAATAATTCACAACCCAATTTCTTCTTTGCGCCCTTTCGGTTTAGATTTCATCCACCAAACGATGGCTGTGACGTGCACAGTTCACGAAAGAAACGACAATACACCGCTGATACGTCGTTTGTTGCCATTCCAGCCTTTGGAGCAGGCTGGTCTAAGTGTTGCGATGACTTTAAAAATTTTTTCGTGCCTCACGGGACCTAAGTGTGAACTACGTACGCGTCACAGCCATCGTTCGGTTGATGAAGACGAGAGAAGAAATTCATCTATAAATTATATAGCGGTCGCGCGTGAATATCCCCAGGAAATCCATGTATTCTGACGTTTAACACATTATTTGAAAGATGAAAGCACGCAACTAAAATTAAGCGTCTGTAGTTCTTTAAAATTAATGAGTGAATAAATTTTTTACACATACCACCCTGAAATTACGTTTACCTATGGTAAGGATATAGTTAATCTCCCTTAGCAGTTCATGGGAAGTTCTTTCGATATAAACCTTTAGTGAATTCGTTGGTTTACAACGTTACATTTTCCAATCTGACAGCAGTGCTGCCATCTCTCCGTGTCCGAACGAAAGGTTTGCTGCATTTCGTTTACAGCCGCGGAGGGTCGCTGTGATTAGCTAGACTAGAAGCTAGTGTTCCTGTATATGCTCCCGCAGGAAGTATGCTCCCGCAACAGGAACACTACTAGAAGCAACGTTTGCTAGAACCTTAAGCGTGCTTTAAACCTGTTATTTTCAGTACACACCACACTTTAACCAAGAAAACACATACTGAATAAAATATTATCGTATTGTTCGCAATTTTGCTAAAATATTCAGGACCCGCCGCGGTGGCTCAGTTGTTAGGGCGCTCGGCTACTGATCCGGAGTATCCCGGGTTCGAACCCGACCGCGGCGGCTGCGCTTTTATGGAGGCAAAACGCTAAGGCGCCCGTGTGCTGTGCGATGTCAGTGCACGTTAAAGATCCCCAGGTGGTCGAAATTATTCCGGAGCTCTCCACTACGGCACCTCTTCTTTCTTTCTTCTTTCACTCCCTCCTTTATCCCTTCCCTTACGGCGCGGTTCAGGTGTCCAACGATATATGAGACAGATACTGCGCCATTTCCTTTCCCCCAAAACCAATTATATAAAATATTCAGCCTTCAATGTAAAATGGCAGTGAAGTGTATATCTTTAACAAATGCTTTTGCCACCTATCAACTGTGATAAAAGCTATTCATGCAGCAGTTTGGGAATTTATTAAAAAGCAATATTGTACTCTTCAGTCATAAATAACGCGAAAGTAATTGAATGTTCATCTTTGAACCAATTTTCTTAATCAGAGGGGGCAGGAGAAGTTCCACAAAGTAGGTCTGCTCCAAGCGGTGCGAGGTTTTTTTTTAGTCATTGTGCAGCGAGAAACCGAGAAAACGCGTCAGGGTGCAATCTGCATTCGCGCAGGTGCTCCCGATGATGCGGGCGTAAGCAGACGACAAAGGCAGGCTCGCAATGCAGGTACCCATACCAGCTTATTTCCAGCTTTTACAATATTGGCAATGAAAACATTAGCAGTGAGAGCCTAGATTCGTAGAACAGCACAAATATGATAGCTGGGAGGTTGCTTTTGCTGTCGGTCCTTGCTGTGTGCTTCTGGAGTTATTTCGCATATATCGTTTAAAAGAAGCAATTGCAACTCTCGTAGTCATCTTTCCTAAAAATTTTTAATCCCATTGGTATTAAGAAAATTTTTTTCTTGTTTCTGATTGCTTTGTTCAGGACACTGGAACATCTATAAACATTGATTTTAACGGTGTCTGAGAAAACTGCAAACACAAAGCGGCCTCCATAATTCTGTCGCTCTTCACTGCAGAGTTAATCACAAATTTTTACTCAAGAACTAGACACCCACCAGGCCTGTTGAGTCAATTGCCTCTGATAGCGCTTCTCCGCAAACAGAATTCGTTCGTTGCACCATAATGCACTATGTTTCATCATCCCACCATCTCTTCGCCCTTCTTCCATGAGAGACTGCTCATGCTTTTCCGTGTACATCTGCCCTTCGTTTACCCATACCCCGAGATATTTGTATTCGGCCACTCGGGGTATTTCATGGCCTTGTATTGTAAGCACCTGATCAGTTGTGTCGTTGAAATTCGTATCTTCTTCAGCGTACATTGCCCTGAAAATGCGTTCACTGCTACCCGCCTTACCCGCCGCGGTGGCTCAGTGGTTAGGCGCTCGGTTACTGATCCGGAGTATCCCGGGTTCGAACCCGACCGCGGCGGCGGCGCTTTTATGGGGGCAAAACGCTAAG
Organism: Amblyomma americanum; assembly: GCF_052857255.1. Taxonomy (NCBI): domain Eukaryota; kingdom Metazoa; phylum Arthropoda; class Arachnida; order Ixodida; family Ixodidae; genus Amblyomma; species Amblyomma americanum. The sequence continues at coordinate 82,625,025 of NC_135500.1, read as the reverse complement.
GCGCCCGTGTGCTGTGCGATGTCAGTGCACGCTAAAGATCCCCAGGTGGTCGAAATTATTTCGGAGCCCTCCACTACGGCACCCCTTTCTTCCTTTCTTCTTTCATTCCCTCCTTTATCCCTTCCCTTACGGCGCGGTTCAGGTGTCCAACGATTATGAGACAGATACTGCGGCATTTCCTTTCCCAAAAACCAATTATTATTATTATTATTATTATTATTATTATTATTATTATTATTATTATTATTATTATTATTATTATTATTATTATTACCTCGAGCGGGCCCAAACGATCGCCGTCCAGGGGGCGGCGCTGCGATCACATTACGATGACCTCGCGCGCGTCATCTTCTACCTCCCTGCTTGAGGCGCGTCGGCAGACGGAAACTCGCATTCATGGAAAAAAAAATTACGTAATAAAAACGCGGTTTCTGTCTCTGTCCTTTACACATTATTTAAACAAGATGTTTTACTTACATTTAAATTTGCATTTTACCGCAGCACTTACAGATGCGTCGTCCAACACTGCTGACATGCGCTATGCACATAAAGCGCGCATTCAGGAAAGTAAACTGCCTTAAAACTATATCGCTTTACTTAACTAAGCTGCTGCAACTGAAACTCCCCTTACATTTCTATCTTGACATACTAAAGATGCAAGGGATACAAACTAAAAAGAGCTGGTATTGGTTGCAAAATAAACAAAAGCCAGATAAATTGATCATCATGTATGCTTTCCCAAGTTATATTTGCAGGAAATATATTTACGGTGAACCGGTCAAGATTAGCCGGTTCCAAATATTTAAAAACACACATCTTATGGATCATTCGGACTCATATAGCGCGTCTCGATTCCGTTGCACGTTTTTGTTTTCAAGGCTTTAGGTGCTGCCTTTTGATTCATCCAAGCCACACATGTGCAAGAGCTCATGGGCGAAGGAAGGAGGAAACAGCATGCGCGGAAGCTAGCACCTCCGAAGGTCTTTTTAGCCTCTTAATAATAATAATAACTGGTTTTTGGTGGAAAGGAAATGGCGCAGTATCTGTCTCATATATCGTTGGACACCTGAACCGCGCCGTAAGGGAAGGGACAAAGGAGGGAGTGAAAGAAGAGAGGAACAAATAGGTCCGTAGTGGAGGGCTCCGGAATAATTTCGACCACCTGGGGATCTTTAACGTGCACTGACATCGCACAGCACACGGGCGCCTTGGCGTTTTTCCTCCATAAAAACGCAGCCGCCGCGGTCGGGTTCGAACCCGGGAACTCCGGATCAGTAGTCGAGCGCCCTAACCACTGAGCCACTGCGGCGGGGTTTTAGCCTCTTCATGAGAAAGCTTTACCGTAACGGCTTTTATTTTCAAGTTCTTATCACCAAATATTTACGACTTTCGCTCACACACAACGCTCACTCCCCAAGGTTTTCCTTCCTTTTCTTGCGTGAAGGGCATAGGCGTTGTTTTGCTGTACTAAACAACCTGAGCTTTCAAGGCGGCCTTTGAGGCTGAAACACCGCAAAAAATCTCATTGTGACTGTGCAAACTTTGAGGGAGCCTGAGGAATTGTCGCGTTTCGTCACTGAACATTTAAAGCTCGTTTTCGAGCTCGTTTAACCGTAGCTGCTTTCCGGGTCAAATGTCCTCTTGCATTCCAAAATTAGTGTAACTTTTTTGTGTGTGTGTGAATGAGTGCAAAAGGCCTTTTACTACTCCAGCCGTCGTCGGTCGAGCCCTTCACGTGCACCCTTCGCTAAATTTTGAGCATATACTACTCTTTCTCTCCTCCATCTTTTTAATTCTTCTTCCAAGTTTAATATTGAATAATACCGGCTAACCTGTCCTCCTACCTAAGCGGCTATGTGTGCAGTATACCTGTTATATGTACGATCGGCATGAAAGGAACTTACTTAGAACGAACGAACATAAAAATAGAAAAATATCAGCTGCTTCAAAGAAAATACAGACGAGGACTTCCATTAGGCGTTCTTCGAACCTCCGAAGTGAAATTCAGCTCCACCGGTATTCAGTTTCTTTCAGCTACCTCATCGTTTTGCTATTTGCGTTTCAGTTACGTGTTTTTTTATATCTATTCATGTGACCATTCTTCGTGAGTTGTGCGGAAAAAGTTGTTCCACGAATATCTTACTAGGAAAACCTGGAGTGATTTCTATATTAAAATAGAGATGAGATACATCCGAAAACTTTGAAAACTTCGGCGTAATTAAGCCCCTGGACACTGCAGGCACTTTCAAGGAAGGCGCGGCAAGGTGCTTTTTTTTTCGCCTTGGTTGCTTTTGGGGAGAGGTACCCATACCGTTAGGCAACGTATACGTGACACCGTGCGATTCCTCAACGTCCATGAATTTTGAATTCGTAGCCCCTGATCTTAGCAACTATTGATGCCCTGAGAAATAATGTTTGATCTCAGCTGCTTTGCACGGAAATGCATTATACACGCGAGGCATTAAATGCCACTGCAACGAACTAGCATAGCACGCGTGTATCCCGGAGCGCTACACAAAATTGGCATGTTCAAAACCTGCACTGCCCCTTCACAGCGTTTAGTTGGTAACGAACGCACGTTACGTGCGCATTGTTCTATGCATTTAAGTAATATTTACGTAGCAAAGAAACCCGAAACACAAAAAACCGCTAATCGAAAACAAACTATACTCGCTGGCCAACGTGCCTACGACTGTTCCGTTAGATCTTAAAGATACGCGAGCGCCATCTCTCGAACGGCGAGAGAACGGGCCCGCCCTGGAGTCAGTTTATCAACTTCGTGCCTCAGAGATCGGCCGCGATCTGGATGCGCTGCCCCGATACGCGAGGCGGCGCCTCCTGCTCTGCCAGGTGCTCTCAAACAGGTCCGAGTCACTCGCTCCGTGCTATTCTCAAAAGCTATTACACCAGCTCGGAGTACACAGCCGGTGTACCCTCTGGCTTCGGGCAGCCCCAGTGCAATGCTATCGAGTAGAAACGACCTTGGTCGCGCGCCCGTCGCAACGCGCAGCTGAAATCCGGCCCTGCTGCGCGTATCCGCGGGTGCCGCTGGCGTAGCTGGGAAATGGTAGCCGCGATCTCGCAGCTGGAGGCGAGCCAGGCTGGACGGGTCCATCATCATCGCTCCTCTTCGAACAGATGATGCTCGGCTCCCCGCCGCTGTTGCTAGTGCCGCTGTAGCAGCCGTGATTGTTCCCGAGAGCCTGTACCTCTCTGGCGTGCGCACATCCGTTCCTTCGGGCAACGGCGGCGCGATGATGTCCACCGAGAACGGCATCGACGACGAGCTGTCCGACTACTGGACCAGTCCCAAAGTCGTGGTAAGGCGACAGTTTTACAATTGAACGCCACGGTGCCCCTACTGCCTGTTCCACAATCGATCGCGCTGATCACGATCAGTTATCGTGACTGCGCTTTCTCGAAGCAGCGCTAGCGCTGTGTGGCAAGCCTGTCAGCTGTTCGGACGAAACCTGCGCGATCGCCACCACCGCAGCGCTGTGTCTTTCACCATCGCCGACACACTGCTGCTCGGAGATGCGTCGACTCAGCTTCGCACGCGATCATCGCTGCCGCTGCGCAGTGGTTCGCACGAGTCGGAGACCGCGGAACGAAGGCACACAAAGCGCTTATTAGAAGCGGCCGCGGAGATGTTTGTGGTGCAGTGGCCTGCCCGCGCGCTTTTTTTTTTTTTCGAGTTTTGTTTCACCCGTCTTACAGCTCCGCTCTTTTTTCTCGTCATCCGGAAGCTCGCGCCTCTTCCTTTTTTTGCGTTTCTCTAATCATTTTCGTCAGTCAGCGTGCGACATGCACTATACGATGTGGCGCGTGCCTTCGAATTGTTTCGCGGTTTGGTCGCTGGCGGGTATTCGTTTGGTTCTTTGTTTTTGCTTGTTGCGTTTGTTTTCATCTCCCGCGAGTTTGGAGCTGCATGGAGCGCTGTGCTGCATTGGATTTACCAGAAATGCGCTTTATTCATTTTTATTTTTTGCTTCGCAAGTTAATCGATCTGTTTGTATCGCGAAGAGGGGAAAGCGAAACAATGATATGACGGATCCAAAAAACAGAGACAATGACAGTCTTGAAAACTCTTATCTCCATTGTTTCGGCATGTCGTATTGTAAAGTGAATATGTATGCTTTCTTCCGGTTTCTTTTTCGACCTCAGTTGTAAGCACGATATATACGCCAATGACCGTAGGCAGTGGCGCGCTTTCGAATCTCGCCGTTTAGTCGTGTCGCAACCGCGCGCTGGCCTGCGGCGTGGAATCGAGTCGACGCGTATACAAACTAGCTTCCGTTTATTTTTTCATTCCTATACGCGTGCGAACGCTTAAAGTCCGCGCTCTTGTGCTCAAAACGATTGAGATAACTCGCGCAGTGAGCTTGCAGCGACATGCAGATCGCAACGGGAGTCTGGTGGCGCAAACGGAAACAAGTATACAAATAAAAACTCCGCGCATTATCGCAACTGACGTCATGTACGGCCGTGCCGCAGTCGTTAAAGGGTGCTGCATGAACCTAGTGCGGTGACGCAGCCTCTGTTTCCAGTTGCCACGCTTTATCCGCGGCGCATTTTGCCTCGGGTTATGCGTCTCGCCGCCCCAGTTCGAGTACGCCTTCGCCATCTCTCCTGTTACGTATATGTACGACGTGCGTTGGTCAGGCGCTCTAGACTAAGAAAGCCTTGCGTATTAATTATTCTGCTCTATCGAGTATGTAAAACCCGTGGAGCCGGGGAATGTAGAGCTCCTGTAAAACCCCGTGACGCGAACGATAATTGTCATCAGAGCGAGGGGCGCGTCTCTCGAGGAAAAACCGCCGTGCACTCGGTAGGAAGTCGGCAGTGTGCGCGATCAGATGTATTTTTCACTCCCATCTACGATCTTTTGTCGAGATATCAGCGCTGGAAAGAGGAAAGAAGAGATCCTCTGCACCCGCGGGTGCATGTCTGGCACCAGTTTCGCGTCGAACAAAGGAAGCCGCGCGGTCACGGGCCGTCGGTCGGCGACTTTTTCCCGCCAAGCAGCACGGTGGACACGCGACCCGAAGACAGCGCGCGCCTGCACGTGCTTTCGGTGGTGGCGTTTTCCGCCGTGTCACGTGCTCCCAGCGTTATTGAAATGTCAGCGCGCGCTCCCTACGGAGAGTGACAGCGCCGACGGCGCGCCAAATTAAAGCGCGTGACACGGGCGCGCAGTCGGCGACGCCACACGATAGCTGCCGCGCAAAACGCTGCATCCACCCCGAGTCAGCCTCGGGCAGCGACGACACGAGGCGGCGTCGTATACTCGTGCGTCACTTGTAGATGCACGCGCTATTGTCCGCGAATGAAACGCGATCGCGCATTCCTCCGCCCGTGTCGTCAGAGGCAAATGCAGCGCAGAATAGCCTGGTATCGAAGTGCATTGACGCGCCGTATACACTGCGCAGTGTGGCGCGCATACTGCTTGGTCATTTCAGCGAGACGTCCGCGAAACGACCTAATCTTCTTGCCCCCCCCCCCCCCCCCCCCCCGGTCAGTTGGGTTCCTATTCCCGTTTGACCACATAAAAGGCATAACCAGAATGAAAAGTACAAACAGCACTGAGCCAAAGAAGGCAGTGGCCGAGTGCGATAATACGCATTCTCGGACGAGTCAGCTACTATAATAGTTGACATTGAGCTCACTATCAGAGAAAAAAATTGCCAATTACCGTGCCCTATAACCCATCAAAAGATTAGACTTCAGTGAGGTATTTACACTGAATATTTGACACGTATACCTTCAGCAGACATCCAGTCTCGTCTGCCAAGAATCTGCGTGTCTACAACATTAAAATTTGTGTACATTCCGAGGCATAAGTACATACTGTCGATACTGTAGCTATAGACTTATGCGAGATGCACAGCACAGTCGAGACACGGACGGTCTCAATGGCCTACAGACACATATTGTGTTTTATGGTTTACGGGAGTTTAACATCCCAAAGCGACTCAGGCTATGAGGAACGCCGTAGTGGAGGAGTCCGGATTATTTTGACCACCTGGTTTTTTTCTTTAACGTGCACTGACATCGCACAGTACACGGGCCTCTAGAATTTCGCCTCCAGCGAAATTCGACCGCCGCGGCCGGGATCGAACCCGCGTCTTTCGGGTCAGCAGCCGAACGCAATAACCACCGAGCCACCGCAGCGATAAATGTGATATCAAAAAGATGGAATCCCAATTTCATACACTTGGTTATTTATGGAATCGGGGGTGCTATAAACACAGAGGCCTGCAGAGAACCTTCCATGCACGAATACTTTGGTTATATTTTCGGTTAGCTGCTCAAATGTAGAATCGTACATAACATATTTCAAGAGCATTGCAATATTATACACCTAAGTCCAGCGGACCACCTTAACTTATGCTTATATTCTCCACTAGGGAGGGCGTCCTCATGAGGGCTAGTGGTATAGATTGTTGCCTAGCAAGTTATCTAAATGAATTCGTGACTGATTTTTCATTCTGTATGATATATGGACACGAGTAGATTAATTTACATGCATAGCTCTGTTATTTGAAAAGCACAGGTAGCTAGTGCCAAAACACTAAAATAAGCTCTGATATATAGCAGCTGTAAATTTGTGTGCGTAGCCCTTCCATTCAGACCTTAATCTATAAAACCGTGCGACGTGCGCACATTAGATTGATAGTGGTGGAAAAAATATGCCTATAGTCTGGGCCAAACCGAAGAAATCTCAGCATAAGCTGACACTGTCCAACAAGTGCAACATGGAATTTAAAAAAAAAATGTTTGAATTGCTACTCCAACAGCTGCTTTGGTCCGCAGCGTTGAGCGAGCACAATAAAAGAATGCAGGCATAGGTCAGCGAGGTCGAACCGATCTAGTTGAAAAGTGATTCCCCAAAATTACCAAATGTGTCCTGAAAATATGATTGCCGAAGATTGGGTAGGTGCGAGAGGTCTCTACTTCGATGTCATTGAATAATATATATGCGTGGTCTAAGACTGATGTTGTGATGTGAACTGCGTGGATTGATTATGTGCATAGATGGTGTCTGTGGGAGAGAATGTGTGCTATTATAAGAGACTGTGTGCTTAGCGGGGTAGATGCGGCATTGTTAATATCGAATGTACGCTGCGGTGGAGCAATTGCCGGCAGAGAAAGCAAGGCTAGCCCCACCTGTACCATTCAACACCTCAACTCAACTCAACTCATGTTGATACAACGCCACGAGTAAGTTATATTTTTTTCTCTCAAAAAGGTTTTCAAGCAAACGTCTAGAAGATGATGCCTATGGACGTAGACGTTGACACTCATTCGGGACATCGCTGGGAGGTTCGTGATTTGCTGGGTATGGTCAATTAAATGAAGCTAAATATTAGCCTAGCATAGACTGAAGTTCTTCGTTTTCGGGTGAAACCCATTTTTTTTTTTCACCAAAAGCGGATTTTTCAAAACTTGGGCAAAACACGATATTCGAAAAGCCGCCTAATATAAAGCGTACTACCTTGCCAGCGCGAACTGTTGAAGGCGTCGTGTTTGAAGTATCAGATATATTGGACCAATTTTGGAGCATATTCTGCAGCTGATTGTTGGTGATTACACGCTTCCCTTACCCTCTCCTTCACACAAATTAAACGGGAATCTCTAATATCTTAGTTCAATTATTGCTCCAGGTGTAAGGCCGTCTGACATTTTATCTAGCTTTAAAACACTATCTTGCTTTAAAACTCCTAATTGCAAGAATGAACCCGCAAAAATGTGTAGATTGGGCTCTTGTTGTTTTCAGGGACCCGGGAGGAAGTGAGAGGGATGCGGCGGTCGCCCTCCTCTCAATATTTCTCCAGAGAAGCCAGCGTCCCCCCCCCCCCCCCCCCCCCCCCTTTAGTCTCCAGCAGCTTGTACTCCGGCCAGATTTCTGCCAAACGCCTGAATTCTAGGCCGTTATTAATAAAAAAAGCACAGTGAGGCTCTGCTATAGTTGGCTTCGTAGCCGGTCGTAAAGCATTTCTTTTCAGTAACCTAAATAAATCGTGTCACAGCAGAAGTTGATTGTCTGACCCCTCCTCATAAGCAAGGTTAGCAGAATTGAAACGGTCTGTGCGCAAGCTTTTTCAATGCAGCCAATCACTCGATCCTCGTTTGTAGTACATCTTTACCTAAAACTGTCCATTTCAGTTCTTTTTATATGCATTTAGAAATACACCCTTGAATAGTGCAAACTAAAAAAACAAACAAGAAATATAAAATTCAATATGTAAATAAAATGGAATAATTAAATTAATTAAATAACAACACAAGCATGGTTTAGCAACTAGCCCAGACCCATACCTTACTGGGCTTCTTAAGGCGAAAACATTATATGTACAATTAACACAAAAGCCACCGCCCGCCGGCGTCCATGGCACGAAATTCCTCAATGACGTCACCATGCTCTCGCATGCCGTCAGCAGTAGACTATGGGATAATGGCGCCTGCGGCAAAGGAAAAAATTAAATTTCTTCCACAAAACTTTTTTTAAACATGGTATTTATTACAGTGAAGCAATGTTCCGTGTACATGTATGTACAAACCATGAAGAAGACAATCTCAAATCAACATAAAGAATAATAGGCCACTAAGCCTCGTTACTTTTTGGCAAATAGAGGTGAACCTAGTGTATGTGCTTTCTTATGACCGTATACTAATGAGTAGATGTGTCATTAGAAAGGAAGGAATCTTTAATGAACCTCGCGCAACAGAGCTCACGATGACACACTGCTGTCGCATGCAAAGCACGTAGGCAGTCTTAAGGGGCCTTCGTCATTTTATTGCATAAACGAGATCATAGGCCGAATATGCATGAAGTTAAAGAAAACGTAGACTTTATTGAGAAAGAAAAATCTAAACCAGTTTTTTCAACTTGTTATGCACTTCTCGCCGCGTGCACACGAGTCGGTATCCGGGAGGTCTTCAAGTCTGCGCCCTTTTGAAGAGGCGATCAGAGACCTCTATTTGGGTGTTTTCCCGAACTGGGTAGACAGGTTTATTTTCTCAACTCTCACTAACGCGTGGGGTGGGGGTCTGGAACACGTACATTTTTGCCTTAGGGTCCTAAATAATGTGGGCCACCTAAGTCACGTGACTTTGTTACTTCATCACAACCTGCCCACAGGATTGTGAGAAAACGGCCCACAGTGGCCGGTGGCAATTAATCTTATGATTGGTCGCGAGAGGTTGCTCGGGAAGAGCAGCCTTGGTCTCATAAGCCCCATCGGTGGCAGCAGCTGCCATCGCAGGGCAGTGGCGCATCGCCTAATTGCCGCACAACCGCGCCACTAGTGGTATGACGATCTCCAGAGATCTATGAATGTTAAGTAGAGAATGACCAATTCCGCATATGTGGGCATTAACCCATTATTCTATCGTGTCATACCTTCAAATGGAGCTTAAAAGGGCCCCTGAAAAGGGTTTTTGAGGTTGTCTATAAAATGCTCGCATTATGCAGAGTACAGGCCAATGAGCGTTCATGCCGAGTACAAGACCTCAAAAGCGAGCCGGTAATTTACGATACAATTTTTAAAACTCCCGCTTTCGCGCGTAGCGGCGACACGCGGTGGTGCGCTTTCGCCCGAATCCGCGCTCGTTACGTCAGCAGCGGGCTGCTAGCATTCGTTCGCGCGCGTCGGCAGCCGGCGGTGGGGGCAAGTGCGAGGGGCCGGCGGAGGAGCGCCGACATTCAGCGTGCAAAAAGTGACGAGAGGAGAGTGAAAGGCGCGAAGACGCGGGAATTCAAATTTTGACTACAGATAACTCAGCTTCCACAAAACGCATCTAAAAAAATTCTTGCTGGAGGATATTTGTGAAGCGGCGTCCTTTACCATCCTAGGCATATCGCATCTTTGTTGAGACCCCCTTTCACAGCCCCTTTAAGTGTCCCCCCAGCAGTGAAACCTTAACACTGAAACCGAAGTGAAAATCAAAGTGCTCACCTAATTCGCCTTTGGCCTGAGCACGCTAAGTCGTCCGTCATTTTATTTTGCTTTGGTGCACCCACACAAAATCTACACCTTTTGTGTGGCAGAAAAGGGTGAACGTGTGTTTTCCGTGGCGTCGCCGCTGCCATTTCAGGGTGGGCTCGCACAGTGCCTGCAGTCCACAGGGGGCTGACCTGACGTCTGGAGTTGTATCAGGCGCAACCCCATTGCATCGCCGCTCTGCTGTAACATAGTTTTGCACCTAAATGGCAGCTTTGACGTTCAGGTTAATGCTTTCGCTGGAACTTGCAGTGACGGACACGTCTATCATGCGTGAACGAGAAAGTGCTGTGGTTGCGGTTCTGACACGCCAGAATAATTGTGCGACATAAAAACATACCCCTATACCCCAGGAAATGTAACATGGTTAATGCCGCCCGGCCGAAACTTGCCATTTCTAACATGTGTGTGGAAATAGCCTGCGAACGAATTATTTTTGTCCCGCTACTCTTCGCGTTTAATTCCTTCAACTGATAAACATGACGTGAAAGGAACCTGAATTATGAAATGGTTCTTTAGAAAGCCAAAATTCACTTGAAAATTGACCACCGATTTTTCTCCCGAATTTCGGAAAAATTAACGCCGAGATCGAAGGGTGCGCCAAGCACAGTCACTAATGAAGAAAAGAAATTAAGCGGGGAAAATGGAGTATTGGTTGGATCGTTTAACCAACAGAGATCCATTGGTAGGCATGGTTGCAGGCCTGAATCAAGACGCTGCCGCAGCCTTCGGGTTCGAACCCGGTAATTCGGGTTCAGTAGCCGAGTGCGCTAACCACTGAGCCACCGCGACGGGGCAAATTCTAAAAAAACTGATATGGTTTTTACTGACGATGTCAGTGCACGTTAAAGATCCCCAGGTGGTCGAAATTATTCCGGAGCCCTCCACTACGGTACCTCTTTCTTCCTTCTTTCACTCCCTCCTTTATCCCTTCCCTTACGGCGCGGTTCAGGTGTCCGCCGATATATGAGACAGATACTGCGCCATTTCCTTTCTCCCAAAACCAATTATTATTATTATTATGACGACCGGCTAAAAGATCTCTAATTCCAACTAGACTCTACTAGATAAAAATTTAATTATCAAAAAATAATTTACCAGCTTACTACTTAAGACGATTCATCGGTTTTCAGGTGTCCGCCAACACTGGTAATACTATACCTCAAAAGCCATATATTTATCCCAAAAAGCCTATTTTTGAAAATTTTTGATGAAACACCCGGTATAAACAGGGTGCTTTTTAGAGGATGCTCCCGTTTTCAAGATCATGTCGGTATGCAAAAAAACCTTGGGAGGCAGCGGAGCGCAAAATAAAAATTATGAAATAAAAATGATAGCAATAATAATATGTACTAATAAAAGGAAATAACATGAAACAAAAAGAGATAAAATAAAAAGCAAAAGTAAACAAGAACAAAATAATGGATAAAAATAGATAAAATAAAAACAACAAATAAAGTAAATAACTAGAAAAGCAGCTTTCGCTCTGCGTTATCGGCAGAATTGCGAGGAACCTGCGTCAATTTTTTTCAACCTTAAAAACTTTGAGAGACGTCGGGCAGTCTGTAGAGCTGGACTGTTCAGCAAGGGGGACATTATATTCCTCATATATGGATCTATAATCAGACGAATAATTAATCTGACTAAGAAATAATAATAATAATAATAATAATAATAATAATAATAATAATAATAATAATAATAATAATAATAGGTAATAGGTTTTGGGGGAAAGGAAATGGCGCAGTATCTGTCTCATATATCGTTGGACACCTGAACCGCGCCGTAAGGAAAGGGATAAAGGAGGAGTGAAAGAAGAAAGGAAGAAAGACGTGCCGTAGTGGAGGGCTCCGGAATAATTTCGACCACCTGGGGATCTTTAACGTGCACTGACATCGCACAGCACACGGGCGCCTTAGCGTTTTGCCTCCATAATAACGCAGCCGCCGCGGTCGGGTCCGAACCCGGGAACTCCGGATCAGTAGCTGAGCGCGGCGGGTTGACTAATAAACCTCATTTTCGATTTTATGGCGAAAGGGTATATTGCGGAATCGATGGCCGTCAACATCGAAGGTGAGCCCTGTTCTTATATGTTACGGGCTGGGGCATTTTATTTTTCAATCTTTTTTCCTGCCCCACCATAATTTTTGTTCTTATATGTTCTCAATCGGCAATCTGGTTCGACATATGGAACGTCAAAAATAACTATTTAAAAGCTTGTTGGGTTGGCTTCATCGCATTACGTAATTATAAAAAGACGTTGCTGCACGTGGTATTCTCGCGAAAACCAAGGTAACTTCTTCTACATCATCAAATACTCCAATATAAGGCTTTGTATCATGCATACGATTAGAGGCCTTTCCATAAATATTCAGTGCGGGAAAACGAATTGAATCAGCGGTTTTTTTGAGATGCGAATTTTTGACGTTCGATATTTCGAAACGCATTGCCGGTTAAAAAATTTAAAAACACAGCTCACCTTCGTTGTTGACGACTATCAATTTCGCAATATAACCTTGGCAGTGGTGGTGGTAGTGGTTTATTTAAAAATAAATAAAAAATACGGAAGGAAAAGAATGCTGCCGGCCGCGGCAATTGCTATCTAATGTTGTAAGCACCCGAGCTGCAGCCGGCGGAGGTGAAAAAGAAAGGGAGAGGATAGCGAAAAGGACTATATAGAGGGGAGCGATAGCAAGAAGGGACAGGGGAGAGCTTTGTACACTATTTACGAAATACATAAAGCAATCAAATGTACAATCATTTACAGAAAATGAAGTAAACTGTATATACATAGCCGCGCGCACGTAGCGTCCTGTTTTGATAACCTTGCCCGCCAAAAAACGAATATAAAAAGTTTATTCGTTAATAATAGTTAATCGTTTATTTATTGATCCATATGAGGTACACATTGTTCCCCTTGCTGTACAGTGCACCTCAAAAGGTGGCACCAACGTACCTCTCATAGTATTTTAAAAGAGACAGCTGAAAAGGTTGAACAAAAAAAAAATCGCCCTGTAGAGCGGGTGCGACGTGGCCGCAGGGCAGGCATAATTAGAGGTTACACTGCAGTGGTGGGAATGCTGCGTCAATTGCGCCAACGTGCGCCCTAACGATAAATCTACTGCATGCTGCTACAAATTAGTGGTTTTGATGAAATTGCACCAAGGTTGCGCCAAAATAATATTCCTGCAAACAGGGACCCCGGAACATATATTTTGAGAAAGGGGTGGGGGGAATTCAGGTCTTCGTGTTTGTTTTGTTATGTGTTTATTTATTTCAGGTTGATTTTACAGAAGTTATATTTTGCTTACATATCTTTTCTCATCTTGCGCTGTTCAAAGGCGTATCTGTCGATGCTTATAAAACTTGAATTGGGCAGCATTATAGATGTACACACAAGGAATTTCAGTTTCAGTGTGTTTTTGAACATTTGACGGACGTCGCAGTGGGAACATACCTCCGCTGCCAGGACTAAGCAAGCATGCCGCGTATCTAGCGATCGAAATCTACTCCGAAACTTGGGCGGCATACTCTGACTCTGAAAGAGAAAGGACAGCTTACTCCGTTTGTACTCCCGCGCAGGCTTATTTGTGTTTAGAGTGTAAAATTCGTCTGTCTGTCTGTTGTTGCCAGGAAGAAAGAAAAGGAAAGTGCACAGGCCTGCCCACTGGCTCACGCCGAGCCACAATCGCCACCACGTGCAGATAGTCGGAGAGTTAAAAGATGGGATAGAAAGACAGGATAGAAAAGACGCGCGGTATAATGACATACGCCGATCCCGGAGGCAGCGCAGTACCGGGCCAACCGGTGGCGGAATTGAAGCAACCTTCAAGCACTCCGCCACATTTCCAAAACTAAGTCCAGTATGTTGGGTTCAAATGGGACCCGTATCAGATATTGTACGGGACCCAACCCATCCAACCCAACCTCTTTGTAAAATTCGTGTTTAAAAAACGCGGCTGCGTTTTTATGGAGGCGAAACGCTAAGGCGCCCGTGTGCTGTGCGATGTCAGTGCACGTGAAAGATCCCCAGGTGGTCGAAATTATTCCGGAGCCCTCCACTACGGGCACCTTTTTCCTCCTTGCTTCTTTCACCCCCTCCTTTATCCCTTCCCTTATGGAGCGGTTCAGGTGTCCAACGATATATGAGACAGATACTGCGCCATTTCCGTTCCCCAAAAAACAATTATCATTTTCTTTTTGCTTTCGAGGAAAGGAAATGGCGCAGTAACTGTCTCACATGTCTCGGGGGACACCCGAAAAGAGTAGAACAGAGAAAAAGAATGTGTGATTTTCATTCGTGCTTTTAGAGTATTCATGGGTGGAATGCGGATATATTGTGTTATTTTTCATACCGGAGCTACGTCATGCGTGCACTGTAGGGAACAGAAGTCTCGAGGACTCGTGAAAATTTGCAGGATTGCATTTAAGTCTGTGGGGAGGGAGGCCAGCACCACCGACCTCCCTCAGTATCGATGGCAGATGCCGGGGCTAGCAAAAATCTTTTCCTTGCTTTTACTATTATTTTAATAAACAACCACTACCACCACCATTTAAGTCTGCTTCACGAACTAATCGCACGCGCAACCTGTACACATTTCTTAATGTGTAAATAGCTTGTACATATTACTTCTCCCCCTATCCTCTCTTCCTGTCCCTCACCACTTTCATTTCATTTCTTCATTCTGCTTGCTGTCCTTTGTTTCCGCCGCCACAGCTCAGGTGCTTCAGTATCGATGGTAGATGCCGGGGCGAGCAAAAATGTTTTCCTCCCTTTTTATTATTATTTTTAATAAACCACCACTACTACTACTACCACTTCAGTCTTGCTCAAGAGCGGGAACGCGAAAGCCTTTCCTTTTCCATTAAAATTAAAAGAATTAAATATAAAGATAATAGAGATAGAAAAAAAGACATGAAAGATGGAGGGAAAAAGAGGGGAAAGGGAAATATAATTGGTTTTTTTGGGGAAAGGAAATGGCGCAGTATCTGTCTCATATATCATTGGACACCTGAACCGCGCCATAAGGGAAGGGGAAATGAGAGAGTGAAAGAAGAAAGGAAGAGAGAGGTGCCGTAGTGGAGGGCTCCGGAATAATTTCGACCACCTGGGGATCTTTAACGTGCACTGTCATCGCACAGCACACGGGCGCCTTAGCGTTTTTCCTCCATAAAAACGCAGCCCCTGACCGCGGCGGCTGCGTTTATCCGTTGTGTGTTTGTCTAATAATAATATAATAATAATTGGTTTTGGGGGAAAGGAAATGGCGCAGTATCTGTCTCATATATCGTTGGACACCTGAACCGCGCCGTAAGGGAAGGGATAAGGAAGGGAGTGAAAGAAGAGAGGAAGAAGGAGGTGCCGTAGTGGAGGGCTCCGGAATAATTTCGACCACCTGAGGATCTTTAACGTGCACTGACATCGCACAGCACACGGGCGCCTCAGCGTTTTTCCTCCATAAAGACGCAGCCCCTGACCGCGGCGGCTGCGTTTATCCGTTGTGTGTTTGTCTAATAATAATATAATAATAATTGGTTTTTGGGGAAAGGAAATGGCGCAGTATCTGTCTCATATATCGTTGGACACCTGAACCGCGCCGTAAGGGAAGGGATAAGGAAGGGAGTGAAAGAAGAAAGGAAGAAGAGGTGCCGTAGTGGAGGGCTCCGGAATAATTTCGACCACCTGAGGATCTTTAACGTGCACTGACATCGCACAGCACACGGGCGCCTCAGCGTTTTGCCTCCATAAAAACGCAGCCGCCGCGGTCGGTTTCGAACCCGGGAACTCCGGATCAGTAGTCGAGCGCCCTAACCACTGAGCCACCGCGGCGGGGGCTGTGTTTGTCTGTCTGAAACCGGTTTTGTGCCAGGCTGCTCACCTGGCATTGGGCAACCTGCCCCAGCACGCACGCACGCACGCACGCACGCACGCACGCACACACACACACACACACGCACGCACGCACGCACACACACACACACACACACACACACACACACACACACACACACACACACACACACACACACACACACACACACACACACACACACACACACACACACACACACACACACACACACACACACACACACACACACACACACACACACACACAACAGGCGGCACCTCATTTAATCGTGAGAGGCTGCTCGGGAAGAGCAACCTGGGTCGCAACCCAAGCAAGCAACCCAAGTCCCACCGATGGCAGCACGTGCCCTAAAGAGGTTAGTGGCGCATCGCTTAACTGCTGCACCGCTGCGCCAGGAGTGGTAGGAAGACTCCCAGGGATCTATGAATGGATAGAATGACCAATTCCGCATATGCGGACATTAACCCATTGTCGCTATATCCGAAGTAGCTGCCATCCGTGAACGCTTGTTATGGACACCGTAACCAAAGTGAAATCCGAACTGCTATCGCACCGAATTTGTATTCGGCGTAACTTCGCTAACTGACCTTCTTTTTCTCCTATACTTTCTAATAATCTTTCAGCCACAGATTAATTACACCATTAATTTCCCACTTATCAACGCCGTACGTAAGAAAATAAGGATCAAACTTTCCCCCTATGCTTTCCTTGCTTTCGATGACTGCTGGCTTCCTTCATTTGTTCATCCGCTGATATAAGACAGATTAGTTTCCACTCGCGCGTAGTGGAGGCCCCGATAGGCGCGTTGCCAACCAAGCGGCGCGACGATAATGCGCTCGCTCGCATTATCGCCTTTTATTCGCCACCGTTGCCGCTCTCCGCGAGCGGCGGAAGCATTGGCGCACTTAATTCGGTTCCGTCCATTATTATTAGAAGGTGCGATCGATAGGACGAGGCCTGTTCCGCGGGTATAGCTGCAGGGACCGTGGCTGACTTCGGTTTGATTCGCTCCCGTCATTACCAGCGTAGCGGTTGCCGCGCAGCCCGTTCGTTTCGGCATTCGTCGCGCGCATTCGCAGGAAATCGCTGCACGTGCGTTGTGCAAGCCCGCACTGGGCGACGTGCTACGCAGCTGCTGCAGCTGCTCGCAAAGGCGCCGAAGAACCACGCGGCAGGCACGGGCAGCAGCGTGCGAGTAGCTGCGCGGCTAGAATGCTGGCTGTTGCAACACGTCTTTTCCGCCTGACACAACCGAGCGAGGTTCGGTCAGGCAACAACGGGCGCCGTTGGCAGACTTCTCCTCTGGCGACGGCGGATACGGGCCCGTGGCGCATGATTTATGATTGCCCATTTGCGCAACTATACGTAGTGTATACCACCCCGAGCATGCACTGTACGTTCGCCATATAGCGCTTGCAAAAATAGCTCGCCGAAACTGTCGCATGTATGGCGCTGCAAGCGGGTTGCTAACGCTTCCTTCCCTTCCCACTCGCTTGCACGTCACGTGACCCTTCCGTGCCCTCGTCAGCAACTACAGCTGCATGCATTACCACGGATAGAGTATCCGAGGTGTCTTTTTTTTCGAAACGAGCCAAACCCAGTAACCGGAACCGAAGTCAAATTATACTGTAGTGGCAAGCAAATCCATGCATCTTGCCTTTAGAAAAACTGCGATTATTAAAGGGGCCCGGACGCCCATAAGAACTGCCTAGTCCTACCTAATATTTTTTTTTAATGAGCCAGATCCTCCTGACGCACACATCAAAACCAGCCAAGTTCACTCGTGAGAGCCACCTTTGTCAGCTCGAGCATTGCGGCTTGGACCGTTTCCAGCGTGGTTTCATTCATTCCTTCTCCAGCGTCACTTACCGATTGGCTATACGTAGGATATATGAAGACATCGGCGGATCTGAACCCAGAAGAGGACCAGAACGAAGGAATCATTAGCACCGTCGTCGAGCAGGCTATATATAGGACGCGCCTGTGTTACACTGAACTCCAATGCGTTTGTTTGGGCGAGTTGGTATCGGCTTCCTAAATTAATTATTCCCAGCGAAATGGCAGGCGCAGACAGGAAACGACAGAGCTAACGGTTGTCCTGTTGTTTTTTGTCCTTAGCTGCGTCTTATCATTTCGGTACCGATCATGAGTTTAGGATGCTGCAATGAAGTAGAATAAATATGACGATACCATACGTTATAACCAGTTTATTACATCAGAGCTTGACAAAGAAGCCAGCTATTCACATATACTTGGTGAAGCACCGCAGTAGCCCTGACTGCACAGAGTGAATGCTCTAATTGTTTTTCTGCTCATTTCACAGCGTGATCATTTGAAACATTATTTTCATAAACAGAGATTGATTTAATACTGTAGATATAAAGTTTTTGGAACAAAACTGCGTCAGATCTAGCGTTTCACATTAGAAAGAGTCAAATCCAAAGTACGCGGTGACGTAAAGTTGCTCTAACTTGCATGTAGAACATATAAAATAGCTTAAAGGTTTAGGCGGATAAGCAACTTTCGCGTTTTTCTCAATTACTGTCCAAACGGATTTGGCTCATTTCAGAAAAAAAGAGAGGAAAAACTCCTCGTGTGCAATGGCATCCGTTTCGACCACTATATTAGGAGGGATTCCACGCGTGTTTGGAGCCAGGCCCGGGGTGCGCCCTGATCTCGGTGACCAGAACCGACAACGCACTCCCTCACCAGAGCAGGATTTGGCCACCCTGGTGTCGTACTCGGCCACAACCTTCTATGAAGAAGTAAGGGGTATACAGTGGCCGCAGCTGGCAAAGGACGGGGTTAATTGGAAAGACACGGGAGAGGCCTTTGCCCTGGCGTCCGAATAAATACCGAGTTGAACCCAACTCGAAACCGTCCATATGCTGTCCCTAGCTGAACCAAACCTGACGCTGCCTGTTCCCTGTAGTCTTTTAGATGCCCCCAACCAATGCGAGGTGTGCGCTTTCCCACGTTTTATACGCGCGCGAACTTCAGTCGTCCCCAGTGACGCTCTATCATGGCGTTGCGAGGAGTACTCGTTGGTCAGCTGAAGCGTTTGTGCAGGTCTCGTCTACGGTTGCTCCCGTCGGTCGAGACCTGCACGCTCAGCTTCAGCGGCTACGACGCCGTGCGCCTTTTTGCAAGCGCTGTGCGGCGCATCAACTTGCTGCGCTGCCCTGCAGTCGGCATAGCCAGGCTGATGATGATGGTGATGACGTGTTTGGTATTACAGGGAGGCCGTGTCTGCGGCTGTCCTCGATCGAGTGTCACCTCGGATGCCCGCACTGCACGCGACTCCTTCTCCCCATTATAGATAGGATCGATTCTTGCGGTGTGCCTCATCGAATGGTGATTGGACTGCCCTTGATCGGGCATGGTTGAGCGTGGACTCCTGGCCTTGAGGAAACTTCTGGTGTAGCTGCACAGTTGTGAGCAACATGAAAGGGAACAAAATTTGTTCACAAAATTGCAAATTTTCTAATTATTGCTCTTTTTTAAATTTGATACTGACTTATGGATATTACACGCCAAGAGTGACAGCAGCTAGAAAACAGAAAAAACTGTGCTTCTCACATATAATTATGCAGTAATCAATAAATCAATGATCAAACCGTGTTCCCTTTCATATCGCTCACGACTGTACATGTCACAGCCCGCTTCGCCTTGATTGGCAAGCATGCGGTCTATGTTATCAAAGGGCTTTTATGGGTCAGGAGCTAGAATGTGCCTCTGAATTTTTTTTCCCCGCGTTAACTAAGTTCAGACCAGGATTCCTCCTTTATCTGGAGGATGCAATCACACTGGGGACCTCTTCTGATTGTATGGTCCAGTGGGTTGTGGATGCAAAGCAGTGAACCCCTTTAATTGGGCCTCCCTTATAACTTGATGAGCCGTCACATCCGCACACAGAACGCTTTTGGCCTTCCCTTAATTGAAGTGGCCGTCGGTAGTGCGCTGAAGTCGCCCTGACATGAGCTGACGGCACGGAATGCTCGCTGTCCCGTCTGAGTGGCGGCGGTCCCAGATTCTGCAGTTCAGTGAGGTCTCCACTGCGCCTGCGTGCTGTGCTTGTGCCGGCCTCGAGAGATTAATTTAGACGCCACGCGGCGTTTGCAACGCTTCGTTGACTACATTTGTTCATTTGTTCGTTTAATACACTGTAAACGGCTTAATTTTCGCGTTTTGCAGCAGCCACGTAGACCTCGCGAAAAATTGGCCCCACGATTCAGCAAAAGGAGCGCACAGGCGCGTGGCTTTACCAGCATTCAGTAAATATTGAGCTTGCGAAAAATGAGTCGTTTGAGGTACCTGCAGCGCCAAAAACACATTATAGTCGAGCCTATACCTAAAACAAACCTGATTAATTGTCACGGGATCGTGTTCATTTTGTCGATTCGTAGTAACTCAGACACCGCAAAGACGTCCTGAGTATGACCTCAGAATGCCCACGTCAGGATGTTCAGACGTCCCCAGGTTCTCCCTAACTGGTCCTCAAGCAGTCCAACTAGGATCCATACTCCTCCGTTGCACACACGCAGGATGTCTTGATTGTGATTGAGGAGGTTTTCAGTACTATATTGCAAGATTTGTGTCGAGCTTCTTTTTTTCATAGGAGTGCTGTATACAAAGCTAACATCAGAGAAGTTAACCAGAATAAGCAAAAAGAGGAGGCACAACACGGGTTTCCCATGCCCAGGGCCGCACAGCTATAGCTCTCTTTGGAGTTGAATCCTACTGCCTGAATGCAAAAGAGTGGCCCTAAAGATCTTACCCGCCGCGGTGGCTCAGTGGTTAGGGCGGTCGGCTACTGATCCGGAGTACCCGGCAGCGGCGGCAGCGTTTCGATGGAGGCAAAACGCATATGCGCCCGTGTGCTGTGCGATGTCAGTGCACGTTGAAGACCCCCAGGTGGTCGAAATTGTTCCGCAGCCCTCCATTACGGCACCTCTTTCCTCCTTTCTTCTCTCAGTCCCTCCTTTATCCCTTCCCTTACGGCGCGGTTCAGGTGTCCGCCGAGGTATGAGACAGATACTGCGCCATTTCCTTTGCTCAACAACCAATTTCAATTTTTCTCAAAAATCTAAACAATCCAACCCCATCAGAAGCATGTGCTCACATAAGAGCAGGTTTAAAAGCAAAAATATCTCAAGATATCTCCTCAAGGCATATATAATTTTTTGGGTCGCAATGGTTTTCTGC
Organism: Amblyomma americanum; assembly: GCF_052857255.1. Lineage (NCBI taxonomy): Eukaryota > Metazoa > Arthropoda > Arachnida > Ixodida > Ixodidae > Amblyomma > Amblyomma americanum. Next base: position 82,603,943 of record NC_135500.1, on the reverse strand, counting down.
ATTATATCACTATTGTACACACATGCCTTTTAATAAACCTGTAGCCTTTAAGTATGGAGAGCCGAGTGCGAGCGATAAAGCTAGTTTGATCTCAGCTACAATCGATAGGACGATTGTAGAACATTTGAGGAATTTTCATCCTAGAGTCGTCCAGAAAAGTATAAACGGGGGCATCCTCATGAGGACATTTATCCAGACGCCCTTAAAATATACTCAGTATGTCCTGCTCGGGCTGAGGACGTTCTGACTTTTTGAGGACGTTCTTAGGACGTTTGGTGTTGTCAGGGAAGTGGACTTTCCTTACTACAGCGAAAAATTCAGTCAGGCAAATGTTGCGTTTATTTCTTGGAAAACATCCGTTTGACACGCCTGCTTCTTCATGCGGGCCCTATAAAAGCGCGCTCTAAGCTCTCCAGAGCAGTCACGTGTTTATAATAATAATAATAATAATAATAATAATAATAATAATAATAATAATAATAATAATAATAATAATAATAATAATAATAATAATTGGTTTGGGGGAAAAGGAATTGGCGCAGTATCTGTCTCACATATCATTGGACACCTGAACCGCACCGTAAGCGAAGGGATAAAGGAGGGAGTGAAAGAAGAAAGGAAGAATTAGAGGTGCCGTAGTGTGGAGGGCTCCGGAATAATTTCGACCACCTGGGGATCTTTAACGTGCACTGGCATCGCACAGCACACGGGCGCCTTAGCGTTTTGCCTCCATAAAAACGCAGCCGCCGCGGTCGGATTCGAACCCGGGAACTCCGGATCAGTAGCCGAGCGCTCTAACCACTGAGTCACCGCGGCGGGTCACGTGTTTCTCGCTTAAGCTATTTCGCCCAACGAGCTGCTTTGGGGACGTGATATGACTAATTCCGATATGTGCGTTAATAGCATCTGGTGGTAGGTCGGCCTCCGTGTCTCCTATCCTTGGCAAAGCTGTAGGATGGAGCGAGGATGTTAGTGCAACGCACGCGCTCCGAGAACCTGTGAATTGCACTGCGTGTTGTACGCGCGCTGCTTCCGCCCGGCAGCAGAGCAGAAGTTGGAGAACCGCTTGAAGAACACGACGCGCCGTGTGACCGGTTGTGCCAGCAAGATGTGGCTGGCAGTCAGAGTTTTCAGTTATGTCTGCCATTGGTTGATCACCCACGGCGTACACCGTAATTATGCGTGAAATGCACACTTTTCCTTCTTCTGGCTATAGCTTAAATTTCCTCTTGGCGTTAATATCCAAAAGTCATTTTCAACTAGCTCTAGCTTAGAAATTACCGAAAAATGTCTCCTCGTGCTAAATGGTCGTTCCCCTTAATATTAGAGTGGCGTGTGCTGCACGCCAACACAAAGGGAACGAGGGGTGCGGAAGCCCTAGACGGAGACAAGTCGTGTTGTCGAAACGATGGCAAGCACCTTGAGGCTTACTCCTCCCTTGTTCGCCTTGTGCTGTCAAGAAACTCATCTGTCTGCCCCCTCTGGTGTAGAGGGGGCGGATGAGTTTCTTGACAACACATCTTCCAACCTGCCTTTGTCATTCTCCTCGCGCATAATTGCCTCGTGGCATTCGCCGGCTGAACCCCAGGGCGCGGGATCGATTTGCGGCCGGAAGGCGAAATGCAGTCGTTCGTCTGCTGTCCGAGGTCAGTGCATGGTCGAAATTAATCCGGAGACCTCTGCTATAGCATCGCTCTCATAGCCCGCATGCAGCGTCGGATAAACTCGAATGCAAAGTGACATGTCACGAACATAACATTTGCCGCCTTGCATTTTTGGCGCTCGCCGTGCAGTAGTCCGGGTGCGGCATGATCACCGCCGCCCTCGACCCAGCGACGGGAGCGCGGGGATATTTTCCGCGTTCTTGACGCCGTGCGAACCATTTCGCTGAGTCCATGTCTGAGCCACGAATCGCTGAGCCCGGGTCGTCGAGGATAGATGAAACTGTAGATGAAAGAAGTAAGCGAGTTATTCACGGCCAGTCTGCTGAAGTGGAAGCAGCGCTAAGAAAGACGGACTCAGGGTGGTATGAAGGCGACTCACCACACGTCTGCGCCGTCTACTTTGCTGCCTTGTATGCCGTGTCTTGCCTGAGCTGCTTCCAAGCATGAGGAGCATGACTGAGCAGTGCGACAGTTAGGCTCTGCGAAGTGTGAGACGTTTTCACGCGTGCCTGAAGAAGGCTGATGTCGGCTGGTTGGTGTACATGTTGATAGAGAGGATGAAGCAGCGCTTAAGAGGGTTCACCAGGGACAGTGTCCATCGGGAATACATGGGAACCTTCAGAAGCTATATAGCGTGTCTAAATGTGATTCGATTTTCATGAGGTCTGTGGCAGCGCTTTCTTCTTTAGTGAATAGAGGAAATGTTGCAGACAGATTTTAATTCTTAAGATTCATTTTTTTACAAAAGGTAAATATCCAGAAAGATTGTCCTTTTAGATACGTCGGTATATTTTATGTAATCTCGTGAGAAAACTAAGCCGAATATAAAAATTTCGTCTGCAACATTTCCTCCATTTTTCTTTCTTGATAGTTAAACAGCAAATTTCATTCATGCCTAGCCTAGTGTTTTCGTTTTACAGGCACTGAAAGTTGTGTATATTTGCCGCGGAGATTTGAAATTCGCGCTAAATTTAACTAATGCGACGTGACTCCATTTGGCGTCAGACTATTTTGTCGCTGCTACACTCTACCACCCACCTCTTGTTGAGACACTTGCGCTGTGTGTATCTCGTTTCCTTTTTCTTGTCTTAAGAACTGTTACTTCCTCTACCCGACCGCGGGCGGCTGCGTTTTTTATGGAGGCAAAACGCTAAGGCGCCCGTGTGCTGTGCGATGTCAGTGCACGTTAAAGATCCCCAGGTGGTCGAAATTATTCCGGAGCCCTCCACTATGGCACCTCTTTCTTCTTTTCTTCTTTCGCTCCCTCCTTTATCCCTTCCCTTACGGCGCGGTTCAGATGTCCAACGATATATGAGGCAGATACTGCGCCATTTCCTTTCCTCAAAAAAACAATGAGTATTATTATTCGTTTTTACAGATGTTGGCTAATTTACAGACGGCCTTTCCGCGCTGTCACTCGCTCTAACTTTCCAAGACCGAACTGTTCATTACTGGGGGCCGTAAATGTTTTGGTTGAGCCTTCAAGATAAAACTCACCGCGTCTCGCTAATAATTTCGTCGTGCGATCAGATTTCGGCGGGGGACTTGGACACATTGTGGTGAAGAACCGAAGTTTCCGGTTTTTATTATTCGCAGCGCTGGTCAGTGCACGGCTGCAGACGAAGTATAGAAATCCCAGCGTCAAATGCATGTACAGCTCAAAAGAATGCGATGAGTCGTCTTTTCCATAAGTAACCAGGCAACTGGGTTTAATTGTTAGCCGTGTAGCGTAGCACGTATGGCGCCCCTTAAGTTTTAAATTTCTGTAAGGTACGGAGAAACCTCGCCCTCACCGTACCCAGCAATTCTGGACAAAATCATTTTTCAATGGGATAGTTTCTGAAGGCAGTTATTTTATATATTGTAAAATTCCACTATAGCAATCAATATTTATTTCCGCAGGTCTTCCGTCAGCAGGCTTGCATTTTTTTGCTGTTGACGTCTTTACTATCGTAATACACGCTCCCCATTGATTTTCTATGGTACTCTTAATGCTCGGTGCGAGCGGTGGAAAAACTTGAAAATAGATTGTATTACACATCGGAAGAATGGGCCATCACCTTCAATGTTTTCGTAACTACCTTACAATATTCCAATGTTCAAAATTTATGTCCAAGAAGGTTGGACAAGTCGAGAGCATGCAGGGAAAAGGGGCGGCAGGAGCAGAGGACGGTTGTCAGGTGGCTGGTGTGGCCACCTGCCTGCCAGGTGTGACGAATGTGGTCGCCATTTTTAATTCGAAAGCACTCACCTTGTCATCAACCCATCTTACGTTCTTGGGTTGTTGCCTTGCAACAGCGACGCCACGTTAAGTTCAGAAGAGCAAGCTGGTGGGCGGCGGCCGCGTTTCGATGCATAGAGGCGAAACGCAAAAGACGCCCGTGCGCTGTGCGATGTCAGTGCACGTTAAAGATCCCCAGGTGGTCTAAGTTATTCCGGAGACCTCTACTATGGCACCTCTTTCTTTCTTCCTTCTCTCAGTCTCTCCTTTTTCTCTTCCCTTTTACTTCGCGCTTTAGGTGCCTGCCGATAAGTGAAACAGATACTGCGCAATTTCAGTTCCCCAAAAACCAATTTTTATTCATTTTGATTTCGCCTCCATCTAAACGCGGCCCCCGCGGCCGGGTTCGAACCCGGGAGCTCCGGCTCAGTAGCTGGGCGCCCTAATTACTGAGCTAGCGCTGCTCCATCATGAATAATCACGCGCGCAACCTGTACACATTTCTTATTGTGTAAATAGTTTGTGTATATTACCTCTCCCCCTATCCTCTCTTCCTGTCCCCTCACCACTTTCATTTCATTTCTCCATTCTGCCTGCTATCCTTTATTTCCGCTGCCACAGCTTAGGTGCTTCAGTACCGATGACAGATGCCGGGGCTAGCAAATATCTTTTTCTTCCTTTTTATTATTATTTTAATAAAAACCACTTATTACTACTACTGCAGAGCGCCGGTAATGAAAATTTGTTTTGAGGAAAGAGTCGCGGTAACTGTCTCGCAATTCATGGTGAACACCTAAACTGCGCCGTGAGAGATGAAATGGAGGAGGAATTGAAAGAAGAAAGAGGCTGCGTATAGCGGAGGGCCCCCGATAAATTTCGGCCACTTGGGGATCATCAGCGTGCGCTGCACGGGCGAATCTTCTCCATTTAGCCTAAATCGAGACGCGGCCGCCGCGTCCTCGGGCTCAGCAGCCGAGCGCCTTGACTGCACTGAGCTACCGCAAGTGGGCTTGCGCCGTCTCCACTTACTGGTAAAAATGACGCCGTTTACCCCTGGTAGTCTCCTGCAGACTGCGCGATGTCGTCCGTGCACCACGTGCTCCAAGATGGCGGACAACTCGTAGGTCCACTCCAAACAGCGACTTTGGAGTATGGGGCGATAAGTGGATGGGATTAGCGGGAACTTGATTGATTGAACAACTTTAATTTCCACCAGAAAAGACGTTTCTGCCCGCCCCCGGCACGTAGGCCTGGGAGACGGGGAGTTGCGCGTCCGCCGCGGTTAGAGGAAGACTTCTACCGGTTCGTCATCACATGGCGGCCCTGCTATATATGACGTCAGTGCTCGCATGTAACGTCACGGGCGCTGCGATAATGAGTCACCCTTACAGCTTCCAGGGTGAAGGCTGGGGCAGGTGGCGATGAGAGGATTACAAACGCGCAGGTTTCCGCTGGTATTATTATGAATGCGTCAACATTAGAAGGGTCTGTGCAAGCAGAAATGGCAGTGACCGCCGTCACGCGGAACCTTGTGGCGTCATCACAACATGTCCACTGTGGTAGGTGGCAGCCTGCCTGCCGGATTGCGAGCCACAGCCCACAGCGGCATGTGCCAGTTAAATGAATGATTTGTCGCGAGAGGTTGCCCGGGATGAGAAACCTGGCTGTCGCAATCCCCACCGGCGGCTTTGCTTGGAACAGCCGCCTGCCGGGGCAGTGGCACACCGCTTGACCGCTGTACCACTGCGCCAGGAGTGGTATGTGGTTTTCCAGCGGCCTATGAACGTAAACTAGAGAATGACAAATTCCGCATGTACGGGCTTTAACCCATTGACGCTATCGCGTCATACCCTGCAGCAACAGAAATGCCACTGCATTCGAACGAACCTCCAAGAATCGGTTAACTTTTTTTGTTTTTAATTCGGTTTGGGCTGCCCAACTTAAAACTTTTCCTTTTGTTTGTTATAGTATATATTAAGTGGTTTATTAAAACAATAATAAAAAGGAAGGAAAAGATTTTTGCTAGCCCCTGCATCTGCCATCGATACTGAAACACCTGAACTGGGATAGCGGAAACAAAGGATAGCAGGCACAATGGAGAAATGAACTGAAATGAAATGAAAGAGGTGAGGGGACAGGAAGAGAGGATAGGGGAGAGGTAATATACACAAAAAACTATATTTGCACCTAATTCTTCCTTTCTTCTTTCACTCCCTCTCTTATCCCTTCCCTTACGGCGCGGTTCAGGTGTCCAATATATGAGACAGATACTGCGCCATTTCCTTTCCCCAAAAAACCAATTATTATTATTATCACCATAATAAATATGTAAAGGTTGCGCGCGTGATTAGTTCATGATGAAGCATTTTGGTTCAACCCCTTTGTGAAAATTGGGGTGCGGGTAGGGCTCTTATTTTTCTTCATTTTTATTGCCCATTCTAGCGTATGTCCTCCTGGTTCGCCAACATGGCGGCTGCTGTGACATTTGTGGAGACGGCCACCGCCACAGAACACTCAAACTGTCTCGTTTTCGCATGCGTGCAACAAGCACCAAAATGACGTTTGCCCGTGCCCGACTGCTGGGGCAGCAAGGTGGCGTCCGTATATCAGAGAAACCGCGCTGGTGACGTCACCGCGGGATCAATGAATGCTCTTCTCGAGTTCAGTTCTTTTCGCGCAAAAATAGGTGGTACCGACACCGGAACCGCTATCCTCGCACGTACAGTGGGCAAAACAGTAGAACATTTGTGTTGTGTTATGTTCGGTTTTATGGCACATAGGCAACTGAGGCCATCATGCGCCAAGCTCAAGGCATAAGAAATGTTCCCTGCAGAGTTCTACAGAAGCATGAAAAATCATCGGTGGTGCAGCGCCTAAATATTAGTACTAATTAGTGATGACAAACGAAACACATTTAAGAAATGGCTGCTAAGAAAAGTTTTCAAGAGGGTTGGGTAACCTCAGCAGCCATCTATGGCTGGGCAAGGATCTCGAGGCTCCAAACTACAATGAAAAATGGCTGTGGTTTAGCTCTGGTTAAGCCTGGAGTGACGCGATAGCTACATCTGGCCGAGTGGAACTCTCTCAGTCGAATTGCAAAGTCAGTCTTTCGCAGCTGCGTTTCGCTGGGCGTTCCTTCTTCATCTTCGTCCCTAGACGTGGATTCACTCTCTCCCCCGCACACCAGCTGTGTGCGCTGACGTCACTCTGCGCATGCGCACAACTGACGAGGCGGGCGGCGTCTGCTCCGCCGTCGGCGCAGCGGCGAGGCGCGCAGTGCGCACACCAGCTGCGGGCTATGATGTCACTCCGCGCATGCGCACAGCTGGCAGAGCGGTGGTGCCACGGCTCAGCGCCGCGCCGCCACGCGGACCTCGCGAAGTGGCTGGCGTAGTGTAGCTATCGCTACAAAAACCTCAGCCATTTTCTCAGCAGTGAGAAAGTGGCTGAGGTGTATCAAAGAATGAAGCGAATCAGTGATCAAGATTTATAGTTTCTTAAGAACACCTGCTACTTTTAAAGAGCTAAAAACACAATTCGTGTCAACAATTGCGTCTTCACTCAAGAGCAGCATTGGGTGTAAAGCAATGTGTTCATTATAAAACTGAGTGAAATATTTTTTCCTTAGTTTTTCAAGTTTTGTGCATGAGTATAAAGTGTGATTAACTCTTAGCTCATCGCCATACTTTCACAAACAGGCTTGTCTTCTTTTGTGAATAGAAAGCTGTATGTGAGGTGTGTGTGGCTATAGTGAGACGACATAAAATATCTTCAATGATACGCTCCTGCTTGAAACATGACTTCCATTCACCTAAAACTGGCTTTACCAAGTGCAGTTTGTTGTTTACTTCGTTGTTCCAAGACAACTGCCATTCTTTCCTTAATTTATGGTGTACTAAGTTGATGCAACCTTAAAGGGTGCATTTAGTTTTTTATCTGCTTGCAACCAGATTGAGCAGCGCACAATTCTGCTCAATAGGGTAGAACGTTGGGCCAGTTGATGTAGCGACATAATTAAAAACTGCGCAGAATAACAGGACGGGAGGGAGAAACAGTGGTTCAGCAGCAGGTTGTGCAGCCTCATGTGGCTCAGGCTGCAGCTGGTCAAGGAGTGGCTCATGCAGCACCCGGCATTGCCATTCCTTAGGTCCACCATGTGCCGGTACATTATTTTTTTTTTAATAGCAAGAGCTATATCTCTTATGGTTTTGAGGGGTCTCTTCGGACTAACTTCAGTGAAGAAACAAACTTGTCTGAGTGCATACGGCAACTTGTAGGACATCAATATCGGTGCAGCAATCTGATGTAACTGTCCGAAGCAGCAGCTGTGGAGCCCGCGCAGTAGCTGATATGATGTCGCAGTGCGGACGAGCGGAGGTGCAACAGGCGACAGTAGCTGCGCGCTTGGCATGACATCAGCAATAAAGGCTCTTGCAGAGTGCACGTGCCCAAAGCTTCAAACATTGCCATTTAGTATGGATGAGTTGCAGCAGCAGCAGCAGGAGGAGGAGGAAAGCTACACATTAGCTCTATTATATACCACATAACTCCTGTAAGGGCCACACCTTTTGTTTTAATTTGGGTGTGAATTTTGAAGGTGCGGCCTATACATGAATTTAAAAAAAAATTTTAACTATTTTTTCTCAATTATCTAGTCTTAAACAGATGGTGCGGCCCTTGCATGAGATTATACAGTAGCTAAACCAGAGCTTAGCTTTCCGTGTAATTTCTTTCATTGTAACTCCAAAGCATTGTCCTAACTACTTTGTTGCACTCTATCCCATGCTATGCTTCAAATGGAAAAAAAGTAGAAATAGCTCTGCTTTGCTTTGCCAGAAATGAGCATTGTCTGTCGGGTTGTTCATTTGTTTCTTTGTCTCAAAGTTGGAGACGGGGAGTGTGCCGCATATTCACCTGTCCACAGGATACATTTCAATGCTTGGAAGCATTTATGGAATAGTGCAAGGTACCCGCCGCGGTGGCTCAGTGGTTAGGGCGCTCGACTACTGATCCGGAGCTCCCGGGTTCGAACCCGACCACGGCGGCTGTGTTTTTATGGAGGAAAAACGCTAAGGCGCCCGTGTGCTGTGCGATGTCAGTGCACGTTAAAGATCCCCAGTTGGTCGAAATTACTCCGGAGCCCTCCACTACGGCACCTCTTTCTTCTTTTCTTCTTTCACTCCCTCCTTTATCGCTTCCCTTACGGTGCGGTTCAGGTGTCCAAGGATGGATGAGACAGATACTGCTGAATTTCCTTTCACCAGAAATCAATTATAGGGAGAAACACACACACACACACACACACACACACACACACACACACACACACACACACACACACACACACACACACACACACACACACACACACACACACACACACACACACACACACACACACACACACACACACACACACACACACACACACACACACACACACACACACGAGCGCTCGTGTGTGTGTGCGCGTGTTTCTCCCACCCGTCCTGTGTTATTCTGCGCAAAGTTTTTAATTATGACAATTCTGCTCACATGTCTAGAACGAGCGAATTGAAAATTGGTTTTTTGGGGAAGGAAATAGAGCAGTATCCGTCTGTAATATCAGCGGAAGAAAGAGGTGTCGTAGTGGAGGGCTCCGAAATAATTTGACCTATTATTTTTGGTGGTAGTGGTTTTATTAAAAATAACATTAAAAAGGAAGGAAAAGATTTTTGCTAGCCCCGGCATCTGCCACCGATACTGAAGCACCATGGAGCCCACCTCCAGCCTGCTGCTGATGCTGCTGCTGTTGCTGTTGGGGCGACGGCGTCCGGAAGAAAACCGTGTGCGACCTCACCAAATCCCGCCGCACGAGACCAGGCTGCGGCTGGGGCTTCGTCTGCTGGCAGCGAGCGCGCCCAACTCCGCGGCGCGCCGCAGCAATGCCCCGCAGGCAGCGGCGACGCTGATGCTGGGGCCAGCCCGGTCCCGTGGCGCATTATCACTACCAAGGCGCAGCGGCGTCGGAGAGCTGCCCTGGAGCGAGCCGCGGCTGCCGTGGAGGTCCCGTCCAGCCTAGTGGGGACGGTGCTGTTTCGACCGGCGAACCGGGGCACCGCCTTCAGAAGGGAACAGGGCTGGGAGTTGGCCGAGGAGATCGGATCGGATCGCCGTCCGGGTTAACATGCGACGGAATGTGGTGGCAGTGGGCCTATTATTGGTCGAAATTATTTTCCGGGAACCTCTTTCTCCTTTTCCTCTTTCACTCCCGCCTTCCTCCCTTTCATTAGGGCGCGTTTCGGGTGACCGCGGAGATATGTGAGACTGTCATTGCGCAATTTTCTTTCCTCAAAAACCAATTTTCATTTTTCAGCTGCAGTAAATGCAGTATACAGCTTTAGTTTTTTGCAACGTGTGGTTCCGTGTGAATGCATTTATGCGTCGACTATGGTGGTGGTTATTATTATTAATTGGTTTTTGAGGAAAGGAAATGGCGCAGTATCTGTCTCATATCTTTGGACACCTGAACCGCGCCGTAAGGGAAGGGATAAAGGAGGGAGTGAAGGAAGAAAGGAAGAAGAGGTGCTGTAGTGGAGGGCACCGGAATAATTTCGACCACCTGGGGATCTTTAACGTGCACCGACATCGCACAGCACACGGGCGCCTTAGCGTTTTTCCTCCATAAAAACGCAGCCGCCGCGGTCGGGTTCGAAAGGTGGTGGTGAAAAAACCTTTTTTAATGTTCAAAAAGAGAGTTTGGGAGTCAGAAGACCCCGCTACAAATTGTTTTTTTTTTTACGCATCCCTCGATTATATCCGACACGCGGTGCCGACTGTGCACAGATCCGAATCACGACAGCGAAATAACTAGAATGCAGGGACTCTGCAACCTTTTTTCAAGTGGGGGGGGGGGGGGGGACATGTTTTCGAGTTTTTGAGTTGTTTATTTATTTATTCTGTGTTATTTAAACGTTTATTCAATTTTATTTACTTTTTGCTTATATTTTCATACTTCGCTGTTCAAAAGTGTATTTGTAATGGTCATAAAACTTGAATTGAAATGGGCAACTTTATATAATAAAGTTGCACACATGAGAATCGTGATCGACTGCAATAAAAAGTTCATGCTGTTTCAATGCTAGTAGTCATGCTCAAAAAGAAAGCTCAGTCAATTAAGTTTCTGTTGGGACATGATTGATTTAGGTTACTCAAATTAAACATTTTAAGGCTGGCTATGAAGCCAGCGAGCTCAGCCGCACTGTGCTTTACATTATTAACGTCCTAAAATTGAAGCATTTGTCAGGAATTTGATTTGACTGCAAGAAGTTGGAGACTTGGGGGGGGGGGGGGGGCGCTGCCCCCTCTGTAGAAATGTTGGGGAAGACAACCGCCCCCCCTTGCCCCCTCCCCATGTTCCGGACTCCATGGAAGAATAAGAATGGGGTGGAGCGCATTTGGCACGTTCTCGCAGGTCATGGATGACAGTTTACCAATATCGCTAAATAGAGAAGTATATAACAGCTGTATGTTACCGGTTGGGGCAGGAACGTGGAGGATAACGAAAAGGGTTCAACTTAAATCGAGGACCACGCAGCGATCTATGGAAAGGAAAATGATAGGTGTAAAGTTAAGAGACAGAAACAATAATTTAACCTCATGTAACTCTACCGCAACCTAACGGGTCGTTGAAACGAGATAAGCCAAGAAATTAAATGGCATTAAATAAAGGCGAAGAGCAAGAAAGGGGGGGTCCACAAATGAACTTGCCGGCGAATATTAATTGTCCTACGGCAAAGTTCTGACGCTTCGTTAGAAATAATGCCGCAAGTAGACAGACTACAAATCTTTATCCGGCCTTAGCGTTTTTCAGGCGCCCGTGTACTGTGCGATGTCAGTGCACGTTAATGGTCCCCAGGTGGTCGAAATTATTCCGGAGCCGTCCACTACGGCACCTCTTTCTTCCTTTCTTTTTTCACTCCCTACCTTATCCCTTCCCTTACGGCGCGGTTCAGATGTCCAACGATATAAGAGAGATACTGCGTCATTTCCTTTCCCCAAAAACCAATTATTATACGCGCTACATCATGCCAACACAGAGGCCCAATGCTCGCTTGTTGAGCGCTGTTCATTTCCACGCACGGGGCTGCCTTCCCCGCCTTCTGTCACATCTGCAGCCCCCACCCTCACCCGACTATATCTACCGATTACGAAGATCACAGTGAAGGCGCAAATAATAATAATAATTGGTTTTTTTGGGGGGAAAGGAAACGGCGCAGTATCTGTCTCATATATCGTTGGACACCTGAACCGCGCCGCAAGGGAAGGAATAAAGGAGGGAGTGAAAGAAGAAAGGAATAGGTGCCGTAGTGGAGGGCTCCGGAATAATTTCTACCACCTGGGGATCTTTAACGTGCACTGACATCGCACAGTACACGGGCGCCTTAGCGTTTTTCCTCCATAAAAACGCAGCCGCCGCGGTCGGGTTCGAACCCGGGAACTCCGGATCAGTAGTCGAGCGCCCTAACTACTGAGCCACCGCGGCGGGTGAAGGCGCACGCACATAGGACATGATAGGACAGGATATGAACGATATCGGAGCTACCCAGTGGACCACAATCGTCAGTAGAATGTACGAAGGTTACCCGCTGCCGGATGTTCGGTTGTCCGATATGGATGGCAAGTTAGGTCCGATAACTGTGGACATCCCTCGGGCCGTCCTGTGCAAAAAAAGGCGGCCGAATGAACGTCCCGAGTACGTCCACTCCAGACATTCCGATGTCCTTCGGACGCCAAAATAAGGATGTAAGTTTCCTAGAAACGTTCTCTAAACGTCCTGCACTGCACTTGACGCCTGACTGACATCGATAGTCACCACAGCTCGGATACTCAGACCTCCGTTGGACAACCCGTTTTTTCCCTGTGATCCACCGGACGTCCGTAAACGGACGTACAGACATTTTTGAAACAGTGGCAGCTGTACCATTCAGCTGCTAAAACTAATAAGCGTTAAAGTAATATTTCCTTGGCATTATCTGAACACCCAAACAATGATTAGCATGAATACAATTTTCGAAAAAACAGTGATGCAGTCCTGCAGACTGGCAGATGGAAAATCGCGATAGCAGAATACTCTTAATTTAATAATTGACAACTATAATTAACCTAACGAGAGCTTTGCAAGGAGCAAAGCGCGCAACAATAGAGCATTACAACACAGTACAACTAGTATGTAAAATCCGCGTCACCCTTGTATATAGCGCTCGACCAGTGCGTACCTGGTAACAAAAACTCTACTTACAGAGCAGCCCCTGACTTCTGGGCAAAGTGCTCGTGACTGCTTTGTTTCCGACTCTATCTGGCACTACGTACGCGTAAGTACTGCCTTTGGACCTTAGAGGCTGCGACAAGATTTGTATCTGTTTGCCGGGAAGTGCACCGCCCGAGCGCTCTACACAAGGGGGGCGCAGGCTTTACAACTCACACTATAATTTTTGAGGTCATGGGCTCATCCTTCTGTGCCCAGCTGTGAAAGGTGACCATATGTGCTGGTGGTGCGAGGTTAATAATTAGCGATTATTAATGAAATTTTCGCGTCACGTATGCACTCAAATGACAGTATCACGTAAAAAAGGCCATTTCCCTACGCATACAAAATCAACAATAACCAAATCGCCCGTGTTGACGAGTTCAAGTACTTGGGTATAATTATTGGCCACACATTAAGCTGGAACTCGCATATTAAAAACATCGTCTCTGCTGCAACAAAACGACTAGTTGCTCATGAATCGCTTGAAACACCAAAACAAATTTAGTTGCATACACGTCCTGCGCATGGCCTTTGCTTGAGTACGCAGATGTAGTTTGAGATCCGCACACTAAAACAGAAACTATAACCCCCTAGAACACATTAAGAAAAAATGCGCTTCGTTTTGTTTACGATGCTTATGGTATGCAGGTCTCCGTATAAGATCTTTATATAGTGTCCAGTCTTTTCATACTCGAATCATGGTGAAAGTGGCACCGTCTCAAAATGATATTGTAGCGAGAGCTACACTACACCAGCCGCTTCGCGAGGTCAGCGCGGCTGCGCGATGAGCCGTGGTACCACGGCTCCGCCAGCTGTGCGCATGCGCGGAGTGACGTCATAGCCCGCAGCTGGTGAGCGCGCCGCGCGCCTCGCCGCTGCGCCAACGGCAGAGCAGCCGCCGCCCGCCTCGTCAGTTGTGCGCATGCGCGGAGTGTCGTCAGAGATACGGCGGGTATATATATCACAACGATACAGTCATGGCATGCAGCTGGGACGCCTCGCTGTGTATAGAATAGGCGCTTTGATGTAGCTCTCGCTAATCTGCCAGGTTTAACCAGAACTAAACCACGGCCAATTTTCAACATCGTTAACAACCAGATAAAACTATATTTCCAGTCATACATGTAGTTTAACAGGACACTACCCACCCGGATGAAACACGGCAAGGCGATTTTGGTGCCCCAATGTCGAACAAGAGCTCTCGTAGATGACGCTTGGCCGTCGCGGGTTCCAGGTACTTGTGCAGTCCTTCTGCGTCCGCGTCTTTTGCGCTGTTTAAAAGAAGTATGTATGTACAGTCTTGGTCGAAAGTCTTAAGGCCAAAGGCTTTTCACTTCAGCCGCATAACATAGCCATTACGGCACTATTAAAGGACGAATGACCTTGAAATGCTAGCAGGCTTCCTCTTGCCGTAGAGAAGCTTCCTGCTTGACGTGTTTCGAATGATCCGCTACATGGAGCATTCTACGAACATTCATTTCGCTGAAGCTGAACGCTCTGGCCTTAAGACTTTTGACCAAGACTGTATATCTCCTACCTTTGCGCCAGAAAAGTGCTTCTGGCGGCAAACAGCGCAGTTAAACTGGCAACCATGCATAAAGCACATTGCTCAGCACACACTCTCGAAAGTCCTCTAATTAAGAGGCAGAGTAGGCATCTGGCACAACCTTTGCTGACTGGCTTTGACAGGATTGGAAGTGATGACCCTTGTGATCCGAAGTACGGCGGCGTAAATAAGCAGCACGGCGCGCCGTGTTGCTTATTTATGGAACTGAAATGCGCTCATTTCAGTTAAGAAAAAATAGTTTTTACTGAGATAACAAATATTAATCCTCACAAAAAGTATCAATACGCGTTAGAAACTGAACCTTGAATATGTGCGCATAAAAACTCTCGGAGAAAACCAAAACCCTGTGTAGCGGGCTTCCGCGCCCATGCGGGACAAGTTCATACGTCCAGAAAGAGTAAATCCGCGGAACATCCACTGGTTCGCCGGCGGCGTACGACGTCCAAAAGCGGATATTCGCCGGACATCCGTTGGTTTACCAACACTGCACTCTGATTATTGCCTAGAATAGACATCCGTTAGACGTACCGACCCGCCGCGGTGGCTCAGTGGTTAGGGCGCTGGCTGCTGATCTGGAGTACCCGGGTTCGAACCCGACCGCGGCGGCCTCGTTTCATTGGAGGCGAAAGGCAAAGGCGCCCGTGTGGTGTGCGATGTCAGTGCACGTTAAAGATCCCCATGTGGTCGAAATTATTCCGGAGCCCTCCACTACGGCACCTCTTTCTTCCTTTCTTTTCTCAGTCCCTCCTTTAACCCTTCCCTTACGGCGCGGCCCAGGTTTCAGCCGAGATGTGAGACAGATACTGCGCCATTTGATTCCCCAAAAAAACAATTTAATTTGAATTTAGACGTCCCGTGAACATGCAGAGTGGCCCGTGGACGTTCGGATCTAAAGGGGACGTCCACATTGGGTGGGAGTTACAGCCAGATATTTACTGAAATCTATGTACTAAATGAGCTGGCTTTGCGAAGTGAGCTCTACGCCACAGGATCACCATTGGTAACCCCGTAATTATAGACATCATATACCGCGTAATATACACACACCGTACAAATGCCAACCTGTAAAATGTCAAACTGACACAAACCGCATTTCCGGCCATGTCACTCAAAGCAAAGGAGCAGCTGCCGGCAATGCAGCAGGCCTGCCAGAAATTAGATCACTGATCAGTACTGCTAAAGGTAATGCTCCCGGTAGAGCAGTACCAAGAATATCGAGGGGTCATATCAGGCAGACGATGTGATATGTGCGCTTTGTAATTTTTCGTTTGACTATTTCACATACGTTTGCAGAGGTTTGTTTTTTATACATTAGAAAATTGGCACAGTTCGCTTCTTTTTATTGGTACGGTAACACGTTTTTTTTTTCAAGTTTCTTAGATGTAGGTGAGTTGGCGGCAAGTAACGATCAGGCCTCTTATGCGACAATTTCATTACCGGGGCTACACAGCTGTAAATATAATGCCTAGCTTGGTAGTACGAAAGGATGCCATTTTTTGACATTTCATTCGGAGTATTACGAAGTACAGTCATGGACAAAAGTGCGGGATGCAGATTGGCGGAAAAAAATTTATTGCGGAGCGGTTATAGGCACAACAGGTCAATGAAAAGCATAGAAGCGTGATGAGGCATGCGTGTTGTAGGCATGCGTGTTCCATCTGGTAGAAGAATACCGTCTGAATGGCTAGCAGGGCAACGCGGAAATCATTTTTTTTCCCGCGAATCTGCATCCCGCAAACTTCTGTGCATGACTGTACGTCTTCACCAACTAGCATGCACATCAAGTTCCGACGAAAATAAACCGACGGAAACAATCGGCCTATCTAGTTACGTTGTACAGAACTCGAGAACACCCGCATTCGCGTGTGACGTGCGTGCGCGCGCGTTCAGGCGCAATAAAGCAAGTCGGCAGAACCCGCTGCTGCCGGAGGAGCGAAGACAGGCGCTCCTCCGTGAGCCGTTGCAGGCGCCCGAAGGCAGCTCGCGTGCGCGCGCCATTGCTCAATCGCTTCTCGCAATGCGCTGACAAAAGCGCCCGCAATGCCCGGCGGGGGGCTCTCCGCACACGCAGCTGGTTTCCGAAGGCACGCCGCATGACGCGCGGGCTAACAATTCCCCGAACGGCGAGCGAGATTTAAACCAAGCTGTATACGGGAAACGCAAGCAGCAACGTTCGTCACGAGTGCGAGCGAATCACCGCAATTACGTGAGCGCCGAGGCGAGTTATCTTCCCGTGAAAAACGGGCGGGAAGGATGAACGCCGCGCAGTTTCCGGTCGAGTCCCAGCAGTCATTTCCCGAGCTGCGATCGAATGCCTATCTGGCTTGTCGCAGACAACGCTCCATAATCGGTAAGGGTTTGCGGGGCAGTGCAGTGGAAATCGATCACCAGAAGGAGAGAAAAAAAAAGCCCCGTCGATAGCTGGACGATATTAAATTTGTTGTGACCAGATATCCACAAGCCAGAGAGACCATGCAGGCAGTGTTGCAGAGGAGGGCTCTTAATCTATTTCGGCTGCACCCGCGGTTCTTCGAAATGCCACCGCAGCGGTTGGAATTCGAACCCTCCAACTCGTGCTCAGCACCTGAACACTGTATATACACAGCAGCTGCTCAAGACGCAGCATATGCGTACTACGCAACGGCGTATACAGCTAATTCGGTGGAAAACCCGTCGGCGTATATGCAATGTACACACATATCTTTGATTAAACCTCTTATTTTTAAATAGTGACAGCCGAATGCGAGAGGTAAAGCTGATTTGATCTCAGTTCATTCCCACAATATTGTCCTATATATTGTATACGATAGGACAATTGTAGTACATATGCAGAATTTTCATCTTCGAGTCGTCCAGAAAATTACAAACTGCGGACATCCTCATGAGGTCATTTAGCCATGATGCACTCAAAAGTATTCTCAGGATGTCCTGTTCGGGATGCGGATGTTCTGAGTAGTAATTTTGTTAAGGTATCCTTTCGTTCCTCTCATACAGAGGAAACAATGCAAACGAGGGAGCGTTACATTATGCGGCCGGCCTTCTGCAAGCCAAGCCAAGCTTTGAAGCTGTCGAGCCCCTTCTACGGGCCGAGGAGCGCCTGCTCTCCTTCCGTGATATTCTCTCGTACTACCGGGAACAACGAAGGGTGTACGTACCCCCAGCACCATCCCTCACCATAGCGCAGGCCGCACACTGGCGAGGACTACAAACTCGGACTGCTTCATACATACCCCATACTACTACATGCCCGATACCCAGACCAATTCCCCTCGTCATGCGAACTTTTCGGCGAACCAGGAGACTTTCTCCACACCCTGCTCACATGCCCCACCTTCCCTCACCCCCATCACCGACCGTGGCGGAGTCTTACGGGGAGACTCTTATGACCGAAACTTCTCCTCAAGACCAGCGCCGGCTCATCTCCCGCGCTCTCAGGATTGCTCTCCAAGGGCTATCGTTCGCTTTGTAGGGGTGCCTCCTCACAGTGAGGGAGCATCCAAGTGCCATGTAGGGGGCTTCGCCCCCACCATTTACAGCGTTGGCAATTAAAGTTTTGCGCCACCAAGCTTTGAAGCTGTCCCGTTCTTTCTTTCCCCGGGCACGCGCTGCAATCTACCCCATGTGTGGGCCCAGACCCGGCTCACACTATTGAAATGGATTAGGGGCTGTCACATGGGGCCGACTTTCTTCCTTTTATTTTTACG
The DNA here is from genome assembly GCF_052857255.1 of Amblyomma americanum. Taxonomy (NCBI): domain Eukaryota; kingdom Metazoa; phylum Arthropoda; class Arachnida; order Ixodida; family Ixodidae; genus Amblyomma; species Amblyomma americanum. The sequence goes on along the minus strand of NC_135500.1, from coordinate 82,585,498 downwards.
GCATATATATATATATATATATATATATATATATATATATATATATATATATATATATATATATATATATATATATATATATATATATATATATATATATATATATATATATATATATATATATGGCTTCAGAACTGTATCTCCTTACCTTCACAGTTTCATTTTTTACTTTCCTAATGTATACGTGAAACAAGATGTTTGAAATAATTTGTTCATGTTAAGCCGTTCGCGAGATGGGTGGAACGCAACATTGCAAATATACGTCGCGTTCTAAAAACAAACTGCGTTCTTCAGGGCGACGGTAGCTTACGAACAGCTCCTTACCGATACCATGTGCCATTAACCCATGCTGCGCTCACACATGGCTAAAACTATCGGCCAACACTTCGCCGTAACGACCTTGCTCTCTCTGATTACAAAAAAAATATAAAACGAAGGAAAAGAAAGTTTGCGATAGTCTGCGCAGAGATATCGCGGGACTTCCTGCGTTCCCAGAAACAATGAGTTAGGTGTATACAAGCCGGTATGCAGCATCAGCTAGGCGCCATTGTCTCGCCGACTGCCCTCTCACTGGGTGATTAAATTGCTCGGAGTGCAGTCCGATAATGCGCGATTGCCGTGGCCCCGTTCTCTTGCCGGCCATCTGCCGCCACGTGACTGTGGCGCGACTGAACCGCGCCGCGCGCTTCGGTAGGCCTAGCTGCAATTTGACGCCCGTTGTTGCCACCGGCGTTGGCGCGGTACGCGCAGCAAAACAAACAAAAACGAGAACAAATGCTTTATAAGGAAAGAAAGTGGCGCAGTAACTGCCTCCCTTCTCGGTGGACACGTAGCTGGAACCGCGGCGCCGTGACGGAAAGTATGAAGGGGGGAGTGAAAGAAGAAAAAAGGAGGTGCCGTAGTGGAAGGCTCCGCAGTAATTTTGTCCACCCGGAGTTCTTTGACGTGCACTGACATCCAACACACGGGCTTCTTTTTTTTTCGTTTCGCCTCCTGCGAAATACGCGTCCGCCGTGTCCGGGATTTGATCCCGCTACCTGCAGGGCTAGCAGCCAATGTCTATGACATGCATGCATGCACTTAGCCACAACAGCGGGGAATGTAGGTGCACGCAAGGGCGTCCGCAGAATTGTTTGTGGGGGGGGGGGGTCCGTTGGTTGTTGGCGCCGGAGGGGGGAGGGGGCAGCGGTACGTTCGCAGCAAAAAGGCACTATTTGCGGAGCAAATTTATTTATTTATTAATAAATAAGTAAAATACACACATGAAAGAAAAATTACAATCAACAATTAATGTGTGGCTTGGAGAGATGCATTGGAGTTTATTAACGAACAAACAATTAAAATTAATAAAAATTGCAAAAAGGTACTATGACTTCGTGGAGAAGAGTGCTCAGTCTTGCTGCATGCGGGTTCTCGTCTCACTCGAATTGATGACCAGCACACAGCGCAGTATGTTCACAAACACGCCACTACAGTCACTGAGTCAGTCTTCCTTGAACAGCAACTGCAGACGCCTCCGATTTTTCTGGGCGAATTTCGTGATGACACGGGGGATAAAGTCATTTGTGTGCTTCATTACACGCTCTCGGTGCACACTCATCATACAAAGGCCGTCCAGCCTGTCTTTTATCATCATTCAGCGCGGTCAGATTTTCACTCTCCTCATTGTACTGAAGGAGCGTTCGACCGTACAGGTAGTAACTGGAAAAGCTAGAGCGACCTCAATGGCTTTTGCAACACCGGGGAAGAATGTCTTGGCCTGAAGTAGAAGCTCACAGTAAGTTATCTCTAATGGGTCCCCAGTTTCGTTGCACCTCATCTCGTACCAAGAGATGGCCTCCTCCTTGAAGTTGTCGATGCCGTAAAAGCACTGGAGTTCTTCGGCGAGGGCAGCGAACTCAACACTCCTCAAGTGCTCCATTTTTGATGGATGCAGCTGGAGAAGGTTGAAGCTCCTCTCATCGCTTTGGGAAAAGCGGAGAGCTGAAGAAGCAGTGAGAAAGTCCAAATACGGCACATATTTTCCCACACGGTAGTATTCCTCGGGCGACTGAATCCCGTAGCTGTCTCGGTGGGCCTGACGAGAGACTCGTCTTGGTACAGATATCAACACATTTAACTGATTGGCTGCCTCCATTGCTGCCTTCATGATGTCAAAGAACTCCCCTACCGCGTTTGTCCGATGGCCGCGAAAAATACGTCGCAGCTCATTGATGTGGTCATGCACAGAATGGAAGTCCATGGATACACCTTGCAGAACGTTCGTAACTGGTTCGAGCCGAGCGCTGCGCTTAGCTACAGTGTGCAAGCAGACGATGAAAGATGAGCTTGTTGCGCAGTAGAGGATGTGAGCTCGTTGTCTAGTTGCAGCGTTCGAGCATGATTCCGTTGACGCGAGCTCTTCGAGTACTTCGACTATGGCCACGTAATGCTGAGAGAATATCCTAATGGACTTCTATTTTGCAGACCATCTTGTCTTACGCAGCATCGGAATGTTGGTCACCAGTTTTCTCCGAAGCACGCTCTCGCGGAAGAAGTTTATGGTTTGTTTGATTATCCCAATTGTACGTGTTTCAGAGACGTCGTTCAAATCGTTGATGATGAGATTTAGTTTGTGACTTGCGCAATGAAAAAATAGTGCCTTCGGGAACTGTTCTGTATTATTTTGTTCACTCCGGATTCTTTTCCACCCATTGTACAGCATCCATCGTACCCCTGTCCAACGAGGTTCGAAAGAATCAGCCCGGCATTCGTCAAAGGCTTCAAGATTGCAGCGGCGATACAAGCGGAGTTTAATTGCTCCAGCTCTACAAATTCCAAAACTTGCTCTCATATGCACACTTCGGCTCCCGCGTTTTCAATAAAGCGAACGCCTATAGACATCTGCTCTTTTCCTGAAATATCTGCGCAGTTTCGTCAGCAAGAACGGAAAAAGCACGCGGTGTTAGCTTCGGCAACTATCTACTCTCTCAGGATGTCGCCACAGATTGTGATGATCTCGTTCTGGATGCGGACAGAAGTGTACTTAGCATTGCCAGCAGAAGAAGCCAAGTGCTCCTTCAGTCGAGTATCTCCAGCTTCTACCCGAAAGTCAAGGAGATCATTGATGACTCCACTATCGGACTGCTTGCCGCGAATTGGCAAGTCATGCGTCGCGTGAAAGGCAATGGTGGAAACTATTGGAAATAGTTTCTCACGATTCCTTTCAACTTGCTCGTGCAGTGCTCTGTTCAGCTGCTGTAAAACGGGTAGCTGCTGCTTGCCTTTCATCACATCCATAAAGTTCTATGAGGCCGTCATTTCCTCCTGGTGCCATTGGCATTCTACGTGATCCCTGCACGCCTCGTGCATTTTTCTGCAGTTACTGAAAGCGCGCACGATAAAACTACCTTGAGTACCCCAGTGAACACGCGGAGGAAAAGTGACGCAAAAACGACAAAGGGCGCCTTTCGCTGTCGCTGAGTACGCAAGCCAAGAGGCGTAATCTCCGAGCCATTGGTGGCGAAAAGGCCTCTTTCCAGGTGTTACATCCTTCATAAAGTCGTATGTAACATTTGGCGACAATGGCTTAGTAAGAAGACGTAACTTCAAAAAGTCCGGGATGCCAGTGAGTTTAGCTTTACCCAGAAACTCTCCTAAGTCATATTCTTGAAGCAAGTTAGTTGTTTTCTTGCTGTTGTCTCCGGAATTCAATCCCAAGCAAGGAGAAAGGGAATCGTCTCGTCTTACTGCGTGACTGGAGCTCGCTGTTGGAGGAGTTCCTTCCATGGAGTCGACGACATCGGCTACTGTCCGGTGATGAAAGCTTGCATCGCTCTGGTCAAATCCGGACTTCAGTCCTAAGAAAGGAGAAAGGGAATCATCTCGGCCTGATCCGTCACTGGAGCTCACAGCATGTTGGCGGTGTCCCTTCCATGGAGTCGACGACATCAGCTACTCTCCGGTGATGAAAGCTTGCATCACTATGGTCAAATACTACACCGTTGTCACGTGTCGCACCAGAATCTTCAGTGGCGGAGTTGGATAACGCTTCGTCAGACAACCGCTGACGCTTGAAGAAGCGTCGGATGTCCATCATTCGGGACCGCGCGAGACAAAGCTGGATGGAGTTCCTCGTGGTTGATAGTGTTAGAAAATATATATACATTGATTGGAAAAACAGTTGAACGCGTACGTTGAAATAAAAAAATGGCTATATATACAACGAAAACTTATTTACAGCATAAATGCACGCTCGCAGCTCCATACACCTCGCTCGATCTGGCTCGCGCATCCGCAGTCGAGCAACCGCGCACACACTGCTCTCCGCTCGTCGCTCTCTCGTCCGCTGCCTCGGTTGTTCTCAGCTCCGTTGACAACCGGCCACTTAAAACCACCGAAGCTCAAACAAACACAGAGGCGCGCACAAGTGCAAGGGCTTACTTGCCGCAGTGTCCCCAAGTGCGCACTTTGGGGGTGAAAGGAACGCCGCGCGACTTCCGAGGGGAAGGGACATTCGCCACTTCGGTCGTAAAAATTTGTTTTGTGTGTTTTCATGAGGTTTAAAGTCTCAAAACGACTGAGGCTATGGGGGACGCAGTAGTACAGAGCTCCGGATAATGTCGACCACTTGGGTCTCTACCGTGCACTGACATCGCACAGTACATGGGCGCCTTCGGAATTTCACCTCCATCGAAACGCGGCCGCATCGGCCGGGATCGAACCCGCGTACTCGGGCTCAGCAGTGAAGAGCACTACCCGCTGAACCACCGCACCGAGGCTCCGGTCGCAAAATGTAAAGGAGGCACTCAAACAAACGGACGCCATGGAAAGGGCGCTCGGTTACAATAGAGTTCATACGAGTTTAATGGGTCGCGGGTCACACCGAACATTAGAATAATGGCAGTAACGTTAAATGCCGCATTGGAATGTTACAGTTATGTTCAACATTATTAAATAACATTATGTGTTATAAAGAAAGCATTAGTTAAACATTGAGAGTAAACATTATTTTGATGTGGTGATTTTTAATGTTAATATATTGCTAAAAATTACCATACAACGTTATATGTTGTGCCAAACCATTACTTTAATGTTCCAAATGAACATTGTTTTAATGTAGTCCTCTAAACTTTATTGCAACGTTGTAATCATAAATATAAACAAAAGTGCAATATGCGTGTCCCAGACCTTTTATCACTGTTCCTACCGTAAATATAATATTCGGCTAGCTGTACGTTGCAACTAAATCTCTCATACTGTGCCTGCCATGCATTCTTTGCACAGCTTCAATATTTCGTTAGGAAGTTTTCTTTATTACCCATTCGTCACTATTACTCACCGGCCACCCGTTGGTAACGGGTGTATAGGCTTGGCATGATATAGCACGCGTTCGGAGGCGAATGTATGATTAGCATGCTGTGCTGTGTGTGGACTGAAGTGCCGCCCCCGCAGTTAGTCTTTGAAAAGTGTCAACTTGTGTACCGTACGTCACAACTGGTGGACCCGTATGCTCGTGGGAGGTTGCTTTAACATTTTCGAGAATGGTGCATTTATTTTTATTTTTATAGAGTGCTATAAAAACACTAAATATATAACATTACAAAAAACATTAGGAATGTACATTAAGAACTTACAATTAACTCTCGACTAAAGCAAAAAAAGTAACATTGTTATTATGTTTTGGTCCTAGTACATGAGATCAATATCAGTGGGTATGGTGCAAAGATGTGGCGGGTAGTAGCTTACGATTTTTTAGTGCGCGGTCGTAATTGCCTCATCTAGCTTGGAATACGTTTGTCCTTCCTTTCCTAGTTTTCTCCTATCATTTTTCTCATGCCCTGACTTTGTTGTGACCATTTGTGAATTTTCCAGGTAGCACCAAAACAATATTATAGCAATGTTCTTAATGTATTTGTAAGGCCCATGCTTGTTCGGGCTACATTTATATTTATTAGTGTATGACGCCTACCCCTCAGAAGATAGAGCGGCGAAACTCTGCCGGAGACGAGCCTAGCTGCCAAGGGTCCACCCAAAGGGTTTCTCATTGTACAGAGATGCACGTGCTGGGAAACACGTGGCCGTGTCGGCTCCTCTTGTGGGAAGATGGTCGGAATCATTTACTCGCTGCCGCCGCTGTGGCAAGGCCTCTCACGCCGGAGGGGCACTAAGCAAAATGCACATTCACAATGGTCGCCAGTTCGGTGGCCGGCGTACGAACGTACCCTGATTATAGCGAGCGACGAAGGCTAAAACAAGATGCCCTGTGCACTGTCTGCCTCCGTGTCGCTATCTCTCTATAGAGATCAAAGGAACAGGCACCCATCTCGAGACGGCTCGAAACACATGCTCGCCGGTGCCGCTGTGTGTCTGCAACAGGTCGCCCTTCAGCAGAGCTATATAACGATGGCGTCGTTTGAAAACGGCGGAACGACGCGTGCCCGTACGCAGCACTTCGCAGGTGTGACCCAAAGCGTGGAAGCGGGGCTGCTTTTACCCTTTTGGCTGAGAGCACCGCCGCTCCTGGCGTGCGGCGCTTTCCGCTACGTTTTCGCAATTGACGCAGTCATCACTCACGGTTCGAGTGAGGTGTAGCACTCGAGGATGACGGCGGCGATGTGCGGGGGGGAATCGAAGGCTCCGACAGGAGAGGGCTCGGATGTCTTTTCAGGAAAGAGGGATCTTGTATCTGTCACGGTGTACGAACATACTGCTCCGTGTATTTGGTTTTACTTTGCTTTGTGTTATTGGCCGGGCGCTGGGTTTGAGGCTGTAGTGTGGCGGCCGCTTTGAAAGCAGGATCTGCTCGTTGTCGGTCTCCTCGGCTCCCTGTTAAGTCGCTGACTTGCTGGTCATTAAGAGTGTCCTGGCGCTTGTCAGCGACTGTTCTTAATGACTGCCGGATCTGTTTTATGGCCGTCATTTCCCCTCTTTTGCCGTTACATATGCTTTTACTCGTTCACTCCGAAGCCTAGCTGCGGCGCTCCTTACTGTTTTCATTACAGTAGGGAAAAAGCGCGCGGGCCTCCATTTTTGGCATTTCTCTCGAAAACTTTTTATATATGAGAAAACACGTTGCCTCCTTCCCCTTTCTCCGGCAAATCATATCGCAGACGCACTGCAGCCGTTTTCATGGAAGTGTGGCTCTCTGGGTATTTACACTGTATAAATTCGTCCGAAGCGCTTATTAACAATCGTTTTCATAACCAGAAAATGAAGCAGAGCATAGACTCCTTCGAATTATACTCATACATTAATAAAAAAGCTTATTTAATTGACTATCCTATTTTGATAAGTAGCCATACACAAAATTTAGTTGCGGTTGCATTATTCTGGGACCAAAATAATTATGTGGTCCTATCTATTAATTCATTACAATGGATCGCACAATGACACTACTGGCCTTAGCTTTAAGTGCACAACAAGTGTACAAGCTTTTTGAGGGGCGAATTTATATAAGCTTGGTTTGGGTGGCGGGGCGGTCGAAATTTCGTCATTTCGGCAAGGAGTGTCTACAGGCAAATGTGACGCCACGGGAAGGTGTCAAACTTTTCTTACTAAGTGTGGCGGTCTAGACTTCTTCCTAAATGTAGCCGGCAATTTACTTTTCTTACTAAGTTTGGCGGTCTAGACTTCTTCCTAAATGTAGCCGGCAATTTACGAGAAAGCGGAAGTTCTCGTGATAATACTGCGTAGATCTCGAAGTTCAAGATAGAAAGCCTCAAGTGTTCCTCTCAGAATTGTTCGCTGTCTTCAACCTGTCGTTCTTTCACTGCTGTGCCATCACCGGCAAGATTACATCATAGTGTGCAGAGTGCAAAGTTGGCTTGCAATCCTGAATGGCGCTTCTACGGATATGAGGAACCTGAGTCAGTGCTAATCAACTTTCTAGCTCGAGCGAAAAAAATTTTTGTCCAAATTTCGAGGGGGGTGCAGCCGGGTGCGCCGGGGGGTGCGCCGGATGACCCAGACTTCATCGCACGCAGTTCATCGCACTGCGTGCGAGAGTGATACGTTCCGACCCCATGCACAACTCCCCAGTCAGCTTCCTTCGCATCGTTGCGCTCAAATTAAGTACCAAACTTCTCTCAACAGCGAACTGTGGGCAGAATTGTTACAAGGAAATGATTAATTGTTTTATGCTAGGAAGGTGGAAATTACTGCCACCAGATAAAATGCTAATAGTGCGCAGGCCTCGGTGGCCGCAGCCTGGAGAGGCCTACAGACAGGCACATACCCTAGCCTTGCCAGATACTAAGCCATCTGGCCAGAAACGTATAGCAATAGGTGCCCGGACTGTGGCGAGGTCTTCGATCTCAATCATGGCCTGGGCATGTGAGGAAAACACACTGATCGACAAAACAGCAGAAGATACCCTCGAGAAGTGAAGGCGGTATCAGTCATCTCGGACGTACCTCTCAGCCCTGCTTTGGCTGGTGAAGAGGGCCTGGCAGGCCAGAACCACCCTTGGACTCCCAGACTTGGGAGAACCATCCTCCAGCTTGAAAGCATCGATAAAAATTTTCTCTCTCTCCATGCTAAGCGTGTTCAAAAGATCTTACTACACGAAGTGAGCTAGACGCTTTTGAATACTATACATCTACAATTTTGAGAAATTCTCAGTTATTGCTAACGCAATGAATTTTTTTTTGACAAAAATGGTCGTTTGTTAATACCTTATTGACACTGCCTGCATTCACATCAAAATGTTGGGATGGGAAGGGGGCAAAATTTTATTTGCAGGAATAATGGTGGCCAGTGTGGCTCTTTTCGCTGATAAAAAAAAAATAGGCAGAAAATTTCTCGCCCAGGAAGGGAAGGCAATCTTAGTCTGCCTCTTAATTATGCCTATGTATTTGAAAGCCTCTTTGTGCTAATTAATGTAAAACATGGAATACGGTGGTTGAAAATTTAAATTTTTGTGCTCACATGGCACGGGCATTAGTTTGATTTGAAAGAAAGAGCGTTGGGTGCAGAAATAAGAACACTGCATTCTCTTGCCTATATGTGCCTACTAGAGCTTGTCCCGCTGTGACAGTTCTTCTGATCGCCACTGCTAATGTGATCCCATAATTATGAATGATGATGTCTTGTGACCACCATATACTTTGAGCTGTATTTTGTGCCCGCACACATTATCTAGTCGTCTGAGAGCATACTATTTCTTATTCTCAAGACAGTGGCTCAGCAGGTCACACATGTGGCCACGTGTGTGTACAGGTGAAATGCGTGGGTCCCAAGCTGGTGCCGTTCCTGAAGACGGTGGCCCTGTACTTCGTGGTGGCCATCTCGTGGCAGCCCTCGTGGCTGGGCTGCCTGCTCAAGTGCCTGCCCGTGGCCTTCCTCATGGTCTTCGTCGTGCTGCACGGCATCTCGCTGGGCGACGCCCGCCACTGCTACTCGCGTCGTGTCCTCTTCGGCCTGGGCCTCTCGTGCCTCGGGGACGCGCTGCTGGTGTGGCCCTGGGGCTTCCTGCCCGGCATGGCTGCCTTTGGCGCCGCTCACCTCTTCTACATCGCGGCCTTCGGCACACGGCCGCTCAACCCGTGGGCCGGGGCCGTGTGCCTCGCGTGCATCGCAGCCGCCGCCACGCTGCTGCTGCCAAACCTGCACGGTGAGTACTGCGGTCGGGTGCAATATGTGAGCGTCAAGTTCAGAAAGCACACCGCAATGCATCTGACCGATTATGCTTAGACACGTATGCAAGAGGCAGCCAAAGGGTCGCTACCACCTCTGTCTTGATCCAAAAGTTCCCTTCGGCCCCTCCCGAAGAAAAAAAATCTGGTTATGTGCCTGGTCTGGCTTAGTGATAAATGCTCCACTGACATAAAATCTAGTATACATATTAGCGATTTGAGCTGATATATAGCTGGACAAAATTTTTAAATTGAAAACTAACTCAGTGTTTTCTGTCCTATTGGAGTGCACAGTACGTGCTTGCTGAGTCACAATTCAGGATTTCGGTGCACTTCTGTTGTTTGTTTTTTGCTGTAAAACAATGCATCATGGAGACGAAATTTTGTGGCGGTTGAAAAGAACTTGAGCCTGGAAGGCAGTGCTTTTGAGTGATGAGCCTGGGCACCGTGTGCCACTATATGTACTTGCACAACATATATGTGTCTGCAGCAGCAGAGCGCCATAACAACTGAGCCACCGCGAATGCAGAGGGCTCGACAGGTGTGGGTCATTATATATTTGTGCTAAATTGCCCACATTTGCACACTTTATCTACGTCTCCAAATGGTAAGGCACTGTTTTTGGAGACGTAGATAAAGTGTGCAAATGTGGGCAATTTAGCACAAATATATAATGACCCACACCTGTCGAGCCCTCTGCATTCGCGGTGGCTCAGTGGTTATGGCGCTCTGCTGCTGATCCGAAAGACACAGGTTCGATCCCGGCCGCGGCGGTCGAATTTCGATGGAGGCGAAATTCTAGAGGCCCATGTACTGCGAGATGTCATTGCACGTTAAAGTGCCTCAGGTGGTCGAAATTTCCGGAACCCTTCACTACGGCGTCCCTCATAGCCTGAGTCACTTTGGGACTTTACACCCCCATAAACCAAACCAAATCTGCACCATTGAGCACTCCATATACAATAATGGGCAAAATAGTACGACTCCTCCATCTACGCAGTACCGGTATTCCTCTTTCATTTAAGTCGAACCCTCCTATACGAAAAGGTCTCGCAAAATTTGTTCGTAATATCCGGAAGTTCGTTTTAAGCGGACTGAGATCAAAACTTCGGAAGCGCATTACGAATGCGACTTTTTTTTTGTTTACTGTACGGCACGGGTGCATTGCTGTCCATTTCTGCTTCAATCAGAGCATTGCAACGGTGCTTTTCGGCCTGGCCGTGGATGAGTTTAGTGTCACGCCACGAGTCCCACGTCTGGTTTCAGTCGCGCCTGTCAGCAAAGCACAAAGTTTTTACGCGCAGAGTTTGCATTCAAACGTATATGGCGATTTTTCGCCAAGTCCCCATCTTTACTGCCAGTGAACAGTGGACACGTGGCTGGCGATCTACATGCATGGATGCTGTGCGTCGTCTTTTATCTGCAGAAAACTGTCCTTGCCGTCTGCATGACAGCCCAGCCTGATTGATTTTAATTGTGCCATATCATAGACTGAACGAGAAAAATAACTTGCTTATTGTGTATACACGATGAAGCGAGCGAAGCTGCCTTCGTGGGGAGGGATCGTCGGGCAGTGTGGTGCACGGCTGTTTTGGTGATATCAGGGAAGATTTGATTAGGCAAGTCTGACAAAATTGCGAGCCACATTTCACCCATGTACATATCTGATCTTATTCTGAAGAAATGAGTGAGACCCAAGTCATGCGGCAGAAGGGATAACAGAAGTGGCTGACAAACGCACTGCATGCCACGAATGACTTAGGTCACGTACTGTGGCTTTGTTAAAATGTGATACCATTTTTTTCAGGACCTGCCGTAAAATGAACTCGAGAAGGGAAAGGAGCCATGCTGGAATGGTTTAATATGCTAGCTGCTGCCTACCACTCCAGTAGTAGAATTTAGCGTGATTAAAAAAAAACACGCAGGCGGATAGACAAAATGTCGCTTTTCTGCCTGCTCGCCTGTGTGTGTGCCTTCTTACATTGTGCTAAATTCCGCCACTAATAGAAGATTATATGACCTGTAGCCTTTACTCCAGATCAGTTCCACTCGAAGCCCGCAATTAAAGTGGAGACTTTCATTTTGCTTTCTAGTTGCCTACGTTGCTTTTGCATTTCACATTGCTTTGCATACACGGAGAGCGGAAACCTCTGATGTTCTAGCCCATTTTCGCCATCTAATTGCGCAACACTGCTCCGCGCATCGGTCATGAATTCTCGCGTGCTCCACCTAGCAGCTATAGCTGTGTGTTCGCTGTACCTATATATATCTATGTTCCAACTAAACGAGTGTTCATTATAAATGGTCTAAGCAGCATCTGGACAGAGCATTTATTGTTTTTATATAGTATACCTTTTCACCTGTCTCTCTGAAGTATAAATATTCATATTACAATGTTGGCTCAAGTGCAGCTCCACGTGGGGACGCTGCACTTGAGCCAACATTGTAACAATATAGAAAAGAACTGACGGCATTTTAAGTATACTCCTCGTTGATGTGAACTCTGTCTCGAAATGCATCGGCTGTTTTTTATATATGTTGCACAATACTGCAATCAGCGCACTGATTGCAGTATTGCAGAACTGATTGCAGAACACACTATGTGTTTTTGTGACAAATCTTGCTCATAAAAAGCTTTTCTGAGAGAAGAAAAAAACAAAGGCCATCAGCCAGCGAGGTATGCGGCTCGCTACGCTGCTGAACAGAGTAGTAGTGTGATATACAGGGTGTTCCGTATTTATCTGTCCACGTTGTAAAAATTTCTCCTGCGCAAACTACTGGATTAGTTGGCCTTGATCACAGACCTTAGTGTAAGGTCTTATGACAGTCTGCGTTTTTTCGATAAATACTTTAACATCAGAACTTTGCTGGATTGCCTGGAATCAGCGAAAAACTGCAGTCGTCTGCGCGCATAATTCTCATCGAGGCGAGCGAACTAGCCGCGTTGAGAGGCTGCGCCATCTGGCGAACTGCGAGGCAACCAATGTGCCTGCTTGGAGCTGGAACAGGTCTTGCAGTACCCCAAATGACACAGCCTGTTAAATCTGCTGCTCTGCTAGCCACGACGATAATTCTGCCTGCGGACGACTGAAGTTGTTCTCCAATTCCGGACAATCCAAGTAATTAAGTTCAAATAGTAAATTACTTGCAAAAACACAGACTACCTTAAGCTGCCTTGTGGTCTGTAGTTGAGCAGTAATGGTCCAATAGTTTGCGCAGGAGAATTTTTTACAACCCGGACAGATAAACACGGAACACGCTGTATATACTGCTGCGCTGCCCAGTACTCCGCACAATGTTGGTGTCGGCATGGGCCACTACTACATCCGGGTTCTTGAGGTGAGGACAGAGTGACTACGTCCGGGCAGACCAAGAGAGGACAGATATTGAACACTGATCCCCCCAAAGCTCCCTCCCTCTCCATCCCAAGCGCGTTTTTGGTCAGCTGCGTTACTTCACTGCCGAGCCGCTGCGCGGCCCTACAGCGATAGCTGTTAGTGCGGTGGTCTCCCGGAAACAGCGTTGTGGCGTCTGTCCACGCAGTCTCAGCGCTGCCTTGGCGCAGTGCGTTGTGGAAGATGTGGGAGCAGCGGGGGAAGGCGCACCACCTGGAGCGCTCAGTGCCACGGCAAGCAGAAGCACTGTGAAGGATAGCGGGGGAGGGCAAGTGGCACACTGCCTGATGTGCGCGGCGGAGTGACACGAGTGAGAAGAAGCGCTGTGAAGGTCTGGTTATATGACACACGACAGAAGCCAGCCATCGAAACCATGCAGCACAGGGGGAAGGAAGTGGCACGCCACCTGCTGTGCGTCATTGAGGCGTCCTGATAAAGGGAGCCCCACAGTGTTAACTCTCGAAAACAAACTTCGCTCCCTCACAAACAGTGGCTGTGATGTTATCTTACAATGGGTCCCCTACCACATAAGTGTCAGTGGCAATGAAGCAGTGGATTCCCTCGCAAAAGGTGCCCACAATGACACCACTCCTGTATGTACCAGTGTGTGCACGTATGACAGTGTTTGACTTATAGTGGGCAACCACATCCTCTTTCACCATCCTGATCCCTGTGTTGCATCGGGGCATGCAGGCTCTCGTGCTCCTCCCAGCTAAAGCTTTTGACCAATCGGATTACATCTTCATTCTCAGACTGAGAATCTGCTGCCTCTGGACCGCGGAGAGACGCCACCTCCTCTCCAGCGTGCCATCGCTGCGGTGACACCAAGGCATTGGATCACATCTTCTGTGTTCGCCCAATTTTCTGTGGTGCCCATGATGTCTTCTGTGACGGATTTGACATTTTCAGAAGCGCTAAAACACCGAGGACGCAGAGGGAACAGACAGGGACGAGCTGCATCCTCGGTGTTTTAGCGCTTCTGAAAATGTCAAATCTGCACCAACTAGCCCGATCCGCTACCCTTCTGAACTTCTGTGACGGATATCGAAAACTCAATTAAACTTCAATGCGGCTCTCTAAAAGAGCTTTTCTTTCCTTCCGGCCCAGCTAACACAATTAGTTGCACCTTAAAGGACTTTTTGCGGACGCTGCTAATCTGCGCACATTAATTGCATCATGGTACTTGCATATAATGCCCCCTCGAGGCTCCGCTGCTGAAGCGTGGCTCCTGCTCATTGCCCTTTCCTTACCTTCCCCTACTGGACCTGTCTCCTCACACCCTATTCTATTAATTATCTGCTTCCCCCTGTTGAGGTGGTCCCTCTAGCAGAGACAGTTACAGCACTGCAGAACCGCCATAAAATTCACCTATTCCCCTCCCCCAAATTATTAATAATCACTGAACGGAGGCAGCGGGCCCAGGAGAAGCACTGTGGAAGACGGGCGAGGGGGAGAGCTTCGCCTGTGCTACAGGGCCAAGCAAATACCACATGCACAAACACGGCAACTCTTGCTGGGAGCAACATATTAAGCAGAATGGTGTGAAGGTTGTCAGTTCGTCTGTATATAATTAAGCCCTTGGTAGGACGAACCTTTCATCGACTATGAATGAGGATTGCAAGTTGGGTGAGTTGGTTTGACAGTATCGCAGACGTGAACGGTGTGGAAAATACAGAGAGGGCAGGGCATGGTCCCTTCTCTGTTCTCTGTATTACTTGCACTGTAATGTAATTGAGCTGTGAAGTTCCTCGTTAATCTTCATGGATTTCCTTTGCAGCCGTATGGCTGTGCTTGGATGGATGCTAATGAGTAACTACTTTCTTCATGAAATGTACTTAACTTAGGGGATGTCCTTAAATCATTGAAGCATTGTGCTAATTAAGTGATGAGATGCACAAGATGAAAATTTTGATCCATAAAGTGGAGCTTGGAAAAAAAAATGAAGGGAAAATTGCATTGCCTAGCTTATAACTTTATATACATCTAAAAGTTATATAGCATGCTGGTGTGATGTAATATGGAGGCACAGGGAGTATATGTGGCTAGGTGATTGTTGGCAGAATTTCCTGCAGTACATATTGATAGGAATGGCAAATTAAACTGAAAAACAGCACAAGTACTTCATTGGTAGCTTCACATCCCTGTTCACCAGTGGTGTGATGTCAGCAGTGGTCTTAGCTGTTGCATCACAAGTGCCAATGCACTTCAAAGGAACGTTACACGAGGTGGAGATGCAGGCAGACATAAGAACTGCAACAGAAGGAGGCCCTGTTCTGACATAAGCTTGTGTCAAGAGCTGTGTATTGGCCTTTACTGCCGATATCTTAAATATTACTTCACTCTTCGTGCAGTGCTTGTAGTTTTACGTTGTTCTAATCCGTGCCTTACTTGGTCTAGATTATGTTGCAAAGTTTCAATAAGAAGTAGTTTAGCCATTCTTTGGAGTATTTCATTTGATAATACTGAAAGATGGTGATGGGTCGTGCTCAGCTTGTGATCAGCACTGATCAACCTGTGCTTAACCTTTGGGGGCAGCAGTGGCAACATACATTGGTCCAGCCTATATTGTTTCCAATTATCTTAGCATGTGGGCCATATTGTTACGTGTACAAGGTTTCCAAAGATAAGTGTAAGCCAATGGGATAGAGTTGTGCAAACACAAACGCTGGCCTTTTGTATGTTTAGTTCCTATGATAAGTTTATGGGCGAGCCATAGTGTAGTTTGTCACCTTGTGTAGACTTTTGCTGGAGTGTTGGAAGAATCATGACACATTTCTCATGCTGTTGCCATTGCATGAAAACCTTTGAACAAGAACTGGCATTTCAGAAGCATTTCTTGCACAACCCTAACAACACCTCCTGAGGACATATGCTCAAATGGTACAAACGTCCTCATCCTACACAGGTTGTTCTTGGGATCTTTTTAGTGCATCATGGCCAAACACCCTCAGAATGATGTCCTTAATTCGTACGCTGCTGGATGACGTGAGGGTAAAAATTTCTAAATTGTCCTACAAACGTCCTCTAGCAGGAGTATTGTGGCATTGCACTGAAATAAAATTCGCTTTATATTGCATGTGTGGCTCTCATTACATAAAATTGCATGTGTAATTAAAAACTGTGTGCAATGACATAATAAAAAGAATAATTCTGACCGAAGAAATGATATGTCATCACGATATATCTTAAAATACATTTGATGTTTAACCATGACTTATCCAGTGCATCTTTCTGGTGGGGTTGGACTCAGATTTTTGCCCCACAGTAGTTGTACTTGTCTCAATAATTTGGCCATTGATTTGGCAAAATTAATTCAGAGAGAACTATATATAGCCATCGCTATAAGAAAATACTGTACAGACAACAAACCATGGGCACTGACAAAGGTGGTGATCAAATCAGTCAATCTTGCTAAGAGTGGCCAAACTTTCACAAAATTAGTTTTTGTCAGAATCCAGCACAAAAGTAAAAAAAGAAAGCCGTTTCACAATTCTTGTGAATGCATGCCCACAGTAAGCAAGAAAATGGTAATGAACATTCTTTGTGCCAGATCGTCATCTTATGTTCTGAAAACATACCAAAAATGTCCTCCATGGCAGTTTGAGGATTTTCTGACGGTGTAAGGCCGAACAGCAGAAACAGATGATGACTTAGGGATCAGTAGATGACATCCTTAGGATGATAAAATGTCCTCAGAAATAGATTCTCAGCATGTCGTAGATGTAGTTAGCTCATCTGAGAAGTAAGGGGGCGAAACAGTTGTGTGTTGGCCCCAGATAAAAGTCGCTAACTTGTGAGGAACTATGTGACGTGGTAAAAAAAAAAAATTGACAGTGGCTTAGCTCGGCTATGCCAGGATATACGTAGCCAAAGCTAAGGCATAGCTTGGTTAGCCTTGGTTAATCTTGATTGAAAGTGCAGGTTAGTCTGGTTGTCTGGCTAGTTGTAGTCACGTGGTTCGTCACGCGGCTGGTCACGTGACCAGTCATGTGGTTGGTCTCGTGGTGCGGTTCGACCACGGTGGAAGTGCGAGCACGGCGAAACTGCGAGTTGGTGGCCACTGTAGCTTTCGCTACAAAAGAAATGGATCTGCACATGGGATGACCATTGTTGATCTCATATATAAGCTTGATGGTATGAATCTGAAGGGGTCTCTTATATATTTGTATCATCAGAAATTCGTCCAAAAGAAACAAAATTGTATGCAGAAACACGAAAAATTCACTCAAGCAGATCTGTTTACAGCTGGCAGGACTTATCTATAGTGGCGTACCACCACTCACTGTTCGTGGTGAGTACCATGCGACTGACGATCGCGGTGCCTGCGATATGTGTGGGCCGTGCTTAGTGAGCACTCGAGGGTTCAGTCATGACTTGTGCATTCGTATCAATAGTATGGCACGGGAGAGCATTTAGAACGTCAGAAATTCAGCACATTGTGCACACCTCCTTTCAGCCAAGGAACTTAACAACCTATCACTGAGATTCTACTGAGGTGCTGAGCAAAACTTCCCAGATTTAAAAAAAAAAGTAGTGCACTCATGAAGAGAACAAGTTAACAAGAGAACAAGTGCGCCTCGCATTCGGGAGGTGATGGGTTCGATCCCCAGTGCTGCCGGGTACCTACCGGTTTTTAATGGGTACAATATTTCCCCCGGCCTGGTGCTCGGCTCTTCTGGGTGAGATGCTTGGGAAAAGGGTCTTGACCACAGTTGCTCTGATGGATCAGCGATAAGTTCCGCCGTCAACAACGTTAAATCTGCCTCGTGCGGTAGAAGCCCATTTGTGGCCCTTTTTATCACTGATGCAGCAGCTTGATCAAGGGTCGCACCTTCTCACTGTAACCACGTTGGCCGAAGGGGTACCGCCGTTTGAAACTGGGCCTTCTCCCGCGAGGGGCGCAGCGGGGTTTACGGAGCTTCTCCCAAGCGAACACCCCTAAAGAGAGCCGGGCGCCAGGCCGGGGGCCTCTTGTACCCATTTTTACCGGTGGGTGTCCGGTGGTGGGTTTCGAACCAACCACCTCCCGCAGCCGTGACAGGCGCCCAACCAACTAGGCCACATCTCCGTTAGAGTATATGTAATTGCCTGCTGCTTTGATCCCATCATCAACATAAAGCTTAGAAATGTCAGACCGGGAAGCTGTCTGCAAATCTTGTCGTACTTGATAAAGATTGGTTTCCATGGAAAGTATTCTATTCTTGAGTCATACTAACTTTTCAGAACAAAAATTAACCACAGGTGGTTTAGTCAGAAGAAATATGGGGTACAAGAATTCTTTTTGTGTAAGGCGAAATATTACAAGTGGTAACAAGCCCAGTATTCTTGGACATCAATTTTAATTGTGAGGCAACGGTGGACTTTTGTAAGGTACTATTCTGGAAATTTTGAAGGTAATGGTTCATTCTTTTAATATGTAGCAAAACTTTTCTTTTAAAGTTTGTGTATCACTCACATCGAGTAGCCAAGACTGCCATATATAGAAACCATTGGAGAATGCTTTTGACGATAACAAAAATGCTAACAGTGAAAAAATGCAAGCCTGCCTGATGCCTTTGACATATGAAAAAATTGCATTCATAAACAATTTCTTGTTGAAAAATGCACTTGTCCAGAATTTCTGGCTATGAATAAGCTGGCTCACCATTACAATGCAGCTTCTACATTTATGTTTGCTTGATCCGCATCGTTGACACCTCTCTAAACTCGTTCCCATGTCTGCATGCCCCAAACACTGCCACTGCAGTATGTACATGTGCCACTCATTGTCCCTGCTTCATAAGTAATTCTTCTGAATAATAAAAAAGATGTTTGAAAAATGGGTTCTTAAGCTTCCTTTCAGTGCCTAAGGCACAGAAAAACAGACTACCATTGCTTTGATGTTGCTGCAGACTTGACGCATTCCTTTTCTGGTGTAAGTAGGGACAATGGCCTCCATAGGGAAGGCTGTTTTCGTTGCCTGAGTCAAATATAGCACACAATAAATTGGCTTAAAGCCTGTGCACACAGGTTTTCCAGTAGTTTAGCTATGGTGCGTGTGTCGTTGTGCAGTGGATACGTAGTACTACACTATAAGGTGAAGAAGCACTGAATTGCGCTGGAAGCACCAGGACAGTAGTCATTCCGTGACAATTGCTCTTGACGTGTCTTTTGTCTTGCTGCTGCGTAATGTTATGTGTTGTAAAAGATAAGTAGCAGTTGAAAATTCTAAATAAAAAGCTCCCTTAACAAAATTCTAAATAAAAAACCTCCACCCTAAGGGTATGACACAACAGCTTTAATGGCTCCCTTCAGTGGACTGAAGTCCTCTGTGTATCGCTTCAGAGACACAAACACTTAGCAGTGCGGGCCCAAGTGTTGCTAGCGGAGTCCGCATCTTGCGCGCCACCTCTTGGCGCAGCGAGCAGTCTTAGTTCTGGTGGCCGCTTCATGCTGGTGCCACAGCACCAGTCAGTTGCACCAAGCTAACATGCCAGCTGACCAAACTGGTATTTTTCACTCATAGCCAAAACACGGTCAATGCACGGCCAATGCCGACAATTCCAAATTTTCTGCATAACGGGATCCTTAAAGCTCTTACTTTAAAATACTGCCAGGATGCTGCTAGTGGCAATGAACAGCCATTACTTTGCCCCCAGTGTGTTTATTAGTACAATTGCTGTAAATGATGTCAGAACAAGGTTAGGGCAAGAGTATAGCTTGCTGTCATGAGTTGATGTGTTCAGCTACTTTTTTAGCTTAGAAATAACTTGGTATGACCTGCACTTAGGTGAGATGCACTTGGTATCTCTATAGGTGGAGGACTATAGGTCAGGATTCTTTATGTGTAGCGTGGCTGCTATTTGGCTACACAAATAATGTTTGTGTGGAATTATCAAATACATCAGTTAAGCTTTCTATGACAGGTTGTCATAGCGAATTTTAAAGGTTTGGACTAGGTTTTGCCAAATGCTGTAATGCTTTTGTGAGAATGGTAAGTGTGGGGTAAATAATCTTCAGCACTTGTATTGACCAAACCTTCCAGCTTTCTTGTGTATGTTAGGATTGGTTCCTTACCTTTGAAATGAGTGGAGTGGATGTATCAATAATTCATGTGTTTTATGGCCAACAGAAAGCAGGCTGTATAGCACATTACTGGCATATCTCAAGTGGCCTGAGTGACTGACTGTGTGCTTCTATCTTTGCAGGTATATACCTCTTCGCTGTGCCACTGTACGGCTTCGTGCTAATGATCATGGTGTGGCGGGGCGTCTCACGTGTGCGGTTCTTCGATGAACTCTGGACCTGGACCAAGCTGTGCTCCTGCTTTGGTGGCATCCTCTTTGCTGCCTCCGACATGCTCATAGCATTCAATCTCTTCTACATGAGTGCACCGCCTAGATACATCCAGCATGTGATCATGCTCTCATATTATGCAGCGCAGCTCGGGATAGCGTTGTCTGTTGTGGACTGCCGCACTATAGCAGCTATTAGTGCCGCAAACGAGCAACAGGTACCTTGCCGGAACGGCGGGCCCTGCTCTTCGACCCTCACACCACCGTCGTCTGCTATGCACCTGCCGGGCACATCGAAGACAAGGCTAGAATAGATTAGTTGTTAGTGACCACTGTACTTTGCCATGTCTGAGGGCACAGTTCCTTCACGATGAACAAAATTATTAGAGTACCCTTTCAGCAGGTGGACTGTCACTGTCTGCTCAGCACCAAATGGCTGACTCAGTTGCCAACACTGGCGCTGTTGCCTGTGATTGGAGCTGCCAGATGCCTTCAATGTTATGTTGCAACTTGCAGACAGGCTGCAGCCAGGGAATAGGACACAAGTAGCCTGGCTGCTGGAAGTGCAACTGCTAGTGAACAAAATGGTCAGCCTATTTTCCTGTTGATTCAGCGTTGACTACTGGTGCCTGCCTGTGCCTCAGCACCTGCAAAGTGTGCTGTTTATTAAATTTGACATACCATGCTGTCATGTTGCATACATGTTGCACATGTGCTCTGTTGATGCAAGCTGCAGGAGCACAACAGGCCATATGCTCTGTGTTACAGAGCTGTCACTTCCTCTTCATGCTAATCGCATTTGGGTCTGTAATGATGACCAGATGTGACAGACAACTGCGCTGTGGAAGCTCTTCCATTCTATTGAACAAACCTTCCAGCATGGCCATAAGCCAGGGAGCTGTCTTCTGCTCAATGTCACGGATCAATATGGCTTTTGACCTGTAGAAAGTGTCAGATGCAAGAGTGCGCCAAGTCAATCAATCTTGCTCGTGCCGCAAAGGCATCACCCTTTCTCAGGCAGGCAGAAGGTTTTATGTGTTGCTGTGAGCCATCTCAGTTACCACCTTGTTGATCTGTGGGATTCGTTTTGGCCAGGTGATTGGCATTGCAGCTTGAAGCAGCGTGCATTATTCTGCATGTCTGTTGTGAACTGCTTCTTCCCACAGCAGAGCGTTGGTCTGACAAGTCAAAAGTGTAGTTTGGGGTGTCACTGATGTACTGCAGTGGATCTACTGGCATTCCTTGGACAGTATTGCGTCATGTCAAGAGGATGAGAGACCTGGCTCTCTTTCTGCTTCCAGGGAATTTGAACAATTCGTCTTGAAGGTTCTGTTGTCCACATGCATTGTATAGGTATGCAGAAACTGTGATTGCTAAGACCAAGTGAATTGAATGGGCCGTGTATCTGCTGGTTTCTTGTGCGTTTTTATTTTGAACATGTCACCGAGTGCGAACCCGTCATGCCATTTTATCCGCTGACACACTTCGTGTCACAAGTGTTTTTTTTTAGTTCGTTCTGTGCAACAAACAGGATGTCCACAAATCATTCCATTTAAAGTGTCAGCTTACACTCAGTAATGATTGAAGCACAGTGCAATACCTCAAAAATTTCACAGAATGAGCATATGAAAAAAAAACTACCAATTCAGTTTGTTGCTCTTTTATTTTCCACAGCCGGGTTTCATTGCTATTGCCAAGTAAATTTTGACAGTAGTATGGAAATACTTCTGCATGCAAACTATCAACAGAGCAGTCTAAACGGAGCAGTAAGGGATGCAGTTTAGGTAGAATGCTGCAGTGTACATTTTTCACTCTCATCTGGTTTAATACAGTGTTATTTGGTGCATTTTCAATTATTGCAGTGTTTTCTCTGCATTATTGACTTAAAGAATTGGTCAGTCCCACTTTACTTCAAGAAACTTTAATGGCATACACAGGCCAATTCACAAAACTTGGCCATCTTAGAAAAAAAGAAGGGCTCGTTTTATTGCAATGGTTCAGTGCGCACCAAGCAGCAACTGCTACACTCCAACCTTTTAGTGCTTCCACCTCTAGTCTGAATTCATATGCTCCTTGGTGCTGAGCTCTATCTTCATCACTCTGTTTTTCACACACTGTCTTCTGCTACAATATATGCAAAGGGCATCAAGTGAGTAGTTTCTTGCTGCTAGGACTGTAGGGAGACGTTACCATGTAAGCATTTTGTATTTTTAGTAAAATGCTGAAATGGGAAAGGAGGAAAGATGATTTGTTGACATCCTGTTTGTGTAATACAGCTCAGAGCTGTGTCGCAGATGAAGGTTAAGTGGAAAGCGGAGTTAAAAACCGAATCTACTCTGAATTCTCCCTGCTTCTTGGGGAGTTGCTCATTTTGTAGGAGTCATGTTCTGTCTGGTCATGATGATGCTGCTTACCAGCATGTAGAGCCCTTGCTCAGCGCATCTTTCACCCATAATATGACTGAAGTGTATCCAATTTTTGTTGTTACTCGTGTTGTTAGGTGTGCATGCACTGGTGTCAAAACTTGATAAGTTATATCTTGGTATAGCCTTTACAGTATTTTGCACATATGTCTTCAGTCATGCAGTTGTTTTTGTAATGGCTTGTGAAATAATGTCACTTGAAAGCCTCGAGGGCTGTGGTATACCCACAGTTTATAGTAAGATAAGTTATGGTTTTGTTTTGTGTGTTGAATGATGGGGCCATGTTTAAGATGGCATAAACTTTCATTTCGTTTTCATTTTATTTGCCCTCAATTGTATAAAAGCATTACAGAAGTTTAGAAGCAGTTTAGAAGCACGTTTAGATGCAGTCAGGAGAAAAGGGCACATCATTGCAATACTCTGGAATGTGTCCGCACATGAAGTGGCGCTGTCACTATAGTTCGAGATGCAGCAATGCTGTTATGCGACAAAGTCAGAAGAGCGTGCACTCATATAAAATATTGATCGTAGTATACCATGGGTGGGATGTTCACTGCAGCCGCTAAGAGGCACTCATCCTTTCAGCTGTTGTAGCCAGATGTTAATGACAGTGTCATTTGACAGTTTGAATGGAATTGAAAGACAAGGTTGTTTGCAACAGTATGACTTGTGTGTATAATGCCAAGTAGTGGGCAATCGAAAATAAATGTCGTGACAAGTCAAGCAAACAGCAGCAGAATGTGTTCCGTACCACGGTGTTGACTTCTACACTGGAGTGCAGACGTGTTGTCGTGGACCAGGACTTTGACTAGTAGAAAGCAGGCTATTGCAACCTGAATTAAAATGGAGTATTTAGGAAACTTCACTTGAATTTGTACCAATAGCTACTGCCATTCAGCCTCACAAAACTTTGGAAATGAATCTTATCAGTCTGTGTCTGCAGTGGCTACAGGCTGTATGAACAATTTATGAACGTTTTTGCTATTTAGCCACATTTAACTAAATTTAGTATGGAGGTGCAGTTAATCATAGTAATGCCAATGCACATCGTTAGAAGGATTTATTCCTTATTTGCAGAGTCATACCTAAGGGTAACACGGCTTGCTAAGTTGGTTCCTGTCTATGTCGAAGCGTCCAAATGGTTCTAATGCACATGTAGATGTCTTGGGATTTGGGACTGGTGCACAAGCAAGTTAAACATTTCACTATTGCCTGTTCTGGATAATGAAGGGTAAAGTGACAGAAACTGCACGGGGCATGGCACTTGCAGGGAAATCGATTCCTTAGTTGCTGTGCTCTGTGAGCCAGTGACGTGAATTAGCTACATATTTTGCTCTTCACCTGCGATATTTTTCAGCACTCTAGATGAAGTACCTGGGATAGAGAAGAAATAAATTAAAAAACAGAATACATAGAACAGAACAGAATTAAAAAAACAGAACAGATTTGGCCTTTTTTATTTAACGCATCCTCTTAACAAAGTGCCATCTCTCAGCTGTCTGAACCTGATTGGGAAGTGAGCACTGGCTTTACTTCAACTTAATGGATACTCAGATTGACCCTGTCACCCAAAGATTTTTGTGAAAGCACATCTGATGGTAGTTGCATTTATATAAACTTACTCCATGCTCCATTTTTGTGTTAGGAGGATGAGTGAGGTTGAGTGCTCGCATGGCACTACTTTTGCTAGATGGAAGAGTTAGAACGGCAAAAACTTGAGCGCCAGCGACCAATGCAAATCTGTACTGGAGAGTCAAATTTCATGGCCCGTTTTAATTCAAACATGAAAAAAATTATTTTAGGCATACTAGCAGAGCAAGGGGTACAAGAAAGTTAAAAAAAAAAAAAACCATGAAGCAAATAACAGGGCAGGAGGGAGATGTCGTCTTTCACTATTGCCGACCACACTGAGCTTGTAAAATCTCTTGCGAAGGAATGGAAAGGATGTAGATTGTAGTGAAAGAAACAGCACAGATATGACACAAACAAAAGGAGGAGAAAAACATGTATACAAGCCCTTGTTTACACTGGTTGCCTATGCATTGTTCCTCCATTTGTTCTTTGCAGTGCTCATTTGTACTAACTAGCACAGCTTGAGCTCAGATTACTTCAGGAGATGCTGGCTATCAGAATGCATGGTAAGATTTCACATTGAATGGCTGTGCACAAGATAAGGAACCAGTGGCACAAATCACAGTGCTTTTTCTTCCTTTCATTTGGTGTGTTGGGAACTGATGCTGTGCATCACATGACTGTGACTTGGTTGAATACGCATTGTGCTTAGCAGTGCCTATACTCTGAAAGGTTAGGAATGTGAGTGATGGTGTGTTGTGCTGAAAAGATTACTGGCCACTATGGCATGGCATACCCTTAATTAAGTTGGCACCCTATAGGGCTGTGACTGTGCTTTGTGGTGGACTCAAGCAAATACACATGGCCAAATGAACAGGCAACAGGAAAGGAAAAGATATTGGGCAATGCCAGCAAGAGATACCTGGCGGGTTATTGGAGGGTGGTTGAACAGCAATTAGGCATCCCCTGCCGTGTATAGAGTCGCGCTGTATGACTGACAGGTTATGAATTAAGGCTGGACTGCAGACAGGACAACATTTAATGATGCAAGATTGTGGAGCTTAACGTCTTGAAGTGAGACTCTGGCTATGAAGAATGCCGTAGTGGAGGGCTCTCAATTAATTTAGACCACCTGCGGTTCTTTTAATGTGCACTGACATTGTACAGCTAACGGGCAATTTTTGAGTTTTACCTTTATCAAAGCGTGGCCGTCATGGTCAGGATTTAACCCGATTCCTCCGGCTCAGTAGTCAAGTGCCCTAACCACTGAGCCCAAGCGGCATGCAATGATACAAGAGTAGAGCTAACACTGTATACAAGATTACATCCTTCCTGCCATGCCACAAAGGCAGCTAATGTGAGCATTTGACTTAATTTCACAGCACAATGCTCAGTGCATAATGCGGGAGAGCCATTTTTTATATTCAGGAAAGCAAGCTGGCATGCAAACCATAAGCATGCCTGTTCGTAGCAGCAACCACATGCACTCTTGTTCTTCCTGTAGCAGTTCAGCCTTGGCGAGTTTTCATGGACGGTGTGATCGGCACACTACATATGATTCGGTACAGTGATGTAGGCAGCTGGGCTGCTTATTTCAGATGCACTGAAATGAGTCTACTGAGAAATAATGAATCATTGTGACATGGCAGGCTAGGTGTAGGTATAGTGCAGTATTTGAGTTCCAGCCTGAGCAAAAGCATTAGCTTGTAGCGCAAATGCACTAGCACCCATGTCCATCGATTGCCACCTAAATATATCAACACTGGCAACTAAAGACAACATTTAGGTTGCCTGACATTGCTGTGTGGCTATCAAACCTAGCCAGAATGATCTCCAAAGGCCACTAGTTCAACTGCTATTTAGACTCCTGCAATTGAGTGAACCGACTGTCACCCACAGTTGCTCTGCACTGCTTGGTGCTGCAGAGTGTTCAGGTTTTCACGAGTGTAAATATTTTGAATTGGTGACACACCGAGAAGTCTGTCAAGCTGACATTTCTTTACATGAAAGGTCAGCATTTGAATAGCCTGCAATGTCTTAATGGGGCATAGATATTCAAGTTATCTTACAGCCGTAGCTAGAGATGTGCGCACCCACATTGTAACAAGGCAGTTATATTAATCAATTGTATATCCAGGCAGCACATCTTCGCATTTAGTAGAGTTGCCTGGAAAGCTCAACTTTTTCTGCCCTTCATCGGCTGGCCTCTCATGTGGCTAGCCAGTGTTCATGTACAGTCAACATTATCCAGCATTTGTACTTGTAGTGCGCATAACCATGTATAGATAATGTAACAGTTCAAGTTTTCTCCTTTATTCTTTTCATTAAGCTGCAGATACTTCACATATACTGTGCAGTTCAAGCTGAACAAATCTATCTTGCAGAATTTTGATGCACTACACATCTCGTAACTGGAGCACTGTACATGCAAGGTGGCCCATGTAATGCGAGCCAAGAGAAAAAAAATTGGAGAGGGCACTTACGCTTTGCCTTAAGGGTATGATGTGATAGCGTAGTGGATTTGGCTTTCCATTCTGAGTAGCTTGACACCTTTGAACAAATTTTAATTAGTTTTAATTTGTATTAATTAATTAATTACACGTTCTAAATTTCCTCAATTAGCACCATCAAGCATGGATTTTCATTCTGACCATATTGACACCTTTCAAACCCCCTTTTTCAATTTTCATTTCTTTAATTGATCAATTAATCAATTATTTACAATGATTTCATTAACTCGTCATCACCTATCACACACCAATTAATCAGCAATCACTAGAGCCACAAATTACCATGATAAGATTTTTTTTTTTACCCAGCCCCCAATTATTTCCAACACACGGTGCCGACTACCACTACGCCGACGGCTTTTCGATGAAATGAGCTGTATACGCTATCGCTTAAAAAACAAACTGCCACATATTACAGAAATGAAACAGTCATTGATGGTGGTTGCCAAGAGCAGACAACATTATTAAAAATAATATAATTGATCCTTGAGATTAATTAACAAGCTTTTAAACTGTTGAGCTAGCTGAAAAGGTTTGGCTGTTGAGTGTTAAAATGAACCACAGTTGACACTGTTCCTAAAAAGCATGCTTTGTTTCAATTAGTTTTTTTTGGAGTGTGATAGAGGTATGAAAAAACTGGTGACAGCAGAAGACTGCACCTGCTTGTGAGCACTGGTGGAAACCATAGCTGCCCAAAATTAGATACACTGCACCTACGGCCAGTTTGGGATTGCTGCAAAGTGCAATATGTGAAGAACTGGCATTTAGGATGCAGGATTTTAGAACATGCTTAGACTTCTGCTGCTGGCATTTTGGGTTTTGCGTACTTTGATCACAGTATGGAGAAAACTTTCACAATAAAGCTGCTGCCATAAAGTACAGTTGTGCCTCGTAAATATGGACACTTCAGTTCCTGAGCAAAAATGTCCATAAAGTGAGTTGTCCGTAATGAACCATGAAGAAAAATCAAAAGAAATAGTCTAAAAAAATTCTTTACGATTACGGACTACTTCTCTGGTATTGGCGGGGGCAGTAAAGTGGTAATCGGGCAATCATGGAAGCTCCAGATGCATCATTCAGGTTGCCATTATCTTTAAAATCATGCGGTGCAGGTTTTAGCATGTCCGGAGTGCCTAGTGGCCCATGAGACACGTGATGACGCCTCTTGGCCTGATGAAGTGTCTCTTACTAGTGTTCACATGCCAAGAACTCTGTACACACTCGGTTGACAGCTGCTGAAAGTGGTTTTCAATGTAGTGCACAGAAACAGTTTTTTTTCGCAGCCATTAAAGCAGTACGGCAAATAGTAAGGCACGTTTACCGGGCACCTTGCCGCTGTAAAGCATGAAATCACACACATACAAAAAGGCCATTACTACGGCATTCGCGCTTTCGCACTGCCTTTAGCTGGTGTTCTGCACTCAAAAGTGCAAGGGGCAAAATATCTGGCTGAGGATCTCGGGTGGGGGGGGGGGGGGGGGGTGGGGGGGGGGGGATTTTGTTGTGGTCGCTGTCCAAATTAACGGGACAAAAATACATGGGTCCCAATGGGCTTCATGCATTTTCACCCTGTCCATTGTCTGGACAGCAAGTTTCTATATTAACAAAGTGCAAATACTTTGAAAAAAGTTGGTCCCCAGAAAAGTTGTCCATAATTTAGTTGTACATATTAATGGTGGTCGTATTAATGGGACACAACTGTGGTTTATTTAGGTGTTCTGCAGCTAACCGAAGCTTTGCGTGGTTTGCGTAATTTAAGAGTTGAATAGTGACGACTAATTGCTTGTAGAATAATTGTTTAAATTGTATATTAATTCATTCTATAATTAGTTGCAGTGTAACTCAAAATGTACTTGTTGCTCTAGGCACCCACCAACAATGCTACTAGAGTTTCACTTAACCTGAAACGCTTTGCTCGCATTACGTAGGATGCATTGTATAGTAGTGAAATTATCCCACTTTCATAGGGTATAGCTTTAGAGTGACATTTGTAGCACACAAACCTCTACACCGGCTCTCTTCTTATGGCTAAACTTCTGCCAATGTCTTTATGAGAATGTGGTGTGCTGTATATCTATCTGTAGTCGGGTAAATGCCGAACTATGCTGCATTTAGAAAATGCATTTCTAAAAATGTTCTGGTCAGGCCCAAGTTTTAGTGTTTTCATTCTTTGCAAGATCATCCACTGCTGTGGAAGGAAAGATCCAACCTTTGTCCGGCATTGAAAACGTGGCACATTTGGAATGATATGTGTGCTTACCTCTAAGTTGCAGCTGTTAATGAGACACGTTAGATGGTTTGCAAGTAGTTTCCCGAAGGCTGCATTTGCTTTGCCTAAAGTTGCCTTGCCTACTTGCTTCCCTTTCAAAGCATGAGCTTGAATAAAGCTTGCACCTTGTCAGCAGGAATAAGGAAGGACATGGCACTATCAAAGGACACATGACACACAGGGCGCTAACTACCATCCGTGTTCATTTGCTCCAGCTGCTCGTAACTGTTTACAAGGTATACCATGTGGCCATGCATATACCTGTATTAAAATTACAATTCTTTATTTTTTATCATTTATGAAAAGGTGCCAGCGTGTGTGTCTCGTGTGTCCACTGTCTGCTGTTTACACTTGGCCCCTTTTCATAAAAAAATGTCAAACCAACTCATCCAGCAGTATGTGCTATCCAATTCTTTAGCACGGAGAACAATTACAGCTGTGCTGCTGCAAGTGCTTCCCCTGCTTTCTTCGTAAATTAGCCCTTGATTTTTTGCTCCATTCTTTGGCATATTTAAGAAACACGACATTGTTGAAAAGCAGCAAACACCAACATTTTTGGCAGTGCTTGGTTATATCACCCCGAGATTAGTTCCTCACCATGCGTGCTGCACATTTGTGAGCTGTCATTACAACGCTCACTTCTCTGGCCAGTGCATCTTAAATGTACTACACCCTTGGTGCAGTCAATGTGCCCTGTTGCAAGCTTGGCATGGTGCAGGCCTCCCTACCTCTCTTGCTAATCTTCAAAAGCTTACACGGGGCAGAAAACACTTCACTGACGTAAATGTTGTGCCACATTCATTAAACTGAGCAATACTTTGTGCTGGTACAAAGACCTCTGCTTCTTTTCTATTTGCCTGGTTTTTGTTTTTCACTGCTTTTCCCTTGCTCTCTTGAAGAAGGGTCTTGCTTATTCTTGCAAGCATGTCGCCAAGTTAACCACCACTAATAAAATGCTTCCCTTGTTTATCAAAGCTGGTCACACACTAATATTCATAGGACAAGCTTAGTGCTGATTGAAGGCAGTGTTGTTCTTAACAAATAAACCGAGTTTTTGGATGGGCACAACAGCATTGTACTGCAGATAGCCTCACTTCTTGACTGTGGTAGTACGACTACAGTGCAGGCTTTCAAACTAGAACAGCTGCTTCCACATTCCTCACCAGAGATGCAGACCAAAACACTTGTGATGCATTAACCAGTATTTCTTTTGTTTGATGAATGATCAGCCAGCCAGTAAATTATAAATGGTGGAAACTTACGACACTGTAAGGCGTTTAACAAGTTCTAGACCATCTGTGGAGCTCTTTCCTCCAAGTGGCACAATTTTCAAGAAGACAAATGTTGCTGCTTCAGTTGCCTTTGTCATCCGTACCTTAACATGTGCAAGGCAGCGGGGCTCCTGAAAACGACACTGGCCATGAGCAATTTTGCAAGCATCTCAAAACTCATGGTATCAGCTGTACAGAAATTTCGCATGCAGTGCATCCTCCTTGCTCTAGTAAAAAGAAGAACAGCAGCAGGGTGCCCACGTAACTCTTAGCAGTTAGTGCTGCTGCTGAAGCTCCCGAACTAACGCAGCCAAACTTGGCTCTAGTGCTTAGCACTCTGAAGCCTAGAACTCCACTAAGTGCGTTACAGGAAAACGAGGCTTTTCACTTGCAAATGCAAACCGATTTTCTAAACTTACATGGGCACCCATTGGTAAGAGATATTCGTGCTAACCCTTCTAGTCAGTGCACATCAACCTGCTGAGGAAGGCTGCATGCGAGTGTTCTGCAATGATTTATATGGTCAAGAAACCGGTAGGCCTGCACGCAGCATTCACGTCCACTCCGTCACCCTGAACTGTCAGTCATATGTTCTGTGCATTATATTCTGCCCGAGTCCCTTCTTAATTTCTGCTAGGATAACGCAACGGGAGTTTAATTTTTCCCTAATCCATACTGCTTTATTCATTCCCTTTAAAGGCGAACTGAGGGGGTTTTTCGAACATTTTGAGTTGATAATCACATCACATTCCTTAGAGTCGTCTTTCTCCGGTACAAAAAAAAAAATTTTTCAAGATACCAAGTGGAAGTACTTGAAAAGAGCAAAAACCAGGAAACCAAAACTAAAACTGGGTTTCAACCAAATGATGACGTCACAGCTGACTATCCTGTGATGTCACGGATGCTGTCACAGAGCCTGTCAAATACATGCTGATTTGCTAAATTGGCAACTGTGAAAACTTTGGTCATTATTTGTCTGAAATATTTGGAAATGTTTGAATTTGGCCAAAAGCCAGCATGAAATTTTTCCTTCAGCAAACGCAGAGCGAATATCCATGGCCATGTGTCCAGTGACGTCGCACTTGCAAGGTTGCCCATACAAATCCCAAATGATGGTTGATGATAGATGTGGGTTTAATGTCCCAATGCGACTCAGGCTATGAGGGACGCCGTAGTGAAGGGTTCCAGAAATTTCGACCACCTGCGGCTCAATTCAGGCCACGAAACGAGACATTTTAAAATTTTTCGCTGCAACAAAACACTGCATCGCTGTGGCATTTGGCACTAAGGACCAAAAGACTGCAGAGAACGTACAGTGAGAGTTTTCAGTAAAATCAGAGGAGGTAGAAAAAACGCCAGAGTTGGCCTTTAATGTTAGGTACTCTAATTTCTTGGCACCCTCAGCTGCTCCAAAGGTTAATTGCTCTGCAGCTGATGGGAACTGAGAGTTTACTGAAACATCCACATCCTCATAGAGACGCCACGGTGGCTCAGTGTTCATGACACTCGGCTGCTGACCCAAAAGATGTGGGTTCAATCCTGGCTGCGGCAGTCGAATTTCAATGGAGGCAAAATTCTAGAGGCCCGTGTTCTGCGCAAATGTCATTGTACGTTAAAGAACCCCAGGTGGTCAAAATTTCCGGAGCCCTTCTCTATGGTGTCCCTCATAGCCTGAGCTTCTTTGGGACGTTAAACCTCCATAAAATAAAAAAACATCCTCATAGATACAAAAAAATATGTACCTTGTAGATTCTGGTCAAGTTTGACAAACAGCAGACTATATTTGTCAACAATGCCCAAGCAACAAGAAATTAGAGGCCAGTATAAAAAAGATATCACTGCCTATACACTGTGGTTCAAGGACTGAGCACGCATGTTCCCTTGACAATGTGCCAACATTTCTACATCTGTGGGTGCAACTCCATAAATCAAACCACAGCCGACTCTCTAGGTGTGCACTTAACCCTAGTGCTCAAGCGCAATCATCATATTCTAAACTGCACTGTGTGTGTTGGAGAATGTGGGTCGCAAGACAATGCAGAGTTTCACTTGGAACCGCATACAAACACCTGGTGAGAAGTGACATGAAGGGGGAAGCAGCTACATTACCTAGCTTCCTGCACGTAAAAGATTTCGTGCTCATGAACTGCAAAGTGTTAGAAATGGCTTCTCTGTTCTGTGTTTTTTTCTCCAGAGGCGTCATCAGATAGTACTTGCCTCTTTGCAACTTGGCTGGTCTTTTCAGAAGGAAGCTACATCCGAGAACACTGAAAAAATAAATCTCCAACTACTGTCAGTTTCTTTTTCACATGTGCACTGTGATAGCCATAGCATGACCCGAAACAAAGAAGCCTGTAAACAAAAATGCACACTGGCGTTATTGTAATGCCCATGCCCATTTTCTTGACATTAAAGCTGTTCCTCACACAGTCCAGTCTCAAGTGATCTTGCCTTGAGGTTTGCATGAGTTGCAAGCCTCTTCAACAAAGCAGCAGTGACAAAGTGAATCACATTTCTGCAAGAGCCACGAAACAAGATATTGAAACAAGTAAGAAGCACTGCAACCGTAGGTTATGAACATCATAAAACCTGCTACAATCAGTACAAATCAGCACTTCGCAGTCGCATCCAAAATATTCCCAGGCTTGCAGCAGTAAGATGCATGAACTCTGCCGAGGAACCTTAAGCACATTCTGTTGCTGCTAACTTGCCAAATGCCTGCAGCAAAAGCTATGTGGCTGTACAGCACGTGCTTCTAACGCCAGAACTTCTCATAGGCTTCAGATTTAAAAATGTGGCATGTATGCCTTAATGTGCCGTCATCTGTGGACAAGAGCAGCAACAATATAAATGGTTCCACATCATGCAGCTGGTGAGGCAGAGCCAGCCACTGATGTCAGCTGGCATCCTGCCATTTGCTGGCTACCCCAGCACCAAATGTTTACAACTGACACTAAGGACAAACAGAAGCTGACCTGTGTCAACGGGGTTCCACGTTATAATCACAGGGACCACTCACACCAAAAACGGAGCTTTTATTGTCTAGAAAAGACCTAAAAATGAAACACTGGCGTCGCCATCACAGGCAAACTTCGTAAGTAAAATGCATTCGTCAACATCGATTTTTTGGTGTGGATCCCCGAGGCTAGGCTACTTTGCCATTCTCTTGAAAAAGGTGGCAACCCATCCTTTTTGGTAAGGATGTCATGAGTTTGAATCGACCGGTGGGAAGATTTATAAATCCAATTTTTTTTGGTGGTGACTGTGTCTTTTGCTGCTGGACAAACGTCAGCGTAGCCGGAAAGGGCCAAATAATCAATTTTAGTGAAATCAATAATTCCATGGAGCTGTCCTTTGTGTCCCTTTAACAGTACCACGCCCGGCACAGGCAGGTGTGCACAGGGGGGGAGGAAGGGGTAATCATCTAAGGGGGACGCCAAGTCTGTCGGACCTGTCCTGTTATTGTTTATAGTGAAGTGTAATGGCCATGCAGGTTTTTTGACGGTACTGGAAGCCGAGGACCCGTGACATGTGGCGTTCCTCTGCAAGAACTGTTCACTTGTCTTGTCATGTTGAGTCAAGGTTTTTTTGCAGTTAACAAACAACAAATGTTGTGTCGTATATTTTTTATGGTTTAAAGAGAATGGAAATTCTTTCCTCTGCCAATGTTGCACATGAAAGCAACAACTACTGCTCAATAATATTTTGTACATTCTGCAATTCAATCGCAATGAAATATATGTTTAATATATGTTTTATAATCATTCATCTTTGCGCTGCGTTTTGACTGCAGGGGCCTCTGTGGGAAGGGGTTGGGCACTGCGGTGAAACTTGGCTCCCGCTAATGAAGAACCCTGCGCACGCCTATGACGCCCGGCATTGAATGATTGGCTGTACAGTGTCCTGCGACGAAGCCAAGCGGTAAAATGCGAGAGAATACATGCATGTACACAAAGTGCGTGCAATTTGCAGCCACAGTCGTCACTCCACTCCAGCTATACATTACATGCTTTATAACATCCTCTTTCACAGATGCTACAGTGCACACCTTGTAACAACGTGCATAAGTTAAGTGTTTGGGCTAAGGACATCCAGTTAATACAGAACCAACTGCAGTAGACTCCAAAGGTCCTGTCCTTTCCAATGACTTCACCTCTGAAGGTTTGTTCACATCTACTACATACAAAACGTGAGGAGGCATTTCACATGGAGCGAATTGTTGATGCAGCCAATGAAATTACATGCTTAAAAACAGCGTGTTAAATTTGTAATACATCCACTAATTATCATGTCAGCTATCATGCCATGCTAGGAAAACTGCAGAGCCTGTTGGATATTATGAGTGGCTAATGAAAGACCAGAACATTGTAGACCATTTATCGATAAGCTCAGAAGAGAGGTCATGGTTGAATTTCAAACTCACATTTAGTAATGTAAGATTAAGCAACCCTGTTTATAAAGGCCAGCAGTAGTTGTACGAGACTGCACACATCTGCTGACCCTTGGAAGCAGGAAGAGTGGAATGACTTCAGCCGACATGTTTGTCAACAAAGTTTGCGCAAGCATGTTGGAACATGGTGCAACAACTAAAGAGACATTGTTCAGTTTGTTTCGAACACATTGTATTTTATTTTCTTGAGCAACTGTCTTTCACTGTGCAAAAACTGCTGTGCTTTGCCAACAATGCCTTGATGACGACAACACAGGACAAAGAGGGAAAGGGGGGCAGTGATTCATGTAAAAGCAAGGATGTCTCAACCTCCTGACTAGCATAAAATCTTCTCACTCGTGCACTCTCACTCAGACAACCAAACAACACACACACACATCCATGCACTTCAGACTGTGATGGCACAATTGCAGAAAGCCACAACATTGCGCCGCTGAGAAACTGTTCTCACTGGCACTACACATGTCTGGGTCAGGCTGGTGTCTTCAAATTGAATTCGTTTTCCACATTTCAAAAGGAAGGACTAAAGATCAGCAACCTTGCTACATTAATGCTCAGAAAATTTTCCTCAAGGGGCAGATCTTAGAAGACGACAGTCACCTCTGAAAGTAAGCAAACCTTCCACCCACAAGAACATGACAAGTTGCACCGGTTGCGGATAATGGCAATCACTATCCATACTAACAATGAATGTGGGCTGACCAGGCACCATAGCCACGCCTGCAAAGTCCCACGATACCTCGTTTTACTCACACAACCCCACGTTCCTGAAATGCGACACATACTCATGCAAACGACAAACTTAGTCATTTCTGTTCCGATTGACAGAGACCTTGTGCTTTCTCCCATTAGTGCATACTAAAAAGATGCTATGGCACATTCTGACAGAAGTGTCAGAAAAGGCATGCAGAATGCACAATTTTGTCTGGCCTCAGAACATTTCAATCCCTTGTAGTGTGCAGGGGTGGCTACTCAACAGCATGGCAAGGCAAAGTGAACTGTCACAAAGAAAGATTTCAGCATATGCTCAAGCTACATACACTGCATGTTATTTCATACTGAGAAACAAAAACCTAAATCTAAGCAGAGGTGTGCAAAACATTCCTTAGCATGACCATTTGTGGCGCACAGATACACCTACTGGAAACAGCTCGGACAAAGAATTTTAAGCCCCACGCTCACCCAGTCTCACATGAAATGAAAATTACTAGAAATGCATGATCTCGCAGCCCACTACGCCTAACACCAAGTTTGCACAGTGCTCCCACCTGGCCTCTATGCAGAGAGTAACAGCCCGAATGATGAAGCACACGGTTTGCTTGATGGGAGGAGATGCTTCATAGGTCACCTGAGGTGCCTCAAGCTCCTATAATTTTTTCTTCAAATGAGCCTGGCATTAATAAATACCTACGCTAGGAAACAAAGCAGAGCTTAAGATACAATCTTCATGACACCCGAGTGCAAACATGTTGGTCATTTTTAATGAACAATTTTCTCTTTGGAACCACCCTCAGTAAAAAAAAAAAAAAAAAAAAACAAGATATCGTGCTTGTTTTTGAGTTTGAGGCAAAGTAGCACCAGATTGCCGATTCCCACTGAACTTCCCTGAAGACAGAAAAATGGTCTTTCAAATGGTACACTGGTCATCAAGTGAGCACATTAGTGTGCACACCCAAATTAGCACATCTACAAGAGTGTAACTTGCCTCATGCAATTTAGAATAGGCCTAGTGGTCCACTACTTTACGAATTAATCCCAGGGTGTGAAGAGCTCATGACTGAGGTTTGGGGAAAACATGAATGCCATGCCATAAAGTTGGTCTACCTCCTGCACAACCACTCCTCTGAATAGATAAAAATAAGCATATGACCAGCAGCTGAAACCACCATGACATATTGAAACTGGCATGTTTGAAAAACAGTGTCTATTAAACCTTTCCATTTTGTCAACAGGGCAGGGTTTGTACTTGTAAGGTTTCAAAGATGAGTGCATCACCATAAGTTTCCCGTGCATCCATCACATCACAAATATCGCAAAGACTTAGAAAGTTGTTTCTTCGCACCTGCAACAAAACTTCTCAATAGTGATGTCGACAATTGGCTTGCCAAAGCCAATTTCTTAAATTGCTGTCACAAACTTTGCAACACAAGACAGCGGACGATGATGACAGATGTTCATTCCAGTTGAGGAAAGTACTGGAAAGTGCATTGTTAATATATTAACGAACAACAATGCTCTCCTTACCATGGCAACAGTAGAATGCCATGAACGCAAAACAGTTATCGCATAACCTGCATAAGCACTGTTCCTTCTGACACACAGATGCAGCTATTTCCTTTAAGTATTGTGTGGCAGCAAATGCCACAAAACATGCACCATGGGCTCCTCTCCCCTATCCCGAAAATCACACTGCTCCCTGAATGCACAAAGGCAGTGCAATTTCAATAACACAGCTGATAGATGCAACGTCGGGAACAGATGACGAGACAGAGAGCGAAAACGAAAGGAATGGTTTAAACAACAGCACTTTTGATGCACCTGCACAGACAACCACCAACATACAATCACATGCACATAGCACATTTGCACTGTGTGGCAACAACAAAGTTCAGAAAGAAAATGACACACACACACTGCTAAGTCTGAAACAGTGCACAAACTTGCTGCAGCCATGCAAAATATCAACGTGAGGCTGGTCTCAAGTGGCCTCGCACAGGTGAAAACTTCGGTGCCCGAGTTCGCACTGGCAACATATCCTCTCATTAATCTCTCCCATGTCCACCCATGCCATGCAACTCAATTTCTCCACCAAGCAAGCAAACACTTTCAATGCAGCGATCCTGAAGTCAAGACCTTGAAGAAGAAATACACTGTCCCTTATATCTCAAGATGGAACACAACACAAATACAAGAAAACTTCATCAAGGCCTATAGAAATGGCCATAATTTACAATGCTCATTCATGCTAAATACAAAAATTTGGTACACTTGAAAAGGATCCACAGACAACGTTTTTTTTTTTCTTACAAAGTAGTTCTTGCTCAATGTTATGCATGTGTAAAATGACAAACTTCATATTACAATGCAAGAAGGCTTCAGGGATGCGTTTAGCTTCTAGGCTTGATGAACAAATAGTTTCTGTGGAATAGACCCATGTCACACTTTAAAAAAAAGTGCGCAGCTGAAACAGTCAGATGGAAAAGAGGTGCGTAGGTGTCTTTACTGGAAAAATTTGATTTTCCTGGCGAACAATGTGTGCCACAGTTGTTGCATGAGGCATTCAGTTGCCTTCTGGATGAAACATTACATATGCCAAACAGTAAAACAAATAAAAATAATATATATATATATATAAACGAGAACTGCAAGCAGGTCTCGTGTCCCGACTGCCAATTTGAGCAGTGTGCCGGTAAAAAAAAAAAAAATCTGCAGGCAACTCTAGCCAGCCATAAGTTTCTACTCCACAGCATGAGCAAGAAGCAAGTCACACCTAAAGCAAGCCTAATAGTATGGGTGCTAGGAGACCTGCGGAATTCCCCCATAATACTACACAGACACTTGGAGGGCAATAGGAGGGAACATCGTAAGCTAGACAGATGTGTGTAAAATAAAATACATACTAAAAACTGCACAACAACCTTACACTTCAGATGAATAGGCCCAACTCCCAATGTTCCTGTTGTACCCTGCTTACTTACCAAACCTTTGCCAGAAACAGACCCTGTAACTTCCTTCCTTACATTGCATCATTTCGCGACAGTTAAATACCCACATAACACTCAAAGATTAAGAAACACATACAACTTTCTGGTGAAACTACAACAGAGAAAAAAATATAAAGGATCCTTACTAAAGTATAAAACAATATACTGAGGCATAATATGAGATGTCAAATTAAATGTGAACTATTCCCACTAAACCGCAAAGGAACCGGTTGCTTGCTTCGATATTCGCACAAAGAAAGAAAGCCTGAGAATGAAAGCAACTGACCCCTCCCCAAGTTGCTTTTGTTCCAGACAGCACATTTTGATAAGACACAATAACTCAAGATGGAAAACTACTCTGGCACCTAGCAAAAGGCAAAATATTCGTTACCACCAACAGAGGTGCACGACATCTCATGCACCATCTGCAACTGTTCCACCCAAAACAATGGCACGTGCACACAACAGATACTCATAGCAAAAAAACCAAAGCGGTTTGCCATAGAAATGATGATGGCAGCAGGTACGGCATATGGTTCGCCGCCTAAAATATAATGTGAGGGAAGAACAATAACCAGCACAGAAAATCTACGCAGAACCTGACCAACCCTGTCCCCAATACTCTTCGTGAACCTCCAAAACCGCTTCAGCTGGCCATGAAATACATCTTGAGATGAGTCAAGAGGAACAAAATGTGCGCTCGAAGAAGCCAATTTATGAAAGAAGGCGATGACGTAAATATAGCCCACAGTAAAAAGGCAGCTGCAGCACACAGCAGCACATCAATTGTGCCTGAACTGAACTTCGCTAAGACAAAATAAGACAGTGTTCCGAGAATTTGCGAAAAATCTGCAAGGTGACACATGGCCAATGTCGTGTAATATAATAAGAACAAAGAAAAAAACATGCGTCAGACACACGGAAAAGTAAACAGTGGCAGGCTGATAGTGAAACAATGAAGCAACCGTGATTGAAAGCACCAACAAGCCTTACTTAGTAGGTCATGAAGGGAGCCAAAAAAGGGCTTTGCATGCCTAACAAGGCTTTGCTAGCAATAGCGTTCCTCTTTTGTGCTTTAGGGATGGAGATTCTCTGTCAGACCTTGAGTGCAATTATTCCCTTCCTTCACCCGCATTTTCCCCTTTTCTTTTCCTTGGCCACAACAGGCACTATGACTGCAATGCATCAAGACTAAGAGTTTCCCATTGCTTAATCTACATCTGGTTACATGTAAGGTCAATGCGAACGAAAGTTTAAAAAAAAAAAAGAGAAAGCTTATCTCTAGTGAAGCGCTTTGCAGGAGTGTGAACAACAGTTTTTGTTGATTTCATTGACTTTTTGGTGCACTGTTTCCAAGAGTTTCTACTTGATGCTTCAAGTGCCAACTTGCACAGCACATTCCAGCTCATAGCACATTTCAATCATACGCTACCAGCCAGCTGTGCGGTCCATGAAGGAACGCCCACCATGAAAACGGGCTGCCAATTGGCCACACTTTGAAGCACTAGGTTCCTCTTCAAACCTTTAGGTTCCAATGCAGAACGCCTTGCGACAGAGCTGTACTTGCAATGCACTACGCTCTTTAAAAGGTTGGCTTTAGTTGACGGTCAGCCATGGGTAATGATGCTTTGTGAGCTACAATTTGACAGTATATTGCTTTGTAATCTAGCATTATGCAGGCAGCAGTCGGTTACCACACTCAAATGGAAGAAGATATTGAGGTGTAATTTGTACACAAAGGGAGAAAACAATGCACACCAGTGGTGCTAGCGTGAACCAGAGGGAAAGCAGACCCCGCCTGTTTGGTCCCCCAACCCCCTTCAACCAAATGACGTGGTCTAACAGAGTGGTGTGTGCAAGTGAAAGCAGATGCTGCTCCACTGAGAAAGCTTGTCAGGGATGCAGAAGGACCATGATCAATATGAAACCTATTTACACAGAGAGCAACCTCGCTCACAGAAGTGAGTTGAGTCTTCTCCACAGGGGGACCTTACGAGGCAAGAAGGACAAGAAAATGACCCAGGACACTGAATGTCATGAAGAACAAAAAGAACAACACATCTAGTTTGACACACCACATACCTCAAATATACAGAAAAAAAAGAGCTTCCCTGATATAATTACCAGACAATATTCGGCTCACAATGACCCATCAATCTCTTCCAACTTTGTTGAACCCAAGATCATGAACACAGCCCGATGGCCGCTTGCTCCAACAATTCTATGAACACCATAAAAAAATGCTTGTGAGACAAGAAAATATAAAAGCACAACAATGGATGTGGCTGAAATGGTTAAAAGGCGCGTGCTCAAAAATGAAGCTGAGCACTTGCAGCACACTCCGAGCGGAGAGAGCAGGAGAAGGTCCAAGTCCACGCAGCAGGGTTCACAGCACAGCTCCACTCAAGGGGGCAACATGGCACCTCTCCAACCGTGCTCCCTCTCCTACACATTAGCCGAACGAGATCTTGGTGTCGCACTGCTGAGCGGAAAATGCATCGGCTGTCGAATGAGGATGAGGTTTGCATCCCACCTGCATCACCCAGTGCCACCTCTCGAGCAATGCGCTTATGGGAAGAGCTGCAGCCCAGCTGGAAATGGCACCTGATCTTGAGGGCTGCTCAGCGAGCATCTTTAGGCGGCAGTTCGCGCTCAAAGAGGCAAAGTGTCCTGTGGACAAACTCGTACTGCTCTGCCGTCTGCACCATGCCTCCCCTGCGAGGAAGATAAGCAAGCATTTCGTGCCATGTGCTGGCTTCTGCACCTGACAGCTGTTTCACATGCAGGACTTCACAGTGGCCAGAGCTATAGACTTTTAACAACAACCATAAATCAGACAGCAGAAGATTAATAGCAAACTATGAGATGGGGTAGTAAAAGGAGACTGTCTCTTCTCTCCTTCTCTTGCCAGCACGCAAGTACGCACACAAGGAATGCTTTTTTTTTTTAAGAACAGCCATTTCATAAATTTGGTAAGTTTTTTGTCAACACGGGAGTTGACATGGTTGTCCTTTTGCTCCCTCTTAAATTTTCCCATGAACCAGCCACAGTTCTTTTATACCCTTAATTATAGTCAGTGCAAGAATTGCTACAATCCTACAACGGCATCAGAGTGATGAGGTGAGAAAGGTCATGCATGCAAGCACAAACAGCAAAGGGATATGAAAACTACGTTTACAAGCCATCAAATGTGACATGAGAAAGGAATTAGAAAGCAAAAGGCTTGGTTTATGTTTATGGGGACTAATGTCCCAAATTGACTCGGGCTATGTGGACGCTTAGTGGAGGACTCCGGATAATTTCGACCACCTGGGGTTCCTTAATGTGCACTGACATTGCACAATACACGGGTCTCTAGCATTTCGCCTCCATAGAAATGCCTCTGCCATGGCTGGAATCTTTTGGGTCAACAGCTGATCATCACAACCACTGAGCCACCGCGGCGGCTGTAGAAAGCAAAGGGTGCATGCATGTTACAAGGATGAAACTGAAGTGACAATCACCTAGTGCAACCAGGAGTAATTTTTCATTTTGATTTAATCTATAATAAAATCTGTAACCTAGGATTATACAACTGACTACTAGCTGGTGCAGAATGTTGGCTTTGCAGCAAGCCACTCCGGCTGCTTATTTCACTGGCTGTCAGTGTCATGTTTTTTTTTGTGGGGAACGCCAATAATAATAATAAAAAAGACTTTTCGCCATCTCCAAGGGGCAAACTTGTTCCGTAACCAAAGATTTGATCGCTGCAGACCACAGGTGAAAATGCAATGTGACGCAGGTGCAACGGTCCTTTCTCACCTGTCCCTGCGGAGGGCGCACACGATGGCCAACACATCAACACTGTCCTCCTCGCGCAGCTGCCGGATGCCGATGCTGCTGGCCACGAAGCAGCCTGTGCGTCCAATGCCAGCACTGCACAGTGCAGGCGCAACAATGTGAACATGCAGCAATGGTCACTAATGTGAAGCACGCAATGCACAAGGATGAGATAAAGAAAACAAGTGCTGTATACAGTACTTTGTTCCATTTAAGGCCGGGCAGGATTTCACTGAGTACAACTGACACACAGGAAGGCTCTTTGGCCTCATGACACTCGAAATTATTGCCTAAATTCAACAGATGGTTGGTAGAGATCATCATCATCATAAGCCTGACCACACCCACTACAGGGCAAAGGCCTCTCCCGTGTCTCTCCAATTAACTCTGTCCTTTGCCAGCTGTGCCCACCCTATGCCTGCGAACTTCTTAATCTCATCCGCCCAATTAACCTTCTGCTGCCCCCTGCTACGCTTGCCTTCTCTTGCAATCCACTCCACTACCCTTAAGGACCAGCGGTTATCTTGTCTTCGCAGTACATGCCCTGCCCAAGCCCGTTTCTTCCTCTTGATTTCGACTATAAGATGTCATTAATCCGCGTTTGTTCTCTCAACCACTCTGCCCGCTTCCGGTCTCTTAACGTTACACCTATCATTTTTCTTTCCATGGCTCGCTGCGTTGTCCTTAACTTGAGCTGAACCCTTTTCGTTAGCCCCCACGTTTCTGCCCCTTAGGTGAGTACTGGTAGGATACAGCTGTTGTACACTTTTCTCTTGAGGGATATTGGTAACCTGCTATTCATGATTCGAGATCATGAGGTAGAGATCAGTGCTGAGCAGTTCAAGACACGGCTGATGAGGTGGAGGTAGGTTATGGGGCATACCAACACATTCTATGAGCTTGCAGACATGTCATGTTACCATCAGACTTATCTCTTCAATCCTACTTTTTGACCAGGGACCGCTTGCACGAAGAAAATGACACAATCTAGGAAAGAAAAGGCACATAACTGGCTCACTTTGTTGGTGGACACCTCAGCTGCACTTTGTTGATGGTGTCCACCTACAAAGTGAGGTGGTGATGTGCCTTTCTTTTCCTCAAAAGCAAAACAACGTTGAGACCGCAAATAAGATCAGACTGGGAACTAGGCTGTCTTAAATGCTTCATGCAAGTGGGCCCAGGTGTTTTGATGAAACTGTCAGTCTAGATCAAAACATACAACCTCTTGGTCTGCAGCCATACCGGCAATGAAAGCTGGTGCTGCGATTACAGCTCAGAGACAAAGTGACCACCTCCTCCAATGAACACACCAAAGGAGGCGAGATAGGTGAATTGCCAGTTCCAATGCATGCCCATTGCTTTGTTTTCCACCAAAGAAATTACGCATGAAGGACATGCTTATGTGGGCAATACTGTCGACTCTGCATATTGCTGTGATGCTCTGTGGTGGCTGAAACAAGCTGTCCAAGGGCATCATCCAGAACTCTGGTGACAGAAGAATGAGCTCCTTGGTGATGCTGCGCCTCTCATGTCACTGTTCACCGAGCTGTCTCTTTGGGAAGAAAAATGCAAGTGCTCTCCTGTGTCAGCTCTACTGCGACTCATGCTTGTCATGCGTCGGCAGTGACACACTTGCACAACTCCAAAACACAGGGGCTCCAACGCCAACCTTTATTACACTGCTCATGTCTTCCCGACACGCCTGCCCTTGGCAACCAACTAGCGTCCTCCTGTGATGGCACCTGAAACTAGATCCTTTGCCGCCACACCATCCAAACATGCTTTTGCCCGTTCCCTCGGATGGCAGAGAGACTTGCCTGCAGTGG
Source organism: Amblyomma americanum (assembly GCF_052857255.1). NCBI lineage: Eukaryota > Metazoa > Arthropoda > Arachnida > Ixodida > Ixodidae > Amblyomma > Amblyomma americanum. Next base: position 82,541,371 of record NC_135500.1, on the reverse strand, counting down.
ACGACGACCGGTCCCTGGGAGCGGGCCTGCAGGCGCTCCACCTCGAGGGCCAGTGACAGCAGCTGGTTGGGAGACTCCGGTGCCCGGTGGTCAGGCCACGTCGTGTACCACAGGTGCTGCATGTGCCGCACCCGCTCCTCCCCACTCTTCTGCAAGGCAGAGAGGAAGAGAGAAAGTGAAAAACCGGCCGCTCCTCCAAACACAGCAGCTGCTGCCACAGTCACTTTTTCACACCTACAGCTCGGACACACTGCCTTCGTGACAGTGCTCAAGGAAGCTAAGTCAAACACTGTGCGGGCTTCATGTCTCCCAGCACATCCTATATCCACATGCTCAGCACTGACAAGAAGTCCCTTTTTGAGCCCCAAACTTAGGCCACGCATTACAAGACTCATTGATACCTCAGACCCCGCAGTTGCTGGCCATGTGACATTCTGAAGTTCCGTTTCGTTGCCATTTGTGCAACAAATCTGCCAGCATCTCTGTTGGATCAGCTCAGGTTGATGTGGTGGAGGTATGCTGTCATGTACGTTGTATGACATGCCAGTATACTCTCAGTGCCACATGCCTGCACCATCCGCTAGCGCATGCTGTACAACAGAATTAGTCCAATATGTTTAGGGCAATACAACTGCACCACACTCCATTATCACTCTCCATGACGGCATTGTGCTGTGCACTTTTGTCATGCTTCCTTGGCTCTGGAGGACAGCATGAGTGCTCAGAAGATTGTGAGCAACCATAAGGCAAACATGCCATACATGCCACACTTCCATGGCAGTAGTGCACCTTCACTCATTTATGCTGAACATGGATGAGAAGAGTCACTGCTCATATTTTACATATGAATCACATGCATTTCAGCATTCGAAGCGAAATACAAACTGGAAGAATTTTCCAGTGCCACAGTGTGCACAGCCCAGAAGCAATTGCCAGGCCTCCCCGCTGCAACCGGCAGACAGCCACAAGGTAGTAATTATTTGCGACTCCTGCAGTAACATGCACCGAAGGTGCCATATTGGGGGCAGAGAAAACTGTGGCTGCCATGTTCAATGCGGCAAAACAGTATTGCTTAGCTGCACTAAGGTGGAGAGCAGGGCGAGTTGGATGGCAATAAAAGAAAACTTTAATGTTTAGCTGGGAGAAAGTACTTCTGCAGCGTCGCCAGTCTTTCCGCTTTACCACGTCTCGCACTTCTTAAGAGATGATTGCTTATGTGCTGTGTGTTGAACAATGCAAGTGCTATAACTAATGGCTGGCATGTGCTCTTGAGTCGCCCCGTGGCCACACTTGGATGAGTGACAAAATGAGTCTGCAAACAAGAGTGGCTGACTCATAACTGAATGCACTGTCTCACTACTGTCCTCATGGCCCCTGAGCCATTGAGGTCAAAAAACAACACACCTGCAAAGTCAACTCTCGCATGGTGTAGCCATCACGTGCCGACGTCCGAACCACCTCAACCACAAAGGGCCCATATGTGCCTCGTACTTCCGGCAGGTACCTCTCGCACTTCACCTGCGGAAAGAAAGGAGTGTGTCTCAGGCTTCTAACCTCCTCAAGTGCTTCACAAATTATGCAATATGCAGGAAAAAAGTGTCCAAAAGGCACGATTCTGAAACTGGAGCACATAAACCTTGGGACACTCTTGGCAGCTCAGACCAACAAGCCAAGCAATGCCCTGTTCCATGCATGAACCATATCACCTTGCTTGGCAGTCAGAACTCAGAAGGTTTCATTTAGAACACAGGGTCTGACGATGTGTCCTGGGGCTCTGCACTTTTTTCAGTGTCAACTGGCACACATCAAGTCACCACAGACGCTGCATGCGGTACAACATGCTTTTGCATGCAGGAAATGCTGAATACCGTATAAACGCGTGTAAGGGCTGCACCGTTTTCCAGAAGGAAATATTAGCAAAAAATAATATCCCTGTAAGGGCCGCACACAAACTTTCCACACGGGAATAGCCTTCGAAATGCACGCGGCGCCGTGGCCTCCGCGATCAGTACCGGCTGGGAGCAACTGCGCGCTTGATCGCGGAGGCGATGCATGTGCACAGGAGCTTCCAGGTGCCACCCATGGATGGCGCCAGAGGCCGCTGCTCATGATCATCATCGTCAACTTTTCCCTCCGCTGCGAGCTCCCGCCGGCTCCCGCTATCCACATCTGCACCAGTATCACCAGCTCCGGCGTTTTGTGGCTGTCAAAGGCACAGGAGGTATGGTCCACCGCAGTTGTGGCTTTCGCATGCTGCCGTCGAGTATTGTAGTTTTAGCACGATCGGCAAGCATCTTAATAGCTACACGGCTGGGAGTTTGCTGTCGAATACGGCAAGCGCGCGGCGGGCAGGAAATTCGACGTGGCCGAGAAGTGCATCTGACGATGGTGCAACCAAAAGGATGCATTGAGGAACACAAGCTGCAAAAAGCGCACCTTCCTAGGCAAGCCGTGCAAGTTTCCCGAACTGGAAGAAGAGCTGCTCTGTTAAGTGATGGAAGCACGGAACAACGGCTACGCGTTGACAGCAGACATGCTGCGCGACTTCTTGTGGGATGAGCGCGCACCGAAGCACAGCACCAGCTCGGAGTCGTAATACACCGCGAGTGGGGATTGAACATAGAATAAATGCCGCTGACTTCCTGATTGGCATGTTTTTACTTAAAAAAAATTTTTTTTTTAGCAAATTGCGTGTATGGGCCGCATCCCGAAAACTGGCCCTCAAATGTGCAAAAAAAGTGCGGCCCTTACACGCGTTTATATGGTATATCAAGGATTCAAGTTTGGATTCTTTGGGGAGAACACCACAGGGCGACGTTTGCACATTGGCATGCTGTGCACTGCTGCTGTGCTGGCAGAAACTAGCACTGAACAATAGCCTCGAGTCTGGGCAATGGTGCACGCACGCACGCGCACGCACACACACACACACACGCGCACACACTTATAGTTTAGTTACGGTGTCGTTTGTGTGCCTTATGGGCCTTGCATAGTTAAAGCATGCAAGAAAAACGTGGCATTGTTATAAGGTTTACTCCACCACTCAAGATAGACCTTGGTTGCAATAACCTTTAACAGTATACTATTTGTTGTGATGGCCAAAGGTTACAGTGTGTCCTATGTCAGCAAACTGCTATGTTTTAAACTTCAACATATCAAACTGCAGCAAATCCCTTTTGAATGTGAAACAGAGCAGAATCCTGATGTTACACTTTTCATAGGTCCATGGGAAAAAGAAAAAAGATGGCAATTGAATAAAGCATGCGAAAAAATTCTACAATGCTCTCTGCTGCACTTAAAAAATATTTTCCACAAGTGTATTACGCTTCTTTAGAATTTGCAGGAATTCATGGCTCTTGCTATCATACTGCATGCACAGAACATCTTCAGTGCCTTGTGGTGGATCTCCATCTGCCTGCCTGAGCATAAGCAGCTGTTGATGAAAGAGAGGCAACAGCGAGGACGGAAAACAAGTAGAGTGGACAAAGCTGTGGCACACGTGTGCTTCTGTGCTTTATTTGTGGCAGCTGCTTTAAACCTATAAAATCCCTTACTGGAATCTAGAAAATGAGTTTTGAACTGGCAGAGGTCAAGAATAGTAGACAACAGAGAAACAAATGCCCTGGCACCCGCCCAGACACCCGCATTTCACACACCACTGCCTGCACGCTGTCTCCTGCGGCAAAGTTTTGTTTGTGCGCCTTTGGTGGATCATGCTCGCTTCACAGAGGCAATGGAGCTCCAGCCATGGCTGCAACAAAATTCACGGGGCCTGTAAGCGTGCGGAATGTCAGTGTACGGAGCAGTGCGCTAGAAGCCACCAAACACCGATGGGGTGCAGACCGTCCCGCCATGGCCAGCATGCCATAGTTGTGCCACGCATGCTAAATGTAGCCTGCCAAAGTGCCATCATTACCTTCATTAGCCCGACTGCACCCACTGCAGGGCAAAGACCTCTCCCACGTATCTCCAATTAACCCTGTCGTTTGCCAGCTGTGCCCACCCTATGCCTGCAAACTTCGTAATCTCATCCGCCCACCTAACCTTCTGCCGCCCCCTGCTACGCTTGCCTTCTCTTGGAATCCACTCCGTTGCCCTTAAGGACCAGTGGTTATTTTGACTTCGCATTACATGCACTGCCCAAGCACATTTCTTCATCTTGATTTCGACTAGGATGTCATTAACCTGCGTTTGTTCCCTCACCCACTCTTCTCGCTTCCGGACTCCTTACGTTACACCTATCATTTTTCTTTCCATGGCTCACTGCGTTGTCCTTAACTTAAGCTGAACCCTTTTCGTTAGCCTCCACGTTTCTGGCCCGGTAAGATACAGCTGCTGTACACTTTTCTCTTGACGGTTATTGGTAACCTGCTATTCATGATCTGAGATAACCTGCCATATGCGCTCCACCCCATCCTTATCCTTTGTTACTTCCCTCTGATCCGGATCAGCTGTCACTACCTGCCCTAAGTAGACCTTTACCACTTCCAGCACCTTGCTGCCAAAGTGCCAGCATGGAGTAAAGCCCCACGGAGTGCAGTGACAATCACGATGTACCACAAAGGAATGCCGGCATACTTATGACATAAGATCCCGAGCTTACACAGTATAACCTAGTTAGTCTGTACTTCATGAGAATGGAGAAAACGTCTGCATTATCTGAATGTCGAATTATAGGCCACAGAAAAAATATTCCTCTTGCTGAGGCTGTGAGGAAGACTGCAAAATTTAAATAAAGAAAATAATCTGCTTGTTGGTAACAGAGACTAGTAATGTTAGGAGCAGACACGTGTCGAGCCAGGTTTGGACACTTAACCCCTAGAGCCGCTGCACTTCAGTGTTAGGTGCTGAATAACTCGTGCCGCTCATGCTCACTTGCAAGCAGACCGAAGTGACAGATTACAGGAGTGTTGACTAAGCTGGAGTGCGCAGGCACTGAATGTAGGCACATCACCCCCGGAGCATGCCGTGCATGTTGCACATGTCGCCGTCGTTAGCATGTTGTTTCCCCACTAAGCGGCAGAGCGAACGAAGGTGGCCCTTGATGTGCCGCGTCACTCTCTTTATCGTGTGCAAGGACAGCTCACTCTTTTATTCTCTCCGCATATGCACCAGTGCAACTCCACTAGGAAAAAGCGTCACGAATGCACAAGGCTTCCTGGGCCCTAACCTTGGCATCTTCAACGAGGTTGGTGATCATGACGATGGCCGGGGCCCGCTCCTGCCACACCATGGCCCAGAAGTCTGCCACCGTGTGGGCCAGGGGCCCCTGGGTGGCAATGTAGGCACGTGGCGCACCTCCATAGCCCCTCAGGTAATTGGCGTTGATGTACTCCTCCTCTGTGCCACGCAGGAGGCGCACCCTGCTGTGCTCGTCTGCGGTGGCAACGAAGCAGAGAACGCCCAGGTTTATGTCTAGAGTTCCAAGATTGCAAATGTGCCATTTTTACTAACAAAAGAGTTTTGATACTCAAGAAAACAGATAAAAGTGAAAGATGTGTAGCAATGCCCTTCACTGGATGCAGCATGTTAAGTGCCACTTGTTTTGCAGGCTTCCAAGTCAAATCGTGTGAAGCTGCCATATGCAGCAACTTCAGAAGTGCAAGCCATGCACAAGGTGTCTCTTTCCGAATGCTCTTTCCGAATGGTGGGGCCATGATGTTAAGAGGACGAGTTCATAGCACAAAGGGTGATGAACAGTATGGAGACACCAAGGTAATATACCAGTTTGGAGTAACTTGTTTCCGTTAAAACTTCCTTTTAAATGTCCCTTTAAGAAACCGGGCACTGCATCCAATATCAAACAGTTTGAAAAAAAAAGAAAAGGGAAAGGTCTCTAACAAGAACACAATCAAGAAAAGATCCAAATAAATGCAGGAAGGTTTTTAAAGTTTTGGCACACCCTATTCCACTGAGGAGAATAAAATTCAGTTCAACCTTTACTTTGTTATGACAAGGTTGAATGCAGACCCCCTTATGGGGTCTGCATTTTCTTGGTTACAGCCCTTGCTTCGTTGAAGCCACAGGTGAACTTGGCTCCATTTGTTGCATCTCTGCGGTATTCCTGTCCCCAAGCACACCAAGGACAACATAGCTGCTGTTTAGTCTGCCGCCTATCTTGGTTGAGGGAGCCTTCAACACATGCACCAAGTGACCAAATGTGTATGCATCAATTGATGATGTCAGCCTCGCCAATGCGTGCAGAGTATTTTTCCGCGACACCTTGAGCCCGGACTGCTGCTTTGCTACAGTTAATTTCTTCTACAGTGAGCTCTTCTTTTTGTAATAACTATGATGTAAACAACCCAACTGTAGCTGTGTCACTAATCACCATGTGTGTATGCAAGGCACACATGTTGTTTTGGCATGTTAAACGTGGATTGTGCCCTGTGGACGTCCAGGTAACCTGCAGGTTGCTCGTTCCATCCATTCTATCCAGAGGCCACACGAGAAGGTTGTCAAGAAAAAAAAAAAAATAGTGCGTGTGGTGTCTTCTTTCTCTTGTGTGCTCCGTCTAGTTTGCGCTGCTTTCCACCATGAATATTCACCAGTTATCCCAAACTTCTGCTTTGCTTCAGAACGACTCTAGGATAGATTTTGGCGCAGAGGACAGGATGAGACCTATCCAGCAAATTTAGTCCCGTTTCCTCAGCGCTGAAGCTGATATGGGTTGTGGTGACAGAAGACACAGCACAGAGGCGATTACGTTGCTAGAGCCCGTTTTGGTGTGCTGCTTTGAGCACACCTGCCACACTTCACCGCATGACAGCACTGGCTATGCTCCATGCAAGCACGAACCAAACTCACTTGGCAATATGCTCCTGTAGCGGTTCTTGGCCCCACAGCCAGCAATTTCAGCACGCTCGGGGTGGTTCATGGGAATGTCCTGCACACAGGCGGGGCAGACAGCGTCAGTGCGCGCAGGAATGAAAGGGTAACAAAGCAATGTACGACCTCTTCATGTTATTATATCTAATCTTCATGATGAAAGAGAGGACGCCATCTTATTTTAGCCACAAGAACATGACGACATAAACTGTGCCTCATGCATACAGGTAGAGAAAGCCAGGTGCTCCCTGTTTACAAGTTCTAGGTGATGACATGTAAATATACTGAACTGCTAACAAAACAAAAAACTAAATACAGTTGAGCTAGGGTATACTGGACCCAGATATTGTGAACTATTCGTTATACTGAACGCACTAATTATCCCTTGGCAATCCTGCGCAAAAATTTAGGAAAGTCCCATATTATATCAAACACCACTTTCACCGGGCATTTGATATAAGTGGCACTTCTCTCCTAACGACGCGCTCTGATCACAATTCATGCGCGAAGACTGAACCGGCTGCATGGCCTTGGGAATCGGCTGGCAGCGCTAGTGTTATTAAACAATCTGACAAAGTGAACATGGGGTGTGCTTGAGTGTTGCCTTCGATATCATGAACCCATTTTCCACATGACATTGCCTCATGTGGTGGCTCTTGCCTGGCGTGCTTCATTGCCAAGGGCCTTGCAAAACCAAGTGTACCTTAATCTTAACGAGCAATTATTAATGTGAAAGCACTATATGGCTATGTCACATTAGCAAAACCTCTGCAAAACTGTGTCATCTCAAAAAGATAAAGGAGAAAAAGTTTGACAGTGTTAGTGATGATGAGATTTTCTTGTGGGAAAAATTTGGTTGATGAATTGAAATTACTTAATTAAATAACCGCGAAAATTACACTTTGCCTATGTCGTATCAGCAAAACCTTCTCCACACGATTGTGTTGTCCCATAAAGATAAATATGAAAAAGTTTGATTGTGTTACATAGGGCATGACGAGATCTTGCTGTGGGAAAAATTTGGTTGATGAATTTAAATTAATTAAACGCTAAAATTGCACTTGGACGTCACAACAGCCAGGGATGTCGACATAGCACCTGGATGTCCAAACAGCCACAGATGTCGGCATAGCACCTGGACGTCAAGAAAAAAACAAGAATGTGTACTGGCGTCGTGGAAAAAACCCACATTATATAAAGTTCCATGCTTTCGCATTCCTCTACGTAAGCAGACTTAAGTGCCATCAGAATTTTTCTATTTGTAGAGCACTCGCAACAAGATTAAACATTTTACGATAGGCAGTGGCTAGTTCCAAAGCACCATCTGCCTGCAGCTTCAATGCGAAGCAGGTTAGCCAACCAGCACCCAGAGAGTGGTGGGCTCCTAGCACACGTGTAGGCAGCATGTCGTGGCAAGAAGCACTTCATCAGCGTGGGTGCAATGTATTCTTGCTAGCAAGTTACAAATAAGCCTACCTACTACTGTGTTTTGTATATCGAATTATCGATATATCAAACTATTTCGCGTTTCCCCTTCGTGTTCATGTTCAGTGTATCCGGGTTCAACTGTACAGTAAAACCTCGTTAATTTGGACTTCAAAGGAGTGGAAAAAATTCCCAAATCATTCGAATGACGAATTATCAAATAGCCCTCCAAAACTGCAAAAAACTGTTCGCATGAAAGGCGAAGATGAAAACTGTGTGAAAACAGCGATTTCTGGTAGTTCCATCCAATTTTTTTTAAATTTGTGCACGCTATAGGGCGTGGCGGAAGCAGGACTATTCTACAATGGTAAGGATCTCCGCAGCTTCTTTCAGTGTATAAAAAGGTAGCGCTAGAGCTTCTTTGCATGTGGCGTCACATGTGAGGAGGTTTCATCTCCCAAACGGCGAACAGCACATGACAAGCGTGGAGTTTTGGCACACTGGAAAAACGGAAACATCACGTGGATCGAAGCGAGGGAAGTGCGCATTGCCACCGGAGTGGCAAGGCGCCTTTGAAAAACAAACAAAAAAGAACAGCAACAAGGCAATCGCCATACCAATCAGTGTGCGCCTTGTCTGGCTTGCTGATAGGTGCAGCTGATAGTTGCTGTCGCCATGGGCTAGTGACAACTGGCGATGAAGCTTCAAAAACGAAACTATGCAGCTGGATTCTCGGCCTATCGACAGGAACCCGTTGACCATTAACACGCCTGCCTTTGTGCGCACATTAGAAGGGCACGGGGGAGAAATATAAAATGCAATTCAGGCCTGTGGATGAATATCTGAATGGTCGCCTGACGAGCACGTCATATCTCGACACGGCCCCCCTTCGGCAGCCCATCCGAATGGACCGATGTGAGCCCTGCGGCATCCAAATAAATGAGCTTCCAATACCATAAACTTGCATGGGCATTTGGTGCGACTCCGGCGGCAGTCCAAATTTCTGAATTAACGGGAGCCGAATAAATGAGGTTATACTGTAGAAGCACTGCCCCTCGTACATTTTCAGTTTTTGAATGAAGGGTGGCTTCCATTCCCGGCACTACTTTCCGGATGATAAGAGTAGCAATGCGTCTCGAAAACTGACTCGAGCACCATTCCTGGCATGTCTTTAGTCTGAATTAACTGGTGCGCGTGCAGTTTCACTCCAAATTAACGAGTATGTGGTGTCATTGACTTGTGTGCATTTTTGATGGGAGGGAGCAGGGAGGCCGAATTATCCGCATTTCCGAATTAATAAGGTTTGACTCTGGTGACTATCTCCATACCATCAAAAATGCATGAAGTTCCAACCAGCCATAAAATCAAAGATGTGGCTAATTTTTGCTTTCTCCCCCCACTACAGTGATTGCACAAATGTAGCCAAGAGTGAAGACAGGATGACAGTGGAAAATTTTTCCTTAACAGAATAAGAAAAAGTCAGCCAGAAATTGCGCAATTACTTGCAAGAAATACCGTAAAAACCGGACTATAGGTCGGACCGGAATATAGGTCGACCCCCTAACTAACCAATTCTAAAAATGAAAAAGATCTTTTTTCAATGGGAAAAGTACCGAAAGACATCCTTACTTTGAAACAAATGCGACTCGAGAGGTTGCACAATGGTGACAGTATTTAATTTCATTTAAATGCTGCTTGTATGTACACCCGGCAAATTTTTTAACAATATCGCGCACCAATCGGCCCGCGTGTTTGTTTCTGGCACAGGCAAGTACGGCGCCGTAGAGCAAAGCCCTCCTCTTCATGAATCGCCGCAACCAGGATGGCGAGCCTTTGAATTGCGCCCTCGTGAGTCTAGAGGCACGCGCGATCTCTGCCGCTTTCACGCGGATGCATTCGGCAGTCACAGGCAGCGATCTTTCTCGCAGCGCAACGTTTCCTTCCTATTCTCGATACACTACGGTCTGCCCACGAAATGATGTTTTTTTCTGGTTGCTGCAAGTTGTAATACGCAGCTTCTGCCTCCGCCAGTACTGAATGCTCTTTTCGGATACTCCAAATTCGCGCTGTGCCGCCAGGTTCCCGTGAGCTTCCTCGTACTCAATCGTGTTTTTCTTGGAGGCGACGGTAAATTGCCGTTAGCTTCCGCTTTGCATCTACTGAAACGCAAAATGGCGGCACTGCTGCTGATGGCGATGGTGATGGAGGCTGTTGACTTCAGCCACCCATTGTTGCAAGACTTCCGTATTTTTTCCGCCAATGACCGGTATATAAGACGGGGGTCGACTTTTCACCATGGTTTTTTGAAAAAAAGTTCGACCTATATTCCGGTTTTTACGGTATGCTCCAATGATTAAAAAAAAATGAAAACGAATACAGTAGCAAATCACACCACACAGATGGTGCCCATGGTTCCAGGCACATTTCCAAATGTGACTTCCATCATTATGTGACCCCAGGTGCCACACTGACTGTTTAAGCATGTGAACCAAAGTGACTATATGCCACAAGCACAGATGAATGAACCAACGAACACTAAAAAATTTGAAAAAAAAACTGGCTAACTATTATATTTACTGCCAAACATACTGTGTTGTGAGGCACATTACCTCCTGTATGTGATTTTGTGTTCTTGCTATCAATAATAAGAAAAAGCATGCACGTTCCCTCTTTCTAGCTAAAGAAACCATTCCAATGTTCCAACTCCGTGACGAAGTCAGCACAACTTACCTAGTGCCAATTAATTTAAAGTTTCAGTCCCAGTATCAGGTACTGTGTCCTGACACGAACCAAAGACAGCTTTCAAGTACCTTCACTGTAGCTTTTATTTAACCACCCTCCTATTTGCTTTGCTTCTTGCAGCACATGTTGGCAGCCAGCTTGGCACTGGTAAGCTTGACCTGTAATTATGCAACCCGAATGACACTGCCTATGTGCTACTTATTTTTTATACGCAGCCTTACGTGCAACAGCATCGTAATTCCTGGAAAATGTCAAGATAAGATCAGCTCACTGTACACTGATGAAAAATGAACCAAGACACAATCACACCTTTGGGGCAGACTGGAACTGCTCTAAAATTGCATGTTTTCACTACCATTAGCAGCATAGTTGTTAGTACCAAGCACACTTTGTGAATGTGTTACTCAGATTACCGTAAAAAAACCCATATAATATGAGGTTTTTTTTCCCATAATTAGCGTCCTAAATTTCCGCCTCATACTATTTGCGGATCCGAACAAAAATTTTCGCAGTTGCTCGAAGTTTTGGTTTAGTTATTGCGGCGTGGCTATGGCTTGGCTTTGCTACTGCCGTGTGGCTATGGCTTGGCTTCGTTACTCTTGACAAACGACGTCACGATGTCGTTTCTTTGTTGTTGATCCGTTGGGTGTGCCGGGGAGTCGTGGTGTGCCGTGTGCCTGTCACAACTTAAGCCCCTCGATGTTTGCATAAATAAACCCTTCAAGGACACAGTCAAGCGGTGGTATGCAGAGTGGATGCGCTCAGGTGAGCCTGCAGTGATGCCAACCTGGCCGCTGAAGCGGGCTTCGTCAGCCAAATTGTGCAAATGGATAGTGGACGCGTGGGCAGCAATCCCAGAAGATCTTGTGCATCGTTGTTTTAAGAAGTGTGGCATCTCGAGCGCCCTCGATGGCATGGAAGATGAGTACATTTGGGATGATTTTTGGACTAAGAAATGTCCGAAGAAAGTGCTGCTGAAGATGAAAGTGATTAAGTGAACTGCGAGATGCGATTTGAATAACTGCCTTCTCTGAACTTTCGTCACTCGTATTATACGTGGGCAAAACTTTTTTTCCCCATTTCACGTCTAAAACTTCACCTCGTATTATATTCGGGTTCGTATTATACGCAGCTTTTTACGGTAATGTACGTGCTGCTTTTCAACCTTGGCCACCTAAAATCTCCCTCACGTAATGTGCCAAAGGGGAAGAAAAAGAATGAAGTTAAGTGACAGGACTCAAGGTTGCTCAGGCAGGTACGCACCCAGAATTCTGAGTGGAGGGCAGCCGCATTGGAGAGGCAGGCCCGCAGCTGGGTGCGGGTCAGGCGTCGACTTGCTCGCCGCAGGTATGGGTCCAGGCACCTGGTGGAAACCAAGCATCAGTCATGTTCATTATGTGGGGTCTACTAATGTTCCGGAGATGCGCATGGGCAATGAGAGATACCGTAGTGAATGGCGCCGAATTAACGCTGACCGTCTGCATGGTCTCTCATGTGCAGTGGCATTGCACAGTATGCAGGCATTTTTGCTTTTCATTTCAAACACGAACGTTTTTCTGTTTCAGCTCCAAGATTGGACATGTAATGCAGTGACTCCTTCTCGGTCAGAAGGTAACTAAACTACATACAAAAAAGCAGCTGTACAAAAATTTGCCCACATCTAGGCATTGGAAGCAGAACACTTGAGGCTATTCCCCCCTGAATTATTATTTATTAATACCTTTAATACCACTAGAGACTAGAGAGGTCTTACATGAGGTGTGCAAAGAGAGAGTAGGTAAATAATGCCTAATTACTTATGATTCAACTCGACTGCACACATCAGACAATGTGTTAGCGAAAACTTTTAGCATCACCTAGCCCCGTCTTGTTCAGGTCAACCAAAGATACTAAGAGAGCAGCGTTTCTTAGCACAACTCACCTGTCCTTGCCACTGGTGGGGCTGATGCGGCCATTCTGGGTCGCCTTATTGAGATCCAGTGTTAGGGAAGCGTTTGAGCCACGCCTGAAATGATCCAATAATATGGAAAATCAATCCTCAATGTGTAAACTACATGCAGGCCTGCTAATGAGCTCATCATCAGGGCCACCATTTATTTCCAGTTTTCCATTAATTTCCCCCGTCAAGTAAATTATGCTGACCCCAAGCTGATGTCCTGATACAAGCCCAAGGAAAGCACATGGTGTATGACAGGTTGCTGTGATTGGTTCTCCCTCCCCGTTTCACAGCACCCACTAAAACTGTTTGGTCGGCTAAGAGAGACGGAAACTGGGAGAGTTTTTCTGCAGCATCTCCAGAAAAGGACTGGGTCTCTGGGCCACTCAGTGCTTCTCACTCTCCGTATGTTTCTTTCTGTATTACCTACTAAAAAGGCGACACTTTAGACCACACTGGTTATTTCAAAGCCCAGGCTGTACTTTGAACATTCATCACATTTAAGCTAAGCAGAGTATATGCGTGGCTGAAATGCATTCTCCGGTGCTCGGGCTTTTGGGAAAAAATAAGGTTTGCAGACAATTTACAAGTTTTCATATGTGACTCTGCAGACAGAAATTGCGGACCTCGAGCACTTGCCTACCATTCCCCAGTTCTGAAAGCAGCCAAGGCTGCTTGCCTTACTCGATCTGTCTCCTCTACAGTGACAAACTGTTGCCACAAAGGCAGTGGTACGAAAGCCTAAATCTTGTCTGGCTTCACCAGTGGTGACAGTGATGAACTTGAAAGCTCTCGCCAACTGCTATGGCATGACTTCCCGACAGAAAGGACACGCTATCAGAACCTTCTGCATGAGCCACAGCAACTACACAGCTGGGGAATTCGTCATCATCATCAGGACTGGTTGCATCTGCTGCAGCTCTCCAATCATCCCTCCCTTGTACCAACCTTGACCACACTATCCCAGCAAATTTCCTTGTCTTATCTACCCACATAACTACATTTCCCTTCCCTTGGAATCTACTGTTACCCCCTCAGAGACCACACTGGTTATCTATGTTCTGTATTAAGTGCCCTGCCCAAACCAATCTTATTTTCTTAATTTCTATTAAGACATAATCAATGCAAGTTTCTTAGCTAATTTGCACTGCTCTTTCTCCAGCTCTTCATGTTACCTGTCAATTCTTTTTCCCATACCTAACTGCACTGTCCTCAAATTAATTTCAAGCCTTTTGGTTAACCTCAAAGTAAAACCCCATGGGTGAGCACTGGCAAGTTACAGTGGTTACACTGCATGTCCTCATGCAGGAGCTACACCTTTTTTTTTTTTTCACAATTTTGGGGTGTGGCCATTAGGCGGAAGCAGCATTTTTCTGTTCAGTTTTGCAGACCACAGTGGATCACCATTTATGCAACCCCCGTTTATGCAGCGACCAATATTTATGATAAATTAACATTGGCCTAATGAACCCTTCATAGAGGTGATGCAGAAAAGTCTGAATGATTTGGCGCATTATTATATTAACAGCTTGTCTGGTTCTAAACTGTACAGAACAAGGCTTCAAATGATTCCAAATCAGAATAAAAAGGAGGCATGTATGTAGCGATGTGATGCAGCATTCCACTGTCTGCAATGACAATTAGGCTGCTGGTTCTAAACAATGTTTCGCGCATGCAACCTGTGGTAGGACGCTCCTAGTTTCGTGCAATGTGGTGAAAGCACTTCCAGGCAGGGTTGAATATTTGAAATTTCGAACACGAATTGAATAAGGTTGTTATTCGGTTTCTATCTGATTTGAGAAATTGATATTCCAAAATGTTAGAAAATTTCCGAATGTTCGGCATTGATCAAATACTGCGTAACTTGCATGAACACAAGCAAGGAAAAACCATAACATCTGGGCGAATTATAGAAGATTGCGTTTAAAATGCCAGAAAAACAGTCCAATGGTAAAATCTTCGCCTTTTTCTCCATCGTTTATTGTGCGGGCTGGTCACATTCGAATGTTGTTAGGCTTGGTCGCCCACGCCCATGCCAGTTGTACTGTCGCCTTCACAACTCTTCTAGCGCTCCAGCAACTCGTTTTGGTCGTCTATGATATGCAGGACAGTCCACATGCAAAAATTCACAAGAGGTTCCTGAACAGAGAGCAGGGGGCCAAGTGAGCCAAATCAGGGTGTCACCGGCAGGCAAAGTGATTCAGTAAAAAACTTCTGATGTGCGCATAATGGCAGTCATGACGATGCCGGGGAGGCACCTGTCGTTAGGTAAAAAAATGGCCTGGGCACGTAGTTTTAGTCTGAATTTTGCTGCCAGCCCGCCAATGTGTGTTCCCCTTGCTTAAGCCTGCACTGTTCTCCCAGCATGCCAAAACTACGTGCTCGTCACAAGCTTTTTTGCTCTTTGTGCGATGAAGTCTACTCACAAGGGTTTCACCTGGTTACCAAATTTTCGGCAATATTTTTTTAGCTGCGGCATTCAATAACTCTACCTTTGGACAGCTCTTAGGCGCCCATTCTTACGTTCCGTGTCGTAGTCGTCAGCGTGGTGTGTCACGCCACCTGAGAGGTCACAGGTCACCCGACAGGTATTAGCAGAGCGAGACCGAAAATACGTGAAGAGCGGTGCTCAAATTTCACATTACTGGCTATTGTAATCGTATGCCATTTTTTTCCTAAAATAAGGCTTCAAAAAGGGGGTGCGCAAATTATGCAGAGATTTTGCAAGCACATACTAAAACCTTACAAAGGTCATAACACACAATGTGTATGATATATTGCTATGTACCTCTCAACTTGCACCACATGCTGGCCAAAAGAAAATTTACCCTAAATATAAATCCCCTATCCCCTGCCCCAGACCCACGTTATGTAGTTCCCCTCGTGATGGCATGACGGCATGGGTGCTGCTCAAAGCAATAAACGCAAAGCGATACAGTCTCAAAGCCAACAGTCAGAGGCAAACGGAGATACAAGGCAATAAAACGGAGCCCTCGCATGCGGCCTGGCTGAGTAGCGGCAAACAGAATAGCCAATGGCTCAATATTTTGATTTTGGCACGATGCATGCTCCGGAGGTTACTGAACACAGCTGCTGCAACCGTTAGTATAGGAAAGCGACTGCCAGCGCGAGTGAGCCACGGTGCACAATTATAAATTTGTTTCGGTAATGAAAAGTGAAACGAATTACCAACATGTTTTTTTGACACCATTCGCTCATCTTTTGCAATGACACGTGGCGACGCAGCTGCGTCGATCTTCTGAAGGCTGCCCTGCATGCACCCGCGTGCATGCTAAAGTGCTTGCGCAGCAGGGAGTAGAAAATATGAGAGTAAAAGTTTTTTTTATAAATCCAGGTGATAAATTAGGGGTGCACAAACTACGCGAGTAAATACAGTAAATGCAAAACACATATGAAACGTGCAGAAAGGTATTAAAAAATGCTATGAAATTTTAAAACATCTGATCTCATTCAGTGAAACCACAGTGGAGTAGAAAATATGAGAGTAAAAGTTTTTTTTATAAATCCAGGTGATAAATTAGGGGTGCACAAACTACGCGAGTAAATACAGTAAATGCAAAACACATATGAAACGTGCAGAAAGGTATTAAAAAATGCTATGAAATTTTAAAACATCTGATCTCATTCAGTGAAACCACAGTAAAACCTCGTTAATTTGACCTTCAAGGGAGTAGAAAATAAGGTTCGAATGGCCCCCAAAACTACCAAAAAACGTTCGCGTGAAAGCGAAACTTATTCTGTGGGAACCTGGGCCATTGTTCTCTCTTTTTATGAAGTAAACTGCGTGAGAACGATTTCTGGCAGTTCTATCAAATGTTTTAATTCGTGCGCACTCTCGGGAGTGGCAAAAGCAGAACTGCTCGAAAGCGTTAAGGTTCTCCGCGGCTTGTTTCAGTGTTCACACCGGTAGCGCTGAAGCTTCTTCAACAAAGCTATGCGGCCGGACTCTCTCTTGGTGTATTGACGGGAACCTGCCAATCATTAAACCGCCTGCCTTTGCACACAGATCAGAGGGGCACAGGAGAAAATGTAGAATGCAATTCAGGCATATGGACGAATATTTGGACGGTCGCCAGTCGAGCGTGTCATATCTTGACATGGCTCCCCTTCGGGGGCCTATCCGAATTGACCGATGTAAGCCCTGCGGCATGCAAATAAACGAACTTCGGAAGCCATAGACTTGCATGGGTGTTGGCGGGACTTCGGTGGCGGTCTGAATTTCTGAATCAACAGGAGCCGAATAAACCAGATTTTACTGCAGCAGCGTTGCCACTTGTATGTTTTCGGCTTCGTTCAGAATAGAGGGTGGTTTCCAGCCCAGCACTGGTTTGTGGCTGATCAGAGTAGCAATGCATGTCTCGAAAACTGATTTCAGCACCGTTCCTGGCATGTCTTCAGTCCAAATTAACCGGTGGGCGTGCGATTTCACTCCGGATTAACGAGTGCATGGTGCCATTGACTTATGTACATTTTTGACGGGACGGAGCAGAGAGGACGAATTTTCCGAAATAACGGGTGCCGAATTAACGAGGTTTGACTCTATTTCCAAAACTGCGTTCACACTCTCAATGCTGCTCACATGCCTGGGTGGTGAACAAACAGAGCATTCACATGCACAGGCCAGTGGTATGGGGCCTGGTGTGCATTTGTGATGAAACCCCCTGTAGCTATGTCAAAACCACGGGATCTTTTTATCAGAATAGTTTTTTTTTTACTTTTCCGCCTTACGAACCTACCGTAAAAACCGGAATATAGGTCGAACTTTTTTTCAAAAAACCATGGTGAAAAGTCGACCCCCGTCTTATATACCGGTCATTGGCGGAAAAAATACGGAAGTCTTGCAACAATAGGTGGCTGAAGTCAACAGCCTCCATCACCATCGCCATCAGCAGCAGTGCCGCCATTTTGCGTTTCAGTAGATGCAAAGCGGAAGCTAACGGCAATTTACCGTCGCCTTCAAGAAAAACACGACTGAGTACGAGGAAGCTCACGGGAACCTGGCGGCACAGCGCGAATTTGGAGTATCCGAAAAGAGCATTCAGTACTGGCGGAGGCAGAAGCTGCGTATTACAACTTGCAGCAACCAGAAGAAAACATCATTTCGTGGGCAGACCGTAGTGTATCGAGAATAGGAAGGAAACGTTGAGCTGCGAGCAAGATCGCTGCCTGTGACTGCCGAATGCATCCGCGTGAAAGCGGCAGAGATCGCGCGTGCCTCTAGACTCACGAGGGCGCAATTCAAAGGTTCGCTATCCTGGTTGCGGCGATTCATGAAGAGGAGGGCTTTGCTCTACGGCGCCGTACTTGCCTATGCCAGAAACAAACACGCGGGCCGATTGGTGCGCGATATTGTTAAAAAATTTGCCGGGTGTACATACAAGCAGCATTTAAATGAAATTAAATACTGTCACCATTGTGCAACCTCTCGAGTCGCATTTGTTTCAAAGTAAGGATGTCTTTCGGTACTTTTCCCATTGAAAAATATCTTTTTCATTTTTAGAATTGGTTAGTTAGGGGGTCGACCTATATTCCGGTCCGACCTATATTCCGGTTTTTACGGTATTTGTTAGCCTCCATTTACACAACCAGGTGGGCATGCAGCGCCACCTGTTGTTTAAGAGGCCAACTTGCTGGTCAGCATCGAGTAGGAACATGTACAGTCAAACCCAATTATAACGAACTCGGATAGAGTGAATTATTTCTTATATCGAGCACTCGAAGTTATGATATCATTATCCATGTAAAATGTATTTTTTATAACGAACTACACATTGGATACAGCGAACTCTCAGCTCGCGCGATCGCTCGCCAAACGACCGCCAACGTGCCTTTGTGCCCGCACCCAGTATCTCTGGGTAGCCATTGCCGGGCCGCAATACTCATAGCGCGTGCAATCGGTCGTCAAACGACCGCCAACGCGCTACTGCACCGGTTCCAGGTCATGATCTTTCCAGGTTGTCTTCAGGCGCCACGCTGCCTGTCCCCGCGCCACACTTCCGTGAAATGCAGGAGCAATGGGGAGACTCTTTCTGCAGTAGCTTCAAGGGGGGGGGGGGGGGGGGCGGCTCCCTCCACTGCACATGCGCGGCCCCGCGACGCTTCCCGCGTCTTCTCTGCTTTCTTTGTTCGCATTTGCAATTCGTGCTGCTCGATTCCGGACGCCCCTAAGTTGCTGTTGACTTACTTTCCGACCTACTACATCCTGCGAGATGACGACGAAGCAGCGGCGTGGCCTGCCACCAAACTTGAGATAATTCGCCGCGCCCAATGCGGCAAAAAAAAAAGGTTGATGTTGCCACGCATTTCAAGATTCCTAGGAGCATGTTAAGCACCGTTTTGAAAAACAAGTCGGCCATCAGAGGCAATGCGCTGGAGAGCCCAAACGCTGACGGCTGTCGCCTCCGCAAGCCGGCTTACGACAAAGTATAGAAGGCGCTGTACCAGTGGTTCTTGGACGTTCGCGCGTGAAATGTGCCTGTCTCTAGCCCCATGCTGCAAAAAGAAGGCAAAAGATTTCACCTGCATCCTGGATGTCGAGGGGTTTACGGCAGACAGTGGTTGGTTTCAGCACTTTAAGGACTGTGACTCCATCACCGGAAAGGTGGTTGCAGGTGAGAGCCAAGCAGTGGACGCAAAAAGCACTAAGTGGATGCAAGAAGTGTGGCGTGCTATGACAGAGAAATACGAGCCGTGCAACATTTTTAACACTGACGAGACTGCCTTGTTTTGGCAGCTGCTGCCGAGCAGAACCTTGGCGCTAAAAAATGAGAAGTGTCATGGCGGTAAATTGAACAAGGCCCGTGTCACCGTTCTTCTCACGACAAACATGGATGGATCACCGAAGCTCCGACCGCTTGTCATTGGCAAGTTCATATCTCCTATGTGCCTGCGAGGGTGCGCCTCGCTCCCAGTCACGTACAACTCCAACTACAAGGCCTGGATGACTAGGGCATTGTTTGAGGCCTGGCTGCGTGACTGGGATGAGGAACTTGCAACGAGCGGGCGCAAAATTTGTTTCCTCCTCGATAACTGTTCCGCACACCACAGCGGCGTCTCGCTCAAGAACATCGAGCTTTGTTTCCTGCCACCCAACGCGACAGCTGTTTTGCAGCCGCTCGATCAAGGGATCATCCGCGCTTTCAAGCTGGGCTATAAGAAAGCGCGCCGTTGAGCGGCTGTTGGTGAAATTGTGGGTTTACGAAGAACTCAAGATTAATTTGCTGGCCGCAATAGAAATGATCAGTCGTGTCTGGCAAGACATGATGCAATCCACAATCCGCAACTGCTTCCACCATGCTGGACTGTGTCGAGAGGATGCAGAAGCTGCCAGTGCAGTGCACGCTGTGCAAGACGACAGTGGCATTGCCACGCTGTGGGGAGAACTTGCCGATGTTCTGAATGCGGTGTCTAAAAAAGTTGACCTCGAGGATTTTTTGGCTGCTGACGACAACGTAGCAGTGACAGCGAGCCTGTTGGACTCTGAAATTGTTGCCGACTTGCTGGCGCCTGGTCCCAGCGAGGAGACCGAGGAGCCGCCGCAGGAAGACGATCGCCCCCGCCTGATGTTGCACTAAGCCCTCGCTTCTACTGATGTACTGCGCCGATACTGCTCCGGAATACAGGGAAGCGCACTGGAGTTCATGGAAATGATGTCGCATGTCGAAAATGCGATTCTCACTGATGGGGCTAAACGCAGTGTTCAGGCAAAAATCACTGCCTACTGCAAATAAGTGTGCATTCCTCTGCAATAAATTTCTTTGAGTAGCTTACTCATGGTGAGAGACCCATTTTTTCTTTCGTTAGTGCGTTTTCACTCTGCCATTCAGGACATCGTGTATAACAAATTTGGCACTGAGGTTCGTTAAAAGCGGGTTCGGTTATAGTGAAATACTTCATATAACGAACAAATCGCATTGAATTACGCTGTTCGTTATAACCGGGTTTTACTGTAGCACCCTTGTATGAGGAAACTTCAACTGGGTTTGGACTTGATCAGAACAGCAAGTGCCTGTGTGACAGCAGTATCAACTGCTTGAAGTCAGCGCTGTGGTGTCAGTCTTTTCTTCGTCCCTGTCCTAAAGTTGCACTGTGTTTTTTAGCTCTAGCTGTCATGAATTACCAACCAGCCCAATCAGCCACGCTGTGCTACGCCTCAGGCAACTTGTGTTAATTAGTCAAAGACATTCAGAACAGAAAGAAAAAAAACCAAGGTGAAGTAAGAATTAAAAGAAATCGTGCTTCAAATACTTGCCTTTCCAGCAGACGCCGTGTTTTGCGCCGCAGTGGACTGCGCGTCGGGCTCAATCCCTGGTCTGAGTCCGTCTCCGACAACGAGTTGCTCCACAGTGCAGCAGTTGCTGCTGTCGTCACTGCCGCTGTTGTTGTTGCAGGGGCACTGGAAGCTGTCTCCGTTGGGCACAATGGCAGCACTGGTGCACAGCTAGCCAGCTCACCTGCACAGTTCACGCTCGACGATGCTGCCGGCACAATTTCAGCAGTGCTGCCTTCACAGGTTGGCCACCTGCCACTGATAGGCATGGGAGCCGTGTGCTCAACGGCAGAGGGCGGCACTGCCTGCTCGACTGTCGTCTGCTCGGCAGCAATAATGTTTGGCTCGGGCAGCGGCTGGCAGATGACCCGCTCCGGTGCCAGTGCTGGTGAGCAATGCGATGGCAGGGGCTCCAATGGTTGGAAGAAGAGCCCTGGAGACTTGACGCGACTGCCACGTTGAAGCCACCAAAGAAGCTGCAACCACAGCAAAGGGACAAAAAACTCATTTGCACTTGTCTGCTTATGAGCGGAAATGCTTAAGCCTTTCCCTGTTCTCTGTTTCTCCCTCCATTTTTTATTTTTATTTATTATTTATTGATTTATTTATATTTTTCAAGTGAAGCGGGCACTTCTTGTACACGTTTCCTGTGCACAGTCATGAGCCAAGAAATCCTTTCGCCTTAAAACTCATGCTGAAATCTGCACGAGATTGGCAAGCATGCTCATGCAGCCAGGATTTCTCTTTTCTCTTTTTGCGAGGGGTGCCCAAGGCAATTTTCTGCAAGAGGATGGACGAAGCCTTTGGGTCCCCTCTTGGCAGTGTGCCTGCTATGGGGCTGAGTGCACGCACCGGCATTGTTTCTACACAATTCTTGCATATTAAGCACAATGTACACAAATGCGGATGCAATGAAATGGGTCGGAATCTCAATAACCATGTCATAAAATTGACCAACCCAGGCGCAAAAAATGAGCACAGAAAATCATTTTTAAATTGGACACCTCCGTGTTTTACAGTAGCTCTGGTATGGCTACAACGTACGTGTTTTGGCTTGCTTCTTCCACAGCAAGCATGACTGCTTTACGGTGCATAAAATGTGTTTACAAAGCAACTTCATATGACAGGAATAAATCAAAGGAAGCATAACTGAGACCCTTAAAGCAATGTTGAATCACAACATGGACATGTGAAGACGCAACAGAAATTGCATTATTAATCACTGGGGAAGATGCAGAATTTTTCTGTACAATCTGGCAATGTTCTTTATAAAAATCTAAACATTTGAATATTCTACAACCACTGGAAGATTAGTGACTGAAGGAACTACATCAGCTGCTTTCAAATCCCCTCTTGCGCGTTTCTTTCCTTGCACTCTTCACACGACAGCACCTCATGCAATGTGCCATAGCATTACAACATTTTCACCCAGGCACATAAATGCAGGACAGAAACTGGTCATTTTGCTTCTAAGGCTCTTCTGAAGGCGCAGCACTGAAAGGCCCAACCAAGAGGCCCCACCTTGGTGGGGGGACCAATCTTTGTTTGGAGGCCCAAGCCAAGAGGCCCCATCACAAGGCCGGTAACCTCCACAAAAAAAAAAAAAAAACATTTTTAAAGTATTAACAACAACATAAGGAAAGAGTGGTAACACAAATATAAGAATTAATAATTAAGGCATGTTCTGGAGCAATGCCCCAGCTAGGCGAGAAGACGAAACTTAGAAGGCCACAAATGCTCAATTTTTGTGCTGCCTGAAGTTTTTTTTCACGGGCTGCACATTACTGGGAAAACAGGCAGTATAGTACATTTCAGCTCCAATGATTTACAAGAAATTGGGCTTGACTGCATCAGCACATGCTCAGAAGCTGCTGTTACATTAACAGCAAACAGATGTGAGAGAGCAAAGCAATTTAAATCCAGGAATAACAAAGAAAAATCTGAAGTGCTGTTTCTTACTGTTGTTGAACAAGCGGCACAGAACGGGCTGTACAAACGGTGCTTATGGTACAACTAACTAACAGGTCATAATGTTAAACCGACAGTTAGGAACTACACCAATACTCCATTGCCAACACATGAAATGACAGCATATTCCGCAGGAACCCAGTGAATACAGCTTATTCCCTCAAATTAGTCCTGGAGAAACAAAAAGGTGATCTTCCCCAACAGAAAAATCTGCCGTCTATCTAACTGCAGCCACACAGCTGAACCAAACTGGCCTTTTAAGACTGGCTCCATCATGAGACCATGTTAGAAACACAGATGGAGCAGAACTTTGCAGGCAAATGCAAGTGATGTGCCGCAGGTGAAACACACGATGCCTGCGTACCAATCCTGAAGCAGTTCGCCCAGAACATCCCCCAGTGCAGTGCTTCTTCAGTGTCAGATGCACTCTTTGAAACTTATTTTCAGACGTCTGTATGGACCCTAATGTGTGAAAGGCTTCCTATACACTGCCAAGCCAACAGAAAAGTGCCGGCTACTCCTAGAATGGATGGGAGGTGTGCGACTGCACCCAAAGGTAGCGCCCTTATCTCTGAGCACTTTGACACAAAGTCGGATGTCTGAGCACAATGTCTCGTGAGCCATGGCACTAAAATGACCACAGCTCAGGCGTCATAGTTTGGTACCGTAGTGAAATCAATGAATGCCCATTCTAATCGATGTCGCGAAGAAAGGTTTCAGCCAACACAGCTCATCAGGTCTGGTACTTAGCCTGCACCAAAAGAAACACTGCACTAGAACTAATTGTCCCTGAACGTGGCCCCCGCCTACTCAGAAACCAGGGCTTAACTCACAGGACAGAGTCCGGCAAAAAGGAGCAGCAACACAGCAGCCAGTCCCAGCACCAGCAGCCAGGCAGTACGAGCCGATGGGTGGGCTCCAGCCGGAGTGTCCCAAGGGGGCGTGGGCCGGATGTCTCGCTGGGCCCCCGCCACCACCTCACCATCCGAGCCATCGTCTGGCAGTGCTGCAGGCTGGCGCACACACAACAGCCCCAGTGTGAGAACAAACTTGGCATAAGCACTTCCTCCAAACCAGTCGTGACAGAAAAATGCATCATCAACTCGTATATGCTGACACTTCAGGAATTTGAACAAATTAAATGTTTTTCAATATAAAATATTTATTTTACTTCACAATACAGAATCATTCTTTTATCTTTGAAAATATTTTTCTCGACACTGTCTTTTGAGCTGTCCTGCAATGTAGGACACTAGGCAAACTTGCTACCTGTTACTTGCGGTAAAGCATCGAACATTTGACATAGACTTTAAAATCACATTTCAAATCATGCTTGGTGGTTTCCTTACGAAAATGTGCAAAATTGTTTTTCTTGCAGAATTATAATGTGGTTGATGGGGTTGAATTTCAAAAATGGCATCCAGAGAACTCTGGCGGTTCTTTTGAATGCACACAATGCACAAAACTGAACGCATAAAACACCAACACAACCCTTGCACAAGAAAAGTTTAAACCCTCCTGAACCTGTGCTAGCAGGCGCAAGCTTTTACACAATACACATTTAGAGTAACTGCACAAAAAAGGGGTGTCCTACATGTCGGACGCTAAGTATGTAATGGCTGATTTTGAGTTAACACTTTTCGAATTATGTGTGGCAGCTTGTCGCCTCAGTGACTTTGGGACGTTAAACACCATAAAACCATGAAACCAAGCTTGAAAGGGCAGCTGTTTGGGCAAGCTGGTTTCTCACGAAGTAAACTGCAATAACCATAGACCAGGAGCACGTGTCGTCCCTTTTTTTCCCCCTTCCTTGTGTTTCTAGCACTGCAGTTTTCATTCAGTATGGTATAGCTCCTAGCCACTTCTTCTACACAGAAGGCTACTTTGTGACAAAACATAAAAAACAATACCAAACAAATTATGTGCACAGACTGAAAATGAGAATTTAATTCATAAGCGTCAGTGCAAGGTGACATTTTAATGCGATATCGTTAAAGGCCTCGTTACCCAAAAAATCCGACGTTGGCGTTGTGAGCAATATATAGGGTGGCATAAGGTGGCCAAGGCAGCCACCCCGAAGAAGCAACCTAGGTCAAGTGACCTTGTGGGGTCATCACAACCTACTTTTCAGATTGTGAGAAAATTAACCACACTGGCAGGAGGCAGTTAAATAAATGGTTGATCGTGAGAGCCTGCTCGGAAAGAGCAACTTGGGCCACACAAGACCCGCCGGTGGCAGCACCTGCCATCGCAGGGCAGTGGCGCATCCCTTAACTGCTGCACCACTGCGACAAGAGTGGTTTGTGTATTCCCAGGGACATATGAATGCAAAGCTGAGAATGACCAATTCTGCATATATGGGCATTAACTCATTAATGCTATCGCGTCATAGCCTTAGGCAGAGCTTAGGTGCCCTTTCCAATTTTTTTCTACCCTCTCTTCCTTTCAGAATGTGTTAAGGCATTTAGGAGTGCAGCATGGTTGCTAAATTATGTTATAAACACCGCACTACCAAGCCTCGGGCGTCCTTTTCAGTGCCCGGAGTTAAAATAAATCTTAGCCCCATGCACTACCTTCGTGCTCCGCAAACAGACTTTGCAAAAGCACAGATAGATGCTGCGATGATGCTCTAAATTTACTCAGACAAAGTGTTCCAAGAGGACTGGAGTGCAGTTTGCAGGCCAAAGTTTAATGAAAGCCAGCCTTGTGCTCCAGAGTTGAATTTTTCATCGAATAAGCAACCGCTCAGCTTTCCTCAAGTCCTTGCTATGCGCCTAACTAAAGGACTAGCTGATTAGGCCACCACTGTCCCAAAGCATCCTGCCAAGGTTCAATGAGGTGTACTGGCTTATAGGATAAAGGTAAAAATTATAATGTACGTCACTGATGTTAGATGAGGCAAAGGCAACTGAAACAAGACAGGAACATTACAGTCAAGCATGTCTCATTGTTTTCCTGTGTGAGCAATCTGTTTCAATTTTATGACGCACGCACGCAAACATTGCATGTACGAAAAAAGTGCCAAAATTACTATCACTACTCAAAATAGAATGAACAACCCACACTCACTTCCATCAACAAAGTCCACAGCTTCCAGATTAGATAATGCAAAGGTCACTGCTGCGTAAAATGTCTTGGCAGCAGTACACATGCCTCTGTGACAAAGGAAATGATAACCAAAGCTTATCAGCTGGCCTTGGTTATCAGTGATAGGGCCCTTATGTTTACCCTTAGCAAAACATGTTGCTATATGCACCCACAGCAATGACTAAAAGCCGTTCTGAGCATGAACAAAACTGTTCCATACAAACCAACTTTCAGTTAAGGCTTCTTGCCGAAAGCCACATTATCAATGAACCCAGCCTTTCCTTAGTACCAAGCTTGCCTGACTCCAATAAATTCATCCACCAAAACCACTACTGAGTGCAGTCAGGGACAAAAGTCTCTGGACCACATGCCCCACTAACGAAGCCCACAGCTCTATTATTAGTTGCTGGCTGGAGACCCCACTTGTGGAGCTGAAAGAATAGAATTTTGACTTTAACCTCCACATGTGTGGCCTCTGGCCACCATGTCACATATAATAGGGAGTCTGAAATAAAAGTATGAACGAAAGAGGTTTGAAGAAGACGACGAGGATGGCGATAAGAATGACGTGGATTAACCGAAGAATAAAGAAGGTGAAGACGAAGTATTCGGTGAGGTGGGAAGAGATGATTAGTGGAGAAGAAAAGAAGAAGAGGATGACGACAAGGATTACGTGGACTGACGCCAAGGCTATAAAAGCGGGAGGGAGAGCGAGGCACAGCGGGAAGAACAGAGAAGCAGAGGCTCCGGCAGGTCAGGGACACTCCGGTTGGAAGAGAGCGATGCCGGCTACTGCTCCGGTGAGCTCGCGTTCTACGGCTTCGCATTGTGGACTTCCTGCCGTTCCTGAGCCCATTTCGGGGAGCCAACGGAGGAGGCTACCACCTGCTACGGCCAGGGGTGTCTCCAGTGCTGTTGCCACCCATCCGGGTGGTGCCCTCAACGCACACATTACTGGCATCACCTCCACGGGCGCTTGGACCGGGAGCTTGTACGATGCAGCCAATGGTGCCAGCCTGAGCACGTCGGCCGGCACCTCGATGCCAGCTACTGGACCCATGCAACGCCGCATCCATACCGAACCAACCGTGAGCACAAACGCCGACCGCTAACAGCAGGACGCTAGTAGTAGACGCTAGTAGTAGACGCTAGAAGCAGCGTTCCCGGGTCGTGTGTATTGAAAGTCTTGGTGTTTTGTGTTAGTTTTGTTCGTTAGTTTTGTGTACTAGTGTGTGTCACGTAGGGTGTATTAAATGTGCATTTGTGTGGGTACACCTGTCGCCTAGTCCATTCTTTCGGTCCGAGTGTCCTCCGGGGAGATCCGTGACAAAGTTAAGAGGCGAGCTTGTGCCAGGATTCATTTCTTTGTTTCTTTTTGCTTTGTCTCGGATCTTTCTGATCTCTCGACGACAGAAAGTATGGATTTGGCAAAAATGTTAGAACTGGCGCTCAAGCTAGGGTTAAGCAAGGAAGAGGCGATGTGTCTCTGTGACGAGGAGGAGGAAGAGGCGAAAAGGCAGAGAGAGGAAAGGGCGCAAGCACGTGCAGACACTCGCGAAGCAGAAGAGTGGGAGGAGAAAAGAGCTTGCGAGGCAGAATAGCGAGAAGATAAAAGAGCTCACAAGGCAAAAGAGCGAGAGGCTAGAAGAGCTCGCGAGGCAGAAGAACAGGAGAAAAGAGGGATAGAACGGGAGAAGGAGTTTTTTTTGTGAAACAGGCGCATGTCGCAGGAAGATATGAGGAGATCACGGACAATGATCAGCGTTCCTTAGCGGGTACAGAATCTCCCAGACCAGCCAGAGTTTGTCCAAGAAACCTGATGGCTCCTTTTGATGACAAAAGAGATGATCTGAACGCATATCTGCAACGATTCGAGCGGATAGCTTTGGGGCAAGGCTGGGAGCGCAGTGAATGGGCCACGGCATTGAGCATGTGTTTAGTCGGGGAGGCGCTGAATGTGTTTGGGAGGATGCCTGCCGCTGATTCCATGGACTACAAGAAAGTCAAGAAGGCACTCCTCCAAAGATTCAGGCTTACGGCAGAGGGTTTTCGCGAGAGATTTCGCACCGAGAAACTTGAGGATTCTAAAACAGCTAAGCAGTTTTCCTGCAGGCTGACCAACTATTTTGACAGGTGGCTTGATATGTCAAACAGAGAAAAGAGTTTTAAAGGGGTGCGTGACAAGCTGGTGACAGAGCAGTTTTTAGCATGTTGCAGTCTAAAGCTGGCCCTATTCCTGAAAGATAGTTGTGCTCATTTGAAGAGTTTGCCGACACTGCAGACCAATTCTTTGAGGCTCAAGGGCTAAGAAATATGAGTAAGGCAAAGGAGGAAACACAAAAGGTCCTAAAGACAGGTGCAACAAAACCAAGAGCATATGGCGGTGCATCTAAGGTGCCAGTAAGGTGTTTCCTCTGTGGCAAGGTGGGTCACCGTGCAGTTGACTGTCGAACTAGTAGCGTTGCCCAAAAGAGACAGGTTGTGTGTCAAGGTTGTAAGAGGAGGGGTCATACTCTGGATGAGTGCCGATATAGAACGCAGGACCGAGCTGCATGCGTTGTCGACTCTCGGGTAGAACTTGTCACACCACCTGAAGTTCCACAGCTAAAAGGAGAGCAAACACCGCTGGAAAATGAGGCGGTGTGCGGAACACCGAAGTCGAAAGCAGCAATGCCAGTGGTGATTGGGCAAATGGGGATTGTCCTATATTGGTGCTTAGAGACAGCGAAGCCAACACAGTTTTGGTTCGGAGAAGCCTGGTGAAGGACGAGGATCTGACACGGGAAGCGTCGGCCGTCACTTTTGTAGATAGCACAGTGAGGTACATTCCTGAAGCCAGGATTTTAGTGTCCACGCCATATTATACTGAACGGGTAGTGGCAAAATGCATAGAGCAACCCATCTACGATCTCATCTTGGGAAACATTACGGGTGCAAGAAGTGTCGAGGGCCCCGACCCCGAGTGGAGGATGACTGACGTTGAAGAACACACAAAGGAAAGGCCCACGACAGCTCAGACAGGTGATGAGGCAGTCAGTTTCTCGTCGACAGTGGAGACAAGAGCTCAAGAGACAACCCGAGCAAAGTAGCGTCCGCTCTCTACTCCCATTATGATGTGTCTGAGCGTAACACCGGACGAAATTGCAATTAGGCAGAGAGAAGACCACAGCTTGAAAGCCTGCTTCGAAAGAGTCGGGGGGAAAAAGTGAGAAGAAAGAGGAGTCGTGCATCATTCGAATATCAATTGGTAAACAGTCTTCTGCACAGGGAGAGCATATTTAGCTAGCCAGGAAGGCGGGCCCAACAGCTGGTGTTACCGAAAGATATGAGAGAGACAGTGCAACGCTTAGGACATGACACCATTATGGCCGAACACCAGGGTGTTCAAGAAACGTTGTCTAGGACCACCGAGGAGTTCTTCTGGCCAGGTGTCCAGAGTGATGTTAAATGCTTTGTTCGCTCATGTGACGTGTGCCAGCGCACAGTTCCGAAGGGTAGAGTTGGTTCCGTACATCTGGGCAAGATGCCAGCCATCGACCTACGGTTTCAAAGCGTGGCTATTGACATTGTGGGGGTGGGATAAGGTACTAATAAACCCCAATTTCAATGAAGACAGAAGATAACGTTGCAGCGGACTCCATGAGTAGAGCCAATTAAACAGCTTTAGCTATCTCTGGGATGTATCTTTTTGTTGTTGTTGTGTGCTTTGACAACGGAGTGTGTTGTGGACATTAACATATGTATTAAGGACATCGTACGGACAATGGCAGTGGTGTGTTAATGTTCCGTAAGTGCAATTTGGTGTGCTTTTGGTGTGTGCTTGACGTCTGCGGTGTGTTGTGTGCTGGGTCCAGAATCGCCACAGAAGATGGTCGGTTGGCTGCAAGGCTTGAAGATGAGTATGATGTGAGCAGTTTTTCATGGAAAAACTCTTGAGAGAGGGGGGCCTTACTTAACTTTGTCACGGATCTTCCCGGAGAACACTCGGACACACGACCCGGAAACACTGCCACTAGTGTCTACTGCTAGCGTCCTACTGTTAGCGGCCGGCGTTTGTGCTCATGGTTGGTTTGGTGTGGCTGCGGCGTTGTATGGGTCCAGTAGCCGGCGTCGAGATGGCGTTCGACGTGCTCAGGCTGGCTTCGCTGGCAGCGTCGCTGGCTGCGTCGTACGAGCTCCCGGTCCAAGCTCCCGTGGAGGTGATGCCGGTGATGTTGGCGTTGGGGGCACCACCCGGATGGGTGGCAACAGTGCTGGAGACACCCTTGGCCGTAGCAGGTGGTAGCGTTCTCCATTGACTCCCCGGAACGGGCTCAGGAACGGCAGGAAGTCCACGGTGTGAAGCCGTAGAACTCGAGCTCACCAGAGCAGTAGCCGGCGTCGCCCTCTTCCAGCCGGAGCGTCCCTGACCTGCTGGAGCCTCCGCTTCTCTGTTCTTCCCCCCGTGCCTCGCTCTCCCTCCCACTTTTATAGCCTTGGCGTCAATCCACGTAATCCTTGTTGTCATCCTCTTCTTCTTCTCTTCTCCACTAATCATCACTTCCCACCTCACCAAATACTTCTTCATCTTTTTTATTCTTCGGTTAGTCCACGTCATTCTTATCACCATCCTCGTCATCTTCTTCAAACCTCTTTCGTTCATACTTTTATTTCAGACTCCCTATCATATGTGACACACTGGCTAATAATAGAGCTACGCACTTTCATGTGGTCCAGAGATATTTGTCCCCAACTGTACATAGCAAGGCTAACTGTGGTCCTCTATTTTCTATTTTTTTTAATGGTAGGCTGCTGACTTCAGCCTGTGCCTAAACAAGAAGCACTCGTTTAAATGAAGGAGATTCCCCACGTATTAAATGTTCTAATTGTTCATACGTTGCAGTTACAGCCCCATACACAAAGCATAATAATTGCAGAAAATGCGGCAGAAAAAATTGGAGAGAGCATTTAAGCTTCACCTCAAAGGTGCACTAAAAAGTAGGGGTGTGCAAATATTCGAAATATTGAATATGAATCGAATATGTTGGATATTCGATTCGTATTCGAGAATTTCCGAATATTCGAAAATTCCCGAATACTCTCCAGCGATCGTATAGACCTCCTGCATGTATGCAAACAAACGAGGTGGCGTTGCAGTCGCTAGCGGGCTCGCGGTAGGCAAAAGGCCAGGGGGTGGCGTCGCGGAGAGGTGTTGAGGGCTGGTTTTCAAGGCTTGTAGGCCTGTTCTCAGTTTCTGCGAATCACTGCAATGGTCGATGCTTTCAACTTAGTAATTTCTTGAAGTACACGAGCTCGCGTTGGCCACGTGCGACGTATTCAGAAAAATAGTTTGTCGCTGTGTATTGTATGTATGGTTAGTAGTAAACAGAAAGCGTTTATCCCGTTGATTTCTACGCTAGGCATTAAATAAGATAGGAAGTTTTTGACACTCTGCTCTAGCCAGAATGATTTTACGTCGGGACAGTAGTGAGAGGAAGTGCTGGCATTGTTTTGGCGGAGCAGATGTGAGCTAATCGTCTGCTGACATACATACGTATGTGTCGCGCTATGCAAAAAGTGGGGACAGCGTCGTGCCCTCATTCTCCTCTGTCTCACTTAAGCGCTGTTTTTAGATGCAGGATCACGCACCAGCCAGGCATACTTCTCTCTCCCCTCGTTAAACTGGTCGATTTGGTGAAAATTTTTTATCTCTGGAATTATTTTCTTTCTTAGCCCTGGAGTCTTCTGTTTCGTTATGAAACATTATAGCAAAATATTCAGTAGAAATTTATAAATTACGCTTTCTAGATGTGTGCTCGTCGAAAATTGAGGTAATTTCTTTGATTTCTTTGAGGCTTTGTTTGAGTTCAGTGCCGCATTTCTTTGACCAAAGCGCAAGCGAAGAGGCCAAAAACGAGGAAATAAACGTTAAGGTTCGTTTTCTGACCTTTCACATTTTCTGCGATTTGCATCACTCATACCTTCATAATTTCGTAACGCATTAAAATAGAATGACTCTATTTGTTGCAAACGATTCCTGAGACATTGAAGAGTCTAATAAATCTCTCGATTTTTTTTTCCTACATGCACAGTACTATGTTAGCTATTTTTGTAAAAAACGTTTTTATGTAAATATGCATGCATAAATACTGATCATCTAAAAAAAGAACTAATTGCGTCTCCATACAGAGCAGGGCGTTGTGAACATGCTGGCATAAAAAAATCTGTGCACTTTCTACTCAATTATTTAGGACCTTGGGGTGACTTGACGAGGGTGTTAATTATAATTACCCAAGAACTGCACCAGCTATAGCTAAAAATAAAACGCATTACTGAAACTAGCTTAGCAATTTCATATTTGCACCAAAATTAGTTACATATCACATGCATAGATAACGAAAACACTTTTCATTGCCGCGTCCCCTGTCAAACTCGCCACGTGTCTATTAGTAGCACGCCTGCAGCTGCTTCTTTCCAAACAAGCTTCGCTATCATGTACAACCTCATGAAACATGACACATGCATCATTCAATGAAAAAGCATGCGGCTTTTAGCACATTTAAGGTACGCTATTATAATTTATAAGTTTATAAATATTTTTTATAAATTGAGGCCTTCGGATAAACCGGGCATTTCTTCCGGTCCCTTCAACTCCAAATGAATGAGGTTTTACTAGTCATCATGTTATTTTTTGTTGCCAGTCTTGTCACTTTATGGATTTTGTTTTGCGTGACCTCATTACAGTTTAGGTACTGCTATGCTGTCTAATCAAATAGTATGGATTTCTGTGCACATCATGTTTTCTTATACGGTACTGAGGCAGTCTAGTTTTGTTTATTTTAGTTGCAAAAACCATACACTATTTTGGAAAAAGTAAGGGCGACAAGATTTACTAGTTAATTTTCTGAAATTTATTTTTGTACTGAACAGATATTCGAAGCCATTTTTTCCTTCATATCCGTATTCAATTCGTATTCGAAAATTTCAATATTCGCACGCCCCTACTAAAAAGCAATCTGAAATCGTCTTTTTACCGCGGGAGCTCGATCCACACTCTCCGAGCATTCTTAGAAACCTCGAATTATTGTCCTGTGTTCCGGCTACCGGCTCCCGCCTTTTTTTTTTTTAACTCGCCCCCAAAAAGAGGAGGAGTCAGCCAACGTGTGGAGTTCCTTCCAGCCAGTAGTGTGGCGGCTTCACTTTCGCCTTTATTTTGTTTTTTAGGTTTCCATGAATAAATAGTTTCAGTTGCACACTACATAGCCGCAAATTAGGCCCCAAGAAATAAAAATACACGCGGACTCTTTGCTTTCGCCAATCACTAAGCCTCAATCCGCCGATGGCAGAGCGGCAAGCCGCCACGCGGCTGGCTGATTCCTCCTCGTTTCGGAGGAGAGTTAAAAAAAAAGGCGGGAGCCGGGATGTTTAATTCGATTTAATAGGAAAATCGCCCACACAGGACAATAATTCGAAGTTTCTAAGAATGCTTGGAGCATGCAGATCGAGTTCCCAGAGTAAAAAGATGAGGTCAGAATGCTCTTTAGAATTGGTCATTCTCTACTTAACATTCACTGATCCCTGGGAGTCTTCATCCCACTCATGACGCAGTGGTGCAGCAGTTAAGCGATGCACCACTGCCCTGGGATGGCAGGCGCTGCCACCGATGGTCCAAGTTGCTTTTCCAGCAACCTCTCTCGACCAATTGTTAATATAACTGCCGCCTGCCAGGGTGTGAAGTTTGCTCTCAATCCGGTGGGCAGGTTGCAATCACACCACAAGGTCACGTGACCTAGACGGCCCACCCGGGTTGCTTTCCCGAGTATTTTTCGTGGATTTGACAATCACGGTCAATGACGCTAACAACGACGACGGCAACGCCGGATTTTCTGCGACACGAGCTCCTCAATGCTATTGCGTTAAAATTTTAACTAACCAATTTTAATGACATTTTTTAACCAACATCAACATACCAAGAAAGAGCGTCAACTTCTACTAAAAGTTAAAAAAATTTTGACAAGAGTGGTCCTCAGTGCCCCTGTGCTTATTTATTTTTATTAATTATTTATTTAATAATACTACCAGTCTCATGGGAGATTATTTCAGGAAGGACACACAAATAAGTACAAAAATTGAAGCAAAGGGTTAAGGTGAAGAACATAAGTGCTCATCATTTACAATGAAAAAAAAAAGCCATACCTAATAAACCATAGATAAGATTTTAAACTTCACAGCTCCCTTCCTTCAAGGGGGGTCCCGGAGAAGACAAAGCACTCACCACATTTACTGCATGCTCAGGCCCCAAAAGGCCATCCAAGGTTGTTGAGGATAATGTGTTGCTATCAACTCGGAGCCTCTGCCGCCAGGGGCCTTCTGCACTCTTGCCAATGCCTGCACTTGCTGCAGCTGCAAGGAGGAGAGCATATGGGTTCACACAGCTGTCATTTATGAAGTCAGCAATGCCACTCGCATTTGCATTTTGCAGTGTGTGGTGTCGCAACAGAGGCATCAAGCCTCACTGCCTGCTGGCTGTTTTGTGGCAGTGATTAGGCCTAATGGCCTCATGGCACACACATAACCATGTGTTTTGTATTTGTCTGAGTTGTACAAAATTCTCTTGCACTAACTACTGGCCTATTTGGGCTCAACCACCGACCATAAGTTGGCTTATGATATTTTTCAATAAATAATTTAGCAATGGAGCTTGCCTAGTGTCTGGAATCTGCAAAAAACTGCAGTCGGCTGTGACAGAATTTTCATCACAGCGAGCGGAGCAGCCGATTTGAGAGGCTGACCCATCTGGGGAAATGAGAGATCCACCCCAGCTCCAAGCAGGGGCATTGGTTGCCTTGCAGTTCGCCAAAGCGTGTAGCTTCTCAAATTGGCTGCTCCGCTTGCTGCGACAAAAATTCTGCCGCAGCCAATTGCAGTTTTTTGTTGATTCC
This sequence comes from Amblyomma americanum, assembly GCF_052857255.1. NCBI lineage: Eukaryota > Metazoa > Arthropoda > Arachnida > Ixodida > Ixodidae > Amblyomma > Amblyomma americanum. The sequence goes on along the minus strand of NC_135500.1, from coordinate 82,506,174 downwards.
GGAAAATACAGGCAAGTTCTGATGTTACATTATATATAGAAAACGCAGACTGTCATAAGCTACTTTGTGGTCGGTGGTTGAGTACAAGTAGGCCAGTAATTTACGTAGCAGAATTTTTTCACAGCCTGGATAAGTAAATAAGGAACACAGTATTATGCGTGTGAATCAGTCCAATGCCAACTAGAGAAAAATAAGGCCTTCAAGTAGGCATTACACACTATGACGCACTAAATTTCATTCATGTGAGGCTAACAAAATGAAAGAAAAACTGGTAATGGCGCAAGAAACGGGGACACAGAAGGCACACAAAAGACAGGACTGACGCCTGACTGACAGGACTGGCGTCAGTCCTGTCTTTTGTGTGCCTTCTGTGTCCCCGTTTCTTGCGCCATTACCAGTTTTTCTTTCAACATGAACCAACTCACCCAAACTAGAGTTTTACTTAACAAAATGAGCCATGGTGAGCCATGGAGACTACTGACAAGTACTGTTTACATCATTGCCTGCACACTGCCCGACCTGCTAGCGCGCTAAGTGACGAGAAAGTGATTGTAGTAAGCACACAAACAATACAAACACTCACTCAACAAGATAGTAAAAAAAGCAGTTAAATGACTAAACAATACACAGAACAGTGCAAAATTCCACTTAGTTGGCTGCTAGATTCCACTGCAGGAAAAAAATGAATTAGCACTGGCATTTTTGTGGTGCAATATGCAACTGCGTGCTAGTGTGAACACACGCATACATAGCAAGTGGACAAGGGGGCTCAAAAATATTACTGCCTCACGAACACCGCGCATAACTGAAAATTGAGCACCTGCACTAAAATAGGGATAGCAAACAGAACTGTGCCACTCTCTTAAGTGGCAGCAAGGAGCACAACCAGGCTCAAAAAGTGCCCAAGCACCAAAAGGACGACTGGTGATGAGTGTGCAACAACAACAAAGCTTCAGTGACAGTGAAGCAAACAAAACTGCTCAAAAACAACGATTCACCACTCTTAAGCTACATCAGTGATGGCAAAGTGATGATTTTGATAGTGGTATGTTGATCATGTGAGCACAGAGCATTTTAATAATCTTTCCACTTGAGAATGCAATACGAATCAGGACCCCCCCACCCATGTGTCAATACTCCGATACCATTTCCCAACACGTTCACACTTGCCCAGAGAGTCTTGAAAGGGACAAATAAAATGGTGGGCAGCGACAATAAAATTAGTGACATGAAATGTTTCTCCCACAAAATGTTTTGCAACAACAGTGCTCTGAAGAAACAGCTTATCGCTGTCAGTCATTAGTACAAGGTCACAGTCAGCAATGTCGTGTAATGAGAGCTACTATGACTCATTCATCATAACTGCTACAAAAGACTGGACTGACATCATTGACGTCACCACTTCAGAAAGACTTCCCACGAATTCGCCATGTCTCTCCACTATTTTCTAAAGATCACAGAGCCACGGCAATACAAAAAAAGAAATGATGAGAGAAACCACAAGTCATTCATCGGTAATTCGAAGTTGTGTGCACAAAAATTGATGGACAGCTGAAACAGAATAGATCGAACCTGGCCACCGCACGACGTCCAGACTGACAACAGTGACAATGGCACGCGGCCAATGGTCCAAGTGCAAAAAGCAGTCATTTAGACACTGCACCCACAGGCACAACAGAACACACCTTCAGGACAGGAAGCCATGCTTTCCTGATGCCCACAACCACCATGAGGAAATGCTACACAAGAAAGGGATGCAGCTGTGATACACCGGAGCAACAACAAGGGCTGCATTTCTTCTTAGCATCCCATGCCACTTTGTTGCCCCGACAGCAACGAGAACCAAGGTGTCAGTGATAAACAGAAGCATGACTCATGCCAGCTGATTATCTTGGACAAGGTAAATAAACACAGTGCAAGCTGAAACAAAACGCTCGATAATTCGTGGTGGAGGTTCAGCAAAAAAACAAAAAGCTATGCAGCCAATAGCAAAATTACTCACAAAATGACCAGAAATAGCCAAGCATAAAACCAAGCAATCACAGGAGTTTTGTGATTTCTGCCAATCGTTCTCTGAGAGAAAAAGAAACAGGGAAAAGAAAGCCTGCATCAAGTACTCCATCAATCTTATCTCATATATGCATTGCAGATAAAGTGAAATCTTGCACAAATCCCTGGGACACAGATAACTAGAGAAAGGTCCCGGGACTTTCCAGCCTCATCAGACTTGTCTGTGGCAGGCACAAAGCTCATTTATAAAGAAGTGAAACAAACTGCTTTAATTGATGATATGGAGCTGTTGCAAAAGGTACTCCTTCAATATTACTCTAATGAAGCTAATCTTTTGTCTTATACTTCAACAAAAAATTTCTATTTTGAGCATACAAAAGATAAGAATGAAAAACATAGAGACAATGAAATTGTCTTAACACCCTTGCAAACACATTTTTTTCAAGAAATGATACCAGAACAATCAATTTTTTGTTGAAGGAATTGGTAAGTTGGTTGGTGTAAAGCATAAAAAACATGGTAAAAATTGTTTTTCTTTAATGTAGCAATCTTTATTACGCATATTTCCAATGTGGAAATCAGGTATATAAGTGCAACAAAGCATACAGGAACAGCTTCCAAAATAATAACTTTAAAAGTGACGAAATGTTTGTCACATTTACAAAATCACTCGGATCTTCCTATTCCAGGCTTTCACGAGTGTTCCAACGCTCAAAGCATGGAATCGCAAACAGTGCTTTCTTGCATGAGCTTTCCCGCACAAGGAGGTGCGGGAAGGGAGTTTATCAAATTAATTTTGCACCACTCACGGCTGCTCGCCACTGTGTCCTTTTTATCTTTCTGTTTCACTGCAAGGAAGGTGCTCGCTATCGCCGTCCTCACTTAAGGAATGAAACGAACTGTAATCATCAGTATCGCTCGAGTCGGTCGCATCGCCGCTCTCGTACTCAGCCATGTTCATTTGTGCACTGTCAAGTTTCACCGTCCAGGCCAAGCAAAAAGCAATCAGACCTTCAGTACCCCTGCTGCCATCTCTCAGCAACCCAAAAAATGCTTTGGACGAGCCCTAGTTGTCTTAAACCGTAATCGGAATGCCAGAAAGCACATGAGGAGCTGGACTCGTCATGAGCCAAAACTGACAGTTGGCTTATGATGAGCCTGGCTCATCCAAGTCCACTAGGGGGTTAATTTACGTACAGTCATGTTCCATACCCTATGCATTCTGAACAATGATCATATGCAGCCTGTGACAAAGAACCAATATTCATGCACATTCACAGCTGCCATGTCACTCCTATGAAATTTACGACATCTAGCAAGCATATGGAGTCACCGCATGAAGTCAAGTAAGCTATGCTCATCGGCCCAATTTTCTAAACCTTTTCCACTGCGTTTTCCACTATATATTTTACTGCTTACATTGCAGAAGAGGTGGCAACCAATAACCCTTTCAGTCCCAATTAGTAGTAGCCATATATTAACATTTCAATTTAGATAAATGGTACCACTGCACAACACAGTCACCTCAAAATGCTTATTTCAATATTCTGCCTTTCCCTCCGAGAGGGAAAAAACACAGAACAATAGTCACAGCAAGGTATAACATGGCTTAGTTAATGATAAATTTACGAGTCAAATTCAGACCTCTTATGTTTGTGATTATCAGTCATTTTGTACCTGTCAAACCATTAAATTTACTTCGTGCACTTTTTCCTCCCACACATGTCCTGAGACAAACAGCAGCTACAGCAATGCAACGCAATGTCATCTACAGTGTGCGCGACAACTCAGATCCATTTTCCCTCTCCACCACTTTCAAGCCAGGCTGCAATCACGTAAACCAAACAGCGCACCAGCAATAATTGCTTCGGCTTTAATCTCCCTTCCATCAACGGTGCACGCCATGTGAGTCAGTGCTCTAGCATCTTTTCAGCAGGCTTTGTGCCATGGGGTGCATCTGCAATGTAGCCCACGCTCATGCATGAGTCATGCACAGGTGCCCGTTGCCTCATTAGAAAGCCGCTGCCAGGCTGCAGCTTGCGTGGCATCAATCTGAGCCTGTGGCTGTTGTACTGGCCATGAATGAGTTCACCACTATATATGACACCTGTCGAGACATAGAAGAGGCCAGAAAGAGCGCGCTAGTGAGACCAATTTGCTCTGCAATACAAATGTTCTCTGGAGAATCAACACACGCCAGGTCACCTGCATAACTTTATGAAAAAAACTCCAACAACACAAGAAGAAAATTCATCCAACCAAGCAGGGATCCAGTGCAAGGCTGTATCAAAAGGTGGTAAAGCTTAGAATGAACTCCCACTGACATACAAATCACCTATACAAACTATATTTTTATCTTCTAATACGATAGCCTAGCATAACAGACACCAAATATTTGAGCCAATCATCATTCCAGCTTCCACAATGCCAGTAGCTACTCTCACTAACAGCCACCTCATTCTTATATCGTTTAATGTAGCAAAATGAAGCCTTTTTCAAAGAGCGACCGACATTCATGTTGCAAACAATATTTCCTCACCTTCACCGAGCTTTTTGAGTGTAACATAATCGCTATTGCAGTACTGATTTGATTCGTGGTGGCCTTGTCACCTCTGACTACAACTCTCACAGCAAACGCGCTTGCTTTATACAGGCATCAATTCACACCGCCTCATTTCTTTGTTGCTAAGAATGTCTGAGCTGAGGGTGTCACGCCCCCAAGACCCTGTGCCTATAGGTCCAAAACTATAAGCTGGAATAACCTTTACTGAGTCACAGTTGCTGCCACTCTCACATTTCTAATCATAACCATTACAGCAGCGATGCAAGTGCTTGACCATACTCCATCTCATAAGTTCCTTGCAGCACTATGGAAGGTAGAGACCTCCTCAGCCAATCAGGAGACCGTGTCAAATGTGTTCCTCCGCGACTTGTCGTCTGCTTGCGGCATACACAGATAAGGTTAGAGAAGAGTGTAAACCTACACTCTCTACATACCACAGGCATATGTATGCATGCTTATGTATGCTAAACACAAGCATTTTGTGGGATGTTGCATGTTTTGTCACATTTGCATTTTTAGTTCAGCATATGCAAACGAAGAACCGTTAAGTTCTGCACGATGCCGCCATCCGGTTGTTAGAACGGGAACCATTCTTGCCAACAAACCGACGCTCCTCTTCGGACTAAACCTGGCAGAATCGTCGCTCTAAATAAAAAAAAAAGGCCGCCACCCTCTGGAAGACGCTGAAGTAACGAGCGTTAGCTGTTTGGTTTACTAGACGAAGAAAGCTCGGCTACGCGTGCACGCACCCCGCCTAGCGGTGCGATCCTAGCGTCATCTATCAGAGAAATTATGACGCATGCACACGTCTACCGATTGTCAAGTTACACCCCCTCAAGATACGTACCAAACGAAATTTGCTTTGTTTGGGTGGTCAAGATGGGCATAGAATTCGGCTCACAGTGCGATATGGTAACGCTTCAATTAGTAATTGCATGTATACAATGTTTACCGAATATTTAACTGTGGCTTTATTTCTATACCACAAACCATAGGGTTTTATTTGCCTACCAAATACGGTATACAACTGCCCCCGGATGGGTACCTGTTGGAGTATATATAGCGGAACGAATGTATACATCTATAGCGGTCACGTAACAGGACAGTTTTCCTACCCGGTTTAAGATATTTTTTTGGTGAGGGGGGGGGGGGGGGGGGGGAGAAAGGAATGAGAGGGCACAACCAATTTTAATGGTCACCATCTTGGATTCGAGAAACCGAAAATATGCCGCCATTTCGTCCCCTGACGTCGTACTCGCGTAGTTCCACCTCTATCCACCATATTGGACCGTGACGTCATCATTGGCATGCGGCAGGTGGCTGTTTCTACAGTTCTATTGTAGATGGCACTACAAGTCTCAATGAGAGATGCGCTGCTTTCTAGTTGCCGCCACAGATGGCGCTTTGATCTCAGGGTGGTAGGACACCTCACGAAATCTCGAAACGTGATGAGTAGTTGCTGCCACAGATGGTGCTGTGATCAAGGGTGATAGCAGACCCCATGAAACCTCGAAACGTGATGAGTAAGAGCTAACACTCTTAAAAATAAAGCATACTTGTCACTCATCTCTTTTATTATTGATGGGACGAAGTGAAATCTCAGTGGCCCATTTACGGCTAGTGAACGTACTAAAACGGCAATATAATGACGAATTCAGTCCGAGGCGAGGGGTTCTGCTTGGAAGGGGACCACCATTTTGGAAGCAATGTTTTAATGCATGCAAAAGAGTCATGCACAGCAATCTGGGAAATTACGTATGTAACGCAAGCAAACATTAAGGCTCAATATAAAATAGAAATTTTGCACATGCGCACTTTAAATCAGACAATCCCATATGCCTATTTTGTACTGGCACTACATATTGCAGTGTCATAATATCCCCTGTGCACTCATCGCAGCTTTGGTAGTGTTGCAAGGATGCTTATTTCTGCCCAGCCACAGTACGCGAGTGATTCCTGATGTGATACAAAGGGGAGGGCTTTCATGCACTGCTGCATGCTTACACGCCTGCTTACATCTCCCTACACACTGTATCTACTTGCGTATAGGTTGAACTTCTTTTCAATATTGCGCTCTTCAATCTCTGCAGTCGACCAGTATGCAAATCACAGCCAAGGTGAGGTGCGAGCCAATCTATGAACTTGGAAAAGGAAGAGAATGATGCCAGTGATGTTACTGAGGAAAGCTTTGCATTCTGACTGCCTTTGAGCCTTCACAGACTACGACAGTTGCTGCCTCTGCTACTATGCAAAGGTTGTGCACACCCCCTTCTCTTTTAAGCACACCAGACAAAGGGTTCTCAGATAAGGCCAATATAATATAAGGACGAAGACATACCACGTCAACTGCGCACTTCTGAGGTACTCTCATAAAAAAGAAAATTTTCAGTGTCGCTCAGCTGCCGGTGAGTTGTGCCTACTGAATGTGGGTGACCATATTTGGCAGCGTTTAAGAGAGACACGCTCTTACACCCAGTCATGTAAAAAAAAACTGAGTGACAGGATGTGATTTCCATGCCTCGGAAAAAAGCATACTGGCAAAAGCAGTGGGAGCGCTTTTCCAGTAATGAGTTTATTGTGGTGCTGCTGCAGCTCCAGTATGTGGTGTGCTGTTCCAGCTGTTTTATTTACCCATTGCTGGGTTGGAGCTTCCGTTGGGCAACCAATATGACATTCTATTTTTTCTCTCTTTTCTGCTTACTGAAATTAAAGAGTTGGCCTATATGAAGTATACACCAATATAAGAGTAATTAAGATAACTATATCGTGTGTCCATGAGCTTTCCAAAAGGAAAAACCCTAGGTACTTGACACAGCTCACAAATAGCACGTTTCCTGGAAGGAACACCAGGTGTTCTCTCGAAATGTGCAGTATTTCTCACACCACTCAAATTACGGCAATTGTTTTAAGCCTGGCTAACATCCATAGTAGGTGGAACACATGAAGAGAGCTGCAATAAATATTAAAGATATGTTTTCTTCTCATGAATTGGAAGTTTTCTAGATCAGCATCTTCACAGACACTGCCTGGCGCATTTCATCTGTTGTGATAAATAGACTACTAACGAGCCGAATACAGCATAAAACCGGGGCCCTCTAGGTTCACATCAGGCAATTCCGTGGGCTAAGTGTGATGATTTCTTCAGAAAGGATTCACAGCTTTGAAGAAAAATAGAATTAATTTGGTGTGGTCTAAAATATCCATATATATACTTTAAAAGGCATTATAACTTGCTTTTTCAAGTTGTTCAGCATCAAAACTTCCCAAAAACAACAGTGCTCATCTAACGACAGTGCATATCTTTTAGTCACCAGCAATTTTTGTATTTTCTTTCTGAGCAAGAAGAAACGGCCACACATCACGGTCAACAATAATCAGCTGTCCGTTTCGTGACCTCCCGTGAAGTAGCTCTGGTGGCCACAAAACACCTCCACAATTAATATTTTGAAACGCTGCCGGCGTGGTCGGGTTCGAACCCAGGCACCCCGGATCAGTAGCCGAGCGTTCTAACCACTGAGCCACCACAACGGCACAATGCAAAGACACCCATGTGTTGTGCGATGTCAGTGCACCGTTAAAGATCCCCAGGTGGTCGAAATTATTCCCGAGACCTCCACCACAGCACCTCTTTCTTCCTTTCTTCTCTTAGTCCCACCTTTATCCCTTCCCTTATGGCACCCTTCAGGTGTCGCCGATATGTGAGACAGACACTGCGCAATTTCTTTTCTGCAAAAACCATTTTTCAATTACAATTTTGAGGTCACAGACCAACAGGAAAAAATAACCTGCATCAAGGTCCAACTATCTACCCCACACTTTTCTGTCAGAAGGCTGCACTGCTCTCCACAATCAAACCTTTCCTACGTTTTGCCTAAAGCTTGCAGAAGAAATTTGTGAAGCATATTAATCCACCTAACTCTTTATTTGAAGCCACAATTGCAAGGATGTCTGAAGTGACTTGCTTTCAGACAACCTGACATTATGCACCAAGAGAACAAGTGAGTGGCTACGGCTAGATGGTCACAGAAGCACCACATGAAGTACACAAACTGGTTCTTTGACAATGGCACATCTGCAGAAGATAAAGAGCAAGACAGCCAAAATTGTTGCACAACTGAAGTCTGAAAATTAAGACCAATCATGAAGCCTGGTCACACTGAAGCATCTGGATACAGTGCCTCAAATCTCAACTAGACCATCGGCACGCACAGAGGGAGGCAAGGAGGGTGCAAATTTTGTCCCCTGTTGTTCCCTACTACCCAGAAGACTCGAAGAGGCACTACTATGAACATCAGTCCCCTCTTATGGAGAGACCTGTGCATGCCTATGCATTAGACCACAGTTACCACCCGCATGAATGTTTTGGGAGGCAGCAGACAGGCTTCAACGGAACGACAAGGTGCAAAACTGTGAGCCGAAAACAACTGTCATGTTCTATGTAGTACGTGTACCACACTGCGTAATGTACCAACCCAGGCGTGGAGGAAGCAGTCGCTAAATGCACGTGCGAGGCCAAATGAGCAACACAAATGCTTTCCCATGCAAACAAGTCAGAGGTGGATGCAACATGGCAAGCTCTGATACCGCCACTGAAGTCACAGAGCGGTTTTCGAGTGGACGGCCAGTTAGTTCTCGAAGGCCGAGAACGGCATGTGTGCGCACAGCAGAATTTGCATACAGCCCTGACTATTGCAAGTCGTCGCTGGGAAAACAGACGCGTCACATCCCGCCTTGAACCGATACGGTGATGAACAAACGCTGTGGAACACTTGGCCAAGCGTGACAGCCCGGCGTCGAGCGCTCGTGAAGCGCGACAAGCTACGGTGACGACCGAGCGTGTCGCGAACCAACGAAGCCGCTGGCGGCCGCGGCGGTTTCCGGGCTTCCGTCTACGGCACTAATGCGCGACTGTAGCGGGCAGGCTCGCTGTGCTAAACTGCGGTCGGATGATTCGCTCTGCTTGGACACACGGTGCAACCACCTCGAAATTAACGCGTCGGGCTTCTTTATGCGGCCGTGTTTTCATCGCAAGAGAATGCACACACGTCACCGTAGTGCCGCACGGGACGTCGGCAGAATTACGCAGAAAAACAGGTGTCATCGACTCGGGCCAGCGCACCGCCGCGAGCCCGATCGTTAATGGAGCCTCGCCACATGAATCGGCCACTAGCGTATACACAACAGCTGCGCGCTGTGGCCGATAAGTATACACGGTCAGCGCGTGCATGCCACACGCAGGGACGAGCAGTCATTGTCTGCCACTGGCCTCGGCCAGACAAGCGAACATTAAAGGCGCTGCCCATAGAAAACAGCAGATAGACGGGAAGGCAGAGGCGAGACTTTCATTCAGGCGGTGGTGGAAAAGCGTGAGGGGAATGGGCCATCATATCTGAACGGCGAGACCAAGAGGAGGTCAAACGCGATGTAGAGGCGGTGCGGCTCGGAATCGATAGCTTTCTTTTCATTTTTTTTCCCCCGTCGCCTGTGGTGCCATCGAGGCGGGCTCATGCTGGTGCCTGCAGAGCGCACTGTGCATTACAACGCCGCTCCACTCGCGGCGCGACGAGGAACGCCGCAGGAGTCAAAACACGTCGCAAGGCTGGACCCACGGAAAGCTCACGCTAGACACATACAAATGTAGCGATCCCCTCTCCTCCTCTGCAACACCAGCCCCTCGAAGGTTTTGTGCTGTTTATGCCGCGCGCACTCGGCATGAGAGTTACAAAACGCGATGAAAAAAGAAATAATACCGAATGAGAGAAGTGTGCTAATGCCTTGCTCCCCTTTACCTACCACCCGCAGTAGAAAGCGCTGCAAGCAGAAACTGAGCTTTACTTACGCCTGGCGCCGACGATGAGGTAGCCGCATGCCAGCAATGACCACGCGCAGCGTAGCCGCGTAGCCTTCATCCTGTCTTCAACGGGCACATGATGCCGTATTGACAAACATCACACAGCAGCAGCACTACTGAGATTACATATCGCGAGCGAACACTCTCTGCAGCGACTCACTGCCGTCACTGCTTCGCGTGTCGCCTCCTCCTCCTCCGACCCCAACTCTGAGAGAAGCGCGCGTTGTCCTTTGGCGCCGCGCGCGCCGCCTGCCGCCAACGTTATTACCACGGCTTGCAAAGACAGAAGCGGGAGAGCGCGGCTTATGTTCAGCGTGCCGCTAGGGGCGCTGTCAACGATACAACGGCATTTACCCAAGGCATTGGGGTTTAAGGATAGTGAAGGGAAAGTAGATTTTAAGTGGGTAAAAGTAACTAAGCACAAGTTATACGATTGGTGACTAAAAGCAAGACAGGAGTAAAATTTCACAAGTCATGGCTAGGTGGGTTGAGCCACCGCCCGATTTAAAGGGCTCAGCCGTATTCATCCATCCATCCGGCGAAATAGAGCTTTAAATGACAGGTAAAAACACAGAAGGTAAAAACTGGATTTATTCAATGTAAAAGAAGCAGAGTCTAGAAATATGCCTAAATTTAAAACGCAGATCAGGAAGGAATCGTTCTATGATAACTATAGCGGCAGTGCCCTACTGTTTGAAGCTAGATCAGGGTGTCTAGAACGCGAAGCTACAAAAAATTTAAGCAAGATGATGGCACATGTGCAGTGTGTGGTACATCTGTAGAAAAATTGGCAGTGGCTTAACTCATCTAAGCCAGGATATAGAAAGCGAAAGCTGTTTCCGCAGATGACGAAGCAGTAGTCGTGGATGAGACCGAATCGTTTCTCCTGTTGTTCTTGTCGCACCTTCTCCGCGCCGCCTTGCGTCGTCGCTTTTCAAGCCTCTCTTCTCGCATTTCGGGAGTTTCCATCGCTATCCCTTCTTTATCCCTTCCTTGCTATCCTTTATCCCTTCCTTGACGGCGCGGTTCAGGTGTCCAATGATATATGATACAGATACTGCGCCATTTCCTTTCCCCCCAAAAAACCAATTATTATTATTCCATCGCTCGTTTAGCTCTCTCAGCTTCCTTTTTTACTACGTGTCCTTTCTTCACAGTAAGAGACGTCGGCAGGATGTGTATAGATTCGGCTTGTAGACGAGCGTAGCAAGCGCTCGCACTAAGCGTTGTTTCCTCATCCATGGCATAGCACTACAGAATCGCCGCAATTCTCAGCGCATACAGTATCGCGCATCTTTATCGTGAAGACTTCAAAAGTTTTTCTCGCATCAACCCTTAGCTTGTTTGCAGTAAAACTGAGCCCAGAGCTTGCACATTGTGGTAACTTTGTCTCGTAGCAAGTTTTACAACGATCCTGGCGAGTCTGGCTGCCCGCTGGCTGCCCGAAACCACCCAGCCAGAGAAAAACGAACGTGTTCTGGGCAGCCACCGGAAGTGCGCGGAGCAGCCGGAGAAAATCGAGCGCCTGGCGGCGCGCTCTGGCAGCCCGCGGGCTGCCAGAGGCGGATAATCGAAGAGGCCCGATGTTTACTTGATTCAACCGCGAATGATGCAAGTCTGTAATCGTCTGCGCTGAGATCGACGAACTGAAAGCCGCCAGAGGCGGACTGTCGCAAAGGGCGGCAGTGGCGCAATCAACTGACCTGCGCAGCTTGTAATGCTGACCTCGGCGCCGTTCGCGTCGTGGCGCTTTCCTATGCAAACAACAGATGACGCCACTAACGCCAATATCAAGCAAATTTGAGTATCATTCAGTGCATCAAAGCGGATAGAAAGCGCTGGGCTCTCGGCAAGGAAATGATTGTGCTCGGCGACTTCAACGGACACATCCAAGAGCTGGACAGGTACACCGATCGCAGTGGGGAGCTCCTGCAGACGCTGGCTCAAGACCTTTCACTGGAGGTCACTAATCTGCGGGCGGACTGCCAAGGTGCGTTCACGTGGTGTGCTCGGGGGAGTCGCACCAGCATAGACTATATGCTCTTGTTAGCAGGCGCCTGGCATACGACTTGACTTTACAACCTCCGCGAGGCGCAGTCCACCACAAGATCGCTGTCGGTCTCCCAAGCGCTTCCTGCACATGAAGACGTGCGAGGCTGTTGTAGAAGAATTCGAAGCAAGCCTGGCCCGCGAAGAGTACGCGGCATACGACCAATACGTGGCTGAAGTGCGTAGCATCATGGCAAGGGATAGGGCTCTGGCCCGTTCGAGAGGGGGACGTTCCAGAAAAAGGTGGTTGGATGATGAGGTGAAAGTTGCCTATAAAGAGCGAAGGCTCGCAAACCGCCATCACCGCTATGCTTTTAAGATGCTGACCACAGATGAGGCACTTGCAGCCTGGGGCATTTACCTCGAACGCAAGCACGAGATGCAAGCCATAACGCAGCGTAAGATTATCGAGGCAGATCGGCAGACGTTCGGAGAGATTAAGTCCGCTGGTAAAAAAGCAGCGGTCTAATTTTGGTCGTACGTAGCGTCTATGGACAGCAGAACACCAGACCCGCTGATCAGAGATGAAGAAACAGGAAAGACGGGCGATCTCTACCGCGTACTGACAGACCACATGAGGTAACTATACGCAACTGACGTCTTGCCATACGTCTTCGAAGGCGTGGAAATACCCTCACACCTCCGGGTGACAAACAGTGGACGGTTTCCAGTGGAGCGATAGACAGAGCCACTGTCAAAATCAGCGCGCGCACAGCCTGCTGTTTAGATGGCATCCCTGCTGGCCTCGTCAAGAGCCTCGGAGCCCCACTCAAGAAAACAAATGGCGAGTATCTTCGGTGACATTCTGGAAGGCGCACCGGTACCAGCAGACTGGCTCCGTGCAAGAGTGATACTGATTCCCAAGAGGGGTTGGGACAGCGGCCTTCTGCGGGACTACCGGCCTCTGACAGTGACAAGCGTAATGTGCAGTGTTTACGCAGGTGTTAAAAGTTTGGATTAGTGGCTGGGCGGAGCACAATTGGCATCTGATGGAGCTTCAAAATGGTTTTCGTCGAGACCGGCGGCTGGAAGATAATATTTTTGTCCTCTCCCAATGTATTGAGATTGTATTGAGGAAGCTCGTGGACTGACGTGCTGTTTTATGGACGTCGCGAAGGCGTATGACAGCGTACCACATGAGCCTCTAATGCAACGCCTCGAGTCATTGGAAATGTCCCCCACCTGGGTCGGCGTGCTTCGTCGCCTTTATGCACGCTGCACAGTAGTGGCCGCAGCTAGTGTGCGGCGTCAGCTCGGAGCCAGTGGTGGTAGAGAAGGGGTTGAGGCAGGGCTGCCCGTTGTCCCCTCTTCTGTATATGTTGTACGCTGCAGTGGTGGAGCGCAAGCTCTTGGATGCGCAGTTGGGGTTCACGCTAAGCTATATACATCAGCGGTGGTGTGAAGGACCGATGGATCTTGCCAGGCCTAGTCTTTGCCGATGATGTAGTGTTAATGATAGAGACAAATGCGGAGCTCCAGGCACTCATCAACGTATGTGCTGAAGCCATGGCACCACTTGAACTGAACTTCAGCGCAAAGAATTCGGCAGTGTTGTGTTTCTCAGCTCCGTCGGACACCGAGCAGCCAGTCCACTTACCTAACGGTGACGTCATCGAGATGGCAACGGAATACCGACACCTCGGCGCTAGGTTCAGCACGCAGCCAGAATATGCAGCAAGACTTGAGGAGCACTTGAAACAAGCTTCACAGCGAGCGGGAAACATACTGCGAAAGCGGTGCCTATGAGGCTGCAATCGCTTTGTTATTGTCCGCGAGCTGTGGAAAGCAGTTCGTGTGCCCGCACTGTCATTTGCGAACGCAGTGTTACATTCGGGCGCCCGCCCGTCTGTGCTGGCAGCGTCGTCAGCAAGGCTCACCTGCTGGAAACCAGCACTAAGCTTCTTCGGTCTGGTTCCGAGCCACGCGATAAGAATCGCTCCCATGTTCGAGTACCGAGAGCGTCGCCCAGGTGGATTCCGGGAACCAAGTAAGGGGAGCGAAGGCCCGCGGAAAGCCGCCGCAGGGAGCGCCGATCACCTGACAGCACCGAATGCGACTGCACTGTTTTGACTCTTGGCGAAGCGGAGGGGCCGCCGCAGGGATCGAGCGGCAGCTAATCCCCAATGGACGCGTGACTAAGCTATGGGAACCAATGTGGCCTCATTCCCGGAATACGGCAGCGAGCTGGCGGTCGTCGTCCCCTAATCTTCGCAGGCATGGCAAATGACGAAGCGACTTCTTTCGGCTGCTGGACTCGACCGTGCGATCTTGTCTGGGGCGTTGTTGCATTTGGGTTTCAAGCCCCAAGGGTAGCGTTGGCCTGGCGGCCTGGGGCAAAGCTGGAAACATCCGAAGGTCCCGGCAAAGGAAGAGTCGACTGGCAACAGAACAACTAGTTTATTCTGGCATCGCAAAAGAGCAGCCGGTCAGGGCGACCACGTTACTCGAAGGAAGGAATCGAAGGCTCTCGTTGGCGTCCGGGGCAGCCCCCTTTATACCCACGGAGTCGAGGGCAAGAGGGAACGGCTTGGGAAGAGTCATCCGATACGGCGACGCTTGAACATGTTCAGGCGTGACGGGCGCGTCCGCCAGGCCGGCGCCGGTCAGACCTCCTCGCCTCCCAGTTGGAGAGCTCCTCTCCCCGGCTGCCGCGCTTTGACAAGCGTGGGCAAAACAAGCACACACACACACGCACGCACGACGACACGTGGCACTGAAACATGCCTGGACGCGCTTGGCGGGAGGCGTTGCGGCAGCGATGAACGAAGCCGCGGCGTCCGTTGCATCCGCGCCGGCTATACCGCGCGTCGTAGGTAGGCGAGACGTAACAGACCGCCCCGCCGGGAGAAGGAGATCCCGATGGTCAGGGGACTGCATCCGCTGTCCAGAGGGATGTCGCTCGATGATGCTCGTAATCGAAACCGATCGTCCCTCGACGTTGCTTGAGCGCAGCGCACAGAGAAGGCCTCGTTCTCGGGTTCAGGATCACATAGGACACTGTAAAGTCACTTCGGGATAGTTGCCATTTTTGTGCTCGTTCCCAGCAAGCGTTAGAACTACGCCGAAACGCAACCGCTCAGTCAGCAAGCACGAGACAACCCTCACTAAGCTCTGCCAGGCTCTTTCCCCTTTTATACTACTGCCTAGTTCCTTACAGTAGTCAAGCAGCACTCAGAACGCGTCCACAAATTGGAAAATTGCACTAGAAAGCACATAATCACTTTGAAACACTAAACAAAAGCAATATGTTAAAAATCCTGCCTCAGGAAGAAAACATCAGTAACCAACAACTTTGAGGCGGATTCCTACGTTAGGGGCTTCGACTTAAGCCATCGGCGTTACCGTTGAGACTCCCCTTTTTGTAACGCACCTCAAAGGAATATTGTTGCAAAGCTAGGCTCCAGCGCAGGAGGCGGCCATTTTTGGGAGAGATGGTCTGCAGCCATTGGAGAGGGCAGTGATCCGTCTCAATGATAAACCTCGAGCCGGCTAGGTAGCATGACAATTTCTGAACGGCCCACACGAGACACGCACACTCTTTCTCAGTGGCGCTGTACGCCTGCTCACGACAGGTCAGCTTACGACTAGCATACAGGACGGGGTGTTCCACTTCTCCATTGTCCCTTTGGCACAGTACAACGCCCATGCCTCGCTCACTAGCATCGCACTGAACAACGAACCCTTTTGTGTAGTCTGGCGATCGTAGCACAGGCTGGCTTGTTAGGGCGCTCTTTAGGGCGCTGAAAGCTCTTTCCTTGGTCTCGCTCCAGACGACTGTTTGGGGCTCTGTTTTTCTTAGAGCATCCGTCAGGGGAGCCGCGATATCGGAGTACCTGGGGATGTACCTCTGATAGTAGCCGGCGACACCCAAGAACGACCGAATATCGGTCTTCGTGCGCGGTTGCGGGAAGTCTCGCACAGCGGCCACCTTTATTTCAGAGGGGCGGCGACGACCCTGTCCAATCACGTGACCGAGGTAGACAACCTCGGCCTGTGCTAATTGGCACTTGGGAGCCTTGACTGTCAAGCCCGCTTCGCGCAGGCGGGTTAGCACTGCCCGCAAGTGTGCCATATGCTCAGACCAGGAGGCGGAGAATATCGCTACGTCGTCTAAATACGGTAAAGCGAATTCTTCCTGTCCCCGCAACACTTTGTCCATGAGGCTTGAAAAGCAGTATGGCGCGTTCTTCAAACCAAAACTCAAAACTTTAGGACGGAATGTTCCCATTGGTGAAATGAACGCCGCATACCTACTAGCCTCTTCTGTAAGTGGAACCTGCCAATAACCCCTGACAAGATCTAGGGTGGAAATAAACTGAGCGCTACTAACTTTCTCAAGGCGCTCCTCGATGTTAGGGATCGGATAAATTTGATCCTTAGTGATGGAATTAAGCCTGCGGTAGTCGACGCAAGGACGAGGTTCCTTGCCCGGTACCTCAACTAAAATCAAAGGGGAGGTATAATCACTCTCACCCGCCTCAATAACACCGAGCTGTAGCATTTTCTTTACCTCAGCCTCCATAATATCGCGCTGGCGGGGTGACACCCGGTACGCCTTGGATCGTACTGGCTCTGGGGAGGTAAGTTCTATATCATGCGTAAGGACAGAAGTCCTACCAGGCCTCTCAGAGAACTGACCTTGAAACTCTTGTAAGAGTTGGTGTAGTTCGGTTTTCTGCTCAGGCGACAGCGGTGCTTTACTGAGTAAGTCACTAATGACCTGATCAGTGTCTTCCCTGTTCGTCACTGAGCCTAGTCCCGGAAGCTCGACCGGAAGCTCTTCTAACTTTCCCTTGTCGGGCATTTCCTCTCCAGTACCTGGTGGTGCCTTCAACGCTACAGGCTCAATTTTATCCAGTTCGGACGTGCTCGGAATATCAGCTTGCTGCGCCTCCGACCCTTTTTCATTGTTCGACAACGTCGGCCCCGCAACTACCGCCTTTGCAGCGAGCTCCCGAACTCTCGATCTGGTTAAGGCCTGAACGCTAGCCTCACCAAATAAAAGCCCCTTCTCGCGCAGGAGGTGATCGGACCTGTTCGAAAATAGGTACGGGTACTGGGGGGGCAGCCTAGATGACACTACGGCCTCCGTCTCAAGTGCTCCGAAAGGTCCTTCAATAAGCACTTTTGCTATGGGCAGACACACGCTATGAGCTTCCAAGGCTTGCTTGATCCATGCGCACTCGCCCGTGAACATATCGGGTTCTACGTAAGAGGGGTGAACTACATCCATTGTAGCTGCGGAATCACGAAGCACTCGGCACTCTTTCCCGTTCACGAGGAAGTCTCGCATGTAAGGCTCGAGAAGCTTCATGTTCTCGTCAGTGCTACATAATGACAAACACACGACTTCTCTTTTTGTTTCTGGACACTGCGCCGAAAAGTGACCCGGCTTCTGGCACGTATAACACACGCGCGCTTGCCTCGCCTCGAACCGCTTTCTGCGTTCGGCTTCGGCTGCCGCCGTCTCCTTACGTTCGGTCGGACTGCTTTCACTCGCATCCGCACTACGCGTGTCCCCCCTTGCTCTCATGGGTGTGAACTTCGGCCTCTCAGACTTGGAGCCAAATTCACCCTTTTGACCGTCCTTAGCTCCGCGAGCCCGACGCGTCACAAACTCTTCGGCTAGCTCGGCGGCTTTAGCCACTGTACTAACGTCTGGCCTATCCAAGACCCAGTACCGCACGTTCTCAGGTAACCGACTATAAAACTGTTCCAGCCCGAAACACTGCAGAATTTTCTCGTGGTCACCAAACGCTTTCTCTTCTTTGAGCCACTCCTGCATGTTTGACATAAGCCTGTAGGCAAACTCTGTATATGACTCATTTCTGCCTTTTTCATTTTCCCGAAACTTCCGACGGAACGCCTCCGCTGACAGCCTGTACTTTTTTAGCAGACTTGATTTCACTTGGTCGAAATCCTCTGCCTCCTCTCTCTTCAAGCGAGCGACTACGTCGGCCGCCTCGGCGGGTAACAAAGTGAGCAAGCGCTGTGGCCACGTTTCCCGAGAGAACCCCTGCTTCTCGCACGTTCGCTCAAAGTTAACCAGGAACAAACCAATGTCCTCTCCAAGCTTAAACGGCCGCATCAGGTCAGTCATTTTGAACGATACCCGTTCTCCTGCACCGTGTGCCTGACTTCCATTACGAGCGCGTTCCATCTCTACCTCGAGACGCTTCATTTCCAAAGCGTGTTGACGGTCGCGCTCTTCTTTCTCTTTTTGTTCTTTACGTTCGCGCTCGTCTTTCTCTTTTTGCTCCCTCTCCTCAATGGTCTCAAGGCATTCCGACAGCTCGTCATCCTCAGCCTCCAACTCAAGAATAGCCCTTAGCAGTTCTGGTTTTCTGAGTTTGTCTGAGACATTCAGACCCAACTCTCTTGCAAGTTCCAGCAATTTCGGTTTGCGCAACGACTTCAAATCCATGGCTGCTCCGAATGCTGCTTTCTCTACTGCCTACTATTGTCTTGCCGCAAACTAACCCGGCAGCAACGACAACCACAATTACCAGCTCTGTTTCTGACACTAACAAAAGCCTGGCAAAACTCAGAAGAAGAAAGTCCCGCACTCACCAAACCTCGCAGCCAAGAATTCAGCGCAGTCGTTCCGCTGCAGGCAACCAGTCATCACACAGGGCTCGTTGCACTGCTCCCGGATGGTCGTTGTGCTGCTCAGCATACAGTTGACCGCATATCTTCGCTGCTGGCCTCCGTTGTCGGGATCTCACCGCTGGCAACCAGTTGTTGCATTTGGGTTTCAAGCCCCAAGGGTAGCGTTGGCCTGGCGGCCTGGGGCAAAGCTGGAAACATCCGAAGGTCCCGGCAAAGGAAGAGTCGACTGGCAACAGAACAACTAGTTTATTCTGGCATCGCAAAAGAGCAGCCGGTCAGGGCGACCACGTTACTCGAAGGAAGGAATCGAAGGCTCTCGTTGGCGTCCGGGGCAGCCCCCTTTATACCCACGGAGTCGAGGGCAAGAGGGAACGGCTTGGGAAGAGTCATCCGATACGGCGACGCTTGAACATGTTCAGGCGTGACGGGCGCGTCCGCCAGGCCGGCGCCGGTCAGACCTCCTCGCCTCCCAGTTGGAGAGCTCCTCTCCCCGGCTGCCGCGCTTTGACAAGCGTGGGCAAAACAAGCACACACACACACGCACGCACGACGACACGTGGCACTGAAACATGCCTGGACGCGCTTGGCGGGAGGCGTTGCGGCAGCGATGAACGAAGCCGCGGCGTCCGTTGCATCCGCGCCGGCTATACCGCGCGTCGTAGGTAGGCGAGACGTAACAGCGTCGACTGACATCTAAAGAACAGGTGTCGGCAGTGCGTGGAATCTTTCGGCTCGCTACGAGATCATGAGGTTGAGGTGAGGTTGAGGTGTTGAATGCTACAGGTGGGGTTAGCCTTGCTTTATCTGCCGGCAGTTGCTCCACCGCAGCGTCCCTTCGATATTAACAATGCCGCATCTACCCCGCTAAGCGCACAGTCTCTTATAATAGCACAAATTGTCTCCCGCAGACACAATCTATGCACACAATCAATCCACACAGTTCACATCACAGTCCACTCCAGAAGTCACCATCTATGCACATATTCAGTCACAGTAGAACATACGCCATTGTAGTGCCATACTCCATACACACATTCACTCACAGTGTAAAGTAGTCCACTCCGGAAGACACCATCTACGCACACATTCAATCACAGTAGGCCATAGTCCGTTCCTGCTGTCACCATTTAAAAACAAGATCCGTGTTCTGCAGAAATGTTAAAAGAAGGCGTGCAGCCTCCCTTCTGCATGTCTGGTTTCCACTCGTGTAGACAATGTCCTGCACTGTGCTGTGACGGGTTCCTGTCTTCTTGAAGGAAGCGAACATCACCTGCCTTTCCGCGTTGTACTCTTGGCAGTACATAATATAATGTTCGATATCCCCGCACACACCACATAAAGAGCAGAGCGGAGACGATGCTATGCCGGTCTTATGCATCCATGCAGGAGTGCGAGCAGAGGCCGTGCGAATTCGATGTAGAAGGGTCGCCTGAGATCTTCTCAGTCCCTTGGTCACACATGGCTTGTGGGACGCACTCCACAGGGTACTGAAGTGATCGAGCACCGTTTTCCTGCAGAGACTTTTTCCATCTTGAGGTACTTTTTTTGATGGAATCCTTGAGAGAGCTTTATGAGCGAGACTGTCTGCCACCTCATTACCGTTGACTCCTAAGTGAGAGGGCACCCACTGGAAATGTAGAGTAAAACCTCTGCTGTGCAGATTCTGCTCCAAGCGCAGAGAGCTTAGAGACAAGGCGTCAGTAGGGAATCCGCGCTCTAACCTCTGAAGGGCAGATTTTGAGTCAGGATGACAACAGGTTGAACCGGACAAGAACCTAACTTCCGTAAAGCTGCCTCACTAGCAACACTTTCAGCCGTTGTGGAGGATACGACAGCAGTACAGCGTACGGACCACTTACAGTCCAAAGAAGGAATGCAAAAAGCCGCCGCGCTAGCTTGTTTGACCTTGTCCACAGAACCATCCGTGAAAATTTGAAGATGACGGGCATACTCTGTTTCCAAGTATTCCAGTACAAGCGAACGCGTTGCTGCCAAAGGAGAGCTGCGCTTTGCGCTCACATGGGGAATTGTGACCTTACAGTCGAGGGTCGGAAAAGACCAGGAGGTTTCAACCGTTTCCTTTGCCTTCGGACATTAATGCCTAAAGAACTAAGAGTATTGCGTGCCAAGTAAGCCTTCGACTCATATCTCTTGCAGAGCCGCTGGAGAAGGGATCGCCCAGCTACCGTCTCTCCTAAGCGGTCAAAATGCATTAATAGTCTCTGAGAAGCGATAAGGCTAAGAGGTTTCGATAGGGACTCATGAAGTACTGCCTTATTCGCAGCCGCCTGGGGAACTCCAATGGCTCTTCTTAGGCCCTTTCTGTGGACAACTTCGAGACGCTCAAGTTGTGATGCCGAGGGGGAAATTAAAGGTAATTGATACATTATCCGGCTGACCACAAGCGCTTCATGAAGTTTGATCATTGAAGAAGGATGGTTTCCACATTGCTCACGTGCAGTTCTACGGATCACATTGAGACGAGAAGATATAGATGAAACAATCGCGTCTACAGCTTTTCGCCACTGTAGACGGGAGTCAATAATGACGCCCAGGAAACGCGCGTGGTTGAATTGACGGATGCAAGAGTGACCGAGGTCTATCTTCAACCGCGCTTGATGTCTTCCTACACCTGGAAACAGAATAAAGCCGGATTTGTCCACTGACAGAGACAACCCCACACCTTGAAGGTAAGCTTGTGCCGAAAGTATAGCCTGTCGAGCTATCAGGGCTAATCGCTTGTGTTGGTAGCCAGTAATCCAAATACAGATGTCGTCAGCATGAAGGGACATATGCACTTGCCTGCAACTCTTTTTCAACGAATCGGGTAGGCCAGCCATTACGGCGTTAAAGAGCGTGGGGGAAAGAACACTTCCTTGAGGCACACCTCGTGATAGAACCCTTTCGGCGCTTAACGTACTCCCTAACCGTACACGAACCGCGCGATCACTTATAAACTTGTAAATGAATCTTAACATATGGCCCTGTATGCCCATGCCTTGCAAACTGTTTAGAATTGAGCTCTGAAGCACGCTGTCGTAAGCTTTCGCAACATCAAGAAAAATGGCTAAGGTGGAAAGGCCGAAAGCTCTCTGGTGTTCAATGTGACTGATCAAGTCTAAGACGCTATCTTGGGCACTAAGACCTCGGCGGAATCCTGTCATACATGATGGCAGTGCCTTGCTTTCCTCAAGCCACCATGATAAGCGTTCATTTACCATCTTCTCCATCAACTTAGCTACACAGGAGGTCAATGACACAGGGCGATACGTGGCAAGGTCTGTCATGTCTTTGCCAGGCTTCAGTACTGGAACTACATGTGCCACCTTCCATGGCGGAGGAACATCGCCAGTCTCCCAAACTCGATCGATGAAGGTGAGGAGCTCCTTTCTGAGTTCCAAGGGCAGATTATTCAGCATTTGATTGGTGATGCCGTCGGGACCTGGTGAACACCGGCGCCGCAGGCCACTGAGCGCAGTCTGAAGCTCACGAAGCGTGAACGGGACGTCCATGATAGACCTGGAGGAAGCAGGTGGTGTATATATATATCTATTCCAGAATCAGCGCGTACGAGTGCGTCTGCAAATTCCTCTGCCAAGCACGCAATAGGTTTTTCCTTGCGTATTGCAAGAGCTTCAAAAGGCTTCGAAGGGCGAGATTCTCCAGCAAGGCTGCCAATAACTAGCCATATTCTCGTTATCGGTGAGAACACAGTCAAACTAGCACAGAATGAGGCCCATTGCGACCTGTGCAGCTTGTTCGTGTGCCGTCCAATAGCAGTATTCAGCCTATTGAAGGTTGTCTTCAGTTGCCTGTCGTCCTTCTTCCGCACGAGTTGGCGCTCCGGCCTTCTTCTCGCTGCGCAAAGGTTCCTGAGTTTTAAATCCGGGGCCGAAAAATGATCAGGTAACTTGACCGCCGTAGTTGCTGCTATCTTACTAGAGATCATTTTGTCAACAACATCACCAGAAACACGTTCTAGGTGCTTTCTGTACTTGTCCCAGTTGACCACGTTGCTAATTTTAGGACCATGCATACGAAAGTCGGCAGCAAACACAAAAATCGGATAGTGATCACTTCCCATGCGGTCAGGCACTGTTGACCAACTCACGCGGACGTCAGGTGAATGCAGTGTCAGGTCTATAGCTGTCGCTGAGGCTGGAGGCCGGAAAAAAGTGGGGCTTCCGTCATTGGCAACACACAGGTCCAAACTGTCAATAACCTCTACAAGTTTGCGTCCACGGGAATCCGTGTTCCTGTCACCCCAAACTGCATGATGGGCATTGAAATCACCGCAGATGATTCTAGGTGCTTGGCAGCGGTCGCAGAGCTGCTGTAGAAACAAATCTAATGCTACCTTCTTCCGCGGAGACACGTACACATATGCAATAGGAAGGGTTCGAGAGCCGAGCTGTATTCTCACAGCCGCTACCTCAATGTCATCCGTGCAAAGATCAGCAACGCTTAGAGAAACATGTGGAATTTCTCTTCTTATGTAAAGCGCGGCACTTCCTGCAGGAAATGACTTTATGCTGCAGTTTTTATGGGCGATATATCCAGTCAAACATCTCCCGCTTGGCAGGCCAGCTTCTGACAGGGCCAATACTGGAACACAAGTCTCTTTCAAGAATAGTTTGAGTTCAGCTAACCGACTTAAAATCCCAGCGCAGTTCCACTGCAATATAAACGGCACTTTTCGGTGCATATGCGATCCACGAGGTTTAGCCCCATCCATTTTAGTTTGCAAGGAAGTTTGCTGCGAAGGTAGAAATTAGGGACTGAAAAGAAAGCACCAGCTGTAGGAAGTTCTTCAGGTTACCAGGCGCCATCGCTGGAACATGTGAACGCAGGGCCCCAAACAAAACATGAAGAAGGTCAGACATACCTTGATTTTTGAGCTCCTTATTTTGCGCAACGCACTCACAACATCGACAAAAGATGCCGACGGGGACACACTCTTAGCCGCAGTAGCTGGTTTTTTTTTGTCACTTGTGCATATGAGGGTGCCCCTTGTCGTGGTGTCTGGCTGTGATCCGGCCGCTCAGGAACATGGACACTTTTTGCTGGAGTTCGAACAGTCGACTCGCGCGCACTGGGCCTTGGCGTCTTGCTGGACTCAGGTCTCTTAGGAACATTGTTGGGCAAAGCAACGACATCAGACTCCAAT
This sequence comes from Amblyomma americanum, assembly GCF_052857255.1. NCBI lineage: Eukaryota > Metazoa > Arthropoda > Arachnida > Ixodida > Ixodidae > Amblyomma > Amblyomma americanum. The sequence continues at coordinate 82,481,925 of NC_135500.1, read as the reverse complement.
ACTGGGAACTCGTCTAATCCTGGGACAGGCGTCTCAGTCGGTGGGGTTTTTGGACCAGCAATAAAGGACATCCGACGGTGCAGAGCACTCACACGGAAGGGGCAGCCTCCGAAACTCGCTGGATGATCGTCACCGCAATTGGCGCAAGCAAAATCTGCCCTGCAGGTTTTAAAGTCGTGGTCGCCTCCGCACCGCTTAAAGCGTCGATCCTTTGTGCAAACTTTGGCCACGTGCCCAAACCGTTGGCATCTAAAACACCGTGGAGGAGCTTCAGTGAAATCTGCAACTGCGTGTTTTGTGAATCCCAGATCAATTTTTTCGGGGCGCTCTGAGTTGGGAGCGAATGTCAACACGTTAGTGTTGGTAGGTTTCGCAGCCCATTCTTTTCCTGGAGACTCCACACGACGCACAAGTCGTTTCATGTGCAGCACACCTTGTGGTTTCAGATAATCAAGTAGGTCACGTTCTGAATACCACTTTGGTACACCCTTAATAACACAGGTGTTCTTCATGTAGGAATGGGGCAACCGCACGTTAACTTTGATGCCAAAAATCTGAGAGCTCTGCAGGAGCTTGTGAACCTGCTCTTCCGTCGAGACATCCAGCTGAAGAGCCCCGTGCATGGTGAACCGACTTCGAATCGGAGCTGATCCCAGCAGTGATTGAATGGCCGCGAAAAGTAAAATGGGATTCTTCTCTCTTAAATCAACCCCCTTTTCTGTGGGCTCAACCACTACCGGGATCCCTACCGTTCGTTGCTTGCGATGACTCTCCAACTTGAAGCCCTCGTTGTCCATGTCAGCCAATCGGCCACTGACTCGTCACCGTCCACGATCGTTGACTCAGCCCCACTAAGCGATGAGGTCTCGCAGGACGGGTCGTCGAGTCCATGTTCTGGTCGCTCTACAGCCTGGGAAGTCATGGCCGCCTCTTCCGAGCCAGCCTCCTTTGAATGGCGTGGTCCCTTTAGGCTTGCCGGCGCCGGAGCAGCCGTACTCTTCCCGTAGGGACAGTACCTCCTTGAAGATGCTGCCGTCCTCGAATATTCAAATTAAACTAGGTAAATTAGAAAAAAATAGCTAAATAAACAGAGCTGAGGCGACAGGCGATCGAACAACGTCTTCCTACGAGATCATCTCCCTCAGCCGTCGACGTGGACCCAAGAACATCGTCCTCTCTCCCTGGCTTTACACGTGACGAGGACGTGTCCCCGTGTGCGGTGGTGCGTGTTTGTGCGTGCTAATACAAGATAGGCCACTCCCACCCTGGCGGAGACGTCCTCAACCTGGGGAATCTGGGGACCAAGAACTGTATAAAACTGGACAGCTAGTGAAGTGAAAATGGTGCTCCTCTTCTGTGCTCCCATGTAATGCCCAGTCGTGTTCCCTTTTGGGTGCTCCCACTGTGTGCTCCATTTAGGGATCATGCTCCATTTTAAGGCTCCTTAAGCCTCCTTTTAAGGTCCTCTCTTCGGAGAGAAGTTCCTTTTGACCTCTATGTAAATAATGTAAATAAACTCTAAAGTCTTCTTCCTCCCATCATCCAACCCTAGTGGTTAGGGCGCTCGACTACTGATCCGGAGTTCCCGGTTTCGAACCCGACCGCGGCGGCTGCGTTTTTATGGAGGAAAAACGCTAAGGCGCCCGTGTGCTGTGCGATGTCAGTGCACGTTAAAGATCCCCAGGTGGTCGAAAATATTCCGGAGCCCTCCACTACGGCACCTCTCTCTTCCTTTCTTCTTTCACTCCCTCCTTTACTCTTCCCTTACGGCGCGGTTCAGGTGTCCAACGATATATGAGACAGATACTGCGCCATTTCCTTTCCCCCCAAAACCAATTATTATATTATTATAAAATACTGAATTGTATACTGCAGAAGCTTCACTTACAAAATGAAAATATTTCTAAACAAATAATATCGAGCCGGAAATTCCAAAATTGATCTCTTTTTTGGTATTTTTCTCAAAGCCGAGCGCACTTTCGAGGTGGCCGCGAGGTGGCGGAGCTTTATTTGTAACCGCTGTCGTCTGCTACCGTTTTCGCTCGCGCAACGGCTCCGGTTTTGATCATGTTCGGGAACGCTTCTGGCATTTGACCGTTTGGACCACCTTGAGGAAGAAATAGACGAGCGATTGGATAAAATCAACTTGTATTTCGATGATATGCCCGAAACAGATGAAGAAATGGACCTTTTGTACAGTGATTTAGAAGATAACGTCGAAAGACTGATGCAGATTTACAATGATAGCTACAATGGCGTCGACGAACTTCCTGAGCTAGACATTCGGGACTTTTTCGATGGCGACAACGACGACGTCAAACCAGTGCCTGGCGGTCCAGGCACTGAGGAGACGACTGCAGAAAATGACGACTGGACCAGAGACAACGCCGGCGCAGTGCCTGGCCGCTCACACACCACGGTGAGGCTCTCTGACGGGCTAGCCTGGTACGTGATCATTTAGAAATGCTGTGTGCTCAACTGGCACTCACAGGTCAAGACTGAGAAGACGACTCCAGATGACAGTGGGACCGGCGAAGTGAAGAACGAGGCCTAGTGAAAGATGGCGCACGACTCTACTGATTGATTATTAATAATAAACCTTAAATGAAACTGCGATGTGCAAGGACCCAATTCTTGTAGGGGGACTGCTTCATACCGCCGTGCCCTTGCAAGCATTTATTGCAGTATGGCAAAAGTGCAAGCCGGTTCAGGTGCGATGATCGTTGTGGGCATGCACATTGGGACGGTGCCAGGATCTTCATACAGTGGGTGGCAAGTTAAATTTTTTGTAAGTGTGAGGTCTCTGTCGTGTTGCTGCCTAGGAAAAAAGTAAATCAATTGAAAAAAATTCAGCGGTGATAGCGTTACGTATTGACCGACGAGGGCCTATTAAAGATGCCTATGGAAGGTATTTTTTTGCCGCGAAAAGCGGCAAATATATATATATATATATATATATATATATATATATATATATATATATATATATATATATATATATATATATATATATATATATATATATATATCTGTCAGCCATGACACCAAGAAACAACTTTATGAAGCGCACTGTTCAATAATAATTGGTCCGATGTGCTGTTAATTACAGTGTACAGAACGCAGTGGTCGGCAAAAAGTTTAATGTTAACATTAATGTCTTGGACAATATTAATATATAACACCAACAAAAGCGGCCCTAACACAGACACCTGGGGTACTCCCGAATCCACCATTACTAATGAAAAGAAACATATTGTTTTGTGCTATACGCTGGCACACTGCAATTCATTGTGCTAACAGATTATTTCGGAAAACTTTACGTAATTTATGAAGAAGCTTTGAACATGAAACTTTGTCAAATGCATTCGAGCAATAATTGCGTCAATCTGTGTACCTTTATTAATTGATATTGCAAAATCATGGATTGTTTCAATCAGCTGAGTACACGTCGAAAATCTTTTTGTAAAACCGCGTTGATATTTGTTAAAAAAATATTTTTATCAAGAAATTCCAGCATTTGATTATGTATAATGTGCTCAAGTAATTTGCAGGTTGTTGATGTCAGCGATATTGGGCGATAGTTGTTAATGGCGTCTCTCTTTCTACTATTATGTAACGGCTTAATCCAGGCCGTAACCAAATCATTTGGCAGTACACCGTCGCGTAATAATTTAGTAAGTAAAACATGCAAATACTTGAAAACACACTCTGCATATCTCTGAAGAGATGTATTTGGGATGTTGTCGGACCCCGGGGTCTTCCTTACGTTCAGTTTTAGTAGCACGTTGAAAATACCTTGCTCTGAAATTGTGAGGTCCTTCATAAATAGCAGAGACATAAGACATTCGGGGGAGGGGGCATTTTGTAGACCTAAAGTGCGGTGAGGCGAAAGCCTTCAGCGCGGTGTTGCTGCTTGTGTAGTTGACGCGTGGTGAAGATGTTCATTAAAGACTACAAATAGCGTTCAGGCGGCAACCTTCCAGATCGGCGTTCAGGAGGTGTCTGGCAAGATTGCCTGGGAAGCGCTCCTCTCGAACGATGGTGGCGCCACCCAATGACGTCACACGCTCATCAGCCACACGGCTTTATCATTTTCTTTGCGATGCCATCAGACTTATCTCGAATGATCGGGGCTGCGCGCAACTGCTTCCGCATTGTTTCAGACTGCTGTAGTTGCTTTGGTGCAGTATATTATTCTTACACCGTGCTTTGGTGCCTTATCTCGATGACGTCATCAGTTTATTGACAGCTATAGTGTGACACTTTTCTGCAAACACCCCCGCTGGCAAGTCATGAGCCTTCGCCTTAAAAGAGGGTAGGGCACTATCATCTTCAGGAAAAACAGATTTCAAATGACCATTAAAAGCATTGGATAATATTTCCGAATCAGTTACCTGTTTCTATTTCGAAGGTATCGAAGTCTAAGCATTTAGGTAAAATAGCCGTCCAGAATTATTCTGGTGATGCCGCAATAAAGTTGAGTAGGAACTTTCCTTAATAGCGTTTTTTTTCTATGGCTACTTGATTCTTAATTTTAGAGGACAAATCTGAAATCATGGATGCATTGGAGAAAGCCTTTCCCCTTTTAAGCCTTTCTAGCCGCCTCTGTAACTTTAATGTCTCCCTGCAATTCCACAGGATCTTAATTTTCGGTTTCTTGACAATGTTTGGCACAAAACGGATACAACTGTTCACAATTTTTTTTAGAACGGTGGCAGAGGATACGCATGTGATCAGTATTATTGGCGAAGTCATCAAAATGAAAAGAAAGGACATCTATGGCTGACACGTTATCTGCTTTAAAAAAAAAGGAAATATAGAATTCTTGAGGATTTCTTTTGTAGCGCCACAGGATACACTAAGCCGCATGGGACGGTGGTGAGAAATTCCGGGAACTACTACACAGTGTACTTAATTCAGAAGCAATACTGCCACTAACAAAAAAATGATCTTGGACCGATTTGGAGGTACCCTGAATCCTTGTATGCTCTTCAACTACTCGTGAAGGTCAAAATCGAAGACGATGGCCAGGGGCCGCCTGTGATTTTTTTGCTTGCACGTAGTCTACGCATTTACCCAAACGCTGAGTGTCAATTCCCTACCATGCCTGCAAGAAATTTGGTTCATAAAATCAGGCACACGATTACGTTGTCACACGCCTCACTAGGGACAGAAATAAACCAAGAGATCATCCTTTTATTTGGAGCAGTATACAACTTTTTCTTTATTATCACATCGTACAGAGCAAGGCGGAGCGAGCGATAAATCAGACCAAGGTGGTTAAGCTGCTGCTTTATTTTCATGGTAAGACTGCAGTGGCTGTCCTTGCCCAGCACACTGCGGCACCGCTTTCTTATACTGCACTTACATCGGAAAGAGAAGATGCGGCTTTACTGAGCTACTCACAGTGCGAGTGACGAAATTCTACACCAACGCCGCCAACAGGCCTTGATTTGATAGTGGAATTCCGCAGAAGTATTTTTTGAGCTGCAGCCAGCTCTTTGAAACCTCACTGAGCCGACACCTGTGTGATGACCCCCATAATGCGCAGGTCCACACGGGACGGAGAGGCAAAGAGACACCGTATGGCTCAGTTTAAACAAACAGGTATATTCAATAATTACACATGGTTAAGGTTATACATCAGAGGCTGGGGCGTCCGAGCTTACGTGTCGACGACTTCATGGGGGCGATGGAGTGGCTCCGGAGTTGGGCTCGAGCGGTTGGTGGCAGAAGCTGCACGCCGTCGGGCTTCGGCACTGAAGGCTCTCTTGGCGAACGATGTCGTCCTCAGCGTGTATGCAGTAGAATTTCAATAGTCGTCCGTTTCTTCGAGGATGGTTCACAAACCCTTCCTCTAGTGTCGTTCGGCTTGGAAGATGAACAGGAGGCGAGCTTGTAGATGATGACAGCAGAGCATAATTTTACAACATACATATACAGAGAGTTAAACTGGAAAAAGCAGAACTGAATTTACAAAAGAACAAACTTTGCACTACTTTACTCATCGACCGGGCAGGTTAGTGCCTAAGTAGCATCACATTACATGCTAAGCATGGAGCCCCAGCTCAGACTGGACTGCATCCGTTTACATGTGCTTTTAAGCACTTGATTAACAAAGGACTAAGGGCGGTCATTTCCAGTGGCCCGCCCAAAGCATCAATTCTCCAATCCAAAATAACATGCGAGATGGGGACCACCCCTTTGGGTTGGGCTTAGCCTCGAACCCAGAGTCTGTTAACAATACAAACTAAATAAACAACAAAAACGCCACCACTCTCTCTCAAGTGAGAGTATACACAGGCTCTCTCTTCGGAGCTAATTCACTAGCGCCTGTCTTTCCACATTCTTGGCGAGTACTGCCTGTCCGCCATGACAGGTGTCCGTCGCGGCCCTTCTGGGAAGCTGTGGGTGCCTTCCCGGCGATAGCCCACGACAAAGGGGGGGGGGGAGGGAAAGAATGTCGTCTTCGCGGTATCGCATAGCGTCGGCTGTGGTACGGCGCGCTCTGGCCCGCTGACAGCTCCCTTGTCCTGGAATGTAACCGGAAATTGGGGAGGATAAAGCCTGTTTCCCCGGGGCGGCGGCGGGTCCGGTTTTTCTGGTCGTCACTCAAAGAGCATGGCTGGGTAATTGATGATGCCGCTGTCACGGGTCTCCGTCTACGCCGCGCCGTCGAACGTGGATCCTCGTAGCACACACGGAATGTCACACCTGACTTGGTTCCGTGAAACAAGGCTTATAGAACTTGGGAATTCAACAGCCTGACTAGGTATAATTTCTACGTGTTTTGCTCTACACTCTGATAATCTGACAGACTCGCGGCTGATAATGAAAATGTTTACTGGTGTACCACGGTTCCCGTTATATCGGTGGCCACCTGCACAGCCAGGCCAGTGCCCCCTTGTTCTCGCACTATACAGGATGTTTCACCTAACACTACACAATTTTTAACAATAGGTTTTTTGAGTTAGAAGAACGCTTTTCTCGGCATAGCACTGTCAGTGGTGTAGTACATGGCGTTGACGGAGAAGGCGTGCAGCTCCCCGCGTTTCGTGTTCGCCTCGTGTATCTCCAGACTGCAGAAACTACGTCTTCCCCGCGAACCTTCGCCCTAAGAACTAGCCCTTTCAAACGGGGATTCATAACGGCTACACAGGCAAAAAACGTTAGCCCCGAGTATGGTTCGGGCCATCACCCTCGCCCTCAGACAGTGCATCTTGCCTTCCCTCACCCTCACCCCATCATATCTTCCCTCCCTCGCCCCCACCTCATCATGACTTCCCTCCCTTACACTCACCTCTCCACGTCTTTCCTCCCTCACCCTCGTCCTCACGAATTTTCATGCGCCCATCCTCCCTCGCTCTCACCTCACCGAGTGAAATCCTCATGACGCTCAGGGTGCCCTCATGAGGGCTTGCCCATGTGAGGATGCCCACCTCTGATGACGTGCCAACACGGGCGCCCGCAAAATTAGCTGCACGATGAGCAGTCTGCGCAGCATCGATCAGGCTTAGGGCAGGAAATCTGAAGAGAGCGCGTGTCATCTTAGGCATGCACTGGGGAGACCCCAAGAGATCGGGCCGCAGCCACCTGTCAGCGTCGAGACAGGCAGCTGCTTTCTCTCTTTCCCTATGGCTCCAGCGGCAGGATCAGCCGATGCGCGCCCCTTCTAGCAGTTACATTTCCCCACATCTGATAATTGATGTAGTATGTCTTTGTGGGATGCCATTCTGTCGAAGGACGAATCCCAACATAAAACGTAACAAGGGTTTATTCGATTGCCGATGGCAGTGGACGAGCATGCCGACGCTACGCTTGTCTCGGAAGGTAGACTAGCGATCTTCCCAGCCGGGCAGCCTGTTTTTGTAGCCACTGTCAGTGACGCATGCCTCGGGTGACGCAGCGGTGGCGCTGTGCTTTATCGGTAACGCGGTCCAGCGTGTGGCCGTGCTACGCTAGCCCGGATGATAACAAGGAGGGGGCTGCACGGAAATGTGCGCAGAGTGTGTCGCCACACCTTGATGGCCAGTTACAATTTTCTGATTCCAACCAAGCTCTTAAAGGGCCACAGAAAGGGGTGTTTGAGGTTAGCTTCAAAATGCTTGCACTATGTAGAGTACAGGCCACCGAGCGTCCATGCCGCGTACGAGACCCCAGAAGCGAGCGAACGGGAAATTTACAATACATTTTTAAAAATACCCGCTTTCGCACCTCGCGGTGACGCGCGGTACCGGGGTTTTGCGCGAAAACCTGGTAGACGACGTCAGGTCTTGCAATTGACGTCAGCAGCCGGGGGTAATCATTGGTTCACAGCGCCAAATTCTTTCAGACGTCACGCGCTACCGCGGCCGCGGCCACTCCGCGTGCTCCGCAGCCGGCGGAGGTAGGGGAGGGGCCGAGTGAGTGGGTTCGGCGGAGTATCGCCGCCGTTTTGGCGTGCGAGAGGAGAGGGAAAGACGCGGAAGTTCAAATTTTGTATGCATATAACTCAGCTTCCACAAAACGCATTAAAATAACCCTTGCTGGGGGATAATTATGAACCGTCGTCTTTTAACATCCCAGACATATGGCAGCTTTATTGAGACCCCCTTTCTGGGTCCTTTTAAGTGCTAGAATTTTACAGTCATTGCCAGATTTTAGTTAATTACCATAGCAATTAACTTATCTCACACATTTTACAATGTCCGTTAATGTCGTCGCATTCTAAGAAGCCTGTTTTTGAAAGTTACTTGAAGTATTCCCACGAATACCCTTTCAGCCAGAAAGACCTCCTGTCCAAAGCAACAGTCTTACAAGATGTGGCAAAGGTGTTCATTGCATTGCTCGCATTATTGCAACGATTTTGACCTCATCTTCATGTGATATACGAAGAGATGATCGCCCTAATCAATATGATTCTTGGCGCATTTGTGCGAGATCGTGGCCTCACAGGACACGAGCCGGAATGTCTTGCTTGCTGTGGGGTACGTGTTCTGCTACAAAGGGTTGATTGAGACAAGTGAAGACACTGAAACCGTCACTGCCGATTGGACGAGCGAAGGAAAGAAATTATTCCGACTTGGTGCGCGGTGCTTCCATGTCAAGGTTGCTGGTTGCTTCCTTTCGGAACTGCACTGTGCTAGGTCATGGCAAGTAGCTCCACCCGTATGTTGTTCTACTGAACATTTCAGTTGTATATTGAGAGACTCAGCGCGACGAGTGCCTGGAGTGACCGGCTGCGCCCCCATCAAGTGTCACCCCTGTTGGAGAATTTGCACTTCTTTCAACTGAATCACTGCACCGTATATTTTGAAGCCCTGTGGGAGTGACGGGCCTTCTAAGTTCCCTTTGGTATACACTGTTCGTCAAAGCTGCCCCTTTTTACCGCCCACAGCAAGGCTGACATATAAAGGGACTTTGGTGAAAATCGTCGCTTGCTCCGTGATCGTGGCAATCTGTCCCTAGGAAGTGTAAATGATTTGAGCGCCACTCGGTCTCTAGTCGCGAGGGGTATGGTTAAAGGGCACCTCCAGTTCCACTGAAGCTAGATTCGATTACGGCTGTCTAGAGTTCATATATAGGCGTTATAAAGCGCGGTTGGCCGCGGAAGCCGAAAGAGCGGCCAAGACCTGTTAGCAACTCAGGTAATTCCAAAAAGGTTTATGGTTTAGAGGGTTTAACGCCCCAAAGTGACTCAGGCTATGAGGGACGCCGTAGTGATCGGCTCCGAAAATTTCGACCACCTGGGGTTTTTTAACGTGCACTGACATCGCACAGTACACGGGCCTCTAGAATGTCGCCTCCATCGAAATTCGACCGCCATGGCCGGGATCGAACCCGCGTCTTTGGGGCCAGCAGCCGAGCGCCATAACCAGTCAGCCACCGCAGCGGCTAATTCCAAAAAGAGAGTTAAAACTAAAATACATTGAACAAAAAAAGAAAGATTTTCCACAATGCTGGACACCTCATTGCTGAGGGAATGAAAGCAAACAAATTTGAAGACATTGAAAATCATCTAGGCACACTAAATAAAGGACAAGCAGTGATTTTGGCTCGTTTTAAGAAGCTTGCTGATTTAAAGGACTATATAGACGCCAAATTTTTGCTTGCGCGTTTTATTCTTTCAAACGATGCTTTAGACATTCGTATACATGGAGCACCCTGTGGTATTTATGCACGAGCGCAAAATAATTTATATTTAAATTTATTTTTCGGTTTCGGTTTCATCGAGCGAACGACGGCTGTGACGTAAAGTTGATGTTTCGGTCACGTGATCCACTAGAAAAACTGTGATATATAATCGCTGGCAGGTAATTTTTTATCATTCCATGTCTTGAAAGAGTCTGGATTAGATGTCGTAGTGAATTAAAACTACATATTGGCGATTATATTGCAGTTTTTCAGGTCTATCACGTGACCAAAACATAAACTTGACGTCACAGTCGTCGTTCGGTCGATGAAACCGAAACAGCATGAGAGAAGAAATTCAATCATAAACTCTTTAGCGGTTTTAGGCAAGTACCACGCGATAATTTATGTATTCTAATGTCTAAAGCATCGTTTGACAAGAAAACGCGTAATAAAATTTGGTGTATATAGTCCTTTAAAAAAGCTAGCCTGGCTCGAGAAAGATGAAGTTATGAGGCTTTGGTAGGAATATTTAATGCACACAGTTGAGGTTCTTTTCTTCCTCGCTTGCTGTTGCGTAGCGAGGTCAGGCCGTCTCGTTGTCGCTACGGCCCGGAATTCTGATTGGCAGTTGAGCGAAGGAGGATGACGATTTTCGTCTTTGGACGAACAAACAAAACTTTATACAGGTGAGATTAGAGTAACATGGATGATACAGTTTAGACAGAACAGGACAAAGGGAGATCAACAACAGAGTGGAGCCGCCAGAGCTCTCCCTGTCCAAAGCTCCTGGCGAGAACCCCTAGCTTCCCGCCAACATCGTCTCTTAACCCCTCAGCTCATCGCTGATTGGGTCGTAGAAGTCGCCAATAGCTGGGCATTTAGGCGGTCCCACCGTGCTTCCAGCGAGACCCACGTGACCCACAAAAGCAAGCACAAAACAAGAAAAGCAAGCGCAGTCGTACACAGCACCTTCCGGACTGCGCTGACAATTCGAGGCAGGCACATCAGCACACGCACACGCACAGAACTGTCATTTGTCCCCTTTTTCTGGAAACGGCGTCGGCCAGCAGAGACATAACGAATGGCCAATAGATGGGTCGTCCCGTCGCCAGCGTTGCCTGCAAGTTCGGGGCCGTGTGCGTAATCGAGGTGCTCATCTCTCTTCGCCGCTCGTGCTCCCGGCTTCCCGCGCGTCGCCCAGAAGCGGCGCCGCTCGCTCCCACGGTGAATACGCGGGGTCGGCACCGCCGCCCGCGCAAAGAACAGAAAGGGAGCGTTTCCCGGAACGCGCTGCGGGGGAAAGGGTCGTTTATGGGACGACACATGCCGCCGCGCTATCACCCAGTAACGAGTACCAGGCCAGCACCTTGGCGCGGGCACTTGTCGGCGTCTCCGTGTCGGCAAACAGCTCGCCGGCCGGCGGGAACACCTGTCTCTTGAGCTCAGCGGCTCTACAACTTCCCCCTCAAGAGGATATCTGGGCTATTAGCACAGACTAGCCGAAAACATGACAAATGAGACACTGAGTTCATGCAAAAAAAAAAAAACGCACCACACAAATACGCAGGGGTACGGGCGTCTTTCACATTGTCCGTCCTCCTTCTCGCCCGTTTCAGTCCCGCAGTCTTGAGTAGGAGTCGGGCAGTTTTCACGGCACCAGCGCGGACACAAAACACAAAAGGAGCACATACACACTGGCTTGCGGGAACGTTCACGTTCGCCGGGGGGCTCAGGCTCGATCTGCTCCCTCCCATGTTACGTTGGGGAGGCGAGACAACGCGTCCGCATTCGCATTGTTGGCCCCTTTCCGGTGGGTGATCGCTACGTTGTAGCGCTGCAGTGCGAGAGCCCACCTCGTCAGCTTTGCCCCATGCGGCGTGCACGCGGTCAAATAAGACAGAGGGTTATGGTCGGAGACGACATTTATTTCCGCCCCAAATACCCAGTAGTCAAATTTTTTCAGCGCCCAGATAACGGCGAAAGCCTCGCGCTCGATTGTCGACCACCTTGACTGTGTCGGAGTAAAGCGGTGGCTGGCGAAGGCAATCGGCCTCTCCCGACCACCATCGTCCATTTGTGCCAGACAGGCGCCAGCTGCGATCTCAGACGCATCTGTGAACAGCCAATAAGGCTTGCTAAGATCCGGAGTGCTCAGCATAGTTGCACGACAGAGTGACATTTTCATTTGCTCGAACGCCCGTTGGGCTTCGTCTGACCAAGGGATTGGGTTTGGTACTCCACGCTTCGTGAGAGCTGTCAGCGGTGAGGCGACTTCCGCGTAACCTTTCACGTACTCACGGTAGTATCCGCAAAGCCCAAGAAAGCTACGGAGCTCCTTTCTTGTCGTTGGCGCGTGTATGTCCCGTATAGCGGCGAGTTTGTCAGGGTCTGGTCCGTGCGTGCCTCCTCCCACCACGTGCCCCAAATACCTTATGCGCGCCTGGCCAATCTGACACTTTTGACTACTTACTTTCAGCTTAGCTTCACGTAAAAGACTCATGATTGACTCCAAATGCTCGAGATGCTCTGACCATGACTGCGAAAAGATCGCGACATCGTCAAGGTACGCCGTGGCATACCCTTGGTGCTTGGACAGAAGTACGTTCATCATTCTTTGGAACGTTGCTGCAGCATTTTTTAGTCCGAAAGGCATGACGCGCCAGGCGTACTGGCCGTCATGCGTCACGAAGGCCGTTAAGTGCTGGCTCTCTTGTTCTACCGGAACCTGCCAATAACCGCGTCGTAAATCTACCACAGTGATAAATTTCGACTGGCCTACTTTCATGATGAGTTCCTGGGCGTGCATCATAGGAAAAGCGTCTGTTTTCGTCCCAGCGTTGAGGGCTCTGTAATCAACACATAGACGGACCGAGCCATCCTTTTTACCCACGCATACCACGGGATGCGCGCAGTCGCTTTCGACTGGGTATATCAGCCCTAGCTCTAATAGCTCCTCCACTTGGCGGCTGACCTCCTTCCTGAGAAGTTCGGGCACTCGATACGGGAAGGCTCGTTTGGGTCTGTAACCGTCCTCGAGCACGATCCGATGGGTTCCCACTTCCGCGATCCCGGGGGTTTCGCTAAACACCTCTGGGTACCTCGCGAAGAGCTCCGCTATTTCGGAACGTTGTTCTTCTTTGAGATGGGCCATTTTTGTTGCTTCAATGGGAGTTTGTCCTTGAATTCCGGCTTCCGCGCAAGGCGCGTACTCTACGTTTCCAAACTCCTCATCTTCATCGAACACTACGCCTACGTGACTGACTCGCGCGTAAAATGGCCGGAGCCGGTTGGCATGTACAACAGACGTCTTTCGCGCCCCAGTATCGATGCGGCAAGAATTTTGTCTCTCTCGTCCTACCACTGGGAACGGCCCCAGCCATTTCGGTGAGAGCTTGCCGCCACGATCTGTGTCGAACAAAAGCACCTGGTCGCCGACATTGAAGCTCTTAACACGTGTAGCCCTGTTGTATGCCTGAGCGTAGCTACCTTGGCGAGCGGTAGCCGTTAGTCCTGCTACCTCAGCCGCTATCTCCATCTGTTCGCGAAGCTGCTGAAGGTATTTCGCGGGCGCCTCTCTGAGTGTACTTGGGACCCGTATCTCACCCGTCCACGTGCGCTGCAGGATCGCGAGCGGTCCGGTCGGATTCCTGCCGTAAAGCAAACGAAACGGGGCCACGCCTGTTGTGTCGTGGGGGACCTCCCTGTATGCCCACAGCACGAATGGGATTAGTTTGTCCCAGTTTTTGGCGTCCTTTCCCATAACATGAAATATCATGTTCTTGAGTACGCGGTTCCACCTCTCGACGGTCCCGTTGCTCTCTGGATGTTCCGGCGTAGAAAAGCGGGGCGAACATCCCAGCCTAGCGAGGAACGCCTGTGTGAGCTGCGAGGTAAAGTTTGTTCCCTGATCGCTACATATGACCTCGGGTACACCTGTGCGACTAAACACTGTCAGCAACGCGTCGCACGTCGCTCTTGCTGTTAGTGAACGCAAGCAAATCACTTCAGGCCATCGCGTACATAGGTCCACCAGGCAAAGTGCATACTTGTGCCCTCGCGCGGAAGGCACGTCAATCGGCCCTATTATATCCACGTTAACCACCTGGAACGGGTGTTCCGGCCTAGTGAGGGGAGTGATAGGCACCCTATCTCGGATCGACCTGTCTGATCGGATTTGGCACCCGTGACATGTTCTACAGTGCTGCTTCACTTCCTGTTCGAGGCCAGGCCAATAAAAGCTGTATTTTATCCTTGCCCTTGTTTTCCTGGGCCCGAGATGGCCTCCCCACAGGGACTCATGCGCCAGCAGCAGTACCTCCTGACGTCTTTCGCAGGGCAACACCAACTGCTTAACCCTGGCACCAGCGATCGTGTCCCAGTGGTACAGCAGTCCCTCCGACATGAACATGCCCCCCTTTCCGGATTTCGCGTCAGACCAAGCCTTTCGGAGACTTTCGTCGCTCACCTGCGCTGCACGAAATTTCTCCCGCTGGCTGAGAGTCTCCGGTGCGTCCGTCACTTCCTCATCCCGCAATTCGGCCGGCGGGGCTTCCGCACTTGTTTCAAGTATAATCGCCTCAGATACCGTTTCGCTTCCTGTACCAAACTCGCTACCGGGCTGGCCAATTGTCGCATCGGATTTAGGGGTCTCAGCAAAGACTACCACTGCTTCACCCTGGCTGCCTTGTGATAACAGCTCCCAGTCTTCTTTAGACAGAAGACAGTCCACTCCTTCGGCGAGCTTATTGGTCAGTGCACAAATAATCCGCACCTTTTGCGGCTCTAACAGTAACGCGGACGACCTCAGACCGATGGGGAGACTTACTAATTTTGCTTCGATTGTGTTTCCGAAGGCTGCCACTAACCTAATGTTGCCCGTTGTTTCACGATACGCGTTCGGCACGAGGTCCTCCCTCACAACGGTGACCTCGCTGCCGGTATCCAGTATGGCCACGGTGGGTACGCCAGCGCAGTCCAGCTGCACTTGTTGCAGCCTGGACTTCCGTATTTCCTCTCGCTGAGGCACCTTGATTTCTGCGACCAAAACGTTCACCGAGTGACTCGCCGGGGCGTCCCTGACAGTCCCTGGGTCTGCTATTGTCACCGCGTTTGCCCGGGCGTCTCTACGGTTATCGTCTTTCTTTTGAATAACTCGCGGGCAGTCTTTAGCGAGATGACCTGCAGCTCGACATACGTAGCATGTGGGCTGCCGTTTCCCGTCGTGTGCGGCCCGTGATGGGGCCAGCGTCGCGCTGCGTGGGCCAGCCTGTTCTTTGCTTGCTGGCTGTGCGCTCGCCTGTCTCACTCCGCGGTTCTTTCCTTTCGCCTGCTCGAAAGTTTGCATCGCCCGCGCAACCTCATCTGGCCTAAGCCATTTCTCGCCCTCGCGTAAGCGAATGTGCTCAAGGCCTTCCGCACTAAGGCTCGCCTTCATTCGGTCAGCTACTATGAGCGAAACCACTTCCTCCTTGGAGCTCGCTTGTCTTGAACGGAGGTAATACTCGAAATAGGTTTTTACCCGTGATGCGAACTGTGCCCATGTTTCATCCTTCCGTTTAGACGCTCCTTCGAACCTCTCTAAATACTCGGGCGGGCTTAGCTGAAGCTCACTCAAGACCGCCGCCTTCACCGCCTCGTAATCACGGCACGCTTCGTCTCCCAGTCCACGCAACAAGTACCTCACCCGCTCCGTTAGAGTCGGAATAATCAAGTGCACCCTACTGGAATCGGGGACGTTGTAAGTCGCAAACATCCGTTCGACTTCATCAAACCACATAGGTACATCTGAGTCGGCTGGCAGCCTTAGTCCCTTAAGGACTTTAGCACACTGAGTGGTCGGGTCCAGGCCTGTCTGCCGCTGCCCGCTCCAATCCGAGACAGGTGGGGACTGCCTGGCACCCCCAAACTCCAGTTCAGCCCTCCTCATCGCTATGCGCTCCTCTGCCTCCAGTTTGAGTCTTTGCAGCTCAAAATCTAGCTCTAGGCGCCGCAAAGCATAAGAATCCGGTTCTATATCAGCAGCTACCCCGGGGAGCTCACTGCCTGTCTCGACTTGAGCTGTCCCTCCCGGGGGCGCTCTGCTTTCCCCTAGGTTAGATGTTTCATCTGTGGATGTTTTCGGTGTCATGCCGCTCTCCTCTGTCTCACTGTCCGCCGTGCTCGCCATCATGCCCCGCGTCCTAACCATACACCCCTTTAAATTCGAGCCGAGAGTCCCCTAGCGAATCGTAAGAAATCCCGCTCACCAGTGTTGCGTCGACGCTCGCTCCCGTCGGTGCGCTCTGCTGCTCCCTGCCGTGAAGCCACTCCCTGCAGGCCGCTTGGGACGACTGTACCCCGAAGGTCCCTGGGTCCCAGTGCCTCTGAAGCTCCGCTGTCACGCAGTTCCGCTGTCGCTGACGGTCCGTCGAGTGCTGTCTTCCGGTGTTCAGGACCCGACACCTCTGGGTCTTCGCTCGAGCCGGATGCGATGGCTGCCAATCCTGTCCGACTGCGCCAGTTGAGGTTCTTTTCTTCCTCGCTTGCTGTTGCGTAGCGAGGTCAGGCCGTCTCGTTGTCGCTACGGCCCGGAATTCTGATTGGCAGTTGAGCGAAGGAGGATGACGATTTTCGTCTTTGGACGAACAAACAAAACTTTATACAGGTGAGATTAGAGTAACATGGATGATACAGTTTAGACAGAACAGGACAAAGGGAGATCAACAACAGAGTGGAGCCGCCAGAGCTCTCCCTGTCCAAAGCTCCTGGCGAGAACCCCTAGCTTCCCGCCAACATCGTCTCTTAACCCCTCAGCTCATCGCTGATTGGGTCGTAGAAGTCGCCAATAGCTGGGCATTTAGGCGGTCCCACCGTGCTTCCAGCGAGACCCACGTGACCCACAAAAGCAAGCACAAAACAAGAAAAGCAAGCGCAGTCGTACACAGCACCTTCCGGACTGCGCTGACAATTCGAGGCAGGCACATCAGCACACGCACACGCACAGAACTGTCATTTGTCCCCTTTTTCTGGAAACGGCGTCGGCCAGCAGAGACATAACGAATGGCCAATAGATGGGTCGTCCCGTCGCCAGCGTTGCCTGCAAGTTCGGGGCCGTGTGCGTAATCGAGGTGCTCATCTCTCTTCGCCGCTCGTGCTCCCGGCTTCCCGCGCGTCGCCCAGAAGCGGCGCCGCTCGCTCCCACGGTGAATACGCGGGGTCGGCACCGCCGCCCGCGCAAAGAACAGAAAGGGAGCGTTTCCCGGAACGCGCTGCGGGGGAAAGGGTCGTTTATGGGACGACACATGCCGCCGCGCTATCACCCAGTAACGAGTACCAGGCCAGCACCTTGGCGCGGGCACTTGTCGGCGTCTCCGTGTCGGCAAACAGCTCGCCGGCCGGCGGGAACACCTGTCTCTTGAGCTCAGCGGCTCTACACACACTTTTCATTTGTCTTGAGAAATAGCGCATTGGGTCACACTATATAAACAAAACACGCCATTACTAGTCATGGCTTGAGGAACGTTCCACTTGTTTTTTCCTTCTTTTATATTGCACTTTTATGTGCAATAAATCTTGCTCAGTGTTTAAAGTCTGGCTCCTTCGGAGGGGGCTCTCTAGTGGTTCGAGCAAAGGGGGAGAAGGAAATAAAGAGGGAGAGAGAGAAAGCGGCTGGCGGCCTGATTTACACATCGTTTTATATAAAGGTGAGAAATCATTTCTGAAGGTCGAGGTTTGTTGATGTCACAGACCTGAAACAAACGATTCTCATGTTCTGCCAGTGTGCTCGTTGTTGTTGCGTAATAGGTAGCCTTGCAGCTGAGCGGCCAGCTCTGCCCTGACTCGTGGTGTGAGAGCACGCTCTTCCTTTTTTCTTCTATACGCTAAATTTGTGAAGTGGTGCCAACTTTTCATTTTTCCCCGTCTAGGGTTTTAGAAAACATGTCAATGATTCTTACCAAAATTCACAATGCAATTTTCGAAACTACAAAGAAGAAATGTTTCGACCACCGCTGAAAAGAACGAAAAATGTTTGCGTGCTTCGGATTCATGCAGTCCCTACGTTTAGCTCGGGGGAGTCTCAGATCACTTGTTAATACTAGTGGGGAGGGGGAGGGGCGAGACCTCAGAACACACCTGACTGCACTGAAATTTCTGACTAGTGCTAAGACCTGCTTCGAAGCTTTTATGACTGCTTGAAGTGGAAGACCAACTGTCGTCAGCGCCGGCTCCGAGAGCATCCGTAAATGCTGAAAATTAGCATTTTCCTTGCAATGATCCCTGCTCTGAAAGGTGAAATGCTGCTTCCAGCACTGCGTCTGCTATCTGCCGGGGCCAATATATGGTAGCCCCTGGTAATCCGCGAAGAGCCAGAGGCGAAAAACGGACACGTTTAGGGCGGCCTTCGGACCAGTGTTCCGAGCCGCTTGAGAACAACCGAATACGGTACTAGAGACTCGGCCAGCCAGCAAGTAGACCGGGTTTGAAAATCGAATACGCTCAGTGACTTCATCAAATTCAGGGACATGTGAAGTTCAGCTGCGACTGAAACTGCGATGTGACTTCTAAATAGAGGCCATGATTCAGTTTGAGCACGACGTGGTAAGCAGCAAGCACCAGAAACACAGCATTGATTATGTCCCTGATAAATATCTCTGAAATCACGTGCGGACATGAAAGGCATCTCCCTTTTCCACTCAACACGCTGCCAAATAGTTATGCGTGGGATGTCTCCAGTTCTATTTTCGTATTTTCCAGGGATATCTATCTGATTGGTCATACAGAGCGGCCCGGTTTTTGGTCGATACTGCGATGCAATGGCTCTTCAAAAGGATGCCGAACCGAAACCAAACCTGAAACCGGAACCGAACCCACATTTTTGCCTGGAACCGAAACTGAACCGAATCATATTTTTTTCGTCATCTTGGAACTGAACCCGAACCGGAACGATTCAAAGGAACTGTTCCGAACCGATTAGGGCCTCGGTTCTGATTCACTTCTTTTTTGCAGCCATTCATACCTTAGTTTTTTTTTTCATTCAAAATGACACATTCTAGCGCGTATATATACCCGCCGAAAACTTTCTGCGCTAGACAGCGCGAAAATGTCACCCAGTCTATAATAATAATAATAATTTGTTTTTGGGGAAAGGAAATGGCGCAGTATCTGTCTCATATATCGTTGGACACCTGAACCGCGCCGTAAAGGAAGGGATAAGGGAGGGAGTGAAAGAAGAAAGGAAGAAATAGGTGCCGTAGTGGAGGGCTCCGCAATAATTTCGACCACCTGGGGATCTTTAACGTGCACTGACATCGCACAGTACACGGGCGCCTTAGCGTTTTTCCTCCATAAAAACGCAGCCGCCGCGGTCGGGTTCGAACCCTTGAACTCCGAATCAGTAGTCGAGCGCCCTAACCACTGAGCCACCGCGGCGGGTACCCAGTCAGGCAAAAACAAAATTGAAGGAAGCTTTGTGTCTAGGAAAAATCCGAACTGGCGCATCTCTAATATGCTTTCAACAATAATAAAACATTGTACGCCACACTGATGTGAAATCTTGAGCTCATTTGAGTTTTCTCCTTTCACATCTTTGCTTATGATTTTAACCGAATTGTTAGCACTGCTTTAGCTCATCTGAGGGAAAATAGCTTCCCTTCATTTGCGCATGTACCATACTTATACGAAAGATAGGCGCAACGACCCAACAACATTTACTTTCCGAGGCATTCGTCGCCTCAGGCAGCAGAGACTGTAAGACCCCTCACGATGGCTCAGTGGCTGTTGCGCTCGGCTTGTGATCCTAAAGTCCCTGGTTCAATCCCCCGGCCGAAATGCAAAAACCCGAGAGTTCTGTGCGATGTCAGCGCACGTTGAAGAAAATCAGCTGGTCTACGTTGACCTGGGGTCCTCCGCTACAGCGTCCGTGGTAGCCCCCGTGTCTCTTCGATAAGTCAAACCCCGGATATATATTACTCTTAATATTACAAAATGCCACCGTGGAGGCTCTGTGCTTATGAGGCTCGGCTGCTGACCAGAAAGACGCTGGTTCGACTCCGTCCGCGGCTCTCTAATTTCGATGGAGGCGAAATTCCAGAGGCCTGTGTACTGTACGATGTCAGTGCACGTTAATCAAACCTAGGTGGTCGAAATTTTCAGAGCCCTTCACTACGACGTCCCTCATAGCCTCAGTCCCTTTGGGGCGTTATAAACCCTATAAAACCTGTAAGTATGTGTATATATATATATATATATATATATATATATATATATATATATATATATATATATATATATATATATATATATATATATATATATATATATATATATATATATATATATATATATATATATATATATATATATATGCTGCTTTTCGCGGCAAAAAAATACCTTTCATAGGCATCTTTAATAGGCCCTCGTCGGTCAATACGTAACGCTATCACCGCTGAATTTTTTTCAATTGATTTACTTTTTTTCTAGGCAGCAACACGACAGAGACCTCACACTTACAAAAAATTTAACTTGCCACCCACTGTATGAAGATCCTGGCACCGTCCTAATGTGCATGCCCACAACGATCATCGCACCTGAACTGGCTTGCACTTTTACCATACTGCAATAAATGCTTGCAAAGGCACGGCGGTATGAAGCAGTCCCCCTACAAGAATTGGGTCCTTGCACATCGCAGTTTCATTTAAGGTTTATTATTAATAATAAATCAGTAGAGTCGTGCGCCATCCTTCACTAGGCCTCGTTCTTCACTTCGCCGGTCCCACTGTCATCTGGAGTCGTCTTCTCAGTCTTGACTTGTGAGTGCCAGTTGAGCACACAGCATTTCTAAATGATCACGTACCAGGCTAGCCCGCCAGAGAGCCTCACCGTGGTGTGTGAGCGGCCAGGCACTGCGCCTGCGTTGTCTCCGGTCCAGTCGTCATTTTCTGCAGTCGTCTCCTCAGTGCCTGGACCACCAGGCACTGGTTTGACGTCGTCGTTGTCGCCATCGAAAAAGTCCCGAATGTCTAGCTCAGGAAGTTCGTCGACGCCGTTGTAGCTATCATTGTAAATCTGCATCAGTCTTTCGACGTTATCTTCTAAATCACTGTACAAAAGGTCCATTTCTTCATCTGTTTCGGGCATATCATCGAAATACAAGTTGATTTTTTCCAATCGCTCGTCCATTTCTTCCCCAAGGTGGTCCAAACGGTCAAATGCCAGAAGCGTTCCCGAACATGATCAAAACCGGAGCCGTTACGCGAGCGAAAACGGTAGCAGACGACAGCGGTCACAAATAAAGCTCCGCCACCTCACGGCCACCTCGAAGGTGCGCTCGGCTTTGAGAAAAATAACAAGAAAAGAGATCAATTTTGGAATTTCCGGCTCGAGATTATTTGTTTAGAAAAATTTTCATTTGGTAAGTGAAGCTTCTGCAGTATACAATTCAGTATTTCTCCGCATCACATTTGACACGGGAATAGCGCTGCAGTCGGTGTCTCGTTCGGAAACAGAGTATGCGTAGAACGCGGCTTAATTCTAGGCTTTACGAATTTTGGTTCAGTCCGTGCATAGCAGTCCGTGCACGCCTGCCTCACCGCTTATAAATGGATGCGTACAAACTGGGCCTCGTTTTATTGCGATGCTTAGACGCCGAGCGTTGCCAGTAAACAAACCTGTATGCACCCGATTCGCTGCGCTTGTCTCCAGCGCCGTTGCCCGTACAGTGGCCAAGTGTTCGCAAGATTTCGACACTACGCGCTGTAGTGTGGCAGCGCCTCTCGGCGAGCGGACTCTGCCGCGCGTGCAATCTGGGCAGCCATATGCTGCGCCTTTCACTTTGCGCTTCTTCGAACGCCGGACCACGCTGAAAGTTTTTCAAGTGTCTGGCGGCGTCTGACGACCGCGCGTCACACCCAACTGCTTCAGCACCTACACTGATGCGCACATAGCGTCCGAGACGCATTGATAAGCGTTTGACGACATCGACCGTGCGTCCTACTGGTCCTACGCGACATGGAATCTTCGTGGGGGAGCCAGTGGCGCTCAGTTCCCCACTGAACACAGTAATTTCAGCTATTTAATTTGAACTTGGCGGGTGACGTTTAAGCAAAGAATACAGATCAAGCTGCTGGCTTCTCTAATTACAAAAACAATACTTGATCTCCGCCATGTGCAGATGTGTTGCGCAGTGTAATTCCCATTTAAGAGGCCCAAATGTAACTTGAAAAACGGCTGCGGCTGAATTATGTACGTTGGACGGGGCCGGCCCGGTACATTTCTTCCCCGAGTATGCCGGGCGGATCCGACCAGTGTTTTTCAAGGGTGTGGCTAAAGGTACGTCGGACGTACCTGGAGTACTCTTTTCCCGAGTATGTCGGGCATATCTGACCAGTATTTTTCAGACTAGTCATTTCATATCGGCGGCCTGCTCGGTTTGTTCTCGTTGCGCTCATCTGGATAGGTTAAGTACCTCTGGTCCAAGAATACTTGCTCATTGCCAAGAATAGGCCAGCTGGGGTTCGGTGCAAGCGCATACTTCGGAAACGCCATGCAGTGAACTGCTTAGTTCTGGCTACGCACATTACAAACACCATGACGGATCCTCGGCGCTTGCACCGTTTGCTGCATGCGTCGTTATACTGCGTCATGCGAACTGTAAAATTATTTGCCGGCCAGAATATGTGGGGCTCGTGTGCTTTTCTCCCGTGTGCCGAGGTCCACTTCATGAACTTGAGACTTGTTTCGTTGTGGCGAGCCATGGCATACTCCAGTCGAAGTTTAGTGCACGCCGCATCCGTGCTCGTGGTGGTACGGTGATGAAAAGCATTTATTTCTATATATTTTTTGAGAGGTGCTCGGGGAGAGGCCCGTAGTGGGTCTCGCCCCTTACAATACAAGGCGGAGTCCCAAGGCGGAGTCGCGTGGCGATGCATGGCTGAGGGGTGCCCTTCAGCTCGTGAAAAGCCTGAACCAGCTGGCGTTTACACTCCATGTGTGCGAACTTCCGAGCAAAAGACAAAGGTTCGAGCAGCTCACTTTTCTCGTCTTCCCCTAAAAATTTCGATGTTTGTTCGGGAGTGACTCGAATACACTTACGGCTTTGCGGTTGCTTCTCCCTAGTGTCACCGTGTACTGTGGTGGAGTACACCCTCTACTCAAATTCCTCCTTCTCACCGCAATTCGCCATCCTGTTTCTTTTGCCGTGGCTGCGAGGCGGAATAAAAAAAATTTAAAGATTTTGCCGGTAAAAGAGCTCGAATGATAGTTATTGCGCATTACGGGCCAGTGCTTTGCAGGGCGATATGCGTTGTGCGAAGTACGGGCGCTCGATCCCTAGGTAGCAAACATTGCTCTGCGCTTCACAGGTCGGTGCGCAATTGCCGCCGCCATAAGTACTAGCGATAACGTGCTTAAATTTCGAGCAGAACGAGGTGTCATATTACGCGACTATTAATTAAGCCGGATGAATTGAACCGCTCGAGCGAATCCACATCTGCTGGCGTGCGTCGCGTGCGTGACCTCTTGCCGCTTGCTTATGCGACCTGGTGCGAGTGATGCTGGCGCTCGCCGCGTACAACCGTGCCTGAAGACGCCTTTCTGTGTGACCTTTGGAGCGCTGGGAGTGTTTCACTACACCTGAGCGTAATCGCATACAGTTATGATCGCGGATGGTTTACCATATCGCTGGACGGGGACGTTACTTCATGGACCTGCAGTGACGTCCGCCTTACCTTTCATGCCTTTAATGAGAATGAACTGGATCCGTCGGACGTACCTTAAATTTAGACACTTAATTCGTTGAAAAACCCGAATTGGAGTCAATTGGAATTCATTAATTACAGTTCCATGTGTAATAATAGTATTCCGTTTGAATCAATTTGGAACCATTTGGAAACCCAAGGCTGTTTTTAACGCGGCAGCGTTAAGGAGCTCGTGTCGCAGAAAAGTCGGTGTCGTCGGCGTCGGCGTTTTTGGCCGTGAGCGAAAAATGGCGCATCTCGGTGGACACCTGAACGGCGGCGTAAGGGAAGGGATTCTAACGCGACAGCGTTAAGGATTGATAGATGAATTGATTGATCAATGGAATGATTGATTGATCGATCGATTGATTGACTGATTAATTGGTGTTTAACGTCTGGGATGTGCCGCTTGAAGCTTCGGCGACCTGCATGCCAGGTGGAAGGAGCAGCAGTGCAGTCTGCTCGCGCGTCGGCACCAACGGCAGCACCGCGCCGTCAGTCAGTGTCGATGTCATGAACCGTGTCTGCTGATAAACGTTAGGGATGAGTACACAAGCTTCTTTTTTTGTTAGTTTTAAAATTACGGCTCAGGAGATGAGCACAGCCGTAAACCGAGAGATCGAGGCACCGTACTGAAGCACATAGTGCAACGACGACCTATTTTTCGACATTGCATGCTGCAGAAATACTCTGAAAATAAGTTTCACCTTTTAGACCGGTGCCCAAATCTGAACACAAAGCTATCGTCAAACTAGACGTCAGAACTGTACTTAATCTTCTTAATCCCGACATCTCACTGCAGTGTTTCTGTTTATTTACCCTCCTAACTTCAAGAAATCGGTGACGCTCAACGCAGGTGTTCGAAATAGAGGCAGTGACTCAGGTTGAGAAATACGACTTGCCTGCAAACTACAGGTGAAAGATTAGTATGTAAGGTGAGAAGAGGCCTGAGCAAAAAAACGCTAATGGCCCCGTGTGCTGTGCGATGTCAGTACACGTTAAAGATACCCAGGTGGTCGAAATTATTCCGGAGCCCTCCACTACGGCACCTCTTTCTTCCTTTCTTCTTTCACTCCCTCCTTTATATAGAAAGTTTTAGCTGTGCGTACGCAACGGCTTAGCATACGCAAGGAGTTTGCGGGGACGGTAGTGCGCATGCGCAGAACGCAAGCGCAAGCCTTGCGTCTTGCGTGCGTACGCTAGCAGCGTGCGTACGCTAGCCAGCGGACTTTGCGTTGCGGCGCTGGCGTGGCTTGCGTACGCAAACGTTGGCAGCTGGCCAGAGCCGTCATACACGAGGAGCTTCAGGACCATCTCCTCGTGTACACCGACGGCTCAGTGGCCCGCGACAGCTGCTTCCTTGCTGCGGCGGCCACCATCCCCCCCCTGCGACTGCACAGCTAGCAACACGCAGCCTTCCTGGGCTCCTCCACCACGGCGGAGTTGATGGGGATCCGGCTCGGGCTGGACCTGCTGCTCACCCTCGGTCCTCCGCCGGCCAGGAGTGCTCTGCTGTGCGACTCCCGCGCCGCCCTCAGCCGCCTGCAATCTAACGGCCGCGGTACCCCACTAGTGCGGGAAATTCGCTCGCGCATCGAGCGCCTCGCGCAGAGAGGTTGTGCCGTGCGTGCACAGTGGGTGCCCGGTCACTGCAGCATCGCCGGCAAAGAAGAAGCTGACGACCTCGCGACCGCTGCACACCAACTACCTGCCAACGATCTGCCCCTTGCGCTGGAGGACGTGCGTGCGGCCATCCACGACCATCTCCGAAAGCAGCACCCCGACGCACGCATCGCGGGAGGTGAGCGCATCGAC
Organism: Amblyomma americanum; assembly: GCF_052857255.1. Classification (NCBI taxonomy): domain Eukaryota; kingdom Metazoa; phylum Arthropoda; class Arachnida; order Ixodida; family Ixodidae; genus Amblyomma; species Amblyomma americanum. The sequence goes on along the minus strand of NC_135500.1, from coordinate 82,456,285 downwards.
AGTGTCACCGGCTGTCGCGCACTTACACGGTCACAACGTGCAATGATCCTCCGCGCGCGCATTGGCTGCGTGTGGCCCGGGGAACGACGGGTGCGTCACGGAATCGCGACGAGTGATGTGTGTGACGGATGCGGTGCAGTAGAAACACTAGAACACCTGCTCCTTCGCTGTTCCGCGTTCGCCGATGCTCGTCGCGATATGCTCGCGGCCTATAGGGCGCAGGGCATACTACCAGACTCCATCAAGACGCTATTGTTGCCGCAGGGCAGTGCGCGCACTCGTGAGTGAACTTTGGTGAGCCTCTGTGCATTCCTCGAACACACGGGCTTGACGTCCCGTCTGTTCTCCGTCAGGTAGTTACACGCAGTGACCGAACGCTCCGCGAGTTCTACCTTGAACGATTAATAACTGGACGCCCCACTCCAGTTGTAACCAACACAGTGCTGTGCGCGTGTGTGATTTAATTTTTCTAAAATGAACAAATCACGCGCACAACCTGGACACATTTCTTATTGTGTAAATAGTTTGTACATATTACTTCTCCCCCTGTCCTCTCTTCATGTCCCCTCACCTCTTTCATTTCATTTCTCCATTCTGCCTGCTGTCCTTTATTTCCGCTGCCCCAGCTCAGGTGCTTCAGTATCGATGGCAGATGCCGGGGCTAGCAAAAATCTTTTCCTTCCTTTTTACTATTATTCTTAATAAAACCACTACCACCACCACCACGTTGACAAGATGGCGGCGCCCTGCTCGCCCACTTCGGAATAAATACACGTCGCCGCTGGATTCTCCGACGCAATAGCTCGCTGAAATGGTAGCGGTTCGCTTTTATTTCGTCTACTCTTGCCCACACGTAGCGGTATAAGCGATAACTAGGCCCTGTTTTTCAGATAATTTGGCGATTTTCAAGGTCGTAGGCCTAACTAAATTCAGTGTGTTTTCCTCGTAGCAACGACACCAGGCAACGACACCAATTTTCTAGCTTTTAGCCAGTTCTTACATTTTCTTCGGTTTGCATAGTTTTTCTTCTTGGATCAAAAAAGGCTCCCAATGCACTCGTACTAGTTATCAGTAATCACGGATGAAATTTTCTTCAACTGAGCGTTGATGTCCTTTGACGTCTTGTCACTAGATGGCGCTACGTGCGCCTGAGGGACGCTACGGCACGGCCAGCTAAAACTGTACTTCGGAGCGGACAGCGTATCGCATGCAGCACAGTAGCGCTTTGCGTACGTAAGCACTTGCGTACGCACAGCTGAAACTCTTATCTCTTCCCTTACGGCGCGGTTCAGGTGTCCAACGATATACGAGACAGATACTGCGCCATTTCCTTTCCCCCAAAACCATTTATTATTATTATTATTATTATTATTATTATTATTATTATTATTATTATTATTATTATTATTATTATTATTATGCAAAAAACAGGTGGTGGACGCGGCCAGACGTGCTCGCACTTGTTTCAGCGTTACTTACGGTGCCCTTTGTTTGCCGCCGTCATGCAACAGCAAAAGTAAGAAAGAAAGAAAGAAAACATTCTGGAACTCGGCGAATCACCGTGCATTGTCCTCACGGTTTCGCGATGACACGCTGCTTCATGAAACGTCCAATGACAGACGATGGCAAGAAAAAACTTGGGCGCCTTCTTAACCACATTCTTAAAGAAATGCGATAGCATTCAAGTTGCCTGCTATGGTGTCTACAAAGAGTGCCTGATGTGCATCTTACGATTTTCTGACCAGAACTCCTGTTGGAACCAATTCCATTGCTCTTATATTGTATGCATGAGTCGTCACCTTCTAGAATGTTCGAATAACTTCCTTTGGATTATCTTGTGTGATAATACTAATCTGATCAACTAATCCACCTTAATTCACACACTAATCCCACTAATCCACTTTAATCTGTTTTTGGGGGTGCGCCTACTTCCAAAATTTTGTGGGCCCTTTGTAATTTTTAGGGGTCCTCAGATTTTTAAATCTGGCGCTGCCTTATGATTGGTCCACTGATTAACTGCATCACTGCGTCAGCACTGGCATGAGGACTCCCCGAGCTCTATGAATGTGATCAAAAATGTCATGACGTCATCGACAGCACGTGACCACCAGTGGAACAATCACAGGGCACCGCCAAATTGAAGACCGCTGCATCCCTGCGTCCGTAGTGGCATGGGGACTCCCCGCGATCTACGAATACGATTCCATTTCATTCCATTCCAAAAACTTTTATTTCGATCAGAAATGGAGACCCCCTACTCCCTACCCCTGGCGCGCAGGCCTAGGGGCAGGGGCCGGGGCCTCTGCGACTAGATGCAGGCAAAGAGTTGCTGGCCCTTCGCGGCCTCTACAGCCAGATGGATGGCTTTCCTCTGCATGGCGGGGTCCGCGCTTTGCAGAAGGGTCTCCCAGGCTTCTCTACTATTTATTCCTTCATTGACCCCTGGGGAGTGTGTGCATTGCCAGATTATGTGATCGAGGGTCTCCCTCTCCCCGCATTCCTTACATTTATCGTCTATGTCTTCGTCTTTCAGGACGTGTGATGCCCATACCGGATTTATGTAGTTTCCTGCCTGTAATCTGCGCCAAGTTGTTGCCGCTCTGTTTCCGAGCTCTTTGTCCGGTGGAGGGACAGTTTTTCGCTGTAATCTGTAGTTTTCTATTATCTCCGTGTATGTCTGTAGTCTCTCGTCAAGTTCCTTGCAATCGGGCGGGTCTGCTCTTGCCCGGAGGTAGAGATCTCGGGCTAAGAGGTGCGCCGCCTCGTTGCCTGGAACTGACGTGTGAGCTGGTGCCCATATGAGGCTAATTTTCCTATCAGTTTTCCTTCCAACTAGTATTCGCACCGCTTCAGGTGCTACTCTGCCCCTTCCGTAATTTTAGATGGCTGTTTTGTTGTCGCTTATTATGTAACTTGCCTTGGTGCCTACGCAAGCAAGCGCTATTGCTACTTCTTCCGCTACCTCTGGATTGCGGCTGCGTATTGTTGCTGCCGAGATTGCGGTGAGCGGCAAACTGGGAGCAGCAGTAGCCTCGGTAGTAGATGGCCAAGGTACGAATACGATTAAAAGTGCCATGACGTCATATACAGCACGTGGCGACCAGTGGACCAATCACAGGGCACCGCCAAATTTAAAAATCTGAGAAGCGATGCGCCACTGACCCGGCAGGTGGCTTTTTCAAACACAGCCACCAGTGGTGCTTGTGACACCCAGGTTGCTCCTCGCGAGCTTCCGTAAGGCTCATGCGCAGCGACACAGTGGGCAGGTCGCAGATGCATCGAATTTGACAACAGTGGGCTGCTTGCGCCTAAACAGGTCACGTGACCTTATCGAGCAATCAAGGAATTTCGCGACAGAGAAGCCGGAAATTTTTTTGTGAGACGACAACTTTGATGCTGTCGCTTTAAAAGCCTAAAATCGTTTGTGTTACTTTTCGCACGTGTTAAGTTCTAAGCTATTCTAGCTATTCGAACGTAACCATGCAAGAATCGTACAAATTAGCCGACCTCACAACACGAGCCAATTACATGACTCTCGTAGTAAGAAATACTGCAAAGTAAGTATTAAATGCCGTGAACACGGTCTTACATGGCCCCAAAACTTCCACAAACTTTAAAACGTGCCGCCACAAAAGAATGCATTCCTTGGCCGCGATAAGTCGACTGCCGCCTCATGCACACCAAAATGGCTCCTTGCGGCAATTAGGTGCACAGCTCAATCTGTGTGTGTGTGTGTGTGTGTGTGTGTGTGTGTGTGTGTGTGTGTGTGTGTGTGTGTGTGTGTGTGTGTGTGTGTGTGTGTGTGTGTGTGTGTGTGTGTGTGTGTGTGTGTGTGTGTGTGTGTGTGTGTGTGTGTGTGTGTGTGTGTGTGTGTGTGTGTGTGTGTGTGTGTGTGTGTGCGTGTGTGTTTGTGTGTGTGTGTGCGTGTGTGTGTGTTTTACACTGAAAGCTGTAATAGCTTTTAAGAGCGTAAGCTCCTACTCATCGCGTTTCTCGATTTCTTCGGCATGAAATTAGAATTCTGAGTCCGAGAAAATCAAGAAGGCGGCCCCCATAGTAAATCGATATAGCAACCCCGCCTTCATTCTGTGTCTTTCCTTTCCTCCCTGTCCTACTCGGCAAAGCCCGCTGTACTTAGTGGTACGGGCAGGGACACTTTCTTTTTCGTTCTTTTTACCCGTCCCACATTAATTTTTGTCCTACTCGGCACGCCAGCTGTGGGTGCGGTTAAAGTGTCCACTACATATAGTGAACTAGAATACTGGAAAGTGTTCTAGTTCACTATAGTGTCCACACTGAGATATGAGACAACTACTGCGCCGTTTCCTTTCCTCAAACGACGCAGCTAAGGGGTTCAATGCCGCGTTGACGAGGTGCGAAGAAAAGTCTACGACGGATGTTCGCGAAGTGTGCGCGCCTTGGGATGCTCGCAGATTCGCCATGCCGGCGGTAGTGGATACTATCCATTCAGACGGGAGGGTCGAAAGCGTCCTGATATCCTATCTAAACGTGAAAGACCGCGGCGCTAGCGTTGACGGTGGTTGTGCTGCGACCGACGGTCCCGTGGCGGGTGGCGAAGATGGAAGTGCTTCGACCGAGCGCCGCCGTTGGTCGAGCACGCGGCCACATCTACTCTCCGAAGGATGAGGGCGCCGGAGGAATGCGTTGCGACCGCTGTCGCGAAGCGAACTGAGACAAGGCCAAGGAGAATGTCAGAAACAATACCGAGAGCGAAAGAAGGCAGCTGCGGAGTTAAATGTCATGTTGACGAGCTGCGGAAAAGAGTAGACCACGTCGGATGTTCGCAAAAAACGCCTGACTTGGTATGCTCGTAAATTCGCCATGCCGGCGGAAGTGACAGCGCTACCGTACTCGTTGCTTGCTTCCGCCTGACCGGCCTCACCCGCGGGAAGTGCCGGTAATGCCGACCAGCTTTCGTTGATAAATGCGCTAAGCCGGTAAGCTTAGCTCTACAGTATTTTTTTCCCGCAATTTCAAGCATACCGCGTTGTTGTATCGCGCACGAGCGTAACACATTTTCCGCTGCGAAGTATTAGCCACATATTCGGTGACAGCCAGCGTCGAGACGCGGTCTTTGGCTTTACTATTCCGGTGCAATACCTAACCCGGAATTTATCTGCGCGAAACTTCTTGAGGCCCACTTAATTTTCCTTTTTGTGCTGCTAGGTCCACCCCAGTGAAGAAGCTGGTCGATACGCTGCCTCATCTGCACGTGGGTAGGATGCAGCTGAGCAGTATGGGCTGCCGCAGCTCTGGCAGCTGCGGTAGGCCCGAACATGCGAAACCCTTTTCGACTGCCTCATTAAAGTCGCTGCTGACATCAGCGCCATCGCATCTTTGTTACGCCGTGGCGAGGTCAAGTTGATGTTGTTGTGACTGTTGTTCATTAGGGACACTATCTTCTGCCTCCCTTGCTCTAACGAAGCACTGCTCAGTATCCGAGGGCGGGGGTGAAGTAGAGCGAGAGGGGGGGGGGGGGGGTGCCGTCAGTTCGAGGCATGGCGATTTGCTGACCATATGCCGGCTCACAAAATCAAAAACAGCACAGTCGTGTCCGAGTAGTCCATAAGGAATCGAATATCTTGGGGGCGGCTGCTGCTGGGGAACAGGAGCATATAGCCGAGCGCATAGGGGGGGGGGGGGGGGGAAGGAGGGCAACGGTTCCTCTAATATACATGCGGGGGAGGCGCAAGTTTTTTCTTACACTGTTCCCTGCTATCCGGAAGTCACGAACGGGCGTTACGATCAACTTTGCCCCCCCCCCCCCCCCCCCCATGGAGAGCCCTGTGCTTTCCGTGTCGGTACATAAGCCCGGACTCCGGGGCAACCACCGCTTTCAGACTTTTTTTCCCTCTGGAGGCTGGGCTATGTCTTCTCCTCTCAATGGCTGCTCCTAGTTTTGAGAAAAGCACTGGAAGTCCTAGACATGCATTGGACTGCCCCCAGGTCTCGCCCCCGAGCATATCAGCTCACACACAACAGATCCCACGTGGTACGGGCCCGACCACTTCGACCACTTCACGGGCAGGGAAGCTGAGATACTGTGACGGCATCACTCAGACCGTAATTATGTCTGAGAACGAGGCCACCCAATTGGTAATGTCTTCCGGTGCGGCAGGTGGTACTGGGCTTTCTGTCGAGTGCGTGCTTTGACTAGGGTATAGGGAGGGCCTAGGTCATGCTGGCGATCAGAGTCATCGCATTTTCGGTTAAATTCAACAAAGCGGAGTCCGCCGCGCTGAAGGTCCGCAGATTGCGGCAGTTCTCAACAGAAAGCAGGCATGAACCCAGTCGAGCGTTCACCATAGAATGCACAGAAAACCTAGTTTCATGGAAGGTGTTCCAGTCCTCTTGTTACTGGGATTAGACCCCAACAAATACGCTTTCACTTCCCGGTTCAACGGTTCGGTGGGGTCGGCCTGGGAGTGACAGATGGTGTTCTTGCAGAGCATAACGCCGAAGCCAACTCGCGCATCCACGTATACAGGTGCGGACATAAGTACACGGGACACGCTATTCCGTACTAACTGCAATCACGCATTCTCTATCGGGCATGAAGAAATAGGTGTCCATGAGCAAGCGCACTCGCCGCTGCTACCAAGCTCGATGACTTCCTCAACAGCGCGATCAAGGGAGCCTCCAATTTCGGACAACCTTGCGATAGTAGTTCACCATGTCCAAGAAGCGCCGCAGGGCTCTTATAGGTATAATCTCTACGTGTTTTACTGTACACTCTGATCATCGGACAGAGTCGGGGCTGATAATGAAAATGTTGACTACGTTAACATGGTTTCCGTTGGACTGGCAGCCACCCACACGGCCCCGCCAGTGGCCCCTCGTTATCGTACATACAGGGTGTTTCACCGAATATTATACACAATTAAAAAAAAGGTTTTCGAGTTAGAAGAGCGCTTTTTCGGCGGTGTAGTAGATCACGACGATGGGAAAGGTGTGCTGCACCCTCGTTTCGTGTTCACCTCATGTATACCTCCCGAGTGCAGAAACTACGTCTTCCCCGGGATCTTCACCCTAAGAAGTACCGCTTTAAAATGGGAATTCATAACGGGTGGCACAGGCAGAAGCGTTAGCCGGGAGTACGGTTTGGACCACCATCCTCGCCCTCAAATAGTGAATTCTGCCATCCCTCACCCTCACCTCATCATGTCTTCCCTCCCTCGCCCTCATCTCACCATCTCTTCCTTTCCTCACCCTCGTCCTCACGTATTTTCATCCTCCCATCCACCCTCACCTCACCGAGTGAAACCGTCATGAGGTGAGGTTGAGGGCGCCCTCATGAGGGTTAGCCCTCGTGAGGATGCCCATCTCTAATCGCTGGCGATGCATCGAAGGAAGCGGCGGAAGGGAGCCAGGTGGTATTAGGAGCGGAGAGGAACACAGGGAAACGCCGGTGGTCTCCCGTCAAAAGCCCGAAGAACTTGGCAGCAGCAGGAAAAACGCAGCCACGTCTCGACGATGGCGTCACGAAATGCCGGCGGCTTCAAGTAGGCTATCCAAGAGCGCCTTTCGGCAGCGCGGACCATCAGTCCATTGGTTGCCACCTCCACGCTTGCAAGGAACGCAGGAGGCTTGCGTGAGTGATCCAAGGGAGGTCCACGGCAGCACGGACCCCACGTCCGACGGCTGCCACCTCCACACTTGAATGACCCGATCTCTGCTGCGTTGTCTTCCTTTACACCTCACTTTTCAGACACTTCAGCTCTCCGCTCCTCGTGCTCGCCACGCTCTTTGTCGCCGTCGCCTCGCACGCACCCTTCGCACGCGCCACGCTGGGCTGGCACGCGCAGCGCTCCGCTGTCCGACGCACCACTGTCCACGCACCGCGTTCAAAAATCCTCCGAGGATCTTTTGTGCACCTCACAGTATTATCGTGTGCCACACTGTATCTCTTTCTCGCTGTTTATTCTGCTTTACATAGCGCTTTGCATAACACCCCATAGGGCGTGTAAGCTGTATAAGTAAGCAGACAATCTCGTTTCCTTCATTCATATCTTATCGCGTATATTCCCGCAGCCACGTGGGATAAGCGCCGCGAAGTTAAAGGGCGTTGTCCCTCTGCCCTAAGTGCGTGCATATACTGAGATGAATGACGCATGAACACGGCGTGATTCTTTCCATGGGCATCCGGTGGTATTTCTACATTTTTTCACAATTTTGTTCGTTTTTATTCACCAATATTTTTGCCCTTCGCAGTAAATCTTTGATGCAGTGCCGCGTGTTGGCTGTGCTCGCTTTTCACCCATTTTTTTTTTGCGTGAAAACAATAAAGGTCATCAGTCGTGAGTCAGTGCTGTGTCTGTCGACCTCTTTCGTCCTGCCTCAGTCGCGCTTTGCCTTTACCTGACGAAGTTGTACCGACTAGCTCGAGAAAGTACCCTTTTGGCTTACTATAACTCCGTTCATATAAGCACGTGGGGGGGGGGGGGGGGGGCGGTATACGCATGCGCGAACAGAGACAGGCACGCTTGAATATGACTGAAAACGGTTGGTATGACCGAACTTGTGCTCTTGAAAGAAACAAGCTCACCGGAAGCAAATTCGACACGTGTACTCGGCAGTCATCAGGATAAGATTGGGTGAGTCTGGGGGCTGCTTTCTATTTAAGCCGGAGTCAAAATAGTCTTGATAAGAGGCGTACCACGTCGCAGATAACCGTGAATAGTTCCGAAAGGTGCAGAATCTCTCTTTTCGTACGATCCAGTTGTGTAACAACCATACGCCAGATAACTCGACCCGCGTGGCAAATAAAATAATGATAAAGCCATGCCTCAGTGGCGATAAGTATGTTTGAAAAACAAAAAGAACATAGCAAAGCTCGCGGCAAAATATGCAATCACTCGATCCTCATCACATCAGTAAAGTGGCGCCATCTCACGTAAACTGATCCTTTCCTACCGTCAGCTAAAAATGACCGCGGCAACCCTTCAGTTGTCCTCTGTCAGAAGCTGCTCAAATGTATGAATTATGCTGCAGAAAATTAAGAGTTTGGTGCACTGAGTGGCACATAACTGTGCTGCTGATTGCACTGACGCGTCTCTAATCATTGATACTGTCACGTCCGAAGAGAGGCGAACATTTTCATGTGAGGCCACTACTACTACAGCTGCTCCTGAAAGTGAGCGCTTGTTCGTCTAGGGCGTGTTAATGCACAGCTGAGCCCGAGTGATTCCGAACACCCCAGGACGGTATGGGAGATAAGTATAGAGGTAGTGACAGGCAGCGTTGCGTGTGTATAGCATGTGTTCTGTCATGTATGACCTAACCTCCGGAAAGTTGGGAAAGTGACCTACATCTATACCCCGCCGTCCGAAGTTGGAGGCCATTAGTGAGGTGAGAAGAGTGCCAAGTCTAAGCATTGCGAAGGATATGTGCATACTCCGTATTGAGCGATATCCGCAGGTGAGGGAAGGTGGTGGGGTTTTATATTCTCACGTAGTGGTGACTGCCGTCCGAGGACCAGAACGGCAGCGAAAATGGCGTCTATACAAAACTTTATTGGGGGCTGACTTGCACCCACAATGGATTGAATTACTCGGAGGCGGCGTGGCAACTAACGTGTTCGGCGGTCATCGAACAGAAATGTCCGCCGCTCTCGGACGTGCTCAATTTAAAGTGGTAGCAAACTTTCGAGATACGGCGTGCAAAGTTATGACAATGGCCTGAAACAACGTAGAATCTGCTTCGTCTGGATGCTATCAGTCGAGATAAATCTGGTCGTGTCTTGTCACAAACAAAAGCGATAAAGCCGCTTGCCGGGAGCTTTGAAGAATGAAGAAACAGTACAAATATTTGCGGCATTATGACCTCCTTGTAGTGTTTGCTGTTTGCTGTTTGCATGTTACATCATCGTGTTCCGTTGGCGTTAAATCTCCCCAGGGGATCGGGGAGCCCGTATGGTAATATTCCGGGCTATAGATAAACCTGTTTATTTCCCTTGTTGTCTTTGTGCGCAGGTATCCAGTGCAAAATGAATGTAATGTTGTGATTGCGGTTATCGAATTAGGACGCCGTGCAGGTGGGGCTCCAGCAATCTTCTTTGCATGGATATTAGAATGGCTCTGAACTGGCCTGCTCCGCGCGTCGTTTGCAGCTTCTGTCGCGCGGTTTTTCGCGCCTACTTTGCATTGGTGCTGGGCGCCTATCCTCTGCGACAGCTTCAGCACTTGAGGCGCCTCTCTCTTTTCGAGACTCGGCTATACCCGCACCAGCCAAGCGACCGCGCTCGGCATCTCGAGCAAGCTCCAAGGAAAGGCCTCCGGCAATGTACGATTCAAAGTACGCTAGTGACCTGCGGATATCTTTGGTCCGCTTAGACTAGCCTCACTTATAGAAGAAGCAGTGCACATGGGCGCCGTACGCGAAGTGTTTCTGATTGGTACAGCGCCCTGGAGACAGAAGAGGAGACTGTTCACAAGCGATGCTTATGTATTTAGACGGAGGCGAAACGTCGAGAAGCACACGCATGCTGCGCGAAGTCGGTGCTCGTTAAAGAGCTCCGAGCGGTAGAAATTAATCTAGAGCCATCAACGAAGGCTTCTTTCTCAGCCCAAACGCATCTTCAGAAGTATTAAACCTCACGCGCTAGTATGAGACTACCACAGTTACCCGGTAACGAAGAAGCAGTCAAGAGACGCTCATACTATGGTAGGCCTCATTGTAATGATTACACTGAGGCACATGAAGGAATGGGTCTCTGCCGCAGTAATGCCGCGACCATTGCCCACTTTGTGTGTCAGTCCTGTCCGTAAGTTCAGGGAAGAAAACTCGTGGAACTTTCCAGAGATATCAACCCGGCCACATGTGATGGTACAAGAGCGCTATTATTTCCTAACCTGCACTGATGACCACAGGATTCGCTTTTTACTTGGCTCGATCGAGCAGGCTTCCTTCGCCAGATGGCGGTCAAAATAACGTGAGCCCTAAATAGACCGCCTCAAGGTAGTGAAGACGCATGCATGCAGATATTACAACAGTTGTTCGCGGAGTTCAAGACAGCATTGTGCAAAAACGTTGGCCGTTCATTCCTGTTCTGTGGATCGCACTTAGATCGCAATACCATTAAAACTGGATACACACTGCGCACATGTACGCGTGCTCGCGTACAAGAGTTCGTGTAACTGTATAGTGCTCATGGCTTTGCTGATTTGACTGCATGCCTTAAGTGTATAGACGCATAGGATGAATGGGATCTGAAAGGAGACAAAATTCGTGGTGATTTCCTCGGAGTGGCCGCCTCCAGCACGCCGCGAGAAAAGGTGCAAAGGGTTGAAAGAAGACAGAAAAGACAAACAACAAAAGGCGGAGACCACGCGTGGCCGAGGTGCACGTATTGCATATGGGCAAAATGGGTCTAACCTACACGTCATCGGGACTTCTGTGCCCCCCCCCCCCCCCACCTGCAGCCGCCACTGTGGAGAGATGTAAAAGGAGGGCAAATGCTCCGAAGTCAGCAGTCCGTCTTGACTTGGAAGGCAAGAGAGGGAGGAGTTAGCCGATCAGCTTGTGATTGCTCGTACGAAGATTGCTTGTTTCTACGGTTAAGGTCGCATAGGTGCTCCGAGTTATCTGAGTTCATACCAGCACATGCTGAGAAGGCGAACAGGTGCGCACTGCACAGTACTTTGATGTGCGTTCGTCCTGAAGCTTTGGGGCATAGCTTGTTTGCCTCTGTTAAAATGGAACACATCCGCAACGGGGGATCGGCCAGGGTGTGGTGCTGCTCCAAATAAGAGCTCGAATTCATGCTCTTAGGTCAAACTGTCACTGGATAAATTTGCGAGGATGCTGGGTAAGATCTGACTTGCTCGGTTTCTACCAAACAGTCGCGTGCTGGCAGTTGTCCTTGAGCTGAGCTTCATCCTTCTTCGTTATTTGGCGATCCATTTTGCTCTGCACGAGCCGCTTCCAACACGTGGAGGGAAGAAGAAGATCTGGCTACACAAAACGCCATTGTTTTGCGGTAGGGTTCTTCGGTGCAGGAGGCCATGGCGGTCAACATCCCCGGCCTGGTGGCCATAGCCTTCTTCTACCTGGTCATCCTCATCGTGGGCATCTGGGCCGGACGCAAGGGCGGAGAGAAGCAGAAGGACTCGCAGAGTGTCACCATTGGCCAGCAGTCCAACATCATGCTCGCCGGCAGGAACATCGGCCTCTTCGTCGGCGTCTTCACCATGACCGGTATTCAGGCGCCACTCTGCGCACTACTTGGCTACTTGCGCAATTATTTGAAATTTCAAAGCTGTTGGCCTGACCATTGGAGTTCTTCCGTGTGAAAGATTCAGGAGACGAACCCTGTGCCCTGTTCTGTAGCGTGTTTCTGAAAGCCATATGTGCGCACGAAAAGGGTAGCGCGTGATTTTCTGCGTCTGCCCTGTTTTAAAGAATGCTTGCAGGAGAATTGTTTGAGGCTCTAACGCCTACTGCCATGCCCAGCAAAGCACGCAAAGAGCTAACGCTGCTTCCGAACCTTAGCACGAAACCTGCATGATCACACTTCCGGTTTTGCTATGTAGTATGTGTTCCAAGCGCAGTGAGTATACTTCCGGTAAAAAGCTTCACGGTTGTAGCAGCTTTAATATTGTGGGCTAATGTAGATACCAAGCCGCTGCTGCAGTCTAGGGCCTACAGCAAGCTCGCGAGTCTTGTTCATCAGCGAGTTACAGCTCTAAGTAAAAAAAAATCAAGGGGCACTTTGTTGCTGCTTGTGTCACTGATGTGTGGTTAAGATGTTAAGTACACAATTGTTTGTGAATCTTAAATGCTGGAGACGCTGGAGAGCATTTGGGAGCCATCCGTCTGATTCGAAGCCTTTCTGCAAACACTCTCCGGCGTCCTAGACAAGGAGAACTACATATGCGCTGGCAGGAAGTAGCGTAGTCGTTAGCACGGTCGGCTGCGGAACGGAATGATGGTGGTTCGAATCCCACCGTGCACAAAGATGCTGGAGGCACTGGAGGACGTTCGGGGGGCATCCGTCTGATTCGACGCCTTTCGGCAAACTCTCCAGCGTCCTAGACAAGGAAAACTACATATGCGTTGGCAGGAAGTAGCGTAGTCGTTAGCACGGCCGGCTGCGGAACGGAGTGATGATGGTTCGAATACCACCGTGCACAAAGATGCTGAAGCACTGGAGGGCGTTCGGGGGGCATCGTCTGATTCGACGCCTTTCGGCAAACACACTCCAGCGTCCTAGACGAGAACTACATATGCGGTGGCAGGAAGTAGCGTAGTCGTTAGCACGGTCGGCTGCGGAAAGGAAGTATGGTGGTTAGAATCCCATCGTGCACAATGTTTTTTTTTTCTTATCGAGTTGAAGAGCATAACGGACGGGCGGACGGACGGACACCGGGAGTATGAGCCATTAAAGGCTTCCGCCTTAATACGCACGTACGCTGCTGTAACGTCAGAGCAGTCTGTCTTTCAACTGACGTTACTGCGTCGCATATTTTGGGTGAAGTTTTAGCCTTGAATAAAAGGACCATATTGAAGACTGCCAGGACGCACTGCATACTGATATTTTAAGGCCTTATAATCGTCTATGTAGGTTGTGTTTACGCTGAAAGGATTGTTGTTCAGGAAAAAAAAATATAGTTCTACAGCAGTTGCAACGTTTACGAAAACGAATACTATAATTTTGTGTCTACTTGCCATCCTTCTTCTCAGCTCTCCAGATGCGAGAGAACTCGACAGATTATTAGTGAAGTCGCATTTCCGAGGGAAAGGTGGAAACTTCGAAGAAGACAGTAGAGGAGGAGTAAGGGCGAATCACCCTCAATCACCCCTTCTCGAAACCCTCAAATAACCGGCCGGACACGGACTCTGTAGAGTTTATGTAAACGATAGGCATTTATTTCACTGATACCAGATGCGTAATCTAAAGTCTTCGCGGGGTGGCAGCTAGGTGGACCTGCTATCGGGTGTTGCATGTGCAGGGCGGCTATTCGCGACTTCAAGAGAATTGGTCGTCTTCATTGGTTTTGGGCCTCCTATCTGCCGCTTCATTATTGGGTTGTATCCAACTATAGCAGGAATGAACTAAATAGCGATGAACTAGAGTCCAAAGATCACACAAGCCGGATTCGAATGTGCAAGCCGTACCCAGCAATTGTGGACAAAAGCATTTTTGAACGGGAAAGAGGTTATCATCGCAATTTTTTTTCCTATATTGTAGGATTTCACTATAACAATCAATGCATCCGGAGAGTTCCCGTCTGCAGGCTTGAATTTTTTTTGCTATTAACGCTTTTGCTTTCGTCAAAAGGTTCCTCACTGTTTTTCTATGGCAGTCTTAACTGCTCAACGCGAGCGATGGAAAATTTCCGGATCCCTTCACTACGGCATCCCTCGTAGCCTGGGTCGCTTTGGGACGTTAAACCCCCATAAACCAAACCAAAACAAACGCTATAAAAGAAAGATTTTGCTACACATTGGAACAGTGGATCATTGCCTTCAATATTTCTATACCAGAACCTTACAATTTTTCAATGTTCAAAATTTTTGTCCAAGAATGTTGGACATGAAAAATTTAGCTAGCTACAAGGCAGAGAAAAATGATTTTCTACGTCGTATCATCAAAGGAGATGTGTTTTCAGGTCATCATTACGACCGAGCGACAAAATAAGTCCATAGGAACACAATGACTGAACTCCCTTCATCCAAGCAGACGGAGCTAAGGTGGCTAACGGAGTCATCAGCGTGCGAAGTGAAGCCCACCATGTTTAGCGACAGTGGTGATATTAAGATTGAAATTTCAGCCCGTGGCTCAACTGCCCCTCAGGGCGGTTCGAGCAGAGGGTGCAGAAATCGTGCGCACATATAGGTATATATAGGTATATATAGGTAACCTGTCCCTGTCGTGTCCTTGGTCTGTGCAGCCACGTGGGTAGGAGGCGGCTACATCAACGGCACCGCCGAGGTGGTCTACGTGAGCGGCCTCGCCTGGTGCCAGGCGCCCTTCGGATACGCCCTCAGCCTCGCCATCGGTGAGCGCTTTGGCCAGCCCCGTTTCACTTCAGCATGGAGAGAATTTTAATGCGTTACCATTACAAGGGTCTGGGCAAATGGAAATGGCGACCCCCGTCACAACCTCCCCAACGGAGCAGGCGGCAGTTGAATTAAGGAGAGGTTGCTCGGGAAGAGAAAACTGGGTCTTGCAAGCCCCACCGGTGCATGTGTTTGGAATAGCACCCTGCCATCGCAGGGCAGTGGCACATCGCTTGACCGCTACACCTCTGCGCCAGGAGTGGTATGAGTGGCACTGTTTTCGTCAACGCATGTGCCATTTGATTACTTTGTTTTTTATCCTACAGGACATATAAAAACGCCGTTGGGGCGTGCGATTCGTCCGAATTTTCCTGCATGCAAGTGAAGGGCATATTTGAATTTCCCCAACAGTTTTATTAAGCGTAAACCTTTCAGCCTATGTTTGAAGCCTGTCACTCGTGACCTCACTGTGTTCGGACGATTAAGCGTGGCGCGCTGCAGAGACGTCATGTGTGAGGTCAGGGCGTGCAGTCAATCAGCATGGTGAAGTGCACCTACTTTGCTCCCTCTCTCTTTCTCTTCTATCCTCCTCGAACTTCTTCGCTTTACGCCAACGCCGCAGAAACGTGCCCTTAACAGTCGTCGCTCTAAAATATTAACAGCGACAGTTAAGAGCTGGGCTTAAGGGTGCGAGATCACGTTCAGAAAACCGTGGAGGCAACGGAGGGAGCGACCGACGCAGCGTTGTGTTTAATCGTTCCTACATTCTGTCCCCGCACTGGTTCCCGAGGCTGGCGTTATTCTTTTTTACCTTTCTATTTTACTCCAGAGCTAAAAGAGGAGAATTCTGCACACCGCAGGAAACTAGATGAGCTTGAAAAACTCGTCAAAATTAGTCCCAACTATACCCCCTTAACAAACCGGCAACCGCGAGACAGGTTCAGCTCACTCCCACCCCAAACGCCGCGGAGAATGCGATGGCTACGGATGCTAATCGCGGAACGCAAAAGAGACAGGCATCGACAGACCTAGACGCTAACGCTAAGAGTGTAGCCGAGGCACCCCAGACAGTGAGCCGCAGCCCAAACCAAAAACCACCGTCACCTCTAAGGCAATTGCGCACATAAACGAGAAGTTAGACAAACTTGAACAAGACAACCGAGAAACGAAAGAAAATCTCAGACTAGTCGGAGAAACCCTCCGACAAATCCTACAACGCCTAACTACGCTACACCGCCTCGCGGGCCTATAAGCGACCATGCAAGTGTTTGTGCAGCAACTACCGCGAAACCACCATCAAACAGCTCAATATAGCCCTTCGACCTCAGCAAATTGAGATCGGGCAACGGAACTGCAGGGGCTACAAAAAGAAATACAGAAACCTGCAGCTCCTTACTCAGCAACTATCCGAAAAACCGGATGTCATAGCTCTACACGAAGCCAGTCTCTAGACAAAACTAACGGGCTACACGCCTTACATCACCCAAAACACGGACTCGAACAAAACAATTCCGGTCATTGCGGCTTTCCTTCAATGCAACATCATGGCCATACAACACGTAATCGCAGACACTAAGGTCCAGCACGCGCTGGTGGAAATCCGGCCGCGTAAGAAAGGGGATGGAAACCTCTGCATTCCTAAAGTCTACAGTTCGCCCAAGGACAGAACAAAAGCAACCTCCGACATTATCCTTAAGGCTGTAAAACAAAACATGCAGGGAAATCGATTTCAACGCGCATCACCCGGCCTGGGGATTCCGGATAGCGCACATCAAGGGAACGGCGCTATGGCAATTCATACAAGCCGAGGGTATGACAGTCCTTAACGACGTCAAAGCGCTTACCAGGATAGGCAATAACGTCAGCATGGACACGGCTCCCGAACTTGCCCCGAGTAAAAATGTTAACTCAGCAACGTGGCTAAATACGGGCCTTACGTTAGCAAGCGACCGCTATGGAGTGGAAACGACCTTCGGGACTGCCCCGTATAAACCTCCCTTGTTAAAAACGAGACTTACGGATTGCGACAGCTTCCGTGTAGTCAGGGGCAAAAAAGCTCCTAAAGAAATCGGCAACATAAACGAGTGGATCCGCGCCGTAAAACAAAGCGTAAAAAGCTCCACAGAGGAAACAGGCGATGACCTCGCAACACACGACCGACGCAAAATTGAAACAAATGTGGTAAGTCCACCTGAGCATACATCTGCGGTGGAAAACACAAACACAATCGCACCCTCAGAAAGAGGACAACGCAGCTAGAAAATAAAATTAAAGCGTACGCGTTCGAGCTCGGAAGACTGCAGTGGGGACAGGTATGCGACAGCTTGAACGGGCATCTGGGTAAGAAAAACACGTGGCTCCTCCAACGACACTTATTGGACCTCATACAGACCAAAATGGCTCTGCACAGTAGTCTAGCTCAAATTTTTTACCAACATGAAGGAAATACAGAAGACTTAATCAAAGAACTCAAGGATAGATATCTAAATACCACGAAATCCACCGACTCACTTCCCTGGTGCAGCGGCAAGCCGAGCCCAGAAGTAGGCCAGGAATTCAGCTCGGCAGAAGCATGATCCGTAGTTCCCGGGTTCGAACCCGACCGCGGCGGCTGCGTTTTTATGGAGGAAAAACGCTAAGGCGCCCGTGTGCTGTGCGATGTCAGTGCACGTTAAAGATCCCCAGGTGGTCGAAATTATTCCGGAGCCCTCCACTACGGCACCCCCTTCTTCCTTTCCTCTTTCACTCCCTCCCTTATCCTTTCCCTTACGGCGAGGTTCAGGTGTCCAACGATATATGAGACAGATACTGCGCCATTTCCTTTCCCCAAAAAACAATTATTATTAATTATTAAGCAGCGCCAACTCAGACAACATCAGCCGCGGGACCCAACCGAGTAACCGGCTGAGAAAACTAGACCTTACATAAGTGATGGCTCTAACTGACCGAATCAAGAAGCATTGGAAAGAGGGTGAAATCTCTCAAGAATGGAAACACGCCAGAATCGTCTTTATACCTAAACCAGGCGAGCAGCTAAAAGCCGAAAACCGAAGACCCATCTCCCTCACACCTTGTATAGAGATACTCGAGAAACACGTAGTTCTAAACAGATTCCAAGGATACGCAGAAGATAACGACCTCCTAACCCCTTCCGTGCTTGGCTTTAGAGACCTCCTGTCCACGCAGGACGTGATGCTCCAGCTTAGCGAAGAAGTGGTCACCAAAAGCAAGAACACGATGGCCTCGGATTAGAATTAAACAAAGCCTTTGAAAACGCATCGCATGAGGCCATTCTCACTAACCTATCGAGGCTAAAGTATCAAGAGCCTTCAACTACCTAAGATCATTTCTGGCCAAGAGGACGGCAAAAATATCGCCCGGCGGCACGATTTCGGATCCATTTAGACGGGGTGTCGAGGGACCCCGCAGGGCTCGGTAATCTTGCCGTTCCTATTTAACCTGGCACTCATAGAATTACGGAAACAACTGGAGGCCATCCAAAATGACTCAGACATATTTCTATGCCGAAGTTTAACCCTCTGGATCACTAACGGAAATGATGGGGAGATAGAAGAGACCCTACAATGGGCAGTCGATACCTTAGAAGCCTATGTCAGAACTGTAGGACTAGAATGTTCTCATTCCAAATCGGACCTTCTAATTAAAATAGACATTCCGAGGGGACAGAAACTAAATCTCCCCTCAGCCAACATAAATTTACAAGCGCAAGGAAATCATTAGACAAGTCAATTCCATTCGGATCCTTGGAATGAACATCCAAGAGAACCGCAGAAACACCGAAATCATCGAAATCTAAACGTCTCGGTACACTGTTCCAACGCATAGCGAACAGGAGAAAAAGCGTTAAGAAAAATGATCTATGCCCATTGGTTCAGGCCTTTGTCATGAGTAAGATAACCTACACCCATCCCTATCTACAATTATACAACGCCGAGAAACTCAAAATTGAAGGACTCATCAGGGAGGCCTACAGGGCAGCCCTAGGTCTACCCATCACCACCTCCACCGACAAGCTATTGCAGCTTCGCCAACACACCACGCTAGACGAGTTGACTGAGGACCATAGGAGAATGCAAGATCTCAGGCTGGCTCGCAGCAGTCCTGATACGGCGATCCTAGGAAGCCGCAGAATAAACGCGGAACCGCTCAATGCGGACACCCGCCAAATCCCGTCCATCGTCAGAAAGGCAATCACGGTAAAAGCATTACCGAAAAAAATTGGCAGTGGCTTAGCTCGGCTATGCCAGGATATACGTAGCGAAAGCTAAGGCGCATAGAGCATGGTTAGCCTTTGTTAATCTTGATTGCAAGTCCAGGTTAGTCTTGTTGTCTAGCTATGTTGTCGCATTAAAGACATCACAACTGTGGTTGCGGCGCGCGCGAGCTCTCCTTTTCAATCCTCCGACATGTTATCAGGCATGCCACGGAGCTGGCGAAGCGAGCGGAGGCGAGCGCAACGACGAGGAACGCGGTGTGACGTCATACGAAACGGCGGCGGCGGAGAGCCGCGCGGTGTGACGTCATGCCAGATGGCGCGGCGAGCGCGCAAAGCACAGTAACCGCCTCACATATATCGGTGGACACCCGAACCGTGCCGTAAAGGAAGGGATAAAGGAGGGAGGGAAAGAAGAAAGCGTGGTTCAGGTGTCCACCGAGATATGTGAGGCGCGCATTGTGACATCATGTGCCTCCTCGGAGTGCGGCCATGGCGAAATCGCAAGTTCGCGGCCAGTTTAAACAATGCAACCCGCCCACCACGAAGGTGGACGCAAGGCCTGTGCGCAAGCCCTAGCCAAGAAACTCGGAGGCCGACCGGACGCCGTCTATGTAGACGCGGCCGCTTACCCAACACCCTAGAAAGCGTACGCGATAGCCGCGGCGACCGAGGAAGGCAAGCTCATAATCAATCTTTAATCAATCTTTATCAATCTTTATTTTTCGGTGCCCAGGAACAACCCAAAGGTCTTGGTGCTGGTACACCATTCACACGCTCAAAATGTAAATAAATTTATTTCAACACAAAGGAAGATACTCAGGGGAGGTAATGCAGCAGTCAAGGCGATAGAAAAAAAAGGCATATAAACTAGGCGTGACAGCAAGCATAAAGCAAAAAAGCGAAAACAAGAAAACAGTGAGAACAGCGGTAAATGAAAACAGCTAGAACAGGCAACAGACATATAAATAACTAATGAGACAATAAACAGAGAGAATGAACACAGGAACGACCGATAACAGCCAAGTACAGCATATAGCAAAATACAAACAAGAATAAAGCCAATACTAATATGAACGAATAAGAAACCTCTGAAATACAAGCTAGAAATACAAACATACACAATAAGAAATGTAATTAGTGAACGCGTTACAGACAATTAGGCGTGAGTACACAGTATTAAAGAAATAATATTAATGAAAAGAAGTAGACGTGATGAACAATTATAGAGAAAAAAAACAATATAATACCGGTGCAAATGCACAAGTGTACTAAAGACAAAATGCATGAAAGGGGAAGTTATGTATGAGAAAAAGAGTGCTCAAAGTGGAACGTCACGGACATCCAATATAAAGGAACGGAGAGAATTTTCGAATATATCAAGGTGAGGACAAAGAGAATTAAACACCTTTTGCATTCTGTCCAGAGGGGAGAGGGAGTGCAGGAGCGCAGAAACTTGGAATGGTCTGAATTCCCTTATGCTCCTTCGCGGTACACGCAAAAGGATACGCGCTAAGAGCTGAGGGCATAGAATGTGACCATGAAGAAGTTTATGCAAGAAAATTATATCTGCCCTCACGCGACGGCAGCTAAGAGAAGGAAGCTGCAGTGAGTTACTCCGTCTGGGACGAGAGCTGGAAGTTTTGCAAGGAAACCGATGTTGAAATATGCGTAAAAACTTTTGCTGAACTCTCGATTTTTTCACAGTTCGACTGGCAAGTGCAGTTCCAAACAACAGAAGCATATTCCAAAAGCGGCAAGCATATGGAGAGGTGGAGCTTTAAGAAAGGAAGTGGGGCTCGAAACTCTCTCGAAAGCCTGCAGATGAAGCCGAGTGTACGCATAGCCCGTAGAGCAATGCGTTTTGTATGAGAGGA
The DNA here is from genome assembly GCF_052857255.1 of Amblyomma americanum. Lineage (NCBI taxonomy): Eukaryota > Metazoa > Arthropoda > Arachnida > Ixodida > Ixodidae > Amblyomma > Amblyomma americanum. Next base: position 82,435,153 of record NC_135500.1, on the reverse strand, counting down.
GAAGCTGAGGCTACGGTCGAAAAGTACGCCGAGGTCATTAATTTCATCAACCCTGGGCAGCGGCATATTATTCACAGAATAAGAGTAGAGAAGACTGTGCGTTTTACGCGGAAATGAGACAACCTTGGTTTTAGATGAATTGAGAGTGAGCCCATTCTTCAAGCACCAATTAGAGAAGGCGGATATGTCCGATTGCAATGACAAGCAATCATGAAGAGTATGTATTGCCTTGAACATTTTTATATCGTCCGCATAAAGGAGAAACGAGGAGTTTTTGACCACGGAGGAAACGTCATTGATAAAAACAGAGAACAGAAGCGGGCCTAATACCGAGCCCTGAGGAACTCCGCTGGTTGGAGTGTAAACAAATGAGGTCTGTCCATTTACACTGACAAAGCAGGACCGATAAAGAAGATAGTTGCGTAGGAGGGCTACAATTGAAACGTCGATCTCAAGCAGCAGAAGCTTTTGAAGAAGTAATGAGTGAGTAACAACGTCGAAAGCTTTGCTCAAATCACAGTACACAGCGTCTACCTGACTCCTCTGAAGGACTTCAGCTGATGTATACGTCATAAAAGTCACAAGGTTAGTTGTAGTAGAACGACCTTTTATGAAACCATGCTGATTATGTATGATTACATGTTTGAGGTGGAAGGAAAGTACTTTGTGCAAAGCTAGTTCAAAAAGCTTAGAGGTTGCACAAAGAAGAGAAATGGGGCGGTAGTTCGAAACATCAGATTTGTTTCCTGATTTGAAGACAGGGAAAACACGCGCCGTTTTCCACACGCGGGGAAAGGCAGAATTTTTCAAACAGTTATTAAATATCGTGGTTAAAACAGGGACGAAGGTACTATTGAAGGCTTTTATTATGGCGGCTGGAATGCCATCAGGTCCAGGGGACAAAGATGGTTTCAAACACTTAAGACTCTCACTTACTAACTTCTCGTCTAGAAGAACGGAATTAGGTGCGCCAGCTGGAAGGCATACGGAATCGCAACGTGGAGATTTGTACACGGAGGAAAAGTGTTGAGCAAAGCCGTCAGCGACATTCCGAATTTCATTCCCATGAGAGTCAACTAAGTGAATATGACTATCAGATTTATTTGAACGCTTGCGAACGTATCGCCAGAATTCAGTAGGACGATTAGAGGCACTATTCTCTAAATAATCAAGATAGGACTCATGATCCCGCTTGTACAGGCGTTTGCAAAGGAAACGCAAGCGGCGAAATTCATCTGCCCATGTATCCAGCCCAGGGCGTTTCGCTTTATGGTGGGCCCGCTCCTTAATTTTCAGCGCTGTTCTAAGTTCCTCGGAAAACCAGAACGGAAACTTGGTACGAGTAGGAGTGTGCACAGGTATGTACTGGCGCATACCATTGAGAACTATTTCAGTGAAGCGACTGACTTGTTCGTCAACATCGCTGATTTCGCTTATAACAGACCAGTCGACAGAAGAGAAGAAACCGAAGAGACCAACATAGTCGCCAAGTGCGTAAGCGAAACGGGGGGAATTCCCCGCACGATTTGAATTAGCAGAAGGTGGGACAGAAACCGAAGCCGTTATTAGAATTGGAGGATGAAATTTGTCACAGCGAGTAAGTGAGATGTCAGATGTCGAGACTCGAACATTTTCAAAATTAAACAAATGTCAAGAACATTACCACAACAGTTTTCAATTAAATTTTGTTGCTGCAAGGTGTTAAAAGCTGTGAAATCTAAAAGCCGGTTGCACTTACTAACTCCATAATGATTGTTGTGAGAATATGTAAAGGTATTCCAGTTAATACCTGGAGTATTAAAATCCCCTAAAATGAGTAGTTTGTGCTTGCTATGAGAAGTGATAACATATTCGATAGAATGTAGTACATCATCGTAGGCAGGAGGAGGCAGATTAGGGGAAATGTAGAAAGCTGCCAATAAATGTTTTTGTCGAGTTAATAATAATAATAATAATAATAATAATAATAATAATAATAATAATAATAATAATAATAATAATAATAATAATAATAATAATAATAATTGGCTTGGGGGAAAGGAAATGGCGCAGTATCTTTCATCACAAACGCGACTTTATGCACAAACTCTTTAGAAATAGCCGAATAAGCGGCAACCGCTTTGGCGCTGACACACTCGCGAGCGGAAGTGATTGTCAGCGATTCAAGAGCAGCCATTTGAAATTTTTCCAAAGGCAGAATATCTCCCGTCTACTAGGGAATTCTCAAGAATTACCCGAAAGACAGGAAAAACGCGGAAATATCCTTGGTATACCGGCTCACTCGTCAAACCCGGGGAACGAGGCAGCTTATAATAAAGCTGGAGGATCTATCGGGCGAGCTGTGGATGCAAACTCGAACGTCGGAATGACAAGAGACGGCCTTGATACCTATCGCGAGATTACTCAGCATTACTGGCTAAAAAGGCTAATCTTCCCTCCGCATAAAAACATAACCATAGAAGAGGAGGTACTGTGGACACAGTGCCAAACTAAAACTAAGTTATGTCTACTTGGATAGATTTAAACCAGAGTGCAGAAAATGCGGCGACAAAGCCACGGTAGAACATCCTCTGGGACTGTCCGCCAGATCGCCCATCAATATCTCTTCAGAGGCTCGTGCACGCGGGCCCGTGGTAGACCTTGCTGCTCAGCTCCGGCCTGGAAACACAAGTATAGGTTGGGACAAGAGCCCCACTAGGTCGCCGCCAGTTTCCACAGACGGCCACATGGCAAGGTCAACTCGCTTGTAACTGCTGCCGATAATAAAAGTTTTCCAATACAAAAAAAGAATTGAGCCTGAGGTCAGGCTTGTGCAAAGATTTGAAACAATGCGCCGCGAAGAAAAAAAAAGAAAATTAGAAATGCGGTCATGTGAAGGGATCTGAACTGAATTACTTATTTGCCGTCACACACAAGAAAAAATTACAGATGGAGGGACTGCGGAAAAGAAGCTGTCCTTGGTCAGCTTGACGGGTTTACAATCTATTATTTCGGCAGAGAGAGAGCATCACATATGCATACATGCGTGCATAAGCAAACGCTATCTACGTGCGCTTATAGAACGCTACAAGAATCTGCTTGCGATTATTTCGCTGTTTGGTGTTGTGACGACTACAGTATCGCACGGCAATTGTCCTGCGAAAGCCACTAAAATGAGGCGAGACTTTGAGGTGACAAAGTTACTATGTTATTTTCTTTGTATCTTACTTCGAAGCACCTGTCATGAGCTTGGGCTGATGGATAATTGTGATGTAACTATCCAGAGGATGTGTTAAAAGCGAGAGCAACGGTTATGGGACGTTTTTATGTGCACGCAGAAGTTGCAGGGCGAATTAGATTCATTTGTCCTAAAAAGCAATGCATTCAGTTTGACAAGACCCTGGACACCAATGACAGCTGCAAATAGTGTGCTGGCTTCAACACATTCTGACCTCGTAATGACACCAGCCAAGCAACCTTACACCGCGCACGCAAAGCTGCAGAAAAAAAAAAGACACAAATGTGAGTCACACATCTGCAACATGTTCGCTGTGCATGCCAGGAAAAATTTCCGCGATTTTCATACCTTGCACATGTGGCCATTCGGTGGGACCAATGACACTTTCCCCATGAGCGAAGATGCCCTCCCAATGATTAACATGTGATTTAAGAAACGATAACTGTGCCTAACCCCAAGACGCTGAAAAGATACTCTATGCAAAGGCAATGGCAAAGGCCGGCAGGACAGTCAGCTCCACCGCCAGCGCATGGCGCGAGACCAGAGGTTCAAACTTTTCGAGCGCGCACTTCTGGTTTCCGGCTGTTACAGCTGTTACAAGTCTTTTCATCACAGTGCAGATTTTTTGGCCAGAAGGCAAACTTATACCATATGGTATGGGCTTGTCATGAAAATAACAGTATTGGCATAATAAATCAACCAACGTGGGAGGGCTGGGAGGCGGCCCTGTCCAGCTCTGACCTCGAGGAACAACGAGCCCTCGCCGCCAGAGCACGGGCAGCGGCTTTTACCAACGGTGTCCCGGACTAGGGACCCGATCAGCCTTCCCTTAATCTAATTCATTGTGACTTTACATAAACGTTTTCATCATGAAGTCTTTTCATTCGAACTTCCCCTGCGTATAAAGCTTGTTTTAGTAATTGAGAAACCATGACAATGACGTCAGTTTCTGCGTCATTTATGTTCTCAAATTTTTGTTCTAGGGTTATACAAAAGGTTATGAATAAGCTAGCAGCGAGCAACCACAGTTAGTGAACGGCACTAATTTTTTTGCTACCATGCTTTAGAGCGTAGTAAGTATACTCTTATGTAAGTTAGACATAGCAGCTGCAGGTACTTACTACTCATCAGTACCCAGGAATTCTGGACAAGAGCATCTTTCAACGGGGACTTTGCTTATGAACGCAATTTTTTCATGTCGTAAGATTCCGGTAAAACGATCAATATATTCGCAGATCTCCCCTCGACAGGCTATCAACGTTTTTGCTATCGTCAAAAACATTTCCCATTAGTTTTATATCGCAGTTCATAAACTTCCCTATGCAAGCGATGTACAGACTTAGAAAAATATTTCGCCATACATCGCATGAATAGACCATTATCTCTACTATTGTCATAGCAGTACCTTACAATATTCTACATTTGCCCCGGAATTGAAAGTGATGTCCAAGACTCGTGGACTTGTTTTTAAGAGCGGGCGCGGCTTCGGCATATGGCTTTCAGTTCACGCTCTTTGTGATAATTTCGTAGTACGAGAGCAACCAGCTAGCCTGCCAACGTTCACCGCTTACACCTCGCTCAAGTGAAACAGGAAGTTACTATAATGTGAAACTTCATACAGCGACTGTCAGTTGACGTCCAGCTGAGTAAAAAATTTCCCGATTTATTCTCTTGATGTAAATGGACAGGATGTGGAGGAGCAAAATATATTGGAAATGTACTCGGCGTGTGACAACATGAGTGTTTTTGATTAAGTAAATACCGTGATGAGAATAGCACAGCGTCCAGGCACTTTCAGGTCGCTTCTGACAGGCAACAAGATTACATGGGGAGTCGCACGGCTTTTTATGGAGATTATTTTCAAGCAGCGTGGATTTGTCCATACAGCCCTCCTTTTTGGTTGAGAAGATGAGGAAATTTTTATGGTCGGGCGTATTGGCAGCAACCATATTGCAATGTGCAGCCTTGATAAACATTAGAATGCAAGATCCCCCGAGACAAAGCTCTGCCAGACGCCCACTGCAGTCGGGCCTGGTTGGCAGGAATGACCTTTTTCTCTCTTGCCCCACAAAGAAATATTGATCGCTTGCTATCCTTTTATAACGGCAAGCGTAAGCGAATCAATGAGATGGAACCGTTGTGAATGAACAGCCTACAACAGCTGTAGGAGTAATCCAAATCTACGGCGTCGTTGTAGGGTTACTAGGTTGTGAGCCTGCCTGATGTAAGCTGAAATATTGTTGGCTTTGTGAAGAGATGCAAACGGCTGCATTTCGTCCAGTTACCAAACAAACGCTGTCCACATTCAGTTTGGCCATTTGTGAGCTCTGTTTCACTCTTGAAAGGAAAAAAATTGAAATTGAAGCTTGCTTGGCTGTAGTCGCGGCTCGACAACCTATACAAGGCAAATTAGCTTGCTTGGTACATGTTACAAACCCTGAGAGGTGAAAAAACAGCCCAACAATCCGGAGTCCGCATGACTGTGGCAGGCAGGCACGCTGGGGAGCCTTCTCACCTCGCAGATCTGCTAGCCAGTGCAAAGCGAAGACCAAGTTATTCAAGCGTGCAAGAAGCGTCCACGCGGTAAATGTCAAGGTGCACGCGCTATCACGCTTTGCGCAGAAGGTCGGCGTACGCGGGCAAGGCTGCACTGGTTTGGCACCTGTCTGGCAGCGTTGTTTCCGCTTATCTCGACGGAGCGGCACGGTTCGCTGAATCCGCGTCTTTGCCTTTGCATTCCTGCGGCTTGTGCATCACCCGGTTCCTGGCGAGCGCTCAGCCAGCTAACAGCAAGATAACACATTAGAAGCGAGGAGGATTCGAACCCTCCTAATACCATGGATAAAGGGTGCAAACTGTGGCAGGAGCAATGATCCACTCGCAGCAGGTCTGCTAAGTCTTTTCAGGTGGCTCTTGGCTGTGTTTTGATGCCGCTTTGACAAATGTGCTGATATTTCTGTTCACAATATTTGCGGAATTTCAGAGAAATAGGAGCACATTCCCCGGCTCGAGTGCTGAGTTTGCATGCGCACACGCAGACTTAGCTACAGCATGAAAGGGCACACAAAGTGTGATTTCTGTATTTAAGTTGAAGATAAACTACTCGCAGAAAAGGAAAACAAGACTGTTTTCCACTCAGTGGTTGGTTGGATGCTGACAGCGTGTTCACTTTCATACTGCACACAGCAGACAGCCGATGATTAAGCGAGATTTATCATGCTGTCTGCTGTGTGAATGATTGCGCAGGCATTGCCTAGGAAGCTGTATCCTTGTGAAGGTGCAATGGAATTCAGCCAGCCAGCCAGTGCACATTCCTCTCCTAATAACCATCGGACTAGAACCATATATGCCATCATAGGATGGTTCTTTTACTGACATGGGGTGAGGATGGTTGGATAGAGTGCAGCAGCAGGTACTAAAACCGGTGGCGAGCACTTGCCAAATGTTAACGAATAGCCACCAGCATGAGTACTCTGCAAGACGAGAAAAATATCCCAGGAACCCAGGAAGTTTTGCCTATACATGTGCTTCTATGGGTCGGCGCTCCCGCCCGGTTCGCCAGATGAACCCGCACAAACTCGTCCAAATGTCTAGTCTCTTTTTGTGTTGCAGTTAGTGCGAAGACAATTGCAGGCACGCCGGTAAGTGAAGAGATGCCATTTAAAGCGACAGCTGTTTGTGGATCATTCCTGACGAATCCGTCATAGTCGTCATCGGTGTTGTTGAAGCCTATTACGCGACAAGCGCTAGCCATGTTACCATGAGCCGTGGCGTTACCGCGAGTTTGGAGCCGTGCAAGCGGCCTCCCCGCTCGCAGATCACGCGATCACTCAACGTTTCTGATTGATCAGACTACGAGCGGCCAAGATCGCTGTGTTGGTGAAAGAGCACGTCGACGAGTAAGAACAGGCGAAAACTTTCGTTGGATGCGACGGACGCCAGGATGACGCAGCACATGCAACAGCTGAGCTGGTCAAATGGTCCAATGAGAAAGCATAATCGTAATTTTCGGTCACTGCGCCACCATAGCTCCCAATTCACATATCGCAGTTATGTTTCGAAACAATGACCTTACTAAGAAAAGTTCTGCTTAAACCACCGTTGGTCCTGCTCAGTCAGTAAGATTTACAGTAACTGCCTGTATGCCTTCACGATTGGGCTCTAAGCTTACTAGGAAAACTTATAATCGCAGTTCCATTCTGGTGTGAATTGATTGGCTGTTTGTGGTAAAAATTGCCTGTTACAGAACTGTGCGTGGTTCATTCCGTTCAGGAAGGGCAAACCACCAATTCTTTTTCTTAATGGGGTTTTGTGTGTTTCGTTGTTTTCTCTTGATTGTCTTGTGCAAGGTGAAATGCATCAGAAATCCTGGAATAACTTTATCATGCTTGATTTTTTACCTTTAACTCTAATCACGGGATTATGCACTCACGCGTCGCGATATTAGTTCCTTCAAACGCGCCCTGTTTAAAGGAGCTCGGTCGCACAAAGGCGGAATATACAGGCCACCGATATCGGCCATTCCTCCGCAATGAGGATGGGAAATTGGTTTTTATAAAATCATGATGCAGCATAGCCACACAGCAGGGGCCTCATACTCATATTGCTATGCAGGCTGCACTGAGAAAATTTCGTCACCCGCGAGTCTGAAGCCGGGAAATAAGAAAAAAAGAGAATGGGGTGAATAAGAACCTCATTTATTTTTCTTTTTTTGAAGGAGGGGGGTGTTTAAGAGCGTCAATCTTGCAGTGTGTTAAATATAAGGCATTACGAAGATAACTGACCTCGTCAAGAAGATATTTTATTTTTTAATCGAAGGAATTGCCGTTCAGTTCTAAGCATCCTGCTGGCTTGAGGTTGGACGACGCTTAGCAGCGACGAAGGATGCAATATCGGGCGTTAGGTCTTGTGCGGGGATGATTTGCGTGGTGGCTCTGAGGTGGTCGCCTGTCATCCTTGAACGGAATGCAGATTTGTTCACTTACAATAAAGAGAAGACTTAGGTGCTCGCACAAGTATGTGATCCCGAATATGGCCAATGATCCTTGTCGCTCGACGCCGCAGAGTTGAAAAAACTGTCTTTTCTAAAAAAAAAAAGTGCAAAACACCGGGACACCCACGTCTTCAAACTTCTGCTGTAACGTGGTGCTTGCTTGAAGTTAAATAAGCTCCATTTGCAACTCGGGTTCACCATCGTCAATTCGCACACTGAAGGGCACAGGAAATTTCGCGCATGTGTCTGGAAGCCGAATTTGAGCTCTTCCTCGAGATTGCGAAGCAAATTTGCGAAAACATCGCAATGTTCTTGGACAACGTGTTTTAATGGCTTGAGAGTTGAAAAGTGGCCCAGCTTATTCGCTGTTATCTGGCGGTGCCAGAGTTGTGATTTGGCCTGAAATGCAAGAACGTCTTCACTCATTTTTGTTATAATTTTTTTATTCCCTGAAGTTTAACGTTCAGGATGTTCAGGTGATCGCGTATGTCTTTGAGAAATGCAAGGGAACGAAGCCACTTCGCATTTGACAGCTCAGCAATTGGCTTGTTTTTCTCCTTCAAGAAGCTGGCGGTTTTCTCTCTGAGATCAAAAATTTTCCTCAGCACATTTCCGCGACTCGGTCAGCGCACGTCCGTGTGGTATAGGATTTCCTTACGGCTATATCCTCCCTGTTGTAACAGAGGGGTGAACTGAGGGTGGTTGTGTGCTCTTAAACGAATGTAGCTCATGGCGCCGAATGCAATGTCCATGAGAGATTGAATATTCAGTGACTTTCTGCATAGTGCTTTTTTGGTGTAAGAGGCAATGCAGCGCCACAAACTGTTCAGTGACTCCGAGCCCTTCAAGCTTCTTTCGCAAACGTCCTACATGTCGGCTCCTGCTTCCGACCATTGATGGCGCACCGTATTTCGTCACTCGCACCATCCGCTCACACTGCAAGCAGGCGCGTTCAAAAACTCCTTCAAGTACCGAAATGATGTCCGATCCTGCAGGGGTGCCTTTCATCAGGACAATGTCCAGTAGCTCTGTAGCGTTCAGATTTTTGTCTACGCCTCTAATGAAGGCGACACACTGGCCGTTATCTCTAATGTCAGTGCTTTCGTCATTGGCGAGGGAAAAGGCTTCGAAGTCCCGGAAGCGGTTCATTAAGGCGTTTTCGATGTGGTCTATCTCAGCAGTTACCGCTGCAACCTTACTAGGTGAAAGACTTATCTTTTCGAATTCCTTTTTCATGCTGGGACAGATAGCGCCTACGGCTTCAAGCAAGCAGCTTTTCACGAATAACCCATCGGTGAAAGGTTTCTTATACTGTGCAATTAGATAAGAAGTAACGAAGCTTGCTCTCACCGTTTCTTCGGCTGCTTTGGTAGGCTTTTGGAAAAATTCTTGCTGTTTTTCGAGTGACACCTTGGGTTGATTCACTGTCGTCACGCATCTTTCCGGTTAATGCGCCGTACTTGTCATGATGACAGAGCATGAAGTGCCATCGCACGTTGTACTCCCTCAGCACAGACACATTCTGACAGCAGATTAAACACTTCACCTTTTCCCGCGTCTGGGTGAAGGAATACGGCGTCTCCCGTCGAAGTTTAAAAGAACGCTTTTCAAACTTTTCATTTCGTTCAAGCCTGGGCCACCGGTACCTACACGTGTGGCTCTGGTAGCTGCACTCATGCGCTTATTTGCTTCTTAAGCCGACGGGGTTTTGGTTTCTTGAAATATAGTTGCAAGTTTACGCTTGTGATTGTGTGTGCGTGTTTCCGCCTCGTGTCCCGTCCGGGTTTCCGCAAAGTTTTCTTGATTAGGTTTAGGTTTATGGGGGTTTAACGTCCCAAAGCGACTCAGGCTATGATAGACGCCGTAGTGAAGGGCTCCGGGAATTTCGACCACCTGATGTTCTTTAACGTGCACTGACATCGCACAGTACATGGGCCTCTAGAATTTCGCCTCCATCGAAATTCGACCGCCGCGGCCGGGATCGAACCCGCGTCTTTCGGGCCAGCAGCCGAGCGCCATAACCACTCAGCCACCGCGGCGGCTAGTTTTTTTGATTATGCCAACACTGAATTTCCCCTGCGAAAGGGCTATGTTCTCACTTCCCCAAGGGCTGTAGATAATATTGGAATAGATATGGCTAAACTGAAACACAAGTTAGAGCAGGCCATCGCCGAGTGGCGTTCAGTACGGTGACGCGCCTAATATAGCTTTCCAAATAATGTCACAAAGAGTGAGAAAAACAGGAAAAACTCTCCCCAAAAAGCGGATGTAGTATGCGGTATGTGGATTTCAACGTCTCCAAGCAGCAAGTGGGCTATGAGGCGTACAAGTACTTCTGGCTTAGAGGGCCGCTCCTCAACCCGAACAGTATGCCTTTGTGAGAACACCTGCATTGCACTGCGTATCGGTACGCACTAAATGCGCTGAAGGAAACAAGCAAAGGCGGTGGCCAGATGAATTTTGTCTTCATCACTCCCCTCGAGTCCTTTGATTTCCAATTAATAAAATTGGTCGATGACAATCTCCACCAACTAAATGAGCAAACCCTCACACTTGTGGCCTTTCTCGCCTTGGTTGTCCTGGTATTTCGATCCACAATTTTGCTGTTAAACTACTTAAAACGGGGAAATTACGTGAGGGCATAAAAGCGAGGTTTCAGGATTGAGGGGGGACAAAGCCTTCGAAAAGTTGCCGGCTGTCAGGAAGTCTGCGGCTCCAGCGGGAAGAAATAAATTGTAGATGGGCATTCTTTGTCCTCCTTTCAGTAAGGAGCTGAAAACTTAACAAGGGCTGAAGTCACCCCCCCCCTTTTCTCAAGAAAAAAATCCACGCAGATCATCCGGCCTACTCACATAGGCATGTTTTATGTGCAATCTCAGGTGTGCCCCCAGAGTCTTCAGATCTTTCAATAGCTGCCTGTACTTGCCCTTCTCGTTTCGGAATGCGAATTCATCGAATAAAGAAGGTAGCATTGTTGCTGGAGCACCCCGGGATACATGTTTGGAGCAATTTACACGTTACCTATGCTGTGGCAACTGGGAAGTACCTCGTCCGTGCCTTTTTATTACCAGCTGAATACTTTCGCCTAGTACAAGACGAAAGTTAGTGACTCTTAGTCAGGAATCAAAGAAAAAGTTGGAAATTGCTGCCTCAGAATTTCCACACCAGACATTTCCACTCTGGTGCGGCAATTGTCCACTCCCGAACAAATTTCTGTAGCTCTGCAGCAAAGGCTACGCAGGAAAGGGAAGGAGGCGGGCCTTCGCCCCCGTGTCGTGGGGAGTGGGTTCGTTGTTCGGTTTAGGGTGTGCGGAGGAGTGGAAGAGAGAAAAAGACAGAGCTGTCCGGTTCCTTGTGCGCTCTTGAAGGCGGCTGATGTCCTTCTGAAGGTACCGCAGATTAAGGGGTCCCTGCCTCGTTTCCTTTCTGCACAGAATGAGTGCCGTCTGCGGGCGTAACTTTTTGGCCGATTTCAGTTGGAAAACAAGTCGGGTAGCGAAGCTGACTCGTGAATCTGGCGCGAGCTTCTGGAATAAAAGATGAAACTCTCTGCGGGCCGCAAGTTTCAGATCTCTGGCGTACAGCCTAAGCTATCCTAAGCAGTACGGCAGAAGGCGGATAATTTTTTTACTGTCAAACGTGAATGCGAACACGAAGTAGAAAGGTGACAACTCTAGTTGAACACGGCAAGACTTTGCCGGCGCGATCGATCGCAGAACCACGATGGTCAACGGTGTAGACTACTTGAAAGTGCTAATTACTGAAAACAGATGGCGACACAAGCACTATAGCTTATTTGGCAGAGTGACAGCCTAGCATAAATCATATAGAGAAGCAACATTTTTTAGTTTGGTTTATGGTTTATGGGTTTAACTTCCCAAAGCGACTCGGGCTGTGAGACACGCCGTAGTGAAGGACTGCTAAAGATTTCGACCTCCTAGGGTTCTTTAACATGCACTGACATCGCACAGTGCACGCGCCTCTAGAATTTTGCCTCCGTCTAAATGCGACCGCCGCAGCCGGTATCGAACCCATGCCTTTCGGGTCAGCAGACGAGCACCATAACCACTGATAAACCGTGACTGCTGCAGCATCCTTTCGATTTTTAGATGACATCCACGCAAGTGAGCAATAAAGAAGCTACCTGACGCTTCCCGTACCAGCCACTGTACTCGTTACATGCCCTGACGTACGTTACACGTCTGTCCTATCTACCGCTCCTGTTTCGTGAGCCTTTTTTTCGCGGTAGTGTGTTTCATAGCCTTCTTTGCCGTCTTGCCCAGCGGTGAGCATTGATGCCGGAATACCATACACATGCCATACTTGCAACAAAAATAACCACATATTAAAACTCAACACAGATTAGTATTTTACTGCGTGAGCAGTATGAGTGCCACTAGGCGAAAATGCCGGTGTGTGTCTGTGCAACGACGCCGAGTGAAGCCTCCGGCGCTTGCAGCGAAAATTGGTATTAAAGGGCAGCGGCACAGGTTATAGAAATCGATGAGCTTAGAGAGGTCGAATGTGTGAAACTTGTAAAGCGTGCGAAGTCTTTTTGGGCTAGCATTTGAATTGGTGTTGTAATCGCGGATTAAAATCGACACGGTCTTCAAGCTTCTCCGCTTCTCCGCAGAGCACAGCGCCAAGTAGGGGGGGGGGGGGGGGCTATTTTGATGTCACCGAAGGTGCTGGTACATTTGCAACACATAAAGGCTTGCTTTCAAGGAAAAAAATCAACGCCACCGAAGGCCAAGATCACCGAGCTCTGTATGGCAGTATCCAACGAGGCGCGGCACGGTGTGGCTGACGGCAGCGGAAATTTGAAATCTTACCTTCCGTGGCGTCGCACCAAGCTTCTCTGCGCTGCCCACCTGCTGGGAGGAGAATCCTAATATTTACTTATCGATTACATCACTATTTTAAATGCTAGCGCAAAAACACTTGGCATGCTTTACATATCGTCTATCTAGATTTCAACCCTTGAATAGAGCGGAATTCTTAAAAAGTGGTGCAGTTGTCCTTTAAAAACTAAACATTTCGGCAGATTTGCCTGTTTGAAGACTTGTAATAAACTGCACATCTCCAACCAAAAACTAATTTTTTTTCAACGAAAACTCGAAGAAAAAAAGTCGCCATTGACCGCCTCCCCACAGTGCGACAACGTGACTCACAGCCTAAACCCCCTCCCCGCTCCTCCCCTCCCCCACGCCTTTCGCATCACAGCTTTCGTTCCTTTGACCACCCTCCTCCCCTCCATACTTAAAGACGCTACCTACTGCCCTCACTCACCCCTGATGAAGGAGCCGAGCCGGCTTCAAAACGTTGTGTTTAAAATTAGTTTTTTGGTTGGAGATGTGCAGTTTGTTATAAGTTGCCCTTTAAGAAAAAGAAAATTCGCAGTAACTGCCTCACTTCTCGGTGGGCACTTAATTCGTTTCTTTTTCAGAGCGGTTACAGACACAACTCTGAAGGTCCCCTGAGCTAAAAGTCGCGCTCAGCAACTAGACAAGGCCCAGGGGCCATAGTACAAAAGCGCAGCCAAAGCAAGTCATGAGACGATAAAAAACTACACGCTCATCAAAGTTGAAAGAACATGTACAAAGATATTAGTATAAAACACACATGACATGAGAAAAGAGTCTATTATGATACGGAAGCACACAACACAAGACAATGCACAGTGAGGAAGGTAGGAAGGTGGAAGTGAAATAAGACAGAAAGAGGTGCTGTAGTGGAGGGCTTTAAAGTCACTGGAACTCTTAAAGTATCACACATACACACACGCACACTCGCGCGCACGCACACTCACACAGACACGCACGCACACACGCGCGTGCGCGCACACAGACACACAGACGCGATACTGAACGAGCTACTTCGTAGAACACGCCGGCCAACCGCTTCGGAAGCTTTGCGCCCCGTCGGCTCCGAGAGCGAGTGGACCATTCGTGGCGGCGTCTAACCACGTGGCGGCGTGGCGGCAAAGAGAAAACAGCTGAGGTACTGTCAGAGTTCCAGTGACTTTAGAAGGCTTGCGCGAGAACCGTCCCCAGACGAGAGGCGAGAGGAAAAATCTGCATTTTGAAGGGCCGAGAGCAACGCCACCTAGAGGACTTGCCGTGAGGCGGGTGCTGTGACGCCCTTAAGCGTGCGGGGAGTGTGGAGAGGAGACAAGCGGAGCCAAAGCGAGCGCGCGTCATCGGCTGATCCAGCACGGCGCGAGGTGAGGGGAAATGAGTGTAACGCAACAAATGTAAGAGAATAAAAGACAACTAGTGATTCACAAAGCCAGCAGAAGTACAAGCTAAATGTACATGCAGCACTTGTAAGGCATAAGATCATTAGCGAGCGCCATAAAAGCCAGCCAGAGTAAAGGGAAATTATTTGGCGCAGCTTCCATGCAATGAAATGCGGCAGAAGAAAAAAGCATAAACTAGAAAAACGTCATCGTGAAAGCGCATCCTGCTTGCGCTGTTCATTGCATCAGACTCCCTGAGTGTGTGTTAATTTTGCTTTCTAGACAGCAATTGTTAAGGTAGACTGAATGAACCAATAAATGAATAAGATATGTGACAGAGGTTCAGGTACTGGTGACACTGCGAACTAGAAATCGGGGCAAATACTGAGCCAGCAAACAGCGCGAAAATGTGGTCATGTACGGTGCAATGGGGCTGTGGCTCTGTAGCTCGTACCCACAACTCCTGCCTGGTACTAAATTGCACTATCATGTGGCATCTGCTTTTATATCTTACTGTGCTAACATAAGCCAGTGTAACATGCTTATCGCACTTTTTATTGCGCCTAGTTCCCTCAGTCAAAAACTATTAGCTTTTCACTGCATATTATCTCACGTCATTTGTAGACTATATTTAATGGTACGAGGTACCACTATTCAGCCAAATGCGTGCCTTAGCCAAACATGGCCGCTGACAGGGTTTGAACTGAGCGTTTATTTCTGCAATGGGGGGGTCTCAGTTTGTTGGCCCTGCGGCTGAATGGCTGGTGCTTTTGTTATGTATCGTTCGACTCTCATGTCTGCCTAAGGCACAGAATGAAGCCAGTCACGAAACATTCTTGCGTGCAAAAATGTTTGACACTTCCATCCACGACTGGCTGATGCCGCTGCTGCTCCTCCTTCACAGCAACGTATGAAATTTAGAGTGCAGTTTGGAAGACATATAAATAATGTCTGCAGATCATGATGTACAGAAAGGATCTGGCCATGAAAATACGAATTATTATGAACAAGTCATGAACTGGAGCTTTCTGATACCTCTCAAAAGGATCGTGGCTTTATAACAGCCGGATCTTGCCGGCATTAACCCAGAGTATTGAAACCAATCGGCTAAAAGAAAACACTAGATTGAAATAAAAAACAGAACGAGTTGCGAGCAAAGAAATTGTGCGGATAACGTTTAGATAAACAAAAGGAGCACCGTGGAACTGCAAGAAAAAGGCCTCTCCCCGCTGATCTCTAGTTAAGCCAGCCCTGTGCCAGCAGCTGCCACCTTATCCTCGCAAACTTCCTAATACCATCCGCATGCATGCCCTGCCCAGTTATTATTGGTTTCGACTAGGATGTCCACACCCACACTGCTCTATTTCTGTCTCTAAATGTTGCACCTATCATCTTCCTTTCCATACCTCGCTGAGTTGTCCTTAATTCAAGCTCCTTTTCGTAAGCCCCCACGTTTCTTTCCCTTAGGGGAGTACCGGTTAGAGGCAGCTTTTACATACTTTCCTCATAAGGGATATCGCTGAACAGCTAATCATTACATTAGGTACCTGCCAAATGAACTGCATCTCATTCTTATTTCGCCTAGTTCGTGGTCCATTTCTGCGGTCATTACCTGCCCTATAGGTAGATGTATGCATTCCCTTACCAGTTACAACGCTTCGCTGCTTACCGTAAACTGTTGTCTCCTTCTCAGGCTGTTGCATATTGTTTTAGTTTTCTGGATATTAATTCTTAGACTCACAGTTCTGCTTTCCCAGTCTAGGTCCTCGATTGTGCTTTAGAATTCTTAACTCTTCCCGGTCCAGTTCTCTGGATACTTCATGTAAGCCCGCAGTGAAAACTACCGGAGAGATGTCTCCTTGCGTGACACCTTCCCTGATCAGTAATTTATCATTTTCCGTAGCTGGGAAGCACTATGGTCGCTTTGCAGCCACCAGAGATATTTTTTAGCACCTTTGCATACGCCACTTATGCAACCTGGTTACGCAATGCCTGCATGAGTGCTGAGGTTTCGACTCAGTCAAACGATTCAGGTAATACCTTGTCTGAAACCAAAAGGAGGAAATTGACGTGGACGGGGAGCTTGTAATGCTGAGGAAAGAATACTGGCAGTACCTTGGGGCGACAAAACAGACACAAAGCGAAGCAGAACGCAAGCTGTGGACCAGGCGGGGAGGTGGAATCAGGGTGATCACAGCTGCACCATGGCACGGTTAATCGCAGGTCAGTAGGAGCTTCCTTTTATGTCCGGCGGTGGGTGTAACCAGACTGACGATTATGGTGCAGAAGCAAAAGAGAGGTCAATGAGTGCGAGTGAGGAGAAGCAACCTGCAAATTAGTCTGGGCTGGAAACCATGAAGGGATCTGGTGAAAAGTCAAAATAACGAGTAGATTCACAGCATCATGACCCTGTGTGATGCAATCCCGCCAAGGGGCGGTAAGGGAAGTGTCCTAGAATCCTCTTGCATCCTGACAGCCTGCATCCCTTGTCACGCAGGCGGCAACCTCTTCGCCGTGAAGATGCGCAATGCGGGCTACAAGACAATGCTGGACCCCTTCCAGCAGCACTTCGGGGCCCGCATGGGTGGACTGCTTTTCCTGCCTGCGCTCTGCGGCGAGGTCTTCTGGTCGGCCGCCATCCTGGCCGCTCTGGGTGAGTCCCTCTCCGAGTCTACCGAATCCTCACAAGGCGGTGACAGTGGGTCAAGGTTTCCAGCCGAAAACAACATTCTACCTAATCGAGCTATCTGCCGAGGAAGTTTCAGCAGTACATGTCGCTAGTGAGCCAAGCCGCACACTGTTTCTGTTCAAAACCACATCACTGGAAGTAAAGATACTTAGGCAGACAAGAAAATCATATTAAAGGTTCCCGCATGTACCACTACGTATAACGGGTTTAAAATATGGTGGGACAAAAAAAAGCAGACTCTCCCCACCCTTGCCCCTAATTATAACGGGATTAAAAAGACAAGAAAGATTTGGCCATGCTCGAGGAACAGCATTTGCCGAGGAGCAGTGAGTGATAGGTGAATGTGTTACACAAACACCGATAAGGCTGCAGCAAGTTAACGGAGGGATGCCCACTGTGCCTCGTGTGCGGCCGACGGCGGTGTCGTTGAGGACCGCCGCGTCCATGACCACTGCGTTGCGGTCTTGATGTACACGTGGTGGAGGCGGATGCTTGGGCGAGTTGGTATGACATTTTCCTGAAGAAAAGCGCGAACTTGGACGCGGATTGAAGGAAGACACTGTGTCTTCCTTCTGTCCGTGCCCAAGTTCGCGCTGTTTTTCAGGAAAATCTTCATAAGGCCACTTCTCTGGGATGGCAGCAGCCATGTTTGTAGCGTGTCCGAGTCGGGTATAGTTGAGGGAATGCAGAGGTGTTTATTCTCGGTATAATCGTTCCTTGCCGCAAAAGATGCGGCATTTTTATGTTTGTCCTATGTTGAGAAACACAACAGAATATGTTCTGCCGTCACAACTGATTTTTGTTGTATTTTGTTACATGACCTTGTACGAGGGACGTTCAGAAATTAATTATTGTTATTTTATTTCACTTAGAAACTTTATTGCCAAAAAGAACACACCATGGCATCAATAACTATACAACTTGCACTATTTTTTGACATAGTCGCCATCGACAATGGGACATTTGTCATAGCATGCAACCAGTTTGAAGAAGCCACTTTTGTAAAAGTCGGGGCTCTGCGATGCAAGGAATTGTGGCACGGCCTGCTCCACCTCAGCGTTGTCTTGGAATTGACGTCCCGACAGTGCGGCTTTCAATGCAGGGAACAGGTGAAAGCCCGATGGGGCAAGACTGGGGCTGTGACCGGGTGATGGATCCAGTCTCTCCCTTTCGAAACGACGATTCTGACCTTGTATGAGTCATGCTGTGTGTAGTTTCTCCTTGTCGTCCAAGAGCACAACACCTTCACTCAAGAGCCGTGGTCTCTATCGTCGAATGGCGGACCTGAGTTTGGTTAGGGTGTCGCACTGATGGTGCTTTCATGGAGGAAATCAAGGAGAATCACACCTTTCGTGTCCCAGAACACTGTGGCCATAATCTTTCCTACGGAGGCTGAAAATGAATTTTTTCCTCACTGGTAAACTGGTATGCTTCCAAGTCAATGAGGCGGCCTTGGTTTCTGGGGTAAAATGGTGCACCCATCTCTCACCGCCTGTGATGACAGGAGCCCATTTCCTTCTCGTGCGTACCGCATCATGTGATCGAGGCTGATCCCCATTCTTGCACTCTTGTGATGCAGGGTCAGGCTTCTTGGCACCCATCTTGCAGACACTTTTCTGTAGCGCAAAACATCGTGGAGCATATGATGGGGCCTGAGCACGACCAGTGCACAGTGTGGACGCCACGTCTGACACTGTTGTGCGCCTGTCCGCTAACATCATGTCCTGCACTCTAGCAATGTTTTCATTCATGAATGTGGAGGGACGCCCAATTCGACCTTCATCCTTCACACTTTTTCTTCCTTCACTGAACATGCGACACCAGCTACCAACCATTTGACGAGACACGACTCCTCACCATGCACGATCTGTAGGCGTTCATAGCTGACAGACACACTAGTCCCACGGGCCCATTCATGCCGAATAACAGCATGCACTTCCATTGGCGACCACGTTGTCAGCACACGTCTGTATGCCATCGTGATTTGCTCTCGAACTACCTCGGGCAAGCCGGTCTGCTGCTGCTCTCTCTTCTTCGGCGCTCTGCGCATGTGTCATTCCTCCTCCGCTGACGCTCCTTCCGTCGTTGAACCAGCAAAAAGTGTGGATTCTTATGGAGATCGTTTGTTTCACCTGGTGTACCATCTTCTCTTTTGAAAAAAAAATGACGAAACTTGCTTTCGGAACGTCCCTCGTAGCAACAAAATATTTTGCAGCATTACACAGTCCCTTGTCTCAGCGACAGAACCAGTTCAGTCGTGAAAACAGGTAACTGAATAACACTACATAAAATATATCGTTACAACATGATGACCAAGCATTGTGCCGTATTTACGGCCCGATCCTGCCTCTTGCTTGGGTAGTTCAGATTTGGTTGCAAAATTTACAGTAAAAATAGCTGGCGCAGTAACAATATTTTCGGGATTTTTTTTCGGCTGGTGTTACATCTTGCATGGACAGTCGGTTTGAGCTAACATTCCATAAATCTCTTCGGAGATTTTATTGTTTTCACAGGTTTTCGCCCGCGCGCACACTCGTATTAAAATGTTCCGTCTCACCGCTAAATAAAAACTCCGAAGGAGGGCCCTTTGTACTCAGGAGCTTCGAACAGAAAATAGCTTAACTCAAATTGCCTTCAAAGTAGGTCTACGAATCTCCTTCGGTTTTTTTTTTTTCAAAAACCCACACCCCATTAAATCCTTTCCTGCGCGTATGCATAAATGTAATCTATTTGGTTTCGCTCTCTTAGTGCTGTAATGTGGTGAGGCGCGGATCACTGGAGCTCATATTTTCAACAGCTAGACACGAAAAATAAACGCGTAATATCAATGTCGAGATAAAAGTCTGCGTGTTTTACGGGAGCTCCGGCGAGTGCGTGTCTTCGTTCGCTTATTTTGTAAGCAAGAGAGCTTTAAAAAGACAATCTCCTTACATTTTACGTAACGACTTCTTATGCCATACATGTGTCAAGACAAGAAACCAAAAGCCACAGAAACCAAGAAGTACAGGGGATGTCTTTTTTTTAATTTGTGCTTTTCATTAATGGGACATTAATAAAAGCAGAAGAAAAAACAACCAAATGCCGCCGGAGGGATCCAAACCCACGGCATCCGAATTACGCGTCCGGTGCTCTACGAACTGAGCTACGGCGGCGGCTGTGAAATGTTTTGCTTTCAGGGGTACTTGTGGTTACGTGTGGGGCAAACTTGAGAGTGTTCCCCAGCGCCACCCTCGTCCATAAGCGGCGGACGTAGTACGTCCTGTATTACCCCTGGTGTGACGTGGATCCTCGAACCAGCAGTGGGTGTGACGGCGGCATGTGGTTGTTTTTCTTCTGCTTTTATTAGTCACCCATTGATGAAAATCACATTAAAAGAAAAAGAAAGACATCTCCTGTGCTCCTTGGTTTCTGTGGCTGTTGGCTTCTTTCATATGTATAATGAGCCCCTCTATTCCTTTCCCTTCTGTGCTTGGTAAGTCGAGACAAGTACAATTAAGACCATGAAAGCCGCGTTAAAACAAGAGGATGCAACAGATATTGCATAACTTAACACCAAGCATACTCCTATCAAAAACTGAATTTTTTTAAATGTTCCTTCCACTAAACAATAATTCACGATTCAAGGGAACGTTAATTTTACTATCATGTGGCGGTTACACCCAACATGGAGAAGGAGGCACTGTGATTAAAGCTGTTCATTGGGCGATTTTGTACGACAGCAGTGACGTGCGTAGTTGGCGATTCTCGGAACCTGGCTGGTCGTGGCTTTTAGCCTCTCGCTGTTGATACATGTCTTTGGAAATTTTCAGATAAGGCGCCTCACCACCGGCGCCAACCGTTCCAGACTTCGCAGAATTGGCTGCCTGTGACCGCGATCTTGCGCGAACAATGTAGTCGCGTCTAGCAAACACTCGCAACTCGCCGCGCGCGACGAACATGAAGCATTTTTTCTACACAAGCAAGGGCTCTGCTTAAATAAAAAAAAAGAGATGGCTTTTCGTTGTTACACAACTGCCGCCAACATGGCGAAGTGTATCAACCCTATTCTTTTACGTACTCAGAAGCACCGGGCATGTTTGTGTTGTAACTGCTGTCCGACAGCATCGTTTCTTTGTTAAAAGCGGAATATATCTATATTTCTGCAAATATGACAACAATAATGGCAAAAGAGCACCCTACGGGTAGCAGAGGCCGCCATTCCAGATATAGCAAGAACCTTAAGTGGTCTTATCTCTCCGAAGGGTAAAAGATAAAATCCCTTTTTCAAAGTGGAGGCACTTCGGCCTACACCGCCTCCGAGCAACGCAAGCGGCGTCTTCCGCGGTCATGGGCCGGGATGTCTGTTGGTATTGCCTGATTATTATTACGCCTGATTATTATTGTACTGTTTGGGTTTGAGGGGGTTTAACGTCCCAAAGCGACTCAGGCTATGAGGGACGCGTACTGTATTTGAGCTGGGATGAATAAAGGCGCTATTTATTATATCTTAAAGGGTCACTGAACACAACATCCAACTATTGTTTTCAAGAAAACAATCTTGTGCCAACATGTTGGCATTTGTATGGCGGCAAAAGGCGCATTTATCGACGATAAAATTGGATTTAAAGACTTCCCCGCCAGTCGTTCCAAACTCCTGAGGTGTAGCATAGCCTCAGCGGTTAAAAATGTGTCACCTCACGCACTTCACTCGCGAAATCGGCCACTAGTGGCGACGCATGTATTTCATTTCTTTTTATTATTTTTTAACACATAAAAGCTTCGTTTTTATTGAGAGGGATCTCTTTGTGATTATAACGAGGTGCGCTATTTACACGTGGCACCCTTCTATTTGTTCTCAGTATATCTTTAACGCGAGCACTTATGTTGTAAATAACCCTGATACCGATCCGGTGGTCGTGAGCATTACCATTTCTCTGTTTAGATTTGAGCGTGTGCTATAGGTAAAACTGACTGTAGAACGAACAGTTCTACATATGAGCAATGTAGCACCACACAGCATTCGTAGGTTGCTTTGCGGTGCACGGATGTCACCTGAGATAACAGCTGACCGAGCGTTTAGTGTGAAAAATGGAAAAGAAAAACTGTGTTTCTGGAAAGCGCATTTTGATATTTAGAGCTGTGTGCCGATAAAGGGGAACATCGGGAGCGCATTATGATCGCGAACAAAACGACTGAAAAAGACACCTCGAGGGCTAACATGCAACTGCTTCTTGAATGATATTGCTGTAAGTACATGTGAACCTTCTTCATCGTGTCATCGACTGAAATGCCGACTTACAGGCGTGCTCTCTTTAGATGTCTAGTATATATGGATAATATGCTGACACAAAATGGTCCTGCTTTCATAATCAATTCTGATTCAATTACCCTCTTTTGGGCCTACCTTGAACGTTAAAACAGTAAGTGCACACCCGCACTATCTCTCCTTAATTAAGGCTGCGATTTGGGCACGTTGGTACTTATTCATTGTTAAAGAGCGCGGGAATACAGTACAGACGAAAGTAGCCTTGTGGCATACCGAAAACGCCAGCGCATTTGTTGCACGTTCTTTCTTTTGTCTCTCCCGTCCGCCCGGGCTATTTAACAGTGACTCTCTCCTTGCGATTGTCTGTTTCGTCTGTTTCGCAGGCGCCACTGTGGAGGTGATCGTGGACCTCGGTCGGAGGGACTCGGTGATCGCGTCGGCGTGCATCGCCCTTTTCTACACCTTCACCGGCGGCCTCTACTCGGTCGCCTACACGGACGTCGTGCAGCTGGTAGCCATCTTCTTCGGACTGGTAAGCGGCCCGATGACGGACGCCCAGCTCCGAACGCGGCAGCCGCCCGGAAAGGCTGCTTCCGTACTTCAAGCAATTTTGCTCGTGAACGTTGGAGGTGGTACGTCCTTCTTAACGGATGTTAAAGCCAGTCCTCATACGGCAATGACAATATTGAATGGAAAACTGAGTATTGCATGGTTAATTTATGTGGTACTTCGTACTGACAATGAGTTAGTTGGAGCCGGTCCCAGTCAGCAGAGTCGTAGTAGTAGAAGGAGGTTCAGAGGACTGGCTGCACGAACTTCTACGCCTTTTCGACCTTAGCGTCAAGCTGCTGCTGAAGAATTTTTTTCGGAGCTAGCTGGTGCATTACGAAAGGCAATGACAGCAAACAAGGAATTAACACATAGAGAAGAGCACACGACACAAGGCCTCCCTTTTCGGCGTTTTCTTGTTGGCAGTTAGTCTTTTCGCATAACGTCAAAGGCGGATATAAGGATAGGAGGAGCATTGTTTTCCTCCAAGTCACAGGAAAACCACATTGCCCCCCTCCCTCCTTTTTTACGATAATGTCGAGGAACTTTCCGCACTTGCCGTGACTCAACTCAGGTTTATTTTGGTTAGCCTCCCTCCCTCCCTTTCCTCTTCCTCTTCCTTCTCCTCCCTGTGCAATTTGATATCCCGCGCTTTAGCTCGGGAATGGGTCCGCAAATTGGCGCCAGCGTTTTGAACAAGAGAGCAATGTTTTACTATCGCGTACATTTTGGGAGAATAATTGTTATACTTGATTCAGCATATATGCTATAAATTCTCATTCACGAATTCGTGCTCTATTTCCGCTTAGGTGTTTTAATGACAGATAAAATATCAGACACAAACACTGAGGTCCCAGGCACATTGATCTACTGACCAGTTAAACTGGTTCAAGCTCCAATGGATCTCATGGGCTACGGCTTCAGTCTGGGCTGATGCGAGTCACAGAAACTTTGTCTGCAAGGGGAAATACAAGTGCAATCTGGCAGTGTGGCATCATAACATTCTGCCAATTCGAAATCCCACAGTCAAGTTCTTTTTTCTCTCTCGGCTGGTAATGCATGCGGCGTAACATTAATCCAACTCTTCAGACCTCAGACCGCACAGAACACGACAGTATCTCTGCTGGGCTAGTTGACCTTCAGCCAGCCCCGGGTGGATCCCGGTTTGCATGCAAATGAAAATGCTATTCTTGCAACTCCTTGGAAAACAGATCAGTTTCTTACAGTTATTTACCGGCATGATCTACCTGTTCTCTGATAACCCTGCACCTGAGACTAATCTGTACTCTTACCTTAAGCCGAAGCTTGTTTGTCGGGAATCTGGTTTGGAACAGCTAATTCATAAAGCTAGAGTACATAAATGGCGTTCTAAAGACATAGTTTACTAGGCTCGGAGAAGGAAATGTGGGTAGCCTTGGTTTCTTTTTTGTGTGTGTGGCAGTGTATAACTATGCCCTCCATGTTTTCTGCGCTGCTGGGACCAAAAATTTGTTCTGGAAACCAGGCGATCCCATTTGATGCCGAGTGAAAATAGTTGAGTTCTCAGTATACTGCGATATCAATTCACTATTGCAGTTGAGGATTACAGTTCAACTGCATTTGAGGATCATTTGAGGATTTCAGTTGAAGATTGCGCGTGCAACATTAGGAGCTGCTTCCATGTGGTTCTCACTCGATTTCTTGATGGTCGCCGCTGCGACGAACTAACATAAAATAGAATGGACTGAAGGTGATTCAACTGCAAATTACATCTTCATAGACAGAGCGATGAAGCGAATTGCAATTGGTTTCTGCCCATTACATGGGAAAGCAACGATTGTTTAATGCCGTGAGGCGGCGGCCACACCCTCAGAGGTCGTGTCCTCGTACCTGAAGAGCACCTTCTGCGCACCGCAGTGGCTGTGCCTTCCGTTCGCCATGTTCCACGGGGCGGTGGGCGTCGTCTCGTACCCCACCAACGACTTCATCGGCACCGTCGAGTGGAAAGATTTCGGCATCTACTGGGACGCCATGCTGCTCCTCATGATGGGCGGCATACCCTGGCAGGTCAGCACACACGGACGCACAAGAACATACGCTAGAACGCAATACTTCGCTTGCTGTTCTCTCCTGTTTGTTTACTGCACAAGGCGTGAAGGTCAGGCATTCGCTTCTTACCTATGTAAACCTGTTTAGACAGTATGCGCGCTCACTGCCGAAACTAAGGTTCGACGAGAAACGTTTATGTTTTTCGATCATGTAATTCCAGCCTACAATGGCAATATGCGAACATTCTCTTTATTGCTTTTATCCTCCGAGACAGTCTATATCTCTGCCAAATGTACAGGGTGATTTTTTAAAAAGTTTATAAAGTTTTATTTTAAAAACTGGTGCGTTCTGTATAGGTGGGGTGCGCAACAAGGCAGACATTAGTCATGTGGTAGAACTCAATAATTAGACTTTTAATTAACCAAAATTATCTAGTCAACTTTTGATTTTTAACTTTAGGGGGCAATACTATATTGCTAAACTGAAGGTCGCCAGCAGCGAAGGTAAGCCAAGTTTTTAAATTCCCTTATCGGCAGTGCGGTTCAAAAAAATGAACGTCAAAATCACGTATTTTAAGCTCGTTGAGTTGGCTTCCCCGGGTTGCATATGTATAAAATGATATCGCTGCGCCCAGTATCGTCGCCCCAAATCACGTTAACTGCTTCTACATGATAAAATGCGCAAGCAGCATCTCTATATGGGGCATTGGAAATGCGAGCTAGACCATCTCATAAATATGCAACGCGGAAAAGGCAACTTAACAAGCTTTCATACGCGTATTTTTAACGTCCGATATTTCGAACCACGTTGCCGGTAAAGAAGATTTAAAAATGTACCTCACCTTCGATGTTGATTTCGCAATATAATCTTGACCCAAAAAATAAAAATTAAAAAAGAAATAGAAGAAAATTTGTAAATTGATGAAAAAATCACTCTGTGCACGTTATTGCACTTTTCCAATTATCGGCCCGGAAATGTTTGCCGCGCTTATACGACTTCGTAAGTGAAAGGTGCAAAACCGCAACCAAGGAGAGATAAATGGGAGCTGATTTCTTATCGCCATACCTGCATGTCGCTGTTTTCTGGGGCTATTCGTGCAGCCTCAGGGAACGAACGCAACAATGGCCAGCCCTCTACGTAGAGGGAGCAAGGCGTGGTAACGTGGCCGCTGTAGACTTGTTTCCCGCTTTGTGGAAATTACGTCTTGGTCGCCGTTTTACGCAAGTGTCATTTAACACGTTTAACTGAACCGCAGGAGTGTGCAGCTTAAATCGTACTCCACGAGCGGGGTTCATAATGTGAGAGTACAGACTTAAAACGAAATTCTAGAAGACCATGTAAACAATTCTAAGTGCCCTTCGGATAGCGTCTGGTTATTGTCGTTATGTCCCACAGCTATCGTTCATAATGCGTTGTGCGCCTGCTTACAGTTCTCAAGACTCGAACATTGTGGTCGTCTGCTTTCTGCCAGCGCCGCCGCGGTGGCTCAGTGGTTTCGGGTCAGCGCTCGGCTGCTGACCCGAAAGACGCGGGCTCGATCCCAGCCATGGCGGTCGAATTTCAATGGAGGCGGTATGCTAGAGACCCGTGTACTCTGCGATGTCAGAGCACGTTAAGGAACCCCAGGCGGTCGAAATTATTCCGGAGCCCTCCACTACGGCATCCTCCATAGCCTGAGTCGCTTTAACCTCACGGACCATTAAACAAACAATCATATTTGCTAGAAACAACGTTGACAGACGAGACAACGAAGAAAACTGCAGCCATAAGAACGCTGAACATTCAAGTGTATGTCCGTGTACGTGAACAAATAGTAAGTGAAGCCTTACCTGGTTCCTCTGGGTGGCGCAGGTGTACTTCCAGCGCGTGCTGTCCAGTCGCACTGCCGAAGGCGCCGAGCTGCTGTCGTACATGGCCGCGCTTGGCTGCCTGTTCATGGCCATCCCGCCGGTGGTCATCGGCGCCGTGGCCAAGGCGGCCAGTGAGTGCCCCCTTCCTCTGGGCATTAACTTAAACCAGCGTGAATCAAAATCGGCGCTATTTTCGCTATCGCCGAGCGAGAGAGGCGATCAAACTGAGGGCGTTACGTAGTGCGTGAAAATTTTCTAGCTCCTTCAGGTGTCGCAACTTAATTCTGTCTGAGGCAGCTAAATTGCTCCAGGCGTCTCTTGCCATGTCTCCACGGAAAAATTGCTTTCGTATAAATAATCTGTGCAGGCATCGAGGAATTCATTTAGTACGAAAGGTCACAATGGTTGGAAGCTGCAACGCTGAAACTCAAAGATTTATCGGGTGAATACCCGAAAGGTCAAGGGCTCTCATCTTTTTTTATCTTTTTTAATATGCTCATGATGCTTGAAGCGTAGAAAAAACGGTGCCACTGCGGGTGAAAAATTTGTCAACGCGGATATGTTGCATGGCGCGCTGCCAAGCTCAATGTTCTGGGAAATAAAGCGAAATTGAGGAAGCCCTCCCCAGTAGCGATATGTATAGGCCTAAATTCAAGCCCAGGCAATATCAACAAAGTTTCTAGTTCGCACGGCTTCCACCACGTGCCGCGCGGCGCTGAACGCTCAAAATTATCGCGGGCATTTCGAATTTTTGGTGCATGCCCTTGATTTTCTATGGCTGTCGGAGTTGGTGTGGGCGCAGGACAAATTTTACAGCTGAGATTTTGCAGCGAGGAGGAGTCGACCATGATAATCACCATGTTCTGTTCTCGCAGAACATCTCGCGACTCTCAGATTTCTCAAAATTAGAAGTTTAAAATATCCCCATTGAGTTAAGCGGTGTTCGCCCCTGGCGGCCATCAGATGGTGCTAGTTGCTGGATTTTTTTGCTTTATTGAAAGCAAATGGCGAATTTAGAGACCATTTTATATCACTATTAAAGAAATATAAGAAAAATGGCTCTGACTTAAGTGTGCCTAGGTCTGGATATACAAGCGAAAGCTTCGCGCGCTTGGCTTTCCTGGCCCTCTTCAGTGAAGCAGCTCGCCGGCCGATATCCGCGGGGTGGCCAGACGCCGCTTTCCGACGACGGCTCAAAGCCTCCCTCCCGCTCCCCGCAACGCTCAGAGAAGACGGTCTGCCAACGTTACTAGAACGTTGCGCCCGGCCTCTCTATCATGCATGGACTAGCTTGCACTGACTACGCCAGCGCGGCGCTCCTCTTAGCCAGGCGCGCGGCAAGTCACGTGGTCAGGCGGCGACCCAGTTGCGAAGAGCGCATGCGCCAAGGCGGCGGGAGCAGCGGTGTTGCCAAGGCTACGGCGCAGCTCCGGTCAAATGAAGGTCAAACTGCAGCCCACGGCGAAATCGGCGTTGCTAGGCCAGTAAAGCTATCGCTGTAGAAAAACGAGCATCGTGGCAACTGGCACCGCCCCTTTTTAAACAGAACGCGCCTTTCTTCCATCCACATATCCGCCCGTCCATCCTTCCATTCCTGTTCCTCACTCACTCACCCATCCGTCCGCCCGTCCGTCTGTACGTCCCTCCGTGAAAGCTCTGCATGTTATCTCAAGCCAAGAAATCACTGATAGCTGTAGCTTACTCCCAAAAAACTACCAACTCGCAATGTGCACAGTTGTGTACAGACTACAGAGCACCTGAAAATGTTATGAAGTGTTATATTTCGTTCGCCAGAAATAACGGAAAAGCTTTTTAGTTACGGAAAATTATTTTAGAGCTATGTAGGGGCGTTTGATTATTATGGTTGCCAATTAAGCAGAAACATGAAAAAAAACTGCCGGAATTCGCGAAGTTTGTGATAACTGTGTTGCACCTTACACTATCAGCCCCCTATAAGCAAAGTTCCAACTGGACCGCATCTCCGTGCACATAGTGCAGCTTCTCTTCAGTGCAAACTGGTCCTACTACACTTGGATAGTATTATCACTGTGCAGCAAGGTTTAAGTTACACTGCATTACGCAGACGAAGCTAAGCGTGGATAAATTTGGATATACAGCTAATACTGCGAAATAAGAATTGTGTAACGAGAATAGCATTAGCACTGATGGCGTGCTTGCCCGCAGACCTTCAGTTTCAGCGCTGTAGGTACGAAGTTCTTACAACCATCTAACATATGAGCAGCGAGAAAGATTGCTGCGCCTACTCGCACTCAGTTCAAGCTACGTCGCAACATGTCGCAGCTTATCTGTATCGCCATTGTCCCTTCAGAATTTCCCAGACAAAGGGCCAAACGGAGTTTTTTTTGTCTTAATGGTTATTTACAGCGCTCCCGTTCAAAACTCGGATGTCTGCAGAAAAATTTCCCTCCTTTATCCCTTCCCTTACGGCGTGGTTCAGGTGTCCAACGATATATGAGACAGATACTGCGCCATTTCCTTTCCCCAAAAACCAATTATTATTATTATTAGAAAAATTTCGTCACTTCCGGGAACTTGCACACTGAAGCTCCGGCGCCGGCTGTCAGCGGTCACGTGTAGATATTAGGAGCACTGAGCAGTTCATATTGCTGCCTTAAGTCGCGCGGCACTTAACAGGCCGTTAAGTTTTGAAGAAGAAAGCGTGCGGGATGCTCAAATACGGAGTCGAGAGCTCTGAGCATTGAAGATCGAAGAAAACAGAACAATCAAGAACTGTCAACCCCGAGAAACTCAAGACTCTTGATGTCAGCAGATTTTGGTTGTGACAAAGGAGCGCTGGAGGACGAAAAATATATAGGCACTATCAGCGGCCGCATCGCCTGTATTTCCTTGTCATGCCCCAGCACTGGTTAGTCCGGGTGTCAAGTGACCTAACTCTGCCACTTGCGCACCCTGGACCAGCGAACGGGCAGCTAGGTGTTAATACCATCATGTGCAGTAGTAGATTGGTGCCACCATGCTCACTGCGTATGCTTATTACGCATGCTTTGTTTCTGGTGGCTCCGTGATGCAGGCAGCCCTCACCATAAAGTTTCATACTGTATACAATACTCAGGACAACAGTGGGCTTAAAGCTACTCCACGACCTAGTGGATGATGAGAAGTGCATAGATCTGGGCTTTGAACCTGCTTCTAGTGTCTGATCTGAGTGGCTGTCTTATCGCATCGCAACCTTTTTGTGTGTTGAGCTGTCCTCGCGTTCCAAGGCGCCAGAACAAACTCCTGAACACCAAATAACTCACCTCATCGCTTATCGCACAAATTTATTAAACCGCAGTGAACTGTTAATCAACGTACGTTGGTTGTTATGCCGACATTCTTAGTTTTTAAAGCGGATAGTCTCCATCCTTACAGACTCTAAAAAACAAGGACGGAAAATTGCACCCTACCTCTTCGTCGAGAGTAGGCGTGACCATGAAACTATTTGCGAGCCTAGCGTACCATGAATGGAAACAGCCTCACACACTGAATGATTCTCGAAAAGGCTCTGGTTTCTAGGAGTTGAGCCGCGTTCGTCGCTTGAGCTCATTCAGCTGGGCAGTACGGTCAGTTTACCTGGCTGCTTTCTCAGTTTAACGGGCGGCCGCCATCAAACACTCTTCTTCTTCCAGCTGTGCAGCGCGCGCTCGGCGTCTTGCGACGCTTTCTCGGCTTAAGGTGCCACTGGGCGCGTTCAGCCGCTTCTCATCTTTGAGCTGGGCAGTCCGCTCAGCGTCCCTCGCTGCTTTCACTCCTTGATGCGCCACAGCGTTCGCCCGCTTTTTGTCGTATTCGGTCCCCTCAGCCACCTTCTCAGATTGGCGTGCGGTCCCGTGAAATGCCTTTGGCAGCTAGGTTGAACCCTGTTCTCCGTCGGCATAAATTGTCTAAAAGGTGCTACCCGTAGTACTTCTGCTCCACTGCAGCCGCCATGAACGTGGCAGCCCTGAATAAAAAGTTGACGGATCACGCTGTTGATAATGACGTTCGCACGGCCCTTTAGCGTCAGTATTCTAGCGCAAACGTAGCAGGCATCAAGGATGACGACGACAGTTATGATGATCTCTCCTCATTTCTGCTATTTCGGTAGGCCATACCACATGTGCTTGCACACGGCATCTACGAGCGTATTGGCTAAGGTGCCATGTTACAAGCGTTCCAAGCTAATCGCTATTGTGGCTGGTGCCATCTGCCCTAGAATTACCAAATACAACACGGCTTTGGTGCGGAGGCGGCCCAGTGGCTTGGGACTTCCGCCGGTGTGGGTGAGAATGCCGCACGAGGTGCTAGCTAAGGTAGCTGCTTTTATTGCTGCATACAATCTGGGCTGATATTTGGGCTTTGGAAAGAGGTGCTTTCGGTGTCGGGCTGGCCGCGATATTAGGACGACGTTCTATCGAGCTCGTCGATAATGGTGGAACTAAAAGCATTCAATGCTTTAAAAAATTGAATGAACAAATGAATTAACGGTGCGTGCATATATTACGTTTAAAATGGGGCCAGGAACCTTAGCATAAGAAATATACTAGTCCATAATTCCTGCAGTCGATGAACTGTCGTAATCGCCGGCTATACAGCACACCATAGTCAACATTTCTGTGTAGTATTCTTAACAAGAAGCTTCGCGGTCTTCACCGTTATGATAAGGATTGTGGCCACCCTGAAACAGTCATCTACCGATGCCATCGTCTTTTACTCGAACTTGCTTAATTAATCGCTTCACTTACAAAGCACCAAAACAAAATCTGAGCACCTCCAGTCTGGACAGCTCCCAGGCAGTCATAATTTTTTTGCTGCTAGCGAGGATGGAGGGGGGGGGGGGGGGTGAAATTTATAATCTACAATATGCAACTTTTCAACGTTGAAAACTTTCAGTGTATTTTGCGTCGCTCTGGGCAGTGTACGTGTATCGAAAACTATGTCTTAAAGTATAAAGTGTGCTGGGTATATCAGCCGCATAGAGGACTGGTGTAGCATGCTGCATGTCCTAATAACGCCGGATTATGTACTGATATGGCGCAGTATGTAAGCTGAGAGCGTAAACGATTAACTTAGTTGATTGTGATAATGAACCAACTAGCCGTCCAAAAAGTTCCTCGACAGAGAGGGTAGAATTCTGGCTAACAGTGCCTGCACTCGGCGGCACAGCAACTGTCCATCTCGTCCCTTCGACTTTTCTCTGCTGCTGCCCGCCGAGAGAACGGGGCTTGAGCTTTAATTCCCAGCGCGCTTCCATACACGTGCAGACCTGACGGCGGCGGGCTACACGAAGCCGGTTCCGCTGGAGGGCGAGGCGACCTCGCTGACGCTGCCGCTGGTGCTGCAGTACCTGACGCCCCCTTTCGTGTCCGCCATGGGGCTGGGCGCCGTGTCGGCGGCCGTGATGTCCTCGTCGGACTCGTCCATCCTCAGCGCCGCCTCCATGTTCGCCTGGAACATCTACCGGCTCACCCTCAGGCAGCAGGTGGGACTGCGCACTCACGCGCTCGCTCGGATGCGAAGAAATTCGTTGGCAGTGGAGAAAACAAATGGGACGGCGAAGGCGCCATTGTTGGAGGACAGTGTCTGAGTACGCTAAGTTTACTTATTTATTGATACTGCAGGCCAAAAACTGGCCCAAGCAGGAGAGGCAATACAGTACAAGGCATATCAATGCAAAACAAGGATAACACTCAAGAACAGGATGCAAGCGGCAGCAGTGCTATTCAAAACGAGTTATTTCTTGCACCAACACAATAACTAAAGAAAGAGCCACCCATATGAAGTTACATACAGGCGGGCACATTGCGGTGCCAAACACATCACGAAATGAAAGAATTCGACATATATACAAAAAAGTGGGTTGCAAACGCTGCTTATGTTTGGCCTAGTTAATAGCAGAAAAAAAATTTCAAACTTTTTTGCAAAGTTCGTTGATTTTAATACCTCTACGGGGATGGAATTTCATTCGTAAATTTACCATTCGCTTTTTTCTTTTTTTTGTACCATAACCACAGCAAAATGCCGGCCAGAACTCGAGTTCATTTGTGACAAAATAACCCGCTTATGCCGGAAACTGGACGTACAAATGAACATGCTTAGCTAGGTGGTTTATCTCCAGTTTAATACCCCTCTAACTGAGCGCGTCAGTTATGAGGAGACTGGAGGCGTGAAACTGCAACTTCCTGAAGATAGTACCAGGCCGCATACGCTGTTTACTAGATATCCGCTTTTAGGCCGGTATCAGCCGACTAAACATCGTGGTTTCTCCACAAAATGCGGAATGCTTTTGGAGCTGCTATGAGTGGCGAGTAATTATTTGTATTTTATTGATATATGCGAACATATATGACTCCTCTGGGAAGAAAGTTTAGGCGTTTGTTTGACGGCCTCGCAAAGTGTTCTTTTTAAAATAATGAACTATGCACCTCAGTACTATCTAAGAGAAACCAATGTAAACTAGCAGGTTCCAAAGAAAGTAAAAAGAAATAGCAGCTTCCAGCCGCCGCTCCTGAGGTAAGGCTCGGTATAGAGGGAAAGGACACTCCCAAGTTGTTTTTGTCCTTCAGCAAAATGTTCCCGTGAATGCATTTAAAACGAAGGGCCCCACACGAGCAAGATAATTTATCTGCAAACTTTGTGGTTTTCATAGCGGCCAATTGAACAGACAACTAGAGCTTGGCCAAATTGCCCGCAGGAGAATTTACAGTGTAAATTAGGGAAGTTTTCACACCGCCGTGTCATGCAGAAGTGAACTGGACACTACAGACAGCACGTTGCACACCTGAGCTTCATTCTCTCACTCTGCTTTTACTCAAACCCCCTTTCGCACACGGCGTGGTTCGGGTGTCCGCCCGGAAGGGGACAGTTTCCACGGCTGTCCTTTTTTGAAAACCTCCTCTTTTCTCAGTAATTAATAAAACTGTAGAGGTCTTAGAATTCCACGAGCTTAAAGGCGTCGAATGTGTGGAACTTTCAGGTAAAGCATGCGAAGTCTTCTTGGGTTAGCATTAGAAATGGCGACGTAATCGCCGACTAAACCACGGCGGCGTTCAAACTTGCTTCTCTGCAGCGCATAGCGAAGGGTGGGGGCGAATGATGACATCATCTACGCTGCCAATACGTTTACAGCTCAGAAGCGCTTTCTTTCGAGGAGAAAAACCAACGCCAACAAAGGCAACCACCGCGGAGCGTTGTTTGGCAGCATCCGACAACGCAAAGCAAGTTGTGGGCGAAGGCAACGGAAATTTGAAATCTCCGTGCCCGTGACAACTTTACCAAGCTTCTCTGCACTCTTCTGGTGCTGTGTGAAGAAGCTTGATATTCAACCGCCGATTATGTCACCATTTCAAACGTTAGCGCAAAAAAAAAAAAGCCTGTCACGCTTTACCTTTAGCCTAAATAGATTTGAATCCTTATCGTGCAATGCTCAAAAAGTAAGGCAATCGCCGTTTAAATGACTATAGACACGAAATGTTTGCTTGCGTGTTTTCTTCTCTGAAATGATGTGTTAGACATTATTACACATGGATCACCACGTGATATTCGCCTACGACCGCTAAATAAATTATAATTGAATTTCTTAACGCTGTATCGGTTTTGGTTTTATCAACCGAACGATAGTTTTGACGTGTAGTTTACGTTCAGATTACTTGATGCACGACAAAAACGCCAGTATAAACGCTGATACACCGTTTCGATTCACTACAACACACAGTGTCGTAGTGAATTTAAACGACTTATCAGAGCTTATATTGCAGGTTTTCTCGTGCCTCACGTGACCTAAACGTCCACTACACGTCACAGCGATCGTTCGGTTGATAAAACCGAAACCAATACAGCGTTAAAAAAAATTCAATTATAAATTATTTGGCGGTCGTAGGCGAATACCACTCGGCGATCCACGTATTCTAATGTCTAACGCATCATGTCAAATAAGAAAGCACGCAGCTAAAATTAAATGTCTATAGTGCTTTAAGGCCAACAGGCTACGTTTTCTAGAATCATTTATCCGCCGAAACATTTATCACAAAACCGCAGGTGTCATTGAAAAACACTGTTTCACAGGCTGTCCCAACTAAACACTAGGACACACGTGATGTGTAAGTACTTACTGTTTAGTTGGGAAAATCTATTGAGCCGCTGCGATACCCGTTTTATTACTCACCAGGAATCAGTCCCATTCGTGACTATTTCCAAATGAAGGTGACGTGAGCAGACAGTCAGTCTTGTGACTGCATGAGTGGTAATCCTTCCTTCTTTTCTTCTAAAGCTCCTGGAAAGGGTGAACGAAATACAGAGGTCGCCACACGCATGGGTCGTGGGGCACACAGGTAAGGTGTCGTCCGCTGCGGTTTCCAGGTGGCAACAGAGACTGCGGCGGGCACATGACACACACAAGTGAAAGCCGCACATTCGCCGCCCCCGCCAACAGCTGTTGATGGGCCATTCAAGAATCAGCTATGAAACGGGTCGATGGAGGCCACGCATGCGATTATCAGTCATCTCATGGGGAGACTCCAGTGAAGTGTGGCGCCATGCTGCGTGTTTGGAAGAGTCTACGATGGCGTTGACTTGTTGGAACATGGGACTCCCCGGTCTACTTGATAATCATACGGCCACCCCAGACATGCGGTGCTTCTGCATCTGCGTTTCCCACAGAGAGAGATAGAGTTTCATTCTAGTGTCCTGCAGACATATCATCGCTGACCAGACATAATTGCATATCTGCTAACACCGTACAAATCACAACTCAGCATAGCGGCGAAAGCGTTCTCCTCTTTTTGCTTGAGAGCCCAGCGAGTGCCGATGCTTGACGATTCCCCGCAGGCGTCGGACTCCGAGGTGATCTGGGTGATGCGCTGCTCCATCGTGGTGGTGGGCGCGCTGGCCACCTACATGGCGCTGGCGGCCAAGTCCGTGTACAGCCTCTGGTTCCTCTCCTCGGACCTCGTCTACGTTATCCTCTTCCCGCAGCTGCTGTGCGTCGTCTACCTCAAGGCAAGAAATGCATTGCAGCCCAGCGTCGATTCCTAAATATCGACGGCCGGGCATTATGAGAACCAGACGCCCTAAGCATATAGTTAATTAGCCCAGAAGAGAAAAAGGTATTCAGAGTAGTTTGGGTATACCAGGTCACAAGGAACACCTAAGCGAACTCAGACTTTGTCTGCGGCATTCTGCCGCTCAGCAACTGGAGGAACGAATCTAAACGCATGATTCTTTATACTGGGTGGCAAAGTAGGACAAAAGATCAAAAAGTAAACATCAGGCAATGTTCAAACGGCTACGAAGTGAATCAGTCTAATACAGGTAGTAAAGTGTTTCAAGTTGTCAGAAGGTACACCTTCAGCTAAACGTTTAAAAACGCAATATTAGCGCGAAAATTTTGCAGGCACTTTCTTTGATCCGCATGAAGTGCCCATAACAACGGATGCAAGAGCAGCAATTAAGCAGCTCAGCACGGACGTCGCGCGCATTTCATTAGATCAACTAGGTAAACGAGGTACATTGACTGATTGGCTAGCCGGCTGAGCGTCACAAGGGAACAATGCTTGAGGATATGGAACTTCACGAGAGGAGGACACGGACACTGCGCTGTGTCCATCAAATCCCAACATTGTATTCTTGCGCTGCTGCACCAAAATAACAGGCATGCCTGCAAGCGCCACGCCCCTAAGCGCGTCTCGTGGCTCCTCGGCCGTGCAGGACTACGTGAACACGTACGGCTCGCTGGCCGCGTACGTGGTGGGCTGCCTCTTGCGAGCGGGCGGCGGCGAGGACGTGCTGGGCATCCCGGCCTTCATCCGCTACCCCTACTACGACGAGGAGCTGCAGCTGCAGCGCTTCCCCTTCCGCACCTTCGCCATGTGCTCGTGCTTCGCCACGCTCGTGCTGGTCTCAGTGGCCACCAACTGGCTGCTGCCGGCCTCCCTGGACGTCTTCGGGTCAGTCCCCTCCTCCTCCTCCTCCTCTCGTGCGATGCGCGGCTGTGGCTGTGCAGCGAACTTTCTCCGTATTGTAACCTAAGGATATGCGGTCCGGACAGTTTACGTTGTTGATAATTTACCATCCCTGTTCAGGTTACCGTGGTTGGTCTGGCAGTGAGCGGGTGTGGCTGTACATAATTTTTTCTCCCCCGTAATCGGCGAGGAACCTGGGAGCTTTCCTTCCCCATAGCCATTCGGTGTTCTGCTGCGCCGCAAAACACCCACCACCTCACCCAGAAGGTCCGTGCAGCTTGATTACACTGACCAGCTGGATGGTGATCTAATAATTCTGGAGTGACCAGCGGTAATAAGCTGACAGTCGAAGTACTGCGGCGATGTTGACGTCACTAACTCCAGAAAGGCTGGCTCCCGTGCAGTTGTCGCTGGAAAAGTAAGCTGACACTATTCGCCCTCTGGCGGAACAAAGAAGTGGCAGTGGTAGCTGTGCTGCTGCCACCTTTCCCCTGCGATAGCGTCTACTCGGTGACCACAGATGGTGCGTTGTCGAGAGAGTCCTTGCCCCCAACCACCTGCACTGAACTCTCATTGGTAAGATGAACACGCGGGAGTTTTCAGTGATGACATATTATGCCAACAACGACGCCATTAAGCTAGAAGTAGTCCCTTATGTGGCAAGTCATGCAGGCACCTGTGCGCGGGTCTGTTGGGTTGCTCAGGACTAAACATTTTCCTTCCAAAGCATCGTTCGCTGTCACTGAGCCTAAAAACGGTCACCTGGGGTTTGACGATGCCTGCTGGAGTGGGTCATTGCCCAAAAGAGGACTAGTGTAGACCAACAGCGAACAATGACGCGCGTATAGTATATCCGCAATGCATATGAGTTGGGAGTTGTTGGAAAACTGGACGGAAATTATAATGGAGTGGAGGATATCAATAACAAATCAGAATAACTACCAGCAACAAGCAGCAGCATGGCACTTCGAATAAACCTAATTTAAAATATAATATTTCTATGCACATTCTCACTACAGAAATAAGAAAAAAATTAGCATCATATTTTCCTCAGTAGCTGAATAGTGACGACGCAAAAAAAGACACCTGAAGAAAAGGTCAATAATATTTGCGTGATTAAGCCAATTTAGGCCCTGAATATTTAGAGCAACCTTTGGAGGGACCTCTACTTGAATGTTTTTTTTTATGCAATGTGTGCTGGTGGATTCTCTGTAGCAATTCGTCATGAGCGCCTGAATGCACGCAATATTATGCGAGAGAAATTTTTCCGCGTCTGAGCCGTTTCAAAGGCCCACAGCGGGCTCTGCCATCCAGCTGCGACACCGTAGCAGTGTGTGTGCACAGATGCAAGCAGGGCACGCATCCGGGTGTTCTCGGACAGGGCTGCATGCGTTGTTGTACTGGTGCAGGTGCTTCGTGTCGACTGCGGGCCGGTCCAGCGACCTCACCTCCGGCCAGGGCGGCGCGCTCTCCTCGGGCAGCCGGAGCCGGTTCACGCAGAGCGGCACCAAGAGCGGCTCGGCCGACGTGTGCGTACACCGAGATCTTTACTAGCGTTGATCTTGCGTCGGAGGCGTCTCCTCTTTACTGCAAAGAACTGCAGTCGGTGCTCGACAGAATTTCTGCTTTTCAAAAGATATAGGTCGCGTCGTTTTCGTTGTTGGTCCCTTTCAGCGAGTGCTTGCAGTGCACATTTGGATCGCTTGTCGTCGTATAGTGGAAGCGGACGGTTACTTCTGCTTCTACCGCGGTGGATTATTGCTCAGTGCCTCTGTGCCAGACGTACGTGACGGAACCGGATCTAGGCTTCCATTTTTATCCGACAGAAAGGAAGCTACGACAGTCATGGTTAGTTAGGCAAAAAATCGAGTGCCCACTGTAGGGTATGCAGCGAGCATTTCAGGAAGCATGCAGATTTCAACGCAGTTGGCGCCATCGTTCGGTAAGTAGCAGCCGACGCCAAAGGAGCTGGTGGAAACAAAACTCTACAGAGTTGAAGCATTCGGAGACAGCTCCGCGTCTTCCCCTTCGCTGTACTCGTCCACTCTGTTCAATCGAACGGCGCCAGATCCGCCGGCACTAAACGAAACCAGAGGAGAGGACTCTGCTGAAACCGGCTGTCCTGCACATCGTTCTTTTCCGTCCCGCAATGATCTTTTCACCTAAATTCAGTGACCGCTTATCTCTGACCGGTGACGTAGCAACTTCTGCGGCACCGCATGCACTCAATGACGGCTTGGGAATGTCGGTCACTGCAATGTTGTATGGGCGCGTAAAGCTTGCCGGGTTATACTGCAACAGCTCGTCCACTTGTGAGGCCCAGTGTTGCAGTAGTAGATTTAACATTACTGCATGCAAAGCCATAAACGTGAAATCTAAACGATCTGAAACACATTCCGAAGCAGCAGAGCGATACATGTCATCCTACTTGGAGCGTTACGCGGGCGCTGCCGTGCGATGACGTCACGGCACATCCTCGCTCTAAATAATGCTGAGAGTAGCTGTTATAGAGCTGTTCCACCGAATGCAGGTCCAGAGGTCCTCCTTTTTTCGAAGCGGAGTTTTTTTTTCCGGGCCAATTAATCTTGAGTCATATTTATTTGGCCCGTTTTTACAACTTACTAAAGAAATATTTAATATGACCCGTACTTTAGCACTTTTAGTACTTGTGAATGTTTTAGCAATGGCAATCTGCAGAATGTAGCCGCCAACATTTTAGACTGTTTTAAATCACGCTCTAAGACGTTCAGTGTCACTCATGTATCACCAGACTGCACGCTATTACGTTTTAGACCTCGTTTTAACCTTCTCTGACTACGGGCACCTTTGCTGGACCT
Organism: Amblyomma americanum; assembly: GCF_052857255.1. Classification (NCBI taxonomy): domain Eukaryota; kingdom Metazoa; phylum Arthropoda; class Arachnida; order Ixodida; family Ixodidae; genus Amblyomma; species Amblyomma americanum. Next base: position 82,395,548 of record NC_135500.1, on the reverse strand, counting down.
ATGCCCCACGAACAAATAAGGCTTTGCTGTCATACAGCTACCGCCACTCAATGCTAATGAAAAGGAGTATAGCTAGTTTATGTCTCAAGATGCGCTGAAGAAAAGTAGCTTTCACATCGTGCAAGGTAGCTTTCTGCACTAAGAGCAACGACTAAAAGAGGCGGCGTTGCCTATGCATGTTATCAATGGGGCGTCTGAAAAGCTCCTGAAGACAGTAAAAGCCAAACAAACGGAGTCAGGAGATAAAAATGACGAAAGATTGATGTTATGCCTTACGCGCACACACTTTCGCAAAACAAAGAAAGTCGCGAATAGGCACGGTGTCGAAATGGTTTTTAGTGCTAAGAAAACTGGCTAGTTTATGCAGGAGCATTGGTAAGAAAAAAAAATTGCACTTTAAACCACGAATCAAAGTATGTAATCTGTGCAACGAAAGTTTCCTACTGCGTACCTTTATCTTCCGGGGAAATGTACGTCGACTAGACATGCCACTGCTTAAATGCCTGGCTTAGAGAGCATGAAAAGCCTGCACCTTCTGATGACGGGGTGAATTTGCCAAAGCACTGCAGGAAGCATAACTGCATTCCGGTACTTAAGAGCAACACCATTCTTGGTCGGGGTAAATCAAGGAGCCAGCGTGAAAATTTGGAGCCATATCACGTCAAAAACGAAGGCATATGTGTCGATAATACGTCAGTGAGCTTGTTCCTTAAGGAAATTAGGCTCTTAAAATCTATAGAGCACCAAAAGATAAGTATAGAAAGCATGGTGTGACGGGAAGTTTTCGACATGTTATGTTTCTGTTATTTTTTCATGTTGCCCTGTGCGCACGTCTGGTTTCACTGCCGAAAGATATATATGTGTGATCTTCACTGAAATAATAAATCCAGTTGATAGTCTAGCGTCGTTCTGTGTGCCTCTCTGTATCTGCTCCCTTGCTCAGGTTTTTTTTTTAAGTGTACCAACTCGCCCAGCTTTCCAATCTAGTGTAGCAGCACCATCGCAGGCGGCAACGCATTGGAAGACCAGCCAGAGCTGCCGTCCGTGTTAGCGCCGAGCGCGCGCAGTGACCTGACTAAACGATTCAGTTTTCTCCCCTGGCAGCAACGAAGTCAGTCGCGGCCTGCGTTTGCTGCGCATAACTGTGTGTTCGCCTCAAACTCTCCTGAGTAGTATAATTTCAAGTTTTAGATGTGCGTTTTACTCGTGCTCTTGATTATATCTCTTAATCGTTATCACGCTTTACCTTCAAAGCGCAGCTTATAGGGCTACTGTACCACATCTTGAGAACTCCGCACTATTCAAGGATTGAAAACCACGTAGGCTGCGAGTAAAGCATGCCAGTTGTTATTGCGCTAGCATTTATAACAATGACGTAATCGACGATTAAATTTTAGGCTTCTCCTTTCAGCACCGAAAAAGTGCGGATAAGCTCGGTGCGACGTCACGGAATGTAATCTTTTAAATTTCCGCTGCCGTCAGACACAACCTGAGTCCTTCGGCGGATGCTGGCAGACAACGCTCGCAGGGCTTTGTCCCCAGAGGCGTTGGTTTTCTTTCCTTCCTTCAAAGAAAACATTTATGCGTTGTAAATGTACCGGCATCGGCGTTGACGTCATCATGCCCCCCCCCACTTGGCGCAGGGCGGTGCTGAGAATGTTGAAGGACGTCGCGACTTTAATCGGCGATTACGCCACGATTCCAAGAACTAGCCCAAAAGAACTTCGCATGCTTCAGCTGCAAGTATCACACATTCGACCCCTTTAACCTCGTCGATTTATAAAATCTATGTTGTTGCCCTTTAAGTGTCCCCAAACTTTTTTGTCCCCATCTGTACGCAGCAAAAATTTGCCTTGTACTCCTAGATGCCTGCCTTGTATAAGGGAGCAAATAAAATTCTTCATACATATCGGGTAAATAAATCCTCCTAATGGGTGTGCGCTAGAGGACAAGCCATTTACTTTTATTTGGGCGTCTTTTTTTTTCTAATAGTGCAATACACAAGGTTCAAGTGGACATACAGAAACAATCTGGAAGGCTCCTTTTTTGCAGTGTGACGGCGGAACGTCCATTTTTCGACAACTGTCTATGACATGCTGCCCACGTATGCCACTGATACCCGCGGAGATATACGGCACTACACCTTTCCTGGTTCAGTGATGCAAGCTGAGGAAATGTTCAATTTAAACGCGGACAGCCCTAAGCGGTCTTTTTGTTTAGCATCCCCGTCAAGTCAACGCTCTGCGTTTTCCTTCTTAATGCCTTGTTTTGTGCCTTGATCGTAACTGCCGACGATGATATGAAGGAGAAAAAGAGCACCTGATATATTGTGCGGCGTCTGGCGCGTCGCCATTCTTCTGCACAGTTCTGTGCCAGTTCCCCTATTTTACCGTTCTCCATACTCCTCGTGGCTTCTATTCTGCCTACCCTTCCTTATAAACTTCCCGCGAAACCTTCTTTCTCACGTTTTTAGCATCTCTTGCTGGCGGTACGTGCCGTGTGCGTCGCTTCGATGGTCCAAAGTCGTCGAGAAGTCTACTTCTCCCCGTATCTCGCCAGCGTGGTGGATGAGCTTGCTTTCAATATCTGAAATAGCAGTTTTTTTTTTTTACAAACTTGAGATCTCGGCTAAAAACTGAAAAAAAGATCACGCCATATTCAAAGCTTAATTCAAATATAAGCGAGGTGCTTTCTGAAGCTTATCATTTAATTAAAAATGCGTTATATTCGTCAATATGATAATATTCCTGTCCGCAAGTGTCAATGTCGTGGCTCTTACCACGCCCCGCCGCGGTGGCTCAGTGGTTAGGGCGCTCGACTACTGATCCGGAGTTCCTGGGTTCGAACCCGACCGCGGCGGCTGCGTTTTTATGGAGGAAAAACGCTAAGGCGCCCGTGTGCTGTGCGATGTCAGCGCACGTTAAAGATCCCCAGGTGGTCGAAATTATTCCGGAGCCCTCCACTACGGCACCTCTCCCCACCTTTCTTCTTTCACTCCCTCCTTTATCCTTTCCCTTACGGCGCGGTTCAGGTGTCCAACGATATATGAGACAGATACTGCGCCATTTCCTTTCCCCAAAAACCAATTATTATTATTATTATTATTATTATTATTATTATTATTATTATCTTACCACAGAACCTGTGAACATGTTGCTGTCAGAGCTGCAATGCTTGGCGCTCTACTTTCCATGAGCATATTTGGGAGCAAACGTGCCAAGGCATCACAGCACAACTTCGTTCGTTACCAAGGTTGTAACTTTGAAGAGAATTCGGATGATGACATGCATCAGATTACAATTATTCTATCGTCACTACTGATGAAAGATAATGAGGCTGCTAAAACACAATTACGCGTAAATTGCTAGATTTTTCGCGGAATCTCCGCATCGCGGCAAACAAGGGCCTTAATATAGTAGAGTACAGAACGGAATGGTACAGTACAGTACGGTGTATTGTGTAATGTGTAGTGTAGTATAGTGTGGTGTAGCATAGTGCAGCATAGTGTAGTGTATTAGAGTGTAGTATAGTATAGTATAGAATAGTATAGTACAGTATACTATAGTGTAGTGTAGTATAGTATAGTATAGTGTAGTGTAGTATAGTTTAGTATAGTATAGCATAGTATAGTATAGGTGTGTGTAGTGTAGTGTAGTATAGCATAGTATGGTATAGTATAGTATAGGTGTGTGTAGTGTTGTATAATATAGTGTGATGTAGTGTAGCATAGTATCGTGCATATGGCCTCGTGCTCGCTTGTGGCGCGGAGGTGAAAGCATGTAACACCCACGCGAGTTAGCCACTCTAGCCCACTGAAGCACAGTCATTATTTTTTTTTCGCGTAGCGTACCTTCACAATTCCCAAAGGTTAACGGACTTGCAGCTGTTCTTTTCAAGTTCTTCAGGTACCGTCCTCATTACCAGACCATCGCATTACTGCTGATCGATGTTTCGGAAATTTTTCCTGGCACTGGGCCAGTGATCCGATGTAATGTTCACCGCTTCGGATTTCAAAAGCAGACCTTTCAAATCAGAGCTACATCGAATGTCGTAAAACTCGTATGATTTACTGTCGCAGCCAGCAGCGCTAGCTAGCAGTTTTTTTTTTTTGAAATCGGAAAGACTATGCCTTGTAACTTGGCCAACCGTAGGGCATGCTCGTCCTGAATTTTGGACATCGTCCTCGGGTCGCAGGCTGTCCGGCGGAGGAGCCCCTCGCTCCGCTGAGAAGCCGTCCTCGGCGTCCGACGAAGGCGCCCGAGCCAGGGACCGCCGCGGCAGCCGTGGCAGTCGCAGCAGCCGTGGCAGCCGGGCGAGTGGCCGGAAGGGGGCAAGAAGAGGCAGCAGCGAAAGCGGCAGCAGCAGGCGCCACAAGAAGTCCACGCACGAGGACTCCACCACCTCATCGCCAGACGCCCAGCGGGAGCGACGCAGGAGGCAGTCGTCGCCCGATTCGAGCTAGCACCCAGTCGCGGCCTCGGGGTTCGCAGGCTGGGGGGGGGGGGGGGGGGGGGAATGGCCGGCCACTTATTTGGAGGGGAAGCGGACAGAAACGCAAACAAAAAAACATCAGTGAAAACAAAGCCATAACCGTGCTCGGGAAAGGGCCTCGCGTGCCAACAACGGCTTTGTTCTTCCCCGAGTGCAGCCATTCCCGGCCGCCCAGTTCAGCGCACGCTTCGGAGTTGCTGCCGGGCCGTTGAGAACCAGCGTCCACCCGCCCCCTTCGCTGCGTGGGCCGCCCAATGACTCTCCGCATTTCCTCACCCCGTCCGACTGCGCGGCATTTCGAGGCCCAGCGACAACGCCTCGCTCTCATACGCGACTTTTATTCTGTGGCTATAATTACGAGCACTTCGCATGTCTCGTCGCGTCGTGTCTTTATTTCCTAGCGCCGCATTTATAAATGTCGGTTGTAGTTTGCGCTTGAAGCTGTTATGGCACATTCACTTTGTGTGTTTGCATGGCTGTAGTGTTTCGTTCTTTCAGTAGCACACCACTTGAACGCTAAGGTGACAGTTATTAGAGACAACAGCGCGACCATGTCCAGGTTCCAGTGGTCATCGAAGCCCTCCATGCATATTCTGCTGTGCAGAAAGGCCGGAGTAGAAAAAGCACTCGCCAATTAAGCCAGATTTATGGACTGCCCACGGGGCCCCTGAATCTATAAAAGGAGGGGTCGTCGCTCTCGCCGTTTGCACTAATGTTTTTCCCAAATATTTAATTGTCTGGAGCGGGAAGTCTCCGCTCTGCTTATTCCGTTCTCTCGCTTTCGAGCCTGCGCTCCTGAAGTGCCAGCCGAAGGGGAGACAGGGAGAGAAACAGATTTCCAACAACACGATACAAAGCGGATGTCCCTGCTGTGCCCCCATGGACGACGACATTTTGATTCGCGCAGTTTTATGCAACGTTACTGGATTGGTAGCATGCATAGTAGACGGCCACAATAGTTCCAAAGCAACCCTAGCACACCGATCGTGTGTAGAATCTGCCGGAATTTATTTCCCGACAAGCACAACAGGACACCGGAAAGTAACCTCAGTTCCTCCTTATTTTACTTTCAATCGGATCGCTTTTTTAAATGTTTTCTTCTGTATTTATCTTTTTTTTCAATGATGACAGATGGCCATTGAACTCAAGTAGGTAATAGATACGCGTGAACAAGAACCACCACCACATGCCAGCCAGTGAGAAGATTGTCCAGGTGGGCGCCTCGGGAACGTGCCAAATGTGGTCACGTGATCCGAGTGGGCTCTGGAGTGGAAACTACTAAGCGGTTGTGACAAAATTAGCGCTAATGCCGTTTGGTTTGAATGCCACGGGTGAAGTGAGTCTCATCGCTGCTGCAGATTTTGATACACATGAGTTCTACGAGGAGTTTGCACAAAATTTACACCACCTAGTACCGGGACATCGGCTTCCCTTAGTGCGGGCATCGACCAACCCTTTGTCGCATAACATGGGGCTGCCAACACACAACGGCAGTTCCTCACATAAACCAAACGCCACAATGGAGCAGTGGAATGCAGCGCTCTCCAGTGATCACCTGGATGCTCATCGTAGACTGATCAACCAAGCTTGTATCGCCGAAGGGGCTCTTTAACTATGGGCTCTACCCACGAAGCTCGCCAACACATATATTCAGCAATAAACGTTTGTCATCCATTCATTTATGTGAGGAGCTTGGCTACTGGTAAACTATCTAGGTGCGGTGACAAGCTTTCGCGGCCATATCGTCGCCGTTGGTCTAGGAGATTGGTTGGTTGTTATATATTTGGTTCCGGTCTGCAGTATAGAACGTTTAAGCGAAATGCTTTGCAAAGCGCCAGTGCAGTGTAATAAGGCGGTGAGCTACCATTTAAAATTTCACTGAAAGTACTGCTGTCGCTACCCGGAATTTAACAAATGCACTTTCACGGCTAAAATTGCAACCGGCTAGCTGAGCGAATCGCCGAAGTTTTAGGCCACTGCATTAGTACAGAGTCTAGGTTGTCCGTAAAGGAAATCCCATGCAAGTACTCATTATCGAACATGTGACAGCGAACACAACTCCTGCCCTGCTGTATATCGGCCACGCGTCTATATTCCGTTTTTTCTTTGCATTTTTTTTCCTTTTTGATTCCTGGTTTTCCTCTGTTGCTTTCGTCTTAAGTGCAGACGGGCTGCGTGTCAGGAACACTGCTTCGTTTAGTGTTTGCGCTCTTTTGTCCGGTTCTTTTCTTCGCGCAATTACTGAAAAGTATGCCATAGAAAGTCTGCCAGTAGCCTTTAATGCGAAACCGCTTCTTCACGATGTCTAACCGGCTCACCGAGTTTGTGTGAAGTTTCACCTTCAAGGTGTCCTTGGCCAAACCTAGCATAGCAGCAGCAGCAGCAGCAGCCCATACAGAAGTAAAATAAATATTACCGCGACTGGGTTTCGAACCCACGGCGGCGTGAACACATCAGCTTTGTTGTCTGCTGCACGAGAGCACTATTCTATTTTTTTTCTTTATTGCAGAGCACTATTCTATCGCCGCAGCCAATCACGCTTCGTGTTACTGCAACACACACTCGCTTTTCTCGTCACCCGCCTCCCCCCCCCCCCTTTCCGCGCAGAAAGAAAGATAAAATTTTACAGATCCTGAATCCCGTTTTCAGTAATTGTATATATATTCAAACTTTCCTGTGTGCAGAGGCCAAATTTTTTTCTTTCGAGATTTCGTAGCAAACTGAAAACATTGTTTAAAAAGTAATGCATTTCAAGAAAGGTCATTTTCAGGATGATTTTAGCAATAAAGAACCAGCGAAAAATTACTCTCGACCAGAAGGCACACATCCACGCATGTCATCGGCGATGTGTGTGTGTGTGTGTGTGTGTGTGTGTGTGTGTGTGTGTGTGTGTGTGTGTGTGTGTGTGTGTGTGTGTGTGTGTGTGTGTGTGTGTGTGTGTGTGTGTGTGTGTGTGTACACTGGTTCTTTTTTGCTAAAACATGAATAAAGTGGAGCCAGAAATTCACGCTTCAATATGATTATGGCACAAGAAGGAATAAGAATGTCATGCTGAAATTTTTCTCAGCATTAACCACTTCTTTCTACTACCGTCAGGTAAAACTCGCACTTTAGAGGCGAAAGACTTTTTTTTATTGCATGTTAAATTGGGAAGTTAGAAAATTGCGAAAAAGGGTGGACTTTATTTCGCGATTTGAAATAAATCATAATCTCCGATTTTCTTAAAATTTTCCTCGTAAACTCGTAATTCTAGAACAAGTTCTGCATTGTTTTCTTTAAAAGTATAAAATTAAATACATAATGATCATATTTCGTTCCGTTACTACTAACTGGTATTGTCCGTTAAATATAGCAACAGTCATGAATTCTATTTCGAACTGATTGGATGTGGTGGCATGTATGTTAGCACATTGGCAAAATTTGAATCGAATAGTTGGGAAGCTTGCTTTAGCTCATTGACCTAGTATTTACGGTCAGACGCTAATTCCCTATTTCACAATCTGTGTCGAGGTATCGCTAATGCCTGTAAATGTAAGCTTATATCTCCGCTAACTCCGGACAGAAATTACTGTTTACGCGTTTTGGGACGGCGACTTTTTCTAATGTTAATCTCAATACCGCTACGCGAAAAGCCACTTTTAACTGGTGAGGTTCTTGTTTCATTAAAGAAGCTATGCTTGATTAAAAGGTTGTGAAAATTACCCAGACCTACAAAAGCACCACGAAAGAGAAAACTTACGTTTCTGGTTTGGTTTATGGGGGTTTTACGTCCCAAAGCGACACAGGCTATGAGAGACGCCGTAGTGAAGGGCTTCGGAAATTTCGACCACCTGGGGTTCTTTAACGTGCACTGACATCGCACAGTACACGGGCCTCTAGAATTTCGCCTCCATCGAAATTCGACCGCCGCGGCCGGGATCGAACCCGCGTCTTTCGGGCCGGCAGCCGAGCGGCGTAACCACTCAGCCACCGCGGCGGCTGAAAAGCTTGCGTTTTTGTCCTATTAACGAAGGTAACAACCAAAAACATGCTTGCAAAGTATTTTCTGCGAATCTGCCATCGTCGTAACTAGAGTATGATCACATTGACTTAGTTCGAAGAAGTCGTGAGCGTTACTCTTTTTAACGGGCAATATGAAATATGGCAACTTGAACGAAATATAGCATTTTGCGTTTATTTTAGTTTGAAACAATCCAATGGAACACTTTATTGTTTCCCTTTAGTTACCAGGTACTAAAAGACTTTCAGGAAAATTTTACAGAAAATGTGCCGTGGTTAATTTTTTTAGGTGCAAATAAATGTGGCTTTTTCTCGCAATGTTTGAATTCCAGAAGATTGCAACATTCAACTAGCACGTCTCTTAGTTTGAATTTTAGCTGACAGTAGGATAAAAGAGCGATTAATACTGAGGAGAAGTTTCGTCGTCAATTTTTTACTCCTCCTTGTTCCATTACTGTGGTGAAAACTGCCCTTCTCGGAACGCATAACTTTTTGAACGATGTTTGCGATTTTTTTTTGCGTAAATCACAGCAGTCCAAAAAGTTTTTACACTGAACCACGCAGAAATGTTTTCACAAAATTAGTGAAAAAATATGCAGGCCACACAAAAATCTTCGTTCTGTACGGATCCGAACTTGCAATTATGATAAATCACTTTAAGATTTTTGTTCCTGAAAAACTAAAGCATTTCTTCCAGAACTAAAGTCCATTCCTGTCTGTTGACACGCTTTCTCACCGCATATAAAAATGTCATTGAAAAACAAACAATGGTCATTTGACTTCGATTACCGTTCTTTTGTGAACACACTCATGCGCGGATGATACTGCACTGGCAATTCTTCATGAAACATAAGAAAAAGCATCCGGGAGGATGCAACGGGATGTGTATTTTCCGATCGATTGGTTTAATGCTAATCAAACGTTTCCAAACATTTCAAGAAACTTGAATATATGCTTTTATGACATGAAATGTATTTGCTGTGCATGTCGACCTTTAGAACCTGAATAAGATTTCAACTATCTCGATATCACATATGACGAACCACTGTCGTCGAACTTCCGTATTCAAGAACTACAGCGAAATGTTTATGCCAATTATGCCCTTATATGTATGCTCCGGGATGTACTTGCGCCGTGTCGATGAGAGAACTGGTCTGTAAGGAATTCGGAGAGCTTGTATTGCGATATACGGTACAATTTGCGGTACCGCACTAAGCTGCATACAGCACAGAATTGCAACGGATTTCTCCCTATACAGCCTACTATCATGTTGAACCCGCCTTGGTATGAGTTATTTTTACCTACCGCCTGTACAGCAATTTATCGTTAACATATTTCACAACAGTTTCTTCCACAGCTCCACTAAAACTGCGAATGTTAAAATACGGCCTTTTCGCCAGTCAGAAAATTGTCATACTGCGCATCTTTAAAGACAAATTGCACGAATTTTAGATAATTCCATGGCATTAAAGAATTCAAATCTATATCAACGGTAGGTAAAGCTTGCCAAGTATTATTGCGCTAGCATTTTAAATGATAACATAATTGATGAACAAATTTCAGGCTCCTCCTCACAACACTAGAGAATTGAGAAGAAGCTCAGCGTGAGGTCAAAGACTGTAAGATTTCCGTCTTCGCCAACCACACCTTGCCGTGCGTCGTCGAATGCTACCAAACAACGCCGTAGCTTTGCCTTCGGTGGCGTTGGTTTTCATCCTTCAAAGCAAGCATTTATGAGTCGGAAATGTACCGGTACCGTAGATGACGTCATCATGAGCTGCCCACTTGGCGCTGTGCGCTGTGGAGAAGCTTGAAGGCCGTCTCGATTTTAATCGGCGATTACTCATCCTTTAAAATGCTATCCCAATAGGACTTCCCAAGTTTTACCTGCAAGTTTCACACATTTGACCACCTAAAGCTCGTCGAATTATAAAACCTCTGCAGCTGCCGTTTAAAGAGCCCACAGGAATGTCCTTATTACTTCATAAAATGCGAACAGTCCTGAGCATAAAGACTTAAAGCAGCTCAAAAATTTTCTTCAGTCATGTCCGCATTGTAATATCGACTGAATTAAATTACTATTTGCCGTGTTCTTGACGTTTGTATCTCCTTTGTGAAAGTGTGCACGGTTGTAAACTTTTCTGTGTTGTCAGTTTAATGTTTTGTTTATTTTAGTACGTCACGCAATTCCAACGTCTTCATCGGTCTGGTTCTTGCAATTTTCTTGTTTTAATGACTTGTATCATGTACATACCTCGGCTGCCCAGCCTCGCACACAAGCGGTAACACTTATGCGGGTTGGAGCATGTGCTGTACGAATCGAAGTGAATAAAATATTGTTACTGGTGATAATGCCTATGAAGGGAGCATGCTTGTATAATGGCATCGAAATAATCAGCCAGCAGTGATCCAGGCAATTGAATTTTTGTGTAGATGTTTATGCGCGAAAGTTGTGTGAGGTAACGCATTATTGTTCAAACAACTGCTTGCTCTATTTGTTTTATGTGGCAGGCGGTATGAGCTTACTGACCTGAAGCGTTTTACATCTCCACCACATCGCGCACTTCCTTTTTGTTGCTTCATGGATGCATCCAATGATTCCTATATGGCCTTTACAATTGATGCCTAATTCACTAGGCAGTGCCGACGGGAATGGAAGCCAATAGGGTTTACGCTTTTTTAAATGGGTTAATGGAACTTTTGAAAAAGTTCCACTGATATAGATGGTACGGATCTCCAGTTATGATGTTCAATATATCTTGTGGAATAATGTTTCAGATAAATTTATAGAGAAATGTAGGGGTAACCGCGTTACACATATTTCAATACATGTGTGACGATTCCCCAAGCCAGCGGACGCGACGGACACCGCAGGTGCCTTCTAAGGGGCACCCAGCTGCACGGGGAAAAGGAAAAGATAATAAACGCTCCCCCGCTTTTCAGGGAGAGGAGCCAGTCTGACTCCCGCCAGCGACGTGTACTACCCGTTTACGGGGCGCCTCTTCCCGCGCTCTTCTCAGGGCACATCTGTGACCCGTCTCGGCATTCGCTCCCAAGCTCATTCCCATTACTATAACAACATGGCACATTGAAGCATCGTACCTCACACTCATATGGCAATCACCTTTCTACGTGTGTTATAAACTGCAATAAGTTTGTGGAAGAGCGCTCAAGTGTCAGGGTGGGACGCTTGGAGGCGTTGAACCTAGAACGAATCCAAGGCTTTGCTGCCTGGCGCTGCTGCTTTGCGGACAAGCGCAACTGTGCTGACGGTTTAGCGTCCACGCATCACGTGAAAATTGGTTTTGGAAATAGAAAATGGCGGAGTAATCGTCTCACATATCTCGGTGGACACCCGAACTGCGCCGTAATGGGCCTGTCACACTAGGGCAACAGTCGGCCGGTTCGGTCTGCCAAAACCATGTCGTCGTGATGTCTGGCTCTATGCCACACTGCGCCGACTAAAACAGTCGGCCGAGTGTCGTCGTCAGCGCCAGGTCTTCCACAAGACGCAGTTGGCCGATGGTCCGCAAACTCCCATGTCGCACTAGCGAGACAGCGTGCGAGACCTCCCGCCGACTTGGCCCTTTCTCGTTCTCACTCTTCTTTTGTCATTTCCTGCTATGCGAAATTCATGGGCCGGGACGCTTCATTTTTAACTCTTTTAAATAAATCCCACCATAGTAAAACAAACTCCTTAACAATCGTGATTATGAACCTAGAATAAGTGCAGTCCAGTACTGAGCGGCACCTTTTGCTGGGTCAGAAAGGCATGGCTCGAAAATAAATCCAGTCGCTCGCGGGTAAACAAGACAGGAGAGATTATTTAAGGCTAAAATAATAAAAAGGAAAAATTCTCGACCACACGGATTTGAACCAGGAACCTGTGGAATGCGAAGCTACTGCTATACTCACGACGCCATGGAGAACAGAGCAGTTCGCCGCCTTCAGAGGTGCTGATAAGAAGCAGACCGCAGTGCGACACTCGCGACAGAAGTAAAGCAGGCGACCCATGTGCGAAAACTCGGCTAGCGCGCTGCACCGGTTACTGATTGCGAATTGCAGCCCCACTGCAAGCAGGGACACACGGAGCAGCAAGCATCGCTGCGCCGTTCAACTCAAGCACTCGAGCTCAAAGCGTACGCTTTGCCACCCGCAGCGGTCTGATTACTGCTTGTCTTGGTGTTGAAGTTCGCGCCATTTTTAATTTCCGCGCACGGAAGAATATACAGGAGAAAAAGGGGGAAAACAGGAAAATAAGAACACTGCGCAGTCGCGATAGAACAGAAGTGGTCGACGTAACCGGGTAAAAACGAAGTAACTAAGAACAATTAAACACGTGTAAAGAGCAAGAAGTGTAAGGCGCCAACGCAGATGAAATACTAAAGGTGATGAAACCTAACCAATCTGTGAAAAAACGTAGTTAAAAAACAGGCCAAGCGAATCTGCTAGGTTAACAAGAGGGAAAAACGTAAAAAAACACAGGGAGGTGTAAAGCGCCAACCTGGATGAAATGGTAGGAGTGATACACAAGTCTAAAACCAAATTAAGAAGACATAAGAACTACCGAATGCCACTTGTGCGAACGATATATGACACCCAAATGCTTTCCTATTTAATTCCCAGGTGAAAAAGAAGAAGCGCATTAGCCGCACTGCCATCGCTCAGAGCGAGAGCCTGCTTACCTGGACAGACCAGAGACTCTGCCTTTGCCAGGCGCACTGGACGCAGTCCTCGCTCTACACCCGCTCTCGAAAAATAGTTCCACTCCACTAGAACGAAAACCTGCCGTCGCATTCCGTCGATGATGACGACGTGAGATCCGTTCTGGTTCTGGCAGCTTCGCTGAAGCCGCTCTGCTCTGCATTACGTCGCTGATCACACACACTGGTTCCGGTAGCCTCGCTCAAGCCGCTCTGCGTTTTATTAGACCTCTCCGTGGGGTGCACAGTCCCAGCACCTTTACTGGCAGTTGCGGCCTCTGCAGCTGCCCACTCGCCGCCATCGTGAATCATCTTGGGGCATCCGGTCCGTGGCTCCCTGGTAACTCCTGCCGCCGTGAATCAACTTGGGACGCCCGGTTCGTGGCTGCCTGCTTCGCATCTGGTAACTCCTGACACCGTGAATCACCTTGGGGAACCCGATCCGTCGCTACCTGCTTCGCTTCTGGTAAGCCTCCATGAAATAGCTTGGTGCACCCGGTCCGTGGCTGCCTGCTTCGCTTCTGGAAACTCCTGCCACTGTGAATCACCTTGGGGCACCCGGTCCGTGGCTGCCTGCTTCGCTTCTGGTAACTCCTGTCACTGTGAATCACCTTGAGGCACTCGGTTCGTTGCTGCCTGCTTCGCTTCTGGTAACTCCTGCCCCCGTGAAATACATTGGGGCACCCGGTCCGTGGCTGCCTGCTTCGCTTCTGGTAACTCCTGTCACCGTGAATTGCCTTGGGGCACCCGGTCCGTGGCTGCCTGCTTCGCTTTTGGTTACTCCTGCATTGCCCGCGCCGAGAACGCGTCGCTTGCAGCCAGGCTGACGAAGAAGTCGCCTCTGCCTTGTCCTCCTGCACACCCGTCTACTCACGCCATAGGACGCTAGCACCAGGGCCGTCGTGGTCCGACGAGCGGACGTCGGCAGGCGCTTGGGAAAGAGCGCCGCCACAGCTCTGCTAGTCCACCAACCTGGACCTCTGGATGCGGGGTTGCTGCGTTCGCCTTCGTCGTCACGCTTGAGCCTCCTGGTGTCGTTTGAGGAGGCGAAGACGGGCATGGACCATCCCGGAAGAGCGCGATGGTCGCCTGCAGGCTCTCGATGGGGTTGACCTGCGCCTCGGTCTTCAGCACGCCCTTCTCGCCGATACCGGCGAGACGAAGCGCGCCACGCCACGGCGCCATGGCGCCGGGCCGAACAGCAGCAGCAGCAGGGGGTGCATCGGGCGACGAGGAACCGCTGAGCGCAAAGAACTCTGAGTTCAGCACGAGCACAATCAATGACTGCGTTATGGCGCGACAGGAAGTCCCAACCCAAGATGGTTTCATAAGAAGAGGTTGGAAAAATGACTAATTCAATCACGTAGATGATCTCCTGAATAACGATGCGTGCGGTGCACGTCACTAACGGCGCAATAGCCTGCGCGCTTCCGGTGCGCAGCAAGAATCCAGAAAGTGGGTCGCCACTTTTCGAAAGGAGCAGCAAACGGTGGCGGCCATGGCAGAAACAGCAGCGCCGGTGTCGACAAGCACCAGAACAGAAACTTGTACTGCCTACCATCCGCAACAAATGGTCTATCTGAACGATTTAATCGCACCACACGAACTGGAACCTCGTTCTACCATATATTACTCACTCCTACAACACTGCTACGCAGTCCACAACCGGTTTCTCCCCATTTTTTCTGCTGTACGGCCGGCATCCATCAGCTCCTATCGACACAGGTCTTCCATACCGCCCTGCCTCATCTGAGTGTACAACTATTCCTGAAGCTGCCCGGCACGCTGAAGACTGCCCCCAGATTACACGGTCGCTCACGGCAGACGCTCCGGGGGGCCAAAAACACCAACATGACGAAGGTCAGCTGGATTTCTCGCCCGGTTCACTCGTCTAGCTGTGGATCCATTCCACTGCTCCTGGCCTCTCAAAGAAACTACTTTCGAAATGCCATGGCCCCGACCGCATCCTGGAGCGCACATCATCAGTCAACTACATTACTGAGCCCCTCACACCGTCTTCCGATCTCCGTCGACGTGGTCGCGAGACTGTGCATGTCCAATCATTCAAACCGTACTACGACCCTGTTGTGCTGTCGGCACCATGGGTCGCCAGGATGGCTGCTTTTCTTCCCGGGGACATTGTGGAGAAGGGCAAAAGCCGCACTGCCATCGCTAAGAGCTAGAGCCTGCTGACCTGGACAGACCAGAGATTCTGCCGCCGCTGTTGTTTCGCCGCCGTCTGAGCGCTGACCTAAGGCCCCGTTACACCCAGTATTCTTAATAAACATGCATAGGCCATGAAAATTATTCAGAAATGTGGGTCCGAGAAATCTTTTAAAAAGAATGCTACATATTGCCTTCTTTCTTGTTCTAGGGATTAATGGGTTGTTGATAGAAATATTGCGAAAAAGCATTGCGAGCCCACAGGATGTGTCGTGCTGCTGCGAGAGTCTGCTTTCTTGGCAATAAAGAGCGAGCAGTTGGCTCGTGAAGTACTGGAAGCCGCGGCGATCAACGACAATAAGGAATCTGCATCTGTACTGCATCCGTAGCCCTCTCTGCAAAAGAAAACAAATACCTTGCACAGTTTTGTAGCGATAGCTACATTACGGTAGCATTTCGAGCCTTCAGCGTGGCGACGCCGCCACCCTGTGGCTGCGCCGCCACGCTGTCACGTGGTTGGTCACGTGGTGCGGACACGTGACCAAGTTTCACTCGGCCAGAGCTACCGCGTCACTCCAGGTTTAACCAGAGCTGAACCACAGCCAATTTTTTATAACTTTTAACGCTCCACTTTATGAGCCAGGACTGTTCTTGTTGCTCCGCCTTCGTAACTTTTTGTTGCATTCTTATTTCTTCGCTGGTTTTAGCCACGTGTCTTCTTAATGTGGTTTTAGTCTTGTGTATCACTGCTACATCATTTCATCCGGTTTGGCGCTTCACACCTCCCTGTGCTTTTTGTTTTACGTTTTTTCCTCTTGTTAACTTACCACTTTCACTTCGCCTGTTTTTTAACCACATGTTTTAACAGATTAGTTTGCTTTCATCACACTTAGCATTTCCTCTAGGTTGGCGCCGTACACCTCCCGCTCTTTACATCTTTTTTCTTAGTTACTTCTTTTTTATCCGGTGACGTTTACCACTTCTGTTCTATCGCGACGGCGCAGTGTTTAATATTTTCTTGTTTCCCCCCTTTTTCGCCTATATATTCTTCCATGCGCTTAAATAAAGATCAGTTGTTATTCAGCCTCGTGTTTTGTATCCTTGCTGTGTGGTGTCACTCCTTAATTGGCAGCTGTTTTATGTGTATTAGCACTTTTGGCGGACACCAGAAAGTCGGTCAGTCGTTTTAAGCTGTAAGTTCATGAACTAATTTTTAATAATTAACTTCTTAACTATTAGAGTTAGGCGCCTAGTCGAAATGGAGATTTGTAGCCGGTCGTTACTAACAGCCAGATCAGATTTTAAAATTTCGAAAACGCGCCAATCTGCGGCGCGGTGGCTTTACAAAACTTTTGGCTAGCTAGTGCCAAAATGCAAGCGCTTACGAAAAGCACGCATGCAATGCAACCTTTGCAGTGCATGCAACTAGTCAAAAAAGCCGAATTTTGTCGATCCATAACGCCAAGGCTAATCGTGTGTTTAAATTCTAGAAACTGATCAGGCTATCATTAACGACTCGCTACAGCCCTCTAATTGCAAATAGGCGCCTAACTCTATTAGTTAAAAAAGGTAATTATTAAATATTAGTCAACCAGCTTACTAAACACGATTCGCCGGATTTCTGGTGTCCGCCAACACGGGGAAAACCCAGGTGCTATTGTCGGCGCATGCAAATGTTCGCCGCCGATGCCTCCGAAGTCGTGCCCCTGCCCCAGCCGGTGAGTCGAAAGCCCTTCTTACCTAGCCTTCCACTTCCGAGGAATCCCTCGTTGATGTTTGGTAGCTAGCTGGCCCGCTCTGTGCATTATTTGCAAGTGTAGTAGATAGCATATGAGTGTTCACGCTTTGTCGTCCCTTCCCTTTGTTCCCTCGAGCACGAACCCATCCGTGGTTAGCGAGTGGAAGCGCTGCATCCGCTGAGTGGGAGTGCGGGGCGGAAGGCTGGTCTCCCATATTTGCACACACTTAAATAAGTCATCGGCTCTAAATAAAGGTTGCTTGTCGGGACGAACATCCAGACATGCTGAAAGCCATATTTTAACCTCTTTCTGAAAATTACTCAGTCTTCCCTGAAACGCCTGGTATATAAGGTGTAAATTCGCACCTCAGTCACTGGCCACTCAGATATACCCGCGGCTTTCAAGATACTTTGGGAAGCGACCGGACCTCACCAATGGCATCGTATCGCCACCCAATGGCAGCCAGCGGTCAGGTCCGGTCGCCTGCTGTTGACAGAACACTGCGATGCACCTCACCATTGGCTGCATCCACTTCTGCTCATTGGTAAGCTCCGATCGCCGACCGCCCAAAGGTCGGGTCGCTTCCCACAGTCAATTGAAAGCCGCGGGTTTACCTCAGTTACGGATGGGTAGATGAATGGAAGGATGGATGGACGGACGGACGTATTTCTTTAACGCTGTTAACGGTGTAATAAATAAGGTCTATGAATTTGCCATTTTCTTTAAATACTGTTTTCAGTCAAGCGCTTCTAACCCTATGTCCCCTCTTGTGCGTGATGCGCAGACATCGCGCATCACACAGGCGCTTTTTTTCGATTCGCTTCTTCAGTTGTTTCAGTGCGGCAACTTATCAATACCTAGTGCTAGTAGCAGTAGGTAACTTTGTTTTCCGACAGATACAGTATTAGCTTCAGCCCATCCACCTAGACGACGGCCTGGAGTCCTTTCCCGGTTGTGCGGCACCGGTGTCTTTGGCACTGGTGTTGGCGTAACAGAGCACCACACAGGTCCGCACCAAGCAGTGACGTCACGCATGCGCTGAATGGCCCGAGCACACTTATTACGTCCACTCGACCTGAAAAGGAGACAAGTATGAGTAAACAATAATGTTTACTTTCGCAAAAAGTCGTCGGTGCTTATCATGTTACAGTTTGTGAAATTTTAATAGGGGAAATAATTTTTCCCCGCTTAACTGCGGCTGGCAAAGTTCAATACCGCAGGATCCCACCCCATGGTCGCGCACGCCTACCACGGAGGCCTTGCTCTGAGGGAACAAAGGAAAGACACTCTGGCTGACGCAAACAGGCATTTATTGCTGCAACAACAACAACGCCAGCTAGCAACAAAATATGCTAAGGAATCGAGGTCGTCCGACTCATCAGCAAGGTTACGAGTGAATGTTCGCCCACGCTAGGGCAAGGGGAATCTACGAAGCCGGACAGGACGAAATGCGGAAGAACGTTTTCCCCGCCATTTCCTCGCCCCGTTGGCGAAGAGTGGAGCGCACGCCGAAACGTCCGCACGCGCCGACCTTCCACCGCAAAAGAGAATCGTCTCCCCCCCGCGCGCGCACCGCAATCACGCCGTCCGTGGCGCTCGCGTCACTGCGACGCCGGAGCCCTTTCTTGTTAGTTAAGGCAGCTAACTAGGGACGCACCGCGGGGAAGAAAACCATAGGGCACGGTGGGGCAGGTCCCCTCAAGTGTGGTAACCGTCGTGCGAATGGCTTTTTTTCTAATACCTTTAACGGAAAACGATAAAAAGTATAAACACGAATATGTTTAAGAGTGATGCGAATGCCAAGAATAAATGTTTAATTGTAATACAAAATAATAATTGTAAGATACAAAAATTTTGCTATGCCTACAGTTAAACTGCGGAATATAAGCGAATATAACAAAGAAAAAGATTGGTCCAATATATATAAGGCAGCAAATAGTTTCGAATTAAAGTGGCTAAAAGATATGCACGAAAACTGAGCTTCACTTCAATAATGTTTTAGCCCACCAAAGAAAATTTTCGCTGGCCTAGGCTCACGTACTACTGAGTGAAAGAAATATTTATTGCCGGAGGACACGTACAGACATCCAGCATGTTCATAAGAGCAGTGAAATGCCGTTTGAGCATTAACCTGGGGAGACGATCAGGGAGCAATCAGGCATTAGTTCAGTAGAGATTCAGTCGCAAGAGCTAAAAGATGTTTATGCGAATAAGGAAGGAATCATCTATGCACTTGCGACCACTTGTAGAAAACTTTTGCCCCCCTCCATTTCGACGCGGCCGACCACCTTCATCACCGTGCGTCAAGACAGCACCGGCTGGGCGAGGAGGGAAGTCTTCCTCATGGGGGAAGCGGAAGAAGCGACGGGAGCGCCACCTTGAAAGTTACGCGCAACTCTGCGAAGCCGGTGAGAGTCTCTTCGAGATCCGGCCAGCGTCACGAGCGGTTGCAGCCGCACGCTCTCGCCACCATCCACGGCAGGCGCACGGAGATACGATGTGCCTTGCCGGTGAACTACTGGTTCCAGGCAGCGAAGTGGGCGCAGCAAACGCGCGCTCTCGTCACCTTCCCCAGCAAATGCTCGGGGATGGCTTTGCCCCTAGAATGCTGCGCGCACGGGAAAACCCAGGTGCTATTGTCGGCGCATGCAAATGTTCGCCGTCGATGCCTCCGAAGTCGTGCCCCTGTCCCAGCCGGTGAGCCGAAAGCCCTTCTTACCTAGCCTTCCACTTCCGAGGAATGCCTCGTTGATGTTCTGTAGCTAGCTGGCCCGCTCTGTGTATTAATTGCAAGTGTTATAAATAGCGCATGTGGTGTCTCTTTCTTGTCTGTGTCCTGATTTGCGCAGCCGTTCATTTCATCGTTATAAATAGCATATGAGTGTTCACGCTTTGTCGCCCTCCCTTTGTTTCCCCGAGCACGAACTCCTCCGCGGTTAGCGAGCGGAAACGCTGCATCCGCTGAGTGGGAGTGCGGCTGGGGCGGAAGGCTGGTCCCCATATTTCCACACACTTATACAGCCAACAAACACAAAGCCTCCTCAAAATCTCCCAGAAATATCCCGTCAGGACATTTGGAATCTCCCCAGGAGGTGCTCATTTTTCCCGAAGACATCCAAAAAACGTCCCCACAACTAGCCGTGTCCAAAAAGTTGTGCGTCCCACGGACAGCCCTTAAAGGTTATTGCTCGATTTCTCGGCTCTGGCTCAATAAAATTATTTATTCTTTTTCATGCAGACTTCAGGCATCCAAGCGCACATATGTGCCAAATTTCAGGCACATGCTTACATTACAGGTGGTGTAATATATCTGTCCACTCGCGTGAATGCTTGCTGGCTAGGCCATTCGGACTTGCCTGTTTACATGAAATGTGCTTTAACAAGGTGAAAATTTGGGCTGATTGGTGCATGATCTTGTGACGGGAGCAGCGCAGCACGAGACAAGGAGAGAGGCGGGACACGACGCTGAATAACAACCGGATTTTTAATGCACGTTCGTCCAATATGTACATCTCGCTCGTAAAGAAGGAAAAGAGAGAAGCATGAAAAACGCATAAGATGTACACATGGTGAAATATTAAGACATCGCACGCAGATAATCAATTTCTCTGTCACGAAGCGCTATTGAAGGTATGTAGACACATACGTCGCTTTTTGGTCGGATGTTGACAATCTCCCTGGTCCGTTGATCAGAATATGACGGGATGACCATTGTGTTGATAGGCTGCGGAGCGCATTAATGCTCTCTGCATTGTTTTGCTAATTCACAGCTGATGGCGTCCTTTAGGAATTTTTTGTGCTCTCGAAGAAGCATGTGCGCCAAAGTCAACAGCAAGCAAAGAAAAATCAGTGCAAGAAAAAGCACCGAAAAAACATGTGAAATGTGTGAAAAGGGAATTTATGAAATACCTGTCATGCGGACGTACCTACATTGGTCAAACAGGGCGCTGTTTGAATCAACGGCTTCGAGAGCACAAAAGATACCTAAAGGGCGCCATCAGCAGTGAATTAGCAAAACATTGCAGAGAGCATGAATGTGATCTTCGGCTTAGCAACACAATGGTCATCACGTCATATTTTGATCAACGAACCAGGGAGGTTGGATAAGGCTTCAACATCCGACAAAAGAGCGAAGTATGCGTCAGCATACTTTCGATAACGTTTCGTGACAGCGAAATTGATTATCTGCGTGCGTTTCCCTAATATTTTACCACGTGTACATCTTACGCGTTTGTCATCCTTCTGTCCTTTTCTTATGGCACGAGCGAGATGTATATATTCGACGAACATGCATTAAAAATCTGGTTGTTAGTCAGCGTCGATTCCCGCCTCTCTGTTCTTTGTTTCGTGCTGTGCTGCTCCCGCCACAAGAACATGAAATGTGCTAGAATTTTACACACAGAAGAAATATGAATTCAAAAAGTCGCCCGATCCCGCCCATATAAAAGGAAATAGCAGCACAATACAGATGTAATTTTAGTTTATTAGATGATAATAATAATAATAATAATAATAATAATAATAATAATAATAATAATAATAATAATAATAATAATAATAATAATAATAATAATAATAATAATAATAATAATTGGTTTTGGGGGGAAAGGAAATGGCGCAGTATGTGTCTCATATATCGTTGGACACCTGAACCGCGCCGTAAGGGAAGGGATAAAGGAGGGAGTGAAAGAAGAAAGGAAGAAGAGGTGCCGTAGTGGAGGGCTGCGGAATAATTTCGACCACCTGGGGATCTTTAACGTGCACTGACATCGCACAGCACACGGGCGCCTTGGCGTTTTTCCTCCACAAAAACGCAGCCGCCGCGGTCGGGTTCGAACCCGGGAACTCCGGATCAGTAGTCGAGCGCCCTAACCACTGAGCCACCGCGGCGGGGCTCTATTAGATGTGCTCTTTGCATTTAAATGAATACAAACAGGAGACGTATATGTATGCACCATTTAACACACAATGTACCGAGCACTACGGCACAAGCATATAATAATGGCGAAATTTTTCTCTAGCTCTGAAAAATCTGAAATAAATGAAGCAATAAAAACATAATACAGGCTGAAAGTTGATGCACCTGAAGCAAACATTCTAAAGGGTACAAAGCATATATGCACACGCAAAAGCAAACGCATGTAAAAAGCAACCTGGGTGCCAAAAGAAAAAAACGATATGGGCGTACGATACAGATACGCGGTTTCAGGGTACGGATATTATGCAGGGTGAAACCTCCCTCTCGCTTTGCCTCTCGCATCAGCCTCGGAGTAAGCTTGAGCGTGTTATCAAAAGGGGAAAAAAAATTAATTCTACAAAGCGAAAATAAAAAAAAAACGAGCATAAACCAACATACCTTGACGACGTTGCCAATGGAAACCCGGGGATGAAATAAAATGCTGCAACTATAAACATGAATTCAACGCAGCATTCTGTCCTGCGCCTTCTCACGGCACAGCGAACGCTCAAACATACGGCTTACATGCTCGTTACACCCCCGTTTTATTTTCTTGTGACTAAGTGGGGAGATAAGACTGCTTGGAGCCGGATGGAAAGGGGGGACGTCTTGACGTAGGAGCCCTGGCACGCAGCACCCATGGTACATCAGACCGCGCGTGCGGCACAATACGGCGTGGGAGGCGAGATCAAGGTGATCAAGGCACAAGTAATCCGGTGGGGGTGGGTTGGGAGTCAGCGACGTGAACACAACACAAACTGTACCGCTGCGACAGGACGGCAATGTAGGTAGAGCAGGTCAATCGATGGGCACTCGCAGCAAGAGTCTGGTGGGCCTCCGAAGATCTCTCCCGCCTACGACTGCAGTGGACGGCCACGCTGCCACCAAAAACACGCCATAGTCGTCGGAGGCGTGAGGGATGCCGAGTGCGCGCTAGGAGTCGCCCATTGCCTTGAAATCCGCTGCCGCGAACGATGCCTGTAAGAGCGCCATTATGGTGTAGGGCCGTGAAGCTGCGCAAAAGACTTGCGATGCGCCGCGCGCCGCTGCACCAGTTCCAAAGGGAATTATGTGAGCACGCCGAGGTGCGCGCGCGAAAGGTGCCATGAATCCGTAGCTACGAAGTTCACGAGAGCCCAGTGATGAGAGCAAGGGCTGCCGCGCGATGGGTCTTGCGCGCGAGCGGCTAGGGGCTGCGCGAATACGTGTGCGCAAGATGGCTTCCGTCCAGCAAGGAAGCCGGGCGAGCGACGGGAGGCCATTACTGCGCCTCTGAGAGACAGCGGCGCAACGAGGACTGCTGGTAGTTGGAGATGCCTGCAGGGACCGCCGCACCGTGCTGAAGTTGGAAACACTATAGAAGACGGGCACGTTGGTGACCGCCGCTTCCGACGGCGCGATGAAAAGGCAGACCGCCGTCGCCTGCCTGCCTGCAGCATGGAACCGACGGCCCACGAGTGAGATGCGGGGATAAATGCGCTTCCTTCGGCTGTTCGAACAAAACTGCTTGATCTCTCCAAACGGCGAGTGCAAGCGCAAAACCTTCTCTCCCCGTAGCTTTTGGCGCGAGGGAGAGAGAAAAGGGAGCAAAGTGTCAATTTGTATTTTGTGTTGAAAAGCATTGGTCCCAAAAGCGTTCTCCCAGTAACATTTCTGGGACCAAAATGCTATGATTTTTTTTATACGTCTTTATTTCTGCATAAAATAGGCCTAGCCTTGCGGCAGAAATGAGGGGCTTCATGGGGGTGGAGGTGGGGGAGCGGGAGGAGGGCCGGTCTCCACTACTTCTTCGAAGTGGGGTGGTCCTGTGGTCGGCTCTGCGAAGAAACGGCCAGGCCCATCTTCTTCCTTGAAGTATAGGAGAAAAGCCCGCCAGAGCCGGAGTGCGTCCGATGATCGGATGTGTAATGGTGGATCGACCCATTCCTGCAAGGTGCCTGGTCGGTGCCCTCCCAGGGACTGAAGTGCTCGCTCCCGCACCACGTCAAAAGCAGGGCAGCGCCACAAAAGGTGTTCGGCCGTGCCTCTGGCCGGGCATGCCGGGCATTGAGGGGTCGGGTATGAGTGCGGGTTAATGAGGTTGAGCTTTGCTGGCGACAGAAGCTGGCCAGTCTGGGCACGGCGGAGGAGTACCGCCTCTACCCTTCGGAAAGTTCTAGGTGGGCGGCGATATAATTGCTCAGGGTTCGCCACGTGCTGGAGGATGCGGCGGCGATAGCATTGTGCGCGATGCCATGTCTCGGCCCTATCCATAGGAGGTGACGACGGATGTGCAACGTCATCACGGGCCCAAGAAGCGGAAACGAGTGTGCATCCAGGCAAAGGTGCGGAAAGAGCTGCAGCGCGCGCTGCCTGGTGTGCCTTTTCGTTTCCAGTGATTCCTTCGTGTGCAGGAATCAATCTAATAACAATAGGGTAGCCCTCCTCTCACAGGCGTCGGGCTTCAGTTCGAATTGCGCTAAGAACGGCATAGTCTGCTCCCCCCGCGCGGCATGCGGTGTACGCTGCTTGCGAATCAGTGTAAACATGGTAGGTGCATGGAGCCGGATCCTGTCGATCTACTATTCGAGTAATGGCTATGCTATGATTTGTTTTTGTTTCTGCTTAACACTCTCGAAAAAACGTTTCTAGGCCATTAGTGGGCGCACTGCCCTTTTGCTTCTGTTTCTGTGTCCTGCCTCTACGGCCTGGAAATGCTCGATGAATGTTGTACTGGGACTGGGACATTCCATCCTTTCTGCGCGCATGTGAGGAGGTACGTTGTTTGCTGGGTAAGTCATCGGCTTCAGCTAAAGATTGCTTGTCGGGACGAACATCCAGAGACGTATTAGTGCTGTCTGATGTTACACAGCCTCATTGAGAAAAATAGCCCTAAAGCATCTCTTCACCGCTTCATATCGACATCTCATCATCTGTTTGGCTTCACTGCACGGTCTCACTGGATTCACTGCATAGCGCCATCCAAGGAAAGAGGGCACCATCTTTCAGCGTGAAAGCACTGCTTCACTAGCAATCCTGAAAAAGCCAATGGGTCTCTGAAGCCTTGACCCATGACTTTTGACTTGACCCTTGACCTTTGAGATGAAATGACTTGGGTACGAATGTTTAAAGAAACTGTCTTGGAGGACAATGTAAACAATGTCTAGGAAAGAGTTAAGCGAAATCGAAACCAAGTGCTTTCGCACATCATACTGGGCTTAATAGCATTAAAACGCCATAGCGTGTCATATCTTTTCCGGGAAAAGCGGTTGTCCCTTAAGATACTGCGGGGAAAAATTCTGACCGCGTAATGCAGAAACATGGCAAACAAGGTGCATAATACTGCGAACATCCCCATTACAACTTAGGTGAAACAAAAAACTAATAAACCGGCAAAAGGCGAGAAACAGTGCTTCCCTGCACCGAAGAGTTTATATTTTTGGCTGGTTTCTTCACGTCTTCATCATGCAGACTAAAAGCAAACAATATTAAATAATCCTGAGGCCCAATGATACTGCTAGAAAAAATCCTGTTGAGGCACCAAAAAATCACGGCACGGGAGTCCTTTGCAAGATGTGCTGCTTTTAAGGCACCTAAATACGAAGAAATATAGAGCTTTAAAATACAGGTTAAAAATCGGAAGATAGAAACTGCTCTAATTCAATGGAAAAGAAGCAAACTGTACAACTATAGAGACAATGTAAAAGGCAAATCAGGAAATAATAGTTCTATATTAACTCAAGAGGCAGCGCCTTACTCTTTTAAGCTAATCAGGGTGTCTGAACGCCAAGCTACAAAAAAATGTATTCAAGAAAATGACGCATCTTCAGTGTGTGGTAAATCTGTAGAAACAATTGAACCCCTTATACTAAAATGCAGCAGCATCCATCCGAATGTCGATGGAGGCGCAGTCAGGACAGAACTATGCATAAAGACAGAAAAAAAAACGCCAGGGATGCCCCCACTGCACTTAGGGCGCACCGCATAGCAAAAAGCCGTACGCGTCGAATGCAGGCGCACGGCAAACAAAAAGAAAGAAAAACCAATCGGAGGTGCTCGCTATAGATATCGCAGGGGTTAAAAATGCTTAGTGGAGCGCTTCTAATAATCTAATGTTCTTCTACGGACGGAGTCACTCGAGGTTAGCTGACGCGCATGAGGCTTGTTATCTCCCTGGCCTCGATAACTATGCACGCCAGCCGGTGAGCGCTTCTGCTTACAGCCTCCCTATCTTCGGGCTTAGGGGAAAGGACGCAGTCAATGCAGTGCAGACGCAAGTGACCGGTCGATGTCTGGAAGAGGATGACGGCAGGCGTTAGATGACGCGCTATTACAGTACAGATGAGCAGCGTGTGGATGTGCCGCAACCGCGGATGCTGAAACGAATATGCGGCCTCTCTTGCCAGCTACATAACGGCTCTTAGGGCCACACCTTTGTGCGGTGGCAGAGGATATGCGTAGACTAACGACTATGTGGGAACCAATGCCTTTTGCTCTCTAATAAGTCATCATCAAGCGATAAAATGGTTACACTATGAATTTACCATTGATCAACACGACAAAATTAAAAAAAAAAGAGAGAGTGAAGTAGTCTCTTATGCTCCTAGGTTTCTGCTATTGTTCGCTTCAATCTTATGTATGCCATAACGCGCCTCTCATTTCCCTTCCCTTAACTGCTCAGTATCTTAAAGAGGGCTTCGGTTCTGGCAGTTTTGATGTCATGCGTAGCGTAAGAGGTTTCCCGCACAGCAATTCCGCCCTCCCCGTTCGATCATGTTTCACGCAACATTTGCGATAATACAGGGCGTAATACGCCTGCAGCTATGGACGAGGGTGATACTGGTGAATACTCTCAAGGTTAGGTTACACTACACATAAAGCAGAAGATTAGACAGCCGCCGCCGTAGCTCACTTGGTAGAGCACCGGATGCGAAATTCAGAGGGCGTACGTTCCGATCCCACCGCCGGCATGTTGCTGTTTTTCTTTAGCTTTCTGATCGATTATCTTCCACCGGTAAAATACTTACAGTAATAATTTACCAGTGACGAACACCGCAAATTCCCCTAAACATGCGACCGACTCTGTTCCCACTTCGAGTTATTGATTAATTCACTATCGCACTACCATGCGCTTGCCGTCCCGGTTAGCTCAGTTGGTAGCGCGACTGCTCCGGTGAAGCGGTGGTCCCGCGGGTTGGTAATTTTTGAAATGCACTTGAAGTTGAGGGTGCAGCGCCGAACGCTCCGAGCAAGGTGTCAAAGTCGGGAACGACGCGCGCTCGAAAAAATCCAGCTACACGCAACTCTGCTGCGTCTACAGCATTTATTTCTGATGCATCGAGTAGCAGGGGCTCTGACGACGATGTTGTATCTTCAGATTTTGTTTCCGAAGCTCCAACTGCGCAACCAAATCCCGGAACGTTGGCCTGTTTGTTTATTTTCGTGTTCCCGGCCCGTTTGCGCGAAGCGGAGCGCTCCTATGAAGCAGCCCCCCCCCCCCCCCCCCCCCCCGCAAATAAACGTCTATGTCAATGGACGATAAGTCAAAGAGCTACAAACCATGAGAATACTGGGGTTGTATTCACAGACAAATATAAAGAAAAATTACACACCCGCTAAGCTAAAACGTACGGTAGAAGCGGCGGCACGATTAATCCGCCGCATCGCCAATCGAAGACAAGGGGTGAGGGAAAGAGATTTATGCCGACTAGTGCAGGCCTTTGGCCTAAGCAGGATACTCTATACCACCCCTTATCTCAAATTTACGATAGCGGAAAGAGAAAATTGGACAGCACGATACGGCAGGCCTACAAAGCTGCCTTAGGACTCCCACTAAATGCCTCATCCGAAAGGCTTAAGAGGTTAGGAGTACACAACACCTACAACACCTACAAAGGGTGGATGCAGCTGGCAAAGGATAGGGTTAATTTGAGAGACATGGGAGAGGCCTTTGCCCTGCAGTGGGTGTAGTAGGGCTGATGATGATGATGATGATGATGAACACCTACACTGAACTGAAAGAAGCCCATTTAATGGCTCAAACAGCGCGATTAGCCAATTCCAGAACTGGCAGGAGTATTCTTACCAGGCTCGGAATTAACTTTCAACCTACGAATAACGATGCTAAAGTAGACTTACCCCGCACCTATAGGACGGCCCTACTAATCAAACCACTGCCCAAAAACATGCACCCCTTACACCATGAGGGTAGAAGACAAGCACGAGCCAAAGCTTTACATAAGAAATACAGACAGTGCGCTGCAACACTTTATGTAGATGCGGCAGAATACAAAAATACCAATGCCTTTGCAGTTGTGGTTGTGAACGAGAATGGTGACCACATCGTCTCGGCGACAATCAAAACGAAATCCTCTGAAACGGCAGAAGAGGCGGCTATAGCCCTCGTCCTAGCGCATACCCAAGAGAGCATCATTCTCAGCGACTCCAAAATGGCTATCAATAATTTCGCTAAAGGGCGAATTACAAGCACCTCCCTTGGGATCCTAACGCCACCAAATTCTCGCGAAATTATTCCGTACTGATATGGGTCCCAGCCCGTACGGGGAACGAAGCAGCCCACAATACAGCCCGAGGTTTCGTCGACCGGGCAGTGCATGAGTCTGGCTCCCTGAATTTCACGAAGGACTCCATGATCACCTATGATCTCACCAATAATTTTAATCTAGAAAGGAGAACTTGCCCCCCTCCGGACAAGAGCCTGACTAAAGAACAAGTGTTTACGTGGCGTCGTCTACAGACGAGATCGATACGCACCCCATCACTCCTCGCGCACATTTATCCAGGTCTATACAAACCGATCTGTAAATATTGTGACCGACGAGTCAACTACGATCACATCCTGTGGGATTGTAAAATAGAGCCACCTCAGGGTGACCTAGTTACCGCTCCTTCTCTCGAGCGGTGGGAGGCCGTGCTGGCTAGCTCTGACCCCAGAACGCAGTCTTTGGCGGGGGAGTGGGCTCACAAAGTCGTCGAGGGCTACGTACTTTCGACCAGTTAACGCGAGCTCTTGCCAAGCTCTTTCCGGCGAATAAAATGTTTTGCAATAAAAAAAAACGGCGTAGGACGCTCCCAGCGCGGCAAATGTGCGCGCTAGCAAAAACCCTGCTGCACGCGAATCTACTGCATCGGCAGCAGATATTTTCGATGCAACAAGCATCAGGTTCTCCGACGATGAGATTTTGGTTCGTACACTGAAAACGCGCCAACGGAACCCGGAACGTTGGCCTGTTAGTTGTATTTGTATAATAATTGGGTTTGTATATTTTTTCTTGATTTTTCCTGAAATGATATTAGTTACAATTTGTATTTTTAAAAAGCAAGCTTATCAAGCTTTATTTTGGCACATAAAATACTTCCAATTGTTGTTTTGTCAGTCTGTAAAAATCATATCAAGGACGAACTGAAACCAGCCTTTTCAAAGAGCGTAAATAAAAAGCTTCTAGATCGAAAAATATTTGAATTATAGCTGTTACATTTAGTGCCAAGTTATAAAAAGGATTTGAATCATTTTGTAACTGTTGGAATGTTTTTAAATTATTATGGAGAGTTATTGTCATGTGAATAGAAATTTTTTGTCCCTTTTCAATGTTTGTTGTGTTTTTCTATTTTTTGACAATATTCACAACAGGCATTTCTGTTGAAAATAAATTTGATTAGAAAACGGTATTCTATTCCAATCATTTTTCTGCAATTTGTATACTTTTACCTATCATACTTTTTCTAGAAAAAATGTTTCTCTGAGACCTATGAAAAACAGTCCTTTTTCCCGTGGTAACGAGATAGTTAAATAGCGAAACTAATGCGGGAGATAGCTGGACTCGAGAAAGTGTTCGTCAGCCGTATCCTTGCGTGGCTCTTAGCTTTTTGAATTGACTTAAAAGGACACTGGGCACAAATAGATGTATGCCTGTTTCGATATGGTACCGCTTTCTAATCACAGAGGTCGCGCTAACCCAAGACGGAGATGGTGTAAGCAAAAAAAAAAAATGCCGAAGAACCAAATACAGGTGTCGCCATCACCGGCCGGTTTCGCAAATAAAATGCGTGCGTCGACACCGATTTTCTCGCCATTCACTTCAAACCGGTGGCAATATGTCGTTTTTGGTAAGGACATTATGACTTTGAATTGAGCGGCGGGAAGATTTTCAAATGTAGTTTGCCGCCGTTAAACTCATCTTTTTCTGCCGGACGAACTTCAACACAGCCACAAAGAGCCAGAGAAGCAGATTTTTGTTGAGAACAATATACTGGGACGCAGTTGCCGTCAGTATCCCTTTAAAGAGACTATGAAACAGTTTTGAAGGCTCCGGTAAATTTGTCCTATGCGTAGAACGAGTGCTTTTGAATATTCACACTAATTATGAGCCATGGAATGGAGCTGGTGATGTCTTATTAATTTTTATAAAAGCCGTATTTAAATAAAAAACCTCTGGCCGGTTGATCTCTTCGTAGGGGCGGTTTTTAGAACTATTCGTCTAGAATGCGTACGTGCCGCGCAGGGGTGATGTCATGGTGAGCGACAGGCCTCCAAGCACTGCCATTCGCTCCAGCCACGAGGTCACATGCACACTTGCGGCTGGCGGGCAGTCGTTTGAACTCATCTTCACTAATGCCCCTCCATGATGTTTTCTGCCGACCAGGTTAAGTAGCGACAGCCTCACCTCCCTCACGACTCTTCCTCCTCACATAGCTTTCCGACTTCCGGTCTTGAACGGAAGCGCTGCCATTTCGTTTCTCGGTACTCGGGGCGAATCTGTGGCTGTGTTGCATAGCTGCTGTTTTCGTCCATGGCCGTATTGCTGCTTGGATGCTTTTTTTTTTAAACGGTGTCGGTAAAAAAAAAACCATATCGCGCTAGTGGTTCGTGCCCGCATGCGATGATTACACCGTGTGAAAAGCGTCGAAATTTCTGAGCGTTCAGGCCACGAAGTTTACCGACGCCGAGGGACAAGGATCGGAGCCGTCGCTGCTTGTTGATGCCGTGCTGCGCATTCGCACCTCGTTGATAAAACCGGCACTATCGAACTATGTACTAGCATCACAGACTTGCATTCGGTTGATCAACGTCACGGCAAAATAATGTGCGCGACGGTGATTAACCTGGATAACGATTTCACGGTGTCCGATGTTCATGCGAGCAGGTACAAAAGGGGCGCCTACTTCCGGTGTAAAACGGAAATCGGAACCGGAAAAGCGGTATGCGGACACGGAAAGATGACAGCGTTGCACTTCAATGTTTGCCGTTACTTAAAAAAGCGCCAGTGGCAATAAAGGGGCAATAGTCTCCGCCGCCCCCGGGCGCGGCAAAACTGAAGGGGAGGATAGCGACGCGCGTGCTCCGCAGCCGCTAGTGAGCGCGTGCTCTCACTCCGGGGACTCACTCCGGGGTGAGTCCGCTGACGAGTCCTTGCTGTCGTCGTCGGCGTTCAGCAGAGGGTGTCTACCTGGGCATGCCTATAGGGTCAGAAGCTCATCGCGGTGGTCACTTGCAGAAATCACGTGCTGACCTCCTGTTCCATGATACCCTCGCGATGACAGGAGTAAAAAGTACACAAATGGTTGCGCGGACGGGCGGGTAAACGGGCGTGTCCACCGGCAGTAACCAAACCAGATACAGACGCGTAACGTTTTCATGAAAAGGGGTGGGGGTGGGGGGGGGGGGGGGGGAAGGGCGCTTTGCGCGAGCGCCGGAGTCCATGAGTTGAGGAGTGAGATAAGGAGCGTCACTTTTAATCGCCGATATGACCTGTGTTTATGAAGCAAGCTAAAAAACTATTACGGTGGGGTGACGAGCGATGGAATATTCATCATTAGTTCACTTTTCTAAGCCTCGATAAACATTGTTTCTTGGTCTCTTTAAGGCTTAAGGTTTTTATGGCTCTCTGCTTAGTTCCCGTCTGCGATGCGTGTCACGCAAGTTTGCGTTCTAAATGTTTTCTTGAGTTCTGTTTCCTCTGTCAGCTGCTAGGGCACGGAGATTTTTGTGTGCTTCAAGCATATGATGTGGTTTTAGCTCCAAATCTAGCATTCTCAGCCGAATATCTCATCTAAATCGATGTGAAAATGGAGCCGAAAGAACCACACTCCGACCTGGATCCGATTCACGTTTGGCGAGAAGCTAGCCAGAAAGAGAGACCAAGCGGACAACTTCATTCAGAGAAGAAAAGTGGGCGTAGGCGGCAGTGGGTCAGGCAGTCAGGATACTTGAACGAGGCACACTAAACATTGTATGGAGCTAGCACATACATTACCGGTCCTAAAATGCGTTACGTCGGTCCTGCAATGAAAGCATTTCACGGTTGCACCCACTCTCAACGACGAGATAGATTGCGAAATTCCTTTTATGAGAGCCCTGTGTTGAATCTCATGGCCAGTTTTCAGCAACATGCTCTTGCAGTAAATGGAAGCATAGAAAAAGAGGAAGGTCTGCAGAGGAAAAGAATACCCGGATGAGAAGAAGATGAAGGGGAAGAAGATGGCTGAGACTTACCAGCAAGAGGTGCCTGGCCGTCGAGCTACAACAAGGCGCCTCCCGCAAGGTCCAGCCGCAATGGAGCATCGCGCTGCGTCTTCAAGAGGCGCTCCGATGCGTCCGGTGAGGTTTTCGGGAACTGGAGACTGCGCGCCAAGTGTTAACGTCGTGTTGCACGGGAGACCAGGCTCAGAGCCCGGTTCGCAGGTGGGCTCCCTCATCTTCCTGTCGGCGAGTGCGCGCTCGGCGTCGACCATGGGTCACGTCCTCGCAAGCCGAGCAGGGTTCAAGGCCGACACGGATAAGCAAGGAGTGACACAGCGCCCGGTGGGCAAGCACGGCCGTTGCCTCTCGTCTAACGGACGAACGCCTTCGCCCTCGGAGCTCTCGCCAGAAGAGAAGCAAACAGAGACAAGGCTTCAGATATTCCAGGCCGAGTTCGCAGAGCCATATCCGACCACAGATGGCGCGGACGTCTCGGCCAACCGGGCCGTTGGTGTCTTGGCTCACAATTTGGCACTCCCGGTGGCACCGCATTCGCCGCATCCCGCCAACTCCGAGTGTGTAGAGGGAAAACCAGAACCAGCAAACCGGCGGGGCCTGCATCAAGGCGAATTATCCTCGGAAAGTGGACATCCATCGGCCAGGCGAGTCGCCGTGTGACCATAGACCCAGCCGCCATCAAAGAACACGGCGGCAAACCGGAGCAAAGTGCTGTATCCGCTGGGACACAGCAGTAACCCACCACCTCCTCACCGACGCTGTCTTCCGAAAGCTGACCGACTCAGAGCGACCACTCTTCGTTCACGCAGCTCGGCAGCCGGACATCCTGCACCGGAGGAGAGCTTTCTGCAAATAATTGCCTAGCCTATCGCGGTTAGGCTTGACTGTTGCTGATTTCGAGGAACGCTAGGAGCGAGGCAGACAACGACGCACAATGACGACCGTGCGATACCGGCATCGACGGCCAAGCGTCATTTACCGTGCGGCTACCGCAGCCAGAACTCGCAGAACGTCATTCGCCTGCCTGAATTGAAGAGATTAGTCATCAAGCTTGAATAAACTAGTTTTTACAGGCACCAAAAGCCATGCCTGCGAATTTCTCCTCTTTGCCTCAGTGCTACACCTATGTGTGTACTATTTGTACTGAACTGGTGAGCGTGTTGCGCTGGTACCATAAATATAGGGTCCCCAGGACAGGGTTAATTTTTAGACCGTTAGCTCTTATTCATCACGTTTATCGATTTCTTGGGGTCTGCTACCACCTCCCTTCGGCATGAAATTCTTTAACTCAGAGGAATTCAAGATGGCGGCCCCCATAGTAAATTGATATAGCAACCAAATTTGTGATTGATTGGTGGAGTCATTAGAACGTCGAATTGGTGATTGATTTGTGAGGTCACTGATTGGCGTCATAATTAGCTAGCCATGTGACTATGTTTAATTGCTTATAACTCAGTAATTAATAAGGTCACCATAAAACGAATTAGTTATTTGGAATCCTCTCGATGATTACAATACGTTAGACACCAATATTAACTAATAAAGTTAATATCTAGTTATAGTTAGGCTTAAACTTAGTTGCTTATAATTAATTAACCGATGACGTCATGATCTAACTGACGGGAACATGTTCGATGAGCAGAACGTGTTAGACAGCAATATCGCCTAATTAGGCTAATATTTAGTTATGGTCAGGTTTAACATGGCAGCCGTGACGTCAGCACTCGGCAGCTCACAAGGCGGTAGGCGCCCGGTCGCCGTGAGGAATGAAAAATAGCCTAATCACGTGGCAATACATCGCATGGACGATAGATTGAGCTACCAAACAGCTAACGCTCGTTACTTCAACGACTTCTAGGTGGTGGCGGCAATTTTTCTTTAACTGCCAGGTTTCTCTGGAAGCTGTTAGCTTTCCTCTGCAGCCTTATGGCTGCGTTTGGGTGGATGCCAATGAGTAATTTCTCTCTTATTACAAATTTACTCCACCTCGGGGGATCCCCCTAAATATTCGACTAGTAGTTTAAAATGTTATGTGAATATTTTAATTCTCCAATATGCATGCAAACACCAGGCTCAGCTAAAACTAGATAGCCTCCGTATACACAAAAATCATTTTCAGAGTGTGAAAGTTTCGTCCTCAAACCAATGGCAGATCCGCAGTGACTATCTGTCTCCTGCCTAAGCAAGAAGAATGGGTTGCTTAAGTGATGAAGCGCATCATCAGTTACAAATGTAAATGTCTCAAGGAAGCAGCTGCCGTCAAGCTCACTGAAGCAATCATTTTATATAGGCCGTGCCTTATTTGTCTCTTCAGGAGGGTTAAAGAAAAGCACTCGTCGAAGGTCCCTAAATTTCCACTCGACATGAGAAACGCAGGCGACGAATTTGCAAAAGGACGGCTAGCATTGAACAACTGAAAACCTCATCTCGGTCTACAAATTCATTCACCTCAATGGACATCACAAAACTAAACAAGAAAGGCAAATCATAACCTCTGTACGGTATTCCGGCACAGCCAAAGCAAGGCACATGTTAGAGCATAGGCTCAAAGAAAGATCTGACGCTACACTACAGAGCCGCCGATATATATGGCAGGTCATGAACCCGCGAATCATGAGAAATACTTTACTTGGGCAGAATTCGACCTAAATGTTCTTGTGGCTTTCCCGCTGAGGTTTTTAGGAATAATTTGTCTGCATGACATGTTCGACAGTAATCGATATAATTTACCCTATGCATGTTAATATATTACTGAAACTAGTGCGAGATCGCTGAATAGAGCGACTTAAGTAGACTAACGTTCCTCTGTCGCTGCGGTAAAGCAGTAAAACCGTGTATTACATTAAGTTACTGGCGTGTAAAACGGATCGCGTTGGCGCTAACACCATCGGGAGAGTTTTACGGACGCGAGCGCTGTACAACAAGAGGGAAAAGAAATGCATTGCAAACAATTAAGAGGTCACGAGAACGCTCGAAGCCTATTTAGTTAAGATCCATTATCCGTTGTGTAGGTTCCAGCGCCAGACTGACGTAGAGCGTTTTAGAGTTGGCTTCGATATATCATACCCGGATATATCGAATCATTTTTATATCGAAGAGTCAGAACATGTGCTGAAATATCCCATGCGAACGTATAACAATATTATTCGCGTTTATCGACCTACCGTTCAGCACAACATTCGATATATCGAACGGCGCGCCGTGCCTCTACAAATGGCGCTTGGCTGAACGACTCTCCTTCGGTACCTTTTCATGAGTGAAGGCGCTTCGGTTGCGCGGCCTTAGACACCTGTTAGCAGCATTACATTCGCGAATACATTGTGCATGCTCAACAGCTGTGGAAAAAAAGCATTCTTGAACGGGGACCAGTTTATGAACGCAATCTTTTCAAATATTGTAAGATTTCACTATAACAATCAATATATCCGCAGATCTCCCTGCAGCAGGCTTGCATTTTTTTTTTGCTATTAATGTGTTTGCAATATCGTCAAAAATGTTCCCCCATTTGTTTTCTATGGCAGTCTTAACTGCTTGACGCGAGTGATGGGAACACTCTAAAATAAATGTTTTGCTATACATCGGAAGAATGGACCACTACCTTCAATATTTCCATAAAATTCCTTATAATATTTTGGTATTCAAAATTTTTGTCCAAGTATGTTGGACATGAAACCACGGGGTGCGGGAATTGGTGTGATCAGGAGAAGAGGGGGGGGGGGGGGGGGGGGGGGGGGGGAGATGGAGGCTTTTAGGCGTACCTCTTTTTCACGCGACACCTCATTCATGCAGAGAAGCCGGCTTTCGGCATACCTGTAATGAGGTGCAGCCAATCTAGTTGATTGAAGGATACCGGCTGCTCTCACCTGCTTCGCTGTCGCGAAGGCGTCACGGAAGCTAACTTTAGCTTAATTTCTCTTGCAGGGTATTCTGTTCGTAGTTATAGTATGACTGTAACAGAATCAGACCTCTTGTAATAAGTGGTGACTAGTTCCAAAGTGCGGCTTCGATGCGAAGCAGGCTAGGTCCAGCGACACCCAGCTAGAAACACGCTCTCAGTACGTGGGCTGCACGTCGCGGCAGGAAGCAAGCTGGCTACCGGCTTGAGTGCGCCACATTCTACCTTCAAGACTGCAGATAAGCTCATATGCTGCTATGCTTTATTTGTTTACTGATATATGGAGCTCTTTTGGGCTACCAACCGAGTTTGATATAAATGGAATAGACTGAAACAATATGTTTAGAAGCAGCCTTTTTTTTCATAAAAGCCACACAAGACATCATGAACTGACATTTCTGTTCAAAGATGCCTAAATCGCAGATCCTGGCGTGAATTATAGTGCCAATATCTATCCAGAGACGCTCCTTTTATTCATGTGCACACTTTATGGATTCGAGTTGCCCTCCACAGAAGAGAAGATACAGAATAGAAGATTGATTTACCCTCTGTACATAGAGAGTATAAACCTCTCTGAAATACTGTACCCAGTTGGTGGGGAGGATCTTCTGATAGTATATTCATTTCACCACAGCCAATACTAAAAAAACTCGAGGAGCGGCCCCACGGTACACTCACCAGGCCTGCTGCAAGAACGACGAGCAACTCAGTACGAAGGAAAGCGGCTGATTTCTTTAGCAGCAGCCGCACTCTGACTCGAACTCAGCAAGGAGTGTGTGGGGGCGTTAGCCCACTTTTCTTTTTTCAGACTCTGAGAACAGTGCGGTCCCTTTCCCGAGATCCCATTCGGCCACATAACGCTGCCGCTGCCGATCAGTACAGCGCTATTCAGCTCGGGCGCCAAATTCGTCACATTCCAGATTCTAAGGAGCTTGATGGCTGTCCATTCATCCAGCCCCAAACGCCGAATGTAGCATTGCTTCCGCCGAGGTCACTGAGCGCGGTTCGCGTTTTCAAATACCGCTAACGGACCCCTCGCCAGAGTGGAGTAAGACGAAGACGGCGTCTCGACCGGTCGCGTTTTTTCGATGTTCTGCGAAAAGGATCAGTCGGCCCTTGGCCGAGGTATC
The DNA here is from genome assembly GCF_052857255.1 of Amblyomma americanum. Classification (NCBI taxonomy): domain Eukaryota; kingdom Metazoa; phylum Arthropoda; class Arachnida; order Ixodida; family Ixodidae; genus Amblyomma; species Amblyomma americanum. Next base: position 82,357,994 of record NC_135500.1, on the reverse strand, counting down.
GCTGCGGCTTCAGCCAGCAGTTATGCTTATCGTACTTCCCTTCACCGTGTGCCTGCGAAAAGCTTGCCTACAATCCTGTGTTTTTACATGCGGACCTGGTTGGACATCCATACCGTGCACAAGACTTCTGAGACGCTTTGTGTGGTGCCCCTGTTAAGAAACACATACCCAGCAATTCTAGACGAAGTATTTTTCAAAGGGAAATGATATGTGATCGCATTTTTTTTTCATTTATTGTAAGATTTCACTATGACAATCAATGTATCCGCAGATCTCCCCTCATAAGGCTTGCAATTATTTTATATTAACGTTTTTGCTATCGTCGAAAAAGCTCCCCACTGGTTTTCTATGGCAGTCTTTCTTAACAACTTCATGCGAGCAATGGAAAAACTTTCAGAGAAAGATTTTGCAAGGCATCAGAAGAATGGGCCATTCATTACCCTCAATATTATCGTAAGAATACCTTGCAAATTCCGATATTAAGAACTTTTGTCCAAGAAAACTGGACTTGCTAGTTTATCGAAATATTATACATATCACATGTTTCGATGGTGAGAAGCGTTAACAAAGGCTAAGCTCGTCAACCTAGAACTTGAAGTCAAAAACCGTCAATGTCTCGTCACTGACCCAGCGCCGAAGAGGGTTAGAATTAGAAGATGTCCTTCATTTACTGGCGTTTTCCAAAACTGCTGGGCCTCGCGGCCTTTGTGAATTTAACAAAGCATTTAAATCTGCCTTATAGCCTGCTGTACTCCGGGTTTTCACGACCGGTGTTGGAGCTCTGCCGCCGTCACTGCGAAAAGTCACCTAGTTTTAATTCCCAAAAGCGATGATAAGAAAAAACTGCGATTCATGTTTGGCTGCCGACCTTTCACGCTTTCTAATGCAGATCGACTATTATATTTTTGCAAAAATCCTATCGAATCGGCTACAGTTTCCAATGTCTAGTTTGACTGGACCTCGCCAGACGTGTGGCCTTCGATCAGCGCATTCTAAATTACATGTTACACGTAAAGTTTTCCACTATTTTTGCTACTCACAAAAGCATTTAACAATGCAGCCAATTGACCTTGCAAGAACGCCTGACCGAGTGCGCCATTCGTTTCTTTTCTCCCTTTCAGACCACGTCAATGTGGTTTCAGTTCTGTCCAATAGAAAACGTTTTTGTCGCAATAACTGCTCCACACGCTTTAACGTAAATCTTTGTCATTTACTAAAAACGTCCATTGCGTCCTCGATGAAACAAGGTTGCCCGTTCCCTCCGCTGCTCTGCGTTGTGTACTTATAGAACCGCTATGTAGGAGTGTTATGAATAGTGGAGCTGTTCGTATAGTTATTGGATTTTTTTTCGGGGGGGGGGGGGGTGTAACGAGCTCAATGTATTAGCTTATAGAAATAATCTCGCGTTTTTCTGCCCTGACAAACCAAGAAGAGACGAAGTTGTTCGTTTAACGGAGGATCTTGACTTAGTTTCCAGTGCACGGATCAAATTTTCTAAATGTTCTGGACTCTGGTTTGCAATGTGTGGGTCCACACTTGCTGAATATGCTGGCGCTGCACGACCGCGTAAGCTACCTAAGCGCATTGGCGTTCCATTAAATGCCTGTAAACAAGGTGCATGCTTTACTGAAAAGAACGCGTGCCAACATTTCAGCGTTAGGCTCTGACTTTTAATTGCTCCCCATGGTCTCTCGATTTCGGCAGAGCGACGTACAACCTCTAACCTGCTCCTGGTCAGTAAAATGTATTACGTTGTGCAAATTATTCATTGTGCGAGACCTTATATACGACGGTTTCACAAAGTGTTTGCTGCTTTTGTGTATGACCCTTCCTTTGAATCTATGAGACGTGATAACCTTCTCCGGCCTGTCAGAGCCGGTGGCCTTGATTTAGCCAATCTTTACGTGTGACACTTCACGTTTCGTGTTTTTCCGAGACACTTCGCGTCCAATAGCTGGTGCATTCTTGCGAGTCAGTTTAGTTAATGTTTTTCATACCGTTATGCGTCCTTGCGATTTGTGATCGCCCTTGTTTATTGGGATAAATGCATGAGGCCTATTTTTTTGTGTTTTTTTCTTGTTCGTTTTTTCCGAGTTCTTGTTTTCAGTGTCCAAGAAACGGCTGCAGAAAATAAATACGATTTCTGCGCTTTTCTCTCCGTATATGTACCACTATGTATACTTTGATCTGCCTGCACATGACGTACATAATTGAGTTCGTAAAATGCCTTTCTCGTCATGTGCAGGGACTTTCCCCTATAAGCTACGTGAGGCGTAGTCCTTTAAAATATCACTAGAAAAAAAAAAGGGCATTTTTGTGTCCGGCAAAATACCGCCTCTTTGATGTTCCAAAAACGATTGAGAATTGCTTCTGGAATGGTAATATTTTTCTGGACTGTAAAAACTATAAAAACCTACAGCGCATGTAAAAAAAGACGAATTAATATGATTGTTCATACTGTGGACCACCTTATTGCTCTGCAATGTGCTCATAAATCCGTAGACATACGTATGCCCTTCCTTGTTGGACTGCACAGCCAATGCGAAACTCGCACGATAAACCGTCATTTTGAGTACGCTGTATCAACGAAATCCCATTTCACCCAAATGATTGTTCATTTAAAGGAAGTGTATGCTCAGATAGACTGCAAGCCAGAGTGGCACTCCTTCTTGGCGATGTGCTCCACCTTGCGTCCGTTCTATAGTGTTTTACTGCCTGAGCGTGTTTGTTTTGAGATGTACTTCATGCTGCTTCCTAAAGACTTCGTAAATACGTAATTCAAGTGCGGTACCGGCCATGATAACACAGAACACGCTTCGGCGATTGAGCTCCTGTGACACTTTAACTAGAGAAAGTTAAGAGGCACTTTACACAAATAGCAGGAAATGCCGCCAGTGGGTTTGAGTATAAACCTTCATATTTTCTTTAGAGAACGCGTGACAAATGTTCGAACGCATATACGAGCTTATTATTTTGTCCGCATCGGTACACTAACGTTACTTCACTGTAATAAATACCATGTTTAAGAAGAGAAAAAGGTGATGGCCAAGTGTCATGGCACCACGCTGGCATGGGTTCGAATCCCACTTAGGACGCATTAAGGTTTTTTCCTCGTAGATGAGAACCCTTCGTCTTCTTTCGTGCTCCTTGGAAGAACGTAGCCTCATGATACTATTGTTGCCGATTGGAGCGCATTTTCCGCATCCATGTTACAACTGCGCAGTCGGGCACTTCCTGAAAGCATACAAGCTGATCGGCGAGTGGCATCATGGTTACGAAACAGCGGATGGGTACAAGGCCAACGATGACAGCGGAAGGAAAGCGAAGAAAGGAAAACAACCGAGCGAACCACGAGGCGTGCACTTCCTCTTCTTCTGATCGCGATGCCTCCTTTGGCGGTACGAACATCGCCCGCCGCGATAATTAGCAGTAGGCTGCCAGAGCGCGTGATAACGCGAAAAAAGATGAGACACCAATTATCTCGTGGCACCTGCACTGACATGAGAGCATGGCAACATGAACGACCGGCCGACCTCTCCTCCTTTCCTCTCATTAAAAAATGCAACATGAACGAGGGAAGTGCACAGAAGTTCCTTTCGGCACTGGCCGTTGACGAGCAGCCTCTGGTCCGTAGCCCTAACGAAGTATCGCAAATGAGCACCATGTGGAATGGAAACATCAGCGGTTTCTCGGTGGACATAAAGGATCACTGTTAAACCCTACCTAATGATTTAATGATTCTCTGCGTGGAGTCGTCGCCAATTCCATTGGAGTATATGGCGAGGTGGGCATCCAAAATCATGCCGTGCCATCTTAGAAGACTTGAAGAAAGAGGGGCCTTTCTGTCTGTGTAGTGCAGACGGCGCTGTACACTGCGGAGAAGCCTGAGAACCGCAGCGGTTTTAATCGAAGATCACGTCACTATTTCAAACGCTAGCCTAAGAAAAAAAAAGACTTCACACGTTCGACCCATTTAAACTCGTCGAAATCTAAAACCTCTGCAGTTTCCCTTTAACAAGCCCCAAAACCTCAGTAGGTGGGAGTTTCCACATTTCGCCTGCATCGAAATGCGCCAGCCACGGCTGTGATCGAACCCGTGACCTTGGGTCCAGCAGCCGAACACCACAGCTGTTGAGCTAACCAGGAGTTAACACTCTTACAGCATCCAGCCGCCCCCTCCATGGTGCACGTTTCCTCAGCAGTTGACGAAAAATCTGCGCGAAAGCTGCGAGATTTCGGCGTATATATATCTACCACTTCCAGTTTACTCTGCAGCGAGATTCTCTAATGTTTTTTTTTTCTTGCAGTGCTGATGAAAAACTTAATTTTATAAAGGGTGACTGTAAGGCGCGTAAACTGTTTATTAACATACTGCTTCATGCGGGGTGTATGCCTGTAGTTTGGTTGCAGTGACCCAATAGTGGATCGTAGACATTTTCAGCTGCTTTGATATAACACTATTCCTCATTTTCAGTTCCCTTAGTTATATCTGCTGGTATGGCAGTCGTTTCCTCTTATAATATCTAGTAGGACTCGGAAGCAAAGCAATCGCTGCTCATTGACAATGCTGCCCACAAGTGAGTGTATTTTGTTCTTGTTCAGCGCTGTCGTTTATAACACCGAGTCAAATGAAAACCATAACTTAGTGACAAAAATTTGATATTTCGCTCCACTGTCGTTAAGTTGGCTGTCGCTAGTAGCGTAACGAACATCCAGTAGGTGGCAAGAAAGTGCACATGAACAAGCGTCGTCCAGAGTAGCAGTGCATATATGGCCGCCTCACTTGAGACGTCCACCGGTACGTTCCGTTATTGAATTTTTGACGCGCGTAGGTGCAAAACCTATTAAAATTCATCACACAGTGACAGTTAATTATGCCAGAAAGAGTACAGGGGGAGTAAGGAATTCACAAGTGGAATTTACAGAAGAATGGAAGCTGAAGCTGCAGCAAGAGTAAGGACCGAAAGGGAACTTAGGTAGAGCTGCCTTTTACAGCCTCTGCGTTTTATGATCTGCGCAGGGTTAATTGAAAGGAAGCTAGAAATGATCGGATTAGGTTTATCCCGCCGTGGTGACAAGGCCGTTAACAGCACAGGAGCAGACTGACGTGGCACTGAAACAAAGATTTTATTAATGGGCCGACTTGCGCCCACAAAGAATTGAACAACTGGGCAGTGGCGATAGCAACAAGCATGCTGCGCGGTCGCCGAGGGACAGAAGCACGACCGCCGGCTCGGTTGCGCACAATCGACCATTTCGGAAAGTTGCGCGCGCCCCCTACGCGACCGCCGCAAAGCAGGCTGGGAATTGTGAGCGAGGTTGCCGGGCAGGATTCGCCGGAGCAGTAGTACGCTATGGACGCCGTGCAACAGCAGGCAATAAAAAACGTTTTTTGGAGTGCTAGTAATACTTTTGTTGCATATTTGCGCCGCACAAGTGATCTTTACAATGCCGTACAACTTTTCTGTGGTTATGCAGCCGACGCTACGAGCGCGAAGCGAGTATTTGCGCACGTGAGCGCACGAGAAGCGCACACATGTGCCAGTGTCGCGCGTTCGCAGCTTGCGTTGCATAGCAACACCGTTGTCAGCGTTTTATAAACCTATGCTGCAGAAGGCACGAGCGCGATCCTACGGCTAGCAGGCGTGTTTTGCTGGTGAGCACGCGCTAACAGTGCATTTATTTACTGGTCGCCCCGTGGCGAACCTTCCAAGTTTGTGCGGCTGTCCCGGCGGCAGGCGTAGTACGTAGCGTACAGTACATCCATGTTTGTTGCAACAATGCGACACCCTCTTGCGAGAATGTATGCGCTGTATTTTAGCAAAATACGTCGTTATCGAGCACTGCCCATTCAGTCTTTCGGTTACAGCGTGCTCTTTAATCTATATTTATTCTACGGACGACTCTGAAACAAGTATATGATCGAAAGGGACGGACAGAGCATACGTTAATAACGTACACCTTGCAAGAAGTAAGTAGTGGAGTTGGCGCTTAGCTTGTGCCAGCGCATTTTCTTGTCTGTAGTGTCGTTTGAAGAGCGCACAGCAAGTACGAAGCAGAACCAAGCTCTTGTATTAGCACTGTTACATTCTGTGTAGCTGAGCATAGCATCTCGATACAGATAGCAGCTGCTGTTTGTGCCATATTCAACGAGTTTGACAGCTCATACCATCTCGGTCGCGGTCTCCATGTCTTACTACCATAGAGTGCAGATACACGCAGCCAAAATATGAACGTGCCTCGGCGGCTACAAGTAACGCGAACGCGGTCGAAAAAAAAAAACTGAGGCGGATGTCTTGACTAACCTGAAAAACATGGACGCACCAGTACTTTGCACTAGGGCGGCCTCAGAGTTTTAAGTTAGCTAGTGGTTTACCGAGCCCGTCCATGTGCAACATTCTTCACTGCCGCCCGTAGTAAACGAAACGGGTTCAGCGTTGCTTTTTAAGCATGCTTGCCACAATTGAACAAAACACAATGCATGAATACTTTTATTTTAAGATCGCATTGGTGATCTTATTATCAGCTGTGTATGCTTGCAGGCTCTGTTTATAAGGGGAGTGCCAAGGAAAACATTTTGACCCTTGCTTATACCCATGGTGCAGGTACCATTACGAACCATTCATAATTCAATTCCTCTTCAAGAAAGGTTACCGAAAGGACCATGGACAAAGCAGTTAAAAGACGTGCCGGATGGGTTCTCAGAGCAAGAAATCTTGGCACATCAGAATGCACATGGTGCTCAGAAACATACTGTAAGCGGATACAGGACGTTTAAATCAGAGAAGGTTCACAATGTTCTTATTTGCAAGGCTGACAGGCCCACTTTTGTTAAAGCAACAGTGGAGGCATCGTTCTCTTTGGCAAAACCACATAACACTGCTTCTGTGCTCTTGTCAAATGGAACTGTGGTTGAAGGAACCTGCAACTGCCGGGCTGGAGCTACAGATGTTTGTAAACATTAGTTGCATTACCATGGTTTGTACTAGACCTGAAGCGCTCTGGGGCAGCCTACGTGCTAGACAGGCGGTCGTGTACAGACAAACCCAGAGCATGCGGTACTGGGGCTACGAAGGCCAACGTGCACACACGCGAGTTCTCACAACTACGTTTTGTGAAACATAAGCCAATGAAAGCTGGCAGGCATCTGACTCAAGAAACCAGTTTCTCTGGCAATGACAGAAGACCATATTAAGAGAATGCATCAGACACAGAAAAATATTCCAAACGCCATGCTATGCAAGACGCTGGAGGACAACCACTTTCTTCCCGTACCAGTGAAAAGAACACTTCACGAGGAGGCTCTTAGCCAGATGCCAATCAGGTTACCGGTGTAATCCCTGTGGGTTGAGCATGTGCCAGCTGGGTACAAGTTCGGCTCCAGTGAGCTTACTTTAGAAGACTCATGGGCCCTTGAGCAAGCGACTAGGATGCAAAGCGGCTCTACAACATGGAACTTCGAGAGATCCAAGCGCCTGACTGCTTCACACTTCGGAGATGTGGTGTCACGGCAGAAGCCAGCTGACGAGAAGTTTTTCAAAAGGCTGTTCGGGTCTAGCCAGATGCAGACCAAATACATGGCTGATGGTTTAAGGAATGAAGATGCAGCCGTGCAGCGTTACATAGGGAAGATAACAGTGCAAGTTAGGAGTTACTGTTGTGGGTTGTGTGTCAACCCTGGTGTCCCTGTTCTTGGTGCAACGCCTGACCGTGTTGTAGAGGAGGGAGGAGATTTTGGCCTCCTTGAAGTTATGACCCTCTCAGCTGCCAAAGAACGGGGTGATGAATTAGAAAATGCTGTGAATACGGCATCCTACCTGAAGAATGGAGTTCTTAAACCAACGCGCAAGTACTTTTACCAGGTCCAGGGGCAATTGGCTTTGACTGGACTCTCCTGGTGTGATTTTGTGGTTGATAATGGCACAGACTGCACTTTTCAGAGGATCACTTTTGACAGCTCGCTTTGGATTTCCAAAATGCTGCCATGTCTTCTGGAATGTTACAAAAACTACCAAGAACACTGTGCTTATGTGTGAATTTGAATGACTTATTTCAGTTACATTGCTCTGCAGGACAAAGATGCTTGGACTCATAACATGCTTTGGCAAGTGTTCATACTTACATATATTTGGTTTTTAAATATATTGTATGGCATTAGTCTCCATGAAGAAATGAAGAAAGTGTTTTCGGTGTAATATCATTATGACCATGTGCATGTGTTGCCACCACCTATTTAAATGTGTGTGCAACTAGCAACTAATAGGTGTGTAAAAAGTAAATGTCAAGCACCACACGTCTTGCTGCCCTGTCATTTAACACATACATAACGCACTCTTAGTCCCAGGAACCTGGGAAGCTACATACTTCACATTTACTATACTTGATGATAATAGTGACCTCACATTGGTCTCTGTAAGGCAACCACATTGAAAGTTGCAAGCAAAATCTTTGCAAAGTGACAGGTGTATTCTCCGGAGTGTTGGTACTCTTGCACTCAATACGCCTTGTAACATACGTGGAGTGAACCAACGAAGGCTTATGCTTTACTTTAAGTCAATGTTTAGTCATAGAGAGCGCCCAAAGTGCACGTTCAGCATACTTTGAACTCTGCTCTGAGGGGTTAACGCACAAGTTCCGAGCAGCACTGGGCTCGCACTGCTTTGACGACCAAGCTCAAACCTGCCGCATCTAGAGTATTGGAGCTGATATTGAGTGCGACAGCGTTGATTCATATAAGTTCGTTCTCAAGGGTTCCATGCAGGACATTACATAACAGTTGGTAATAAAGCTCTCAAATTTCATTGGCATGAAATACTCGCATACATATACAAATTTTTTACATATACAGTACACACATATACAGATATACAATACATATACATATCACAATTTTTTGAAAAATAGGAGCACGTCACTAACACATGTAAAGGACAAACTGAAATTCACTTTACAGATTTCATTCCAAAAAGTTAAGAAAGACAATCTGGTAGAAAAGACAATGGCTACAAACATTAACTTTACATCTTGTCTGTGTAGTTCAGCAATGAGACTGGCGATTTGGTTTCAAGTCATGACTCGGATATAGTACTGCCACATTCTATGCTCAAATCATTTGCACAACACTGACACAGAAATAAGACATTGCAGCCCTATGTAGCGTGTACAGTGATTTCAGCAGAGCCAGAAATGCTGCTCTAGTCTGCTGTGCATGAAGTAGTGTACTTTAACGCAAGTTCAATGCCTTGCACTGCAGCAGGGATTCTCAAACTGCGTTTTGTGGAACTCTCTGGTTTCTTGGAGCACTTCCTAGATTCTCCAAGCACCTATGTTCATGCATGTCTTCATCCGCCTTAGCCAAGTATATTGGGACTAATGCTGTAGCTGCTTACTGCTATCTTACTATGCAGCCAGTCATAACTGAATATAAGTATTTGTTCAGGTGCTGTGCAGTTTGCGTACCCCTTTTAAATATGTCGGCCAGCACCTTTTGAAGTCTCAGCCGCAGCGGTCGAATTTCGATGGAGGCGAAATTCAAGAGGCCCATGTTTTGTTCAATGTCAGTGCACGTTAAAAAACCCCAGGTGGTCGAAATCTCCTGAGCCCTTCGCTACGGTGTCTCTCATAGCCTCAGTCACTTTGGGACGTTAAACCCCATAAATCAAATCTTTCCAAGACAGGCTCCGTGACCGAAGCTGGCCAAAACATAAATGAAACATGTTAGAAGCCGACTGAATTTTAGCCAAATAAAGTTGGTCTTTCTTCAACTGAGAAAGCTAAAAAGTTTAAGCACCCCTGCGTTACAGTAGACCATGCACAACATACAAAACAATAAAACGCCACCATCGCTCATCGGTTTAGAATGGGCTCATGCATGAAATTATTGAGATAACAACAAATTTTCTACATCTTGTTCAGCTTCTCTGCCATAACATTAGGAAAGACAGCACGGAGTATCCTGAAGTTTTTAACTTCCCTGATGACACGCTCAACATGGATTCACAAACTGGCTGTCTGCCGTGTTGCTAACTCATCTGCCAGTGACAACTGCGTGCGGCCATTCAACATGAGTGGCATGTTTAATTTGACTCCAAGCTGACGGAGTTCATCTTCAATGAGGAATCCTCTATCCGCCATTACACTGTCCCCTTCCTCGAGCAACTCATACAGGCCACTGTGTCTTGTGATTTCTCGATCAGAAAGTCTTCCAGGAGCAAGATAAGACACGAAAGAAAAGAAGCAGTTTGGAGTGATGCCAATGAGCCCTTTTGCGGTGTTATGTCCTTTATACGAGCTGAAAATGTCGCTTTGTGTTTTGTAGTCAGACGGGTTCTCGATAAAGATTTCTGTGCAGTCCAGTACAATGCGTGTAGATGGGTACAATTCTTTAAAATTGTCTGGCATGAACAGGTCCACTGTGTTACGTGATGGCCACATTGGTACCTGGATTAGCATTTCATACAAAAAATTAACCCAAAATGAGTACAGAGCACTCACGGTCACCACAGACACTTTCAGGCGATATGCCAAATCCTGCTCTAGCAAGCCAACTCTGAGCCTGCAAAGCACTGCAATAAGCTGTCCTTTCATTGTCAGTGCTGGTGGCCTGCCAGCACCCGTTTTCAGTGCCTGGTACATGCATTCAACATGTTCAACGAACGCATCAAATTTTTTGAAGGAGTTGAAGCCCGTATAAAACACGAGTCGTTTCTCATCTGAAACAAAATCGTGAACATTGGAGACACGATCTTTTAGTCTTAGTTTCTCTTTGAGTGCCTCAACTTTCACATCGTGCAACTGAGGCTTCAGATCCTCGACCTCTTTCTGGAGCTCAGATTTGTCTTTGCGGAGCAAGCTATTTTCATGCTCGAGTTTTTCGCAGTGTTCGAGAAGGTAGGCGATTTTTCTTAGTGTGGCAGAAGATGCTGCTCCTGGAGGCCCCATGGAGTATGAGTGGTCGGCACCTAAAAAATGAACTGTTTAATTATTTGCGAACAGTTAGGCCCTGCTTTAATGCAGATTTCAGGTTTTTAAATAGTCACCTCAGCCCACAGTGGGTGTTCTGAACCTTTGCTCTCGGCTTACATTGATAAACAGGCAACAAAGAACCAGGATGACGAAGCCATACAGCCCAACTCTCTTTCACTCCACTGATCCACCTGTGCAAGCAGCTTACCAACCAGCAAGCCCAGATCAATACTATCCAGTTATACTTCTAAACCTCATGGGCTATTTGTTTCCCCTCCTGAGCATGCAGTTCGACGACGTTTCAGCTTGTGCTACCAGCGTACTGGTGTGGAATCGCCTATCATGCTGCATGACCGTATCCGTAGTGAATCAAAATACATAAATATTAGGTTTAATGCACCCAGCAGGTCCGCCAAATTTGCACTACAGTTGGATAGCCTGACGTTTGTGACATTTCTCCAAGCTGGGGTGAAGGGAATAATGTCGAGGAAAAAGAAATGAAATGGGTAAGTTTCACAATGCGTGCACTGGTGGAAGAGGTACCGCGTTTATCATAAGACTCGCTGAAGTAGTAACATATGCACGGTAGAAATCCCTGATGACACTTATGTCACAGAACACATGAGGTTATGCCACTCCTAACATGCAACCTAACATGCAGACATTCCATGGCTAGCTGCAAAAGCTCGCGGGAAACTGGCTTCGCGGGAAAAAGTTTTGTCAGTTTTCACTGGATGAAGAAGCCGCTCGCTATTAATATATCGGTTGCCACAACACCCGTGGACCCCGGTATCAGTGGGCGCGATAGGGGTCCGTTAAAAGCGAAAAATAAGTTTTCATTTGTGGAATGCAGAAAGCGACAATTTTTAACCACCACTAACCTTCCGTTTCCATGCGAGTCGAAGCCGGTGTACGGAAGGTCAGCTGGGTGGGCTCCTTGGAAACTGCGTCGCTCTCTGCGTACAAAACGCTTTCATGAAAATGCGTACACACAAAGCCGAAGCGTAAGAAAAAAGATGGCACAGTTAAAGCGTCGCTTACGATGATCGCATTGGGGCACGTCAACTACGCAGCCGATCTCCAACTCGTTCAGAAGGAGCACCGGGCTGGCAGAGGCAGTTATGGAGCTCATCTTCTTGCGTTTCGCGACTGGAAAGGATTTGGAAGTTATGATAATATGCAATAACCGCCTGAATATATATACTTACCGGTATTATAGGAAGGAGATAGTTGATTGATAACTTTATGGGGGAAAATTGTTGGCAGCCGGTCCATATGACCACGGCGTCCACATGCGTTGAAGTGGGCTCCGCATGTCTGGTGGTGCTGAGAAGGTTGCCACAAAGAGAAGCGACCAGCACTTCCCTGGCGGTTGATTCTTGTCACCCACTCCTTTTCTTCTTTTTAATTTGCAGGGAACGCATGAAATGAAACGTTCTTGTCTCTCATCGTGTTATTGTCGCAACCAGGCACACAACAAGTCTGACCGCCGCCTCGGCACTTCGACGACATCGCGTGCAGTAGTGGCTGCGGTCACTAAGTGACCAACAGGCACGTAACACTTAATATAACGCCCCTGCAACTGCCCACCACCGAAAAATACACGAAATCTCAAACCAAACGAAGCACGCTCACACACACACACACCACAGCTATGCAAACGCAGGAGACAGGAAAGATGGCCGGTCGGTCGGCGCTCGCTCACTTTTCCCATAATGCGTCGCGGGCCCGCTAGGTTTTTTTTCGCGGCGCTGCGATTTCCGAAATGGTGCATTTAAAGCTGACAAAGAACTTTCGAGAAAAGGCGCGGAAAGCAACCGCGACAATCTGGTGCAACGTAAAAGCAGCTTCACATACACGGCAGCACATATATATGGCGGTGTAGGTCGCCGTAGGCCATGCTCAATGAATACACAGGTGACAATGCCAGTGCTGCCTTGAACACCCACGCTGGAGTTCTAGCCGAGCCCGTGCATGTGTGTTTAAACAGCGTAGCATCTTCCACCGTCCTCTCAAACTTTTCAGGGCAGGGGCTCGATGGTTGAAAACGATATGCTATGGGCGAATGTTAGAAGCCGCTGACGTCCTTTTTGTGTTACGGCATGCGTGGAGGAAGAAAAACCCAGATGGGGGCGTCTCGTGGAAGTGTTGAAGCCTAATGATACAAAGCGAAAGGGCGAGTGTCGGTCCTACGTGACAGCCCATGCACGGCGCGTTTTATTAGCTTAGGGTCGGGTCTCAGCGCTCATGTGGGGTCAAAACTGGCGTGCCCGGAAAGGGAGAGGATTGGGAACGGCTTGAGGATAGCTTGGCTTGATATGGCCGGCCAAGTGACGTAACGCTTTCAGTTTAGTCTTTTCTTTTAAGAAAGGCTGCATGCGAGAGGCAGGAAAACAACGGAACATATATTCTAATCCAGTGTAATGCATTTTATCCGCCCGCACCCCAAACCAGCACAGAAACCCGATATATACACCCTGGTTTAAAAGTAGCCTGGGCATGATCAATTTTCGAAAAGGGAAACAATAACCGGTCACATGAACTGCGGAAAAGAGCGAGAGAGTAGCTAAAGGGACAGCAAGAAATAGGCACGGCAGATACGATTTGGTTCCGGTGTTATGTTGTTTAGCGTCCCAAAACTACTCAGGCTTTGAGGGACGCCGTAGAGGAGGGCTCCGGAAATTTCGACCACTTCGAGTTCTCCAACATCGCACAGTACACGGGCCTCTAGAATCTCGCCTTCATCGAAACTCGACCGCCGCGGCCGGAATCGAACCCGCGTCGTTCGGGCTAGCAGCCGAGCACCATAACCACTGAGCCACCGCGGCGGCTTGGCAATATGAAGAAATGATCTTAATAATTGCTAGCTGGGAGGCAACTGTCATCACTCCGATATGAAAGGAATGCTTCCAGTTTCCTATCTGACGAAAAGAGTTTGACTAGAATAGTAAACACTTAGTAAAAACCCCAAACACCAACCATGAAACAAAGGTCACTCTTCTGCTCCGCAAGGGGGCCTTGTTCGCAGTGCGGAACGAAGAACGAGGAAGTGTTTTTGTTTGCTTGAACAGACGCTGCAGACATCGTGCGTATAATCTGGTGAAAGACTACAGTCTTTAGCTAAAAAAATATCCGCTGTAGTTTCAATAGGAATTGACTGCAGATGGAGCGAGGCTGGAATGCAGCTAGCAACACGTGAGCCCTTCTCCAGTTAATCTGTTCAACGCGGAGCGCTCAGCACCTTTTACATAAAGACAGAGTTCTTTGAGTCATATTTCGAGTCCTGTTTCGCCAGTCTTCACCTGGCTGCAATCCAAGCGTACGGTGTTGAAGTCATGGCCCTGGAATCTTTCCCGGTCGCCTCTGCTTCTAAAAGAATGCGAGTCAGGGCCTGGAGTGACCGCGAGAACGTTGGGGATAGCGGTACGTTTCTGGGAAGATGACGGATCACGGTGGAAGTGTTGGACGAGCCGCCTGACGTCACAACTGGGTATCCCAAATGGGTATACATTGTGACCGACACGTGTGCTCGCCCGCTGTCGGTATCGTGGATAATGCTTTCGCTAAACGGGCACATTAGCGGATTTGAATCGATAGCTCCGCAACCTCCAACGATTTTCTTCGTGAAAACCGCATTGAGCCCCATTTGTTTTTTCACGAAATGCATTCTTGAATGAATATCACCCTTAAGATGTTCTCGGAAAGTGTTGCCCATAAATCCGACCTATACAAATACCCCGATTCGTTCGACCGACCAACCAGCCAACCGACCGGCCTACCCACCACAAAGGGAGAGGATAATCAGTGGAGCGCACCGCTAAAGTTGGGTAAAACGCGACTTTTTGGTACTTGGCACGACCTTACTTTTGAACGCGCAATTATATCAACTAGATATTGAAATGGTTTGACCAGAAACATGTCCACTACAGCTGCACTTAAAGATAACGGGATTGGCCTTTTCGAAGCAGAAAATTGGAACGAGAAACTAGTCGAAAAGCCGCGAATTTCGGGGCGCCTCATTTTTCGGTACTGTGGAGCCGAGCTGGTACAGCGCCCTGAACTAACTCGGGTATTTCATCACAACCGGTTATTGGTCTTTCCTTACGCAAAGTATGAGCATATGTGCGCCTCGCGTTCTGCGGAGGGGATTATTTTAGCAGCAAAGTACACGCGGACCAGAACGCCACATGCTGGTGTTCCACATGGAAGGCCGAAACAAAAGATAATGTTCTTACTTCTGGCCCTACTGCTTCGTCATTGTTTTATCACTCTCTTCGATAGTCCGAACATACAGAAGGAAAACAGTTATTGGCAAATGGCGCAAAGAATACGTGCAGAAAGCTCTGGAGAGCATCAAGCAGCATCGGTGCCACCAAGCGGTTGGGTGCCCATAAAGACGCCCACCACAGAACAGCATAGAAAATTAGAGGACGTGAAGGCCTTCACCTGCACAGAGTTTCGCTGCAACCTGAGCAGCGCATTCTTTACGGCGAGCTAGAACGGTTATTTGTACAACACACACTGACAATAGAGAAGCTATGTTCAGCCTGACTTGCAGTCACGTCCTACACCTACTATCACATCCATTCGACCGGGACAAACAGAAGAAGCAACAGCAGTGAAACAAGCAAAAAAAGCTGCGAAAAGGGCGCGAAATTCAAAAGCATAGCGTGACAGGTCACACACAGTCTGGCTATGCCTGGTCTTCACGGGGCCATGAAACAAAACAGTGCTGGCGTCTGTGTAGACGCAGTGTTTAGCACACAATAATTCTGTCGGTGCCGATGGAGCCAACTTCATGTGAATTTGTTGCAAAACTGAGTAACGTATTAATTTTGGAAGGAAGTCTCATTTTGCCCCTTGCACATGAGTTGGGGAAAAATGCGATCTTCTCAACTTTGCAACATTATAAAATTGACACTGCGTTTCTCTTACGCTGGCCTCCTCACAGTTACTGAGCGTTATGCCAGGATGGCGCCAAGCATTTCTGTAACACGTGATTTTTGATACTCGTGAAAAATGAAACGCATATGATATTCTAATCTGTGCTGCGTTTAGCGTCAATTTCCTTTAATACAAGTCCGGCAGCCGAACACAAGCCACCTGTCACGAAAAGAGAAAGGAGGGTAGAGAGGAACACTGAAATAAAAGGTCGGGCAATGGAAGACGAGGTAGGTCGCTCCAGATACGGTTATATTGAGCAAATCGCGGTACTCTCCCGTTAGACAGATGAAGGCGAGGGAATCTCTCTGACAAATTTCACGAGATGCTCAGAGAAGAACAGTCACGTAGTAGGTTTTTCCTCCCCTAAAGGGACGTGGCATCTCGTACCGCAACCAAGAAAAGTTGCAAAAAGGATCGCAATGTTGTACTTTCCTCTCCCAAAGATTCAATGTGGACTGTAAGGCATGCCACTGTTGAGATATCCGGATTAATATCGGCAACCTTTGGATATTAATAACTATCTGTTCATAA
The DNA here is from genome assembly GCF_052857255.1 of Amblyomma americanum. Lineage (NCBI taxonomy): Eukaryota > Metazoa > Arthropoda > Arachnida > Ixodida > Ixodidae > Amblyomma > Amblyomma americanum. The sequence continues at coordinate 82,341,554 of NC_135500.1, read as the reverse complement.
TTCAGTTCATTGTTCAGTGACGTGTCTATGAGTCGACCGGATCGAACCTGGCAAATTGTCAATGACGTGTTTTGAAAGGGCTCTAGCCGCCATGATATGCTAGAGATAGTCGTTGGTGAACCAATTTCCGAATCTGTATTATCTGACTGCTTTAACGCCCACTTCGCCGCCAGACCAAAAAAAAAAAAAGATGTGTAACCAACTAAGGCCTCATGCTGCCTGAGGAACTGTTTTTCTGATATAATGTTCTTTAAACTCACAGATTTATTCGAAGTGTTTGACATGTTTCTGAGCCTGAAGAATAGTAAAGCCCTTGACATTGACGGCATTCAGATTAAACCTATAAAACATGTTCTAGATTTCGTCTCTCAGTACTTAGTGCATATATTCAATCTTTCGCTAGCATCTAGCACCTTTTCTAACGACATGAAACGCGCAAAAGTGTCTGTTATATACAAAGGTGGAAACAGGAACGATATAAGCAACTGCAGACCTATATCTATTATTCCAACCTTCTCAAAGGGCCTTGAAAAGATTTTGCTCTCTCGACTAGACGGATTTTTTACCAAGCACAATATCTTATCAGAATGTCAACTTGGTTTTCCTAAGGGTAAGTCAACGGAATTTGCCCTTGTGTTGCAAAAAGAAATTATCAAAAATATTGGAGCTAATAAGTATACACTGGGAGTTTATATCGACTTCAGTAAAGCATTTGATTCGTTATGTCACACAACTCTCCTTAATAAGTTCGATTATTATGGTGTCTGCGGGCTAACAAATACTATTATTGCAGTCGTGCCTAATGTTACGTCTCGCCTACAGCGCGCGGTATAGCCGGCGCGGATGCACCGGATGCCGCGGCTTCGTTCATCGCTGCCGCAACGCCTCCCGCCAAGCGCGTCCAGGCATGTTTCAGTGCCACGTGTCGTCGTGCGTGCGTGTGTGTGTGTGTGCTTGTTTTGCCCACGCTTGTCAAAGCGCGGCAGCCGGGGAGAGGAGCTCCTCAACTGGGAGGCGAGGAGGTCTGACCGGCGCCGGCCTGGCGGACGCGCCCGTCACGCCTGAACATGTTCAAGCGTCGCCGTATCGGATGACTCTTCCCAAGCCGTTCCCTCTTGCCCTCGACTCCGAGGGTATAAAACACAGCTGCGCCGGAGGCCCGAGGGAGACTTCGATTCCTTCCTCCGAGTAACGTGGTCGCCCGGACCGGCTGCTCTTTTGCGATGCCAGAATAAACAAGTTGTTCTGTTGCCAGTCGACTCATCCTTTGCCGGGACCTTCGGATGTTTCCAGCTTTGCCCCAGGCCGCCAGGCCAACGCTACCCTTGGGGCTTGCAACCCAGATGCAACAACTGGTTGCCAGCGGTGAGATCCCGACAACGGAGGCCAGCAGCGAAGATATGCGGTCAACTGTATGCTGAGCAGCACAACGACCATCCGGGAGCAGTGCAACGAGCCCTGTGTGATGACTGGTTGCCTGCAGCGGAACGACTGCGCTGAATTCGTGGCTGCGAGGTTTGGTGAGTGCGGGACTTTCTTCTTCTGAGTTTTGCCAGGCTTTTGTTAGTGTCAGAAACAGAGCTGGTAATTGTGTTGTCGTTGCTGCCGGGTTAGTTTGCGGCAAGACAATAGTAGGCAGTAGAGAAAGCAGCATTCGGAGCAGCCATGGATTTGAAGTCGTTGCGCAAACCGAAATTGCTGGAGCTTGCAAGAGAGTTGGGTCTGGATGTCTCAGACAAACTCAGAAAACCAGAACTGCTAAGGGCTATTCTTGAGTTGGAGGCTGAGGATGACGAGCTGTCGGAATGCCTTGAGACCATTGAGGAGAGGGAACAAAAAGAAAAAGAGAAAAACGAGCGCGAACGTAAAGAGCAAAAAGAGAAAGAGGAGCGCGAACGTAAAGAGCAAAAAGAGAAAGAAGAGCGCGACCACGCTTTAGAAATGAAGCGTCTCGAGGTAGAGATGGAACGCGCTCGTAATGGAAGTCAGGCACACGGTGCAGGAGAACGGGTATCGTTCAAAATGACTGACCTGATGCGGCCGTTTAAGCTTGGAGAGGACATTGGTTTGTTCCTGGTTAACTTTGAGCGAACGTGCGAGAAGCAGGGGTTCTCTCGGGAAACGTGGCCACAGCGCTTGCTCACTTTGTTACCCGGCGAGGCGGCCGACGTAGTCGCTCGCTTGAAGAGAGAGGAGGCAGAGGATTTCGACCAAGTGAAATCGAGTCTGCTAAAAAAGTACAGGCTGTCAGCGGAGGCGTTCCGTCGGAAGTTTCGGGAAAATGAAAAAGGCAGAAATGAGTCATATACAGAGTTTGCCTACAGGCTTATGTCAAACATGCAGGAGTGGCTCAAAGAAGAGAAAGCGTTTGGTGACCACGAGAAAATTCTGCAGTGTTTCGGGCTGGAACAGTTTTATAGTCGGTTACCTGAGAACGTGCGGTATTGGGTCTTGGATAGGCCAGACGTTAGTACAGTGGCTAAAGCCGCCGAGCTAGCCGAGGAGTTTGTGACGCGTCGGGCTCGCGGAGCTAAGGACGGTCAAAAGGGTGAATTTGGCTCCAAGTCTGAGAGGCCGAAGTTCACACCCATGAGAGCAAGGGGGGACACGCGTAGTGCGGATGCGAGTGAAAGCAGTCCGACGGAACGTAAGGAGACGGCGGCAGCCGAAGCCGAACGCAGAAAGCGGTTCGAGGCGAGGCAAGCGCGCGTGTGTTATACGTGTCAGAAGCCGGGTCACTTTTCGGCGCAGTGTCCAGAAACAAAAACAAAAGTCGTGTTTTTGTCATTATGCAGCACTGACGAGAACATGAAGCTTCTCGAGCCTTACATGCGAGACTTCCTCGTGAACGGGAAAGAGTGCCGAGTGCTTCGTGATTCCGCAGCTACAATGGATGTAGTTCACCCCTCTTACGTAGAACCCGATATGTTCACGGGCGAGTGCGCATGGATCAAGCAAGCCGTGGAAGCTCACAGCGTGTGTCTGCCCGTAGCAAAAGTGCTCATTGAAGGACCTTTCGGAGCAATTGAGACGGAGGCAGCAGTGTCATCTATGCTGCCCCCCCAGTACCCGTACCTATTTTCGAACCGGTCCGATCACCTCCTGCGCGAGAAGGGTCTTTTGTTTGGTGAGGCTAGCGTTCAGGCCTTAACCAGATCGAGAGTTCGGGAGCTCGCTGCAAAGGCGGTAGTTGCGGGGCCGACGTTGTCGAGCAATGAGAAAGGGTCGGAGGCGCAGCAAGCTGATATTCAGAGCACGTCCGAACTGAATAAAATTGAGCCTGTAGCGCTGAAGGCACCAGGTACTGGAGAGGAAATGCCCGACACGGGAAAATTAGAAGAGCTATCTACAGATTTGCTCATCGCGCCTACGTCCGATGGACTTAATAGGTTGCTAAAAGTCAGCCGGTCGGCTTTGATAGCAGAGCAAAAAAAGGATGGCAGCCTAGAAAACATGCGCTGCAATGTCAAAGAAGGTATCGCCAAGAAAAATGTTCGTTTTGTGGAAAGAGGTGGGGTCCTGTACCGGAAGTATCTAGACCGCAGAGGAGTCGAGTTCGATCAGCTGATCGTGCCTCAGTGCTACCGTCAGGATCTGTTGCGCTTGTCGCATGGCGGTTCGTGGTCCGGACACCTAGGAGTTAAGAAGACTAAGGACCGTCTCTTGCAAGAGTACTATTGGCCAGGGTGTTTTCGTGACGTAGAACACTTTGTGAGGACATGTGACACCTGTCAGCGGGTTGGCAAACCAGGGGACAAATCGAGGGCGCCGTTGAAGTTGGTACCCATCATTACGGAGCCTTTTAGACGGCTCGTTATTGATACAGTGGGACCTCTGCCGGTAACAGCCACGGGGTACAGACACATTTTGACTGTGATCTGCCCAGCGACAAAGTTCCCTGAAGCAGTGCCTCTTAAAGAACTCAGCTCAGTTGAGATAGTCAATGCACTACTGTCCATATTTGCGCGAGTTGGTTTTCCTGCGGAAATCCAGTCAGATCAGGGCACAGTGTTTACCAGCGCTTTGACGACAGCCTTTCTCGAAAGGTGTGGGGTAAAGCTGTTACACAGCTCAGTGTACCACCCACAGTCGAATTCCGTTGAGAAGCTCCACTCCGTCATGAAGCGCGTGTTGAGAGCATTGTGTTTTGAGCAACAAAGTGATTGGGAGCTGTGTCTGCCTGGGGTGATGTTTGCATTAAGGACCGCGCCGCATGCGGCTACGGGGTTTTCGCCAGCTGAGCTGGTGTACGGTCGCTCGCTGCGGTCTCCGCTTCGCATGCTTCGAGACTCGTGGGAAGGCAGGGGCGACGACCCAGTCGTGGTCGAGTACGTGCTTAGTCTCCTCGAACGCTTAAGAAGGGCACAGGAGTTGTCAGGTGAAGCAATGGCAAAGGCCCAGCAGAGGGCCAAGGTTTATTATGATCGGACAGCCAGGGCCCGTCGTTTTGAGGTGGGCGATGAGGTAATGGTATTGCGCACATCGCTAAAAAACAAACTCGACGTGCAGTGGGAGGGCCCAGCACGGATTGTTCAAAAACTGTCGGATGTTAACTACGTGGTGAGTCTGCCAGGAAAACGGAAAGCACAGCAAGTTTACCACTGTAATCTGCTCAAACCCTATAGACAACGGGAAGCAGTGGTGTGTATGATGGTAAACGTTCCCGAAGAGCTTCCGGTCGAGCTTCCGGGACTAGGCTCAGTGACGAACAGGGAAGACACTGATCAGGTCATTAGTGACTTAATCATTAAAGCACCGCTGTCAGCTGAGCAGAGAACCGAACTACACCAACTCTTACAAGAGTTTCAAGGTCAGTTCTCTGAGAGGCCTGGTAGGACTTCTGTCCTTACTCATGATATAGAACTTACCTCGCCAGAGCCAGTACGATCCAAGGCGTACCGGGTGTCACCCCGCCAGCGCGATATTATGGAGGCTGAGGTAAAGAAAATGCTACAGCTCGGTGTTATTGAGGCGGGTGAGAGTGATTATACCTCCCCTTTGATTTTAGTTGAGGTACCGGGCAAGGAACCTCGTCCTTGCGTCGACTACCGCAGGCTTAATTCTATCACTAAGGATCAAATTTATCCGATCCCTAACATCGAGGAGCGCCTTGAGAAAGTTAGTAGCGCTCAGTTTATTTCCACCCTAGATCTTGTCAGGGGTTATTGGCAGGTTCCACTTACAGAAGAGGCTAGTAGGTATGCGGCGTTCATTTCACCAATGGGAACATTCCGTCCTAAAGTTTTGAGTTTTGGTTTGAAGAACGCGCCATACTGCTTTTCAAGCCTCATGGACAAAGTGTTGCGGGGACAGGAAGAATTCGCTTTACCGTATTTAGACGACGTAGCGATATTCTCCGCCTCCTGGTCTGAGCATATGGCACACTTGCGGGCAGTGCTAACCCGCCTGCGCGAAGCGGGCTTGACAGTCAAGGCTCCCAAGTGCCAACTAGCACAGGCCGAGGTTGTCTACCTCGGTCACGTGATTGGACAGGGTCGTCGCCGCCCCTCTGAAATAAAGGTGGCCGCTGTGCGAGACTTCCCGCAACCGCGCACGAAGACCGATATTCGGTCGTTCTTGGGTGTCGCCGGCTACTATCAGAGGTACATCCCCAGGTACTCCGATATCGCGGCTCCCCTGACGGATGCTCTAAGAAAAACAGAGCCCCAAACAGTCGTCTGGAGCGAGACAAAGGAGAGAGCTTTTAGCGCCCTAAAGAGCGCCCTAACAAGCCAGCCTGTGCTACGATCGCCAGACTATACCAAAGGGTTCGTTGTTCAGTGCGATGCTAGTGAGCGAGGCATGGGCGTTGTACTGTGCCAAAGGGACAATGGAGAAGTGGAACACCCCGTCCTGTATGCTAGTCGTAAGCTGACCTGTCGTGAGCAGGCGTACAGCGCCACCGAGAAAGAGTGTGCGTGTCTCGTGTGGGCCGTTCAGAAATTGTCATGCTACCTAGCCGGCTCGAGGTTTATCATTGAGACGGATCACTGCCCTCTCCAATGGCTGCAGAACATCTCTCCCAAAAATGGCCGCCTCCTGCGCTGGAGCCTCGCTTTGCAACAATATTCCTTTGAGGTGCGTTACAAAAAGGGGAGTCTCAACGGTAACGCCGATGGCTTAAGTCGAAGCCCCTAACGTAGGAATCCGCCTCAAAGTTGTTGGTTACTGATGTTTTCTTCCTGAGGCAGGATTTTTAACATATTGCTTTTGTTTAGTGTTTCAAAGTGATTATGTGCTTTCTAGTGCAATTTTCCAATTTGTGGACGCGTTCTGAGTGCTGCTTGACTACTGTAAGGAACTAGGCAGTAGTATAAAAGGGGAAAGAGCCTGGCAGAGCTTAGTGAGGGTTGTCTCGTGCTTGCTGACTGAGCGGTTGCGTTTCGGCGTAGTTCTAACGCTTGCTGGGAACGAGCACAAAAATGGCAACTCTCCCGAAGTGACTTTACAGTGTCCTGTGTGATCCTGAACCTGAGAACGAGGCCTTCTCTGTGCGCTGCGCTCAAGCAACGTCGAGGGACGACCGGTTTCGTTTACGAGCATCATCGAGCGACATCCCTCTGGACAGCGGATGCAGTCCCCTGACCATCGGGATCTCCTTCTCCCGGCGGGGCGGTCTGTTACTCCCGAAGTGACTTTACAGTGTCCTGTGTGATCCTGAACCTGAGAACGAGGCCTTCTCTGTGCGCTGCGCTCAAGCAACGTCGAGGGACGACCGGTTTCGTTTACGAGCATCATCGAGCGACATCCCTCTGGACAGCGGATGCAGTCCCCTGACCATCGGGATCTCCTTCTCCCGGCGGGGCGGTCTGTTACGTCTCGCCTACAGCGCGCGGTATAGCCGGCGCGGATGCACCGGATGCCGCGGCTTCGTTCATCGCTGCCGCAACGCCTCCCGCCAAGCGCGTCCAGGCATGTTTCAGTGCCACGTGTCGTCGTGCGTGCGTGTGTGTGTGTGTGCTTGTTTTGCCCACGCTTGTCAAAGCGCGGCAGCCGGGGAGAGGAGCTCCTCAACTGGGAGGCGAGGAGGTCTGACCGGCGCCGGCCTGGCGGACGCGCCCGTCACGCCTGAACATGTTCAAGCGTCGCCGTATCGGATGACTCTTCCCAAGCCGTTCCCTCTTGCCCTCGACTCCGAGGGTATAAAACACAGCTGCGCCGGAGGCCCGAGGGAGACTTCGATTCCTTCCTCCGAGTAACGTGGTCGCCCGGACCGGCTGCTCTTTTGCGATGCCAGAATAAACAAGTTGTTCTGTTGCCAGTCGACTCATCCTTTGCCGGGACCTTCGGATGTTTCCAGCTTTGCCCCAGGCCGCCAGGCCAACGCTACCCTTGGGGCTTGCAACCCAGATGCAACACTAACTGGCCGATCCCAATGTGTTGACATTAATGGCTACTATTCCACTTTCCGGCAGATTTCATCCGGTTTCCCACAGGGCGGTATTCTTGGACCGTTTTTATTTAATGTATATTAATGATCTTATATATACTGATGATAATGTTGTATTTGTATTATATGCGGATGATTCAAGTTTTTTTCTTTAGCTCAACTAGTGAACTCCATTTGTTTAAAATGGCGGTTAGCGCTTTCTCAAAACTACTGAAATGATCCGAAACTAACTGCATAAAGATAAATGAAAAAAAAATATTTTTTTGCATAAAAACAAACGCGTGGCCTCTAGACAAGAGCTAAAATTAGGACCTGATAAGATAGATATCATGAAACAGCATAAAATTTTGGGTGTCATATTCTCCAGTCATTTGACATGGGACAGTCATATTGAACAGGTGGCCAAAAAACTCTCGTCTGCTGTGGATGCCTTATTTTGGACGCGTGATCTCTTTGCGATCTCCGTTAGACTACTTGTTTACCACGCCCTCTTCCGATCGCACCTTAACTATTGTACACTAGTATGGGGGATGACTACTAAAAAGAACGTTAGTACACTTCTGCGTCTAGAAAAAAAAAGTCATACACTGTATAAGCAATGTGCCATATATTTACATCATTCAGCCGAACTATTTCGCCAGCATCATATAATTAACACCCAGTCTCTCTATAGTTACCGTTTCCTCTCCTTTACCACATTCATTACATTCATTTTGCTAATGAGAAGTATAAATAACTTCTAATGACGCTCTCAGGTGCAACGTTACGCTGGAGTACTTTTAAAACACGTGCCCCTGAAAAATGGGTGATTCCACGCCACCGAACCCATTACCTTCTGCGGTAATTAAGCTACAGTGCCAATGTTAGTAAATAAGTTCAATGTATTCAGTCTTAGTAACGCTGTAATAACGCACCAAGCTTTGCGTTCAAATGTTTATCGACTGAAATGCGCCTGCTGTTTCTAGCGTAAAAAGGTACCGTGTGTAATGAACATAGCAATTTTAAAGTTGTGTCTGTCATGTGTTCGATTATCGGTTTTCTTGTATCGCGTGCATGTAAACGCTTGTCTCTGTATAACGCCTTTCATATCTTTTTACACTTTTTCTTCACCTCTTATTTTTTTAAAATTATGATACAATGTGACTGCTTTTTTTCTCCCGAATAATAGAAGATAACTTACAGATTTTTCTTGTACTGCTGTCACTGTTGCCTGCCGCCGGCTCCCAGACCTCGTCAAGCTGTCCCTACAGATTTTGCCTGGGAGACCGTCAACATTGTAAAGTGTTGAAAATAAACGTGAATTGAATTGAATATCTGTGTTATTACATTTATGAAACGAAATTTTGGTTTTTCACAACAGTGTTGCTGTCAGCACAACCGATGCCCCGCACATGAATTCGCTGAAGAATTTTCCTCCGTTAGACGCGTCCATGGTGACCGCAGCACCACATCAGTCGGAGGCAAACAACGACTGTGTCGCCGCGGAATTCCGCGAAAACTATGCACAGTGATTTCTTCGTGGATTACGTCTCAAATCAATGCAGCATATCAGTTAGCTTGAGACACTTTCGCATGCGATGCATCTGCCACGCGTTTTCTGGCGGATATCGTGTTCACCACTGCCAACCTTCCATGTTGTTGTTTTTGTTGCCTCTGAAGCAATGGCACACACACACGTTAGGAGATTTGACAGAATTTGCTGCGAATCCAAACAGGAGAAAAATTCATCCATTCCTATCTCAAGCGGCTCATAAATAAAAATTGAGGAATGTAGGAAAGCGAATAACGAATTTTGCGAAGATTGGAATGAGAATCGAGGAAACAAAAAGGTGAGGATTAAAATAAATAATTTGAAAAGTAACAATAATAAATAGATAAATTTTGAGAGAAAAGTAAAGGAAAGGGGTGTTGACACAAAAATCTTCCGGTCTCTGTAGCATACCCATGAAGAAGCTCACACACCAGCTTAAGGGCATGCGCTTTGACGGTTGCACCGAAGGAGAGGAGGACGGGAAGAGTAAACGGCAGTCCTAATCGAGCGAGGGGAATTTGCAGATACTTAATTCTCTGCCTTGCAAACCATCGGCAAGAGAGAACATAGTGATTTAAGGATTCAACGTCCCGAAATGACGTACTTACTGTTTCATGCTGCTTGAACAATCGGCTACCTTAAGCACTTATGTGCAGGTAGCATGTACAGTATGTAAAGTTAAAGCAGGGATAAGCAGGCAATTTGAGAAACCAGAAAGGAACAAAGCTTCGTTTATACAAGTCTGCCATCACTATTTGCGTTGTTTTTAAGTTCTCTTCCTTTCTGCCGCGGAATGAGAAAGAAGAGAATTTATTATGACCGTATAGGATATCCTGAGGACATCATATATGGCGGGCGTCTCTTGAGCTTGGTGGGTGGTTTCCTTCCTCAATGCAGGGCTGCACTGGCCTTGGCCGATCGGTGAACCTGCTCGATGAGGTCCTGTTGGCCCAGGGTACCGCTGGTCAGCTATATGTCTCGCATTGCTCGAACGACACGTGTGGTATGTTTAGGCTTTGAGATTTGCTCCCACACACCCACGAGATGTGTAAGTGTGTGGGGCGGGTGCTACACAAGGGCCAGGTGTGCAGGTATTGAGTTGGGGCATTCTGCTGTATTTATGGAGGTTTGGGTATGAATCTGTTTGAATTTGCCTCCGTGAAGTGGCATCTTCTGAAGACAGCGCACGTCATCTCGGGCTCACAACAGGCTTGTCTCAACTTCACAGCAGGCAGACTCCCACATAAGGTGGCTACGGTACTAGGTGAGACCCTCACACAACACCAAACCACATGGATCCCAGGCCATGCCGGGCTGGAGAGGAACGAGAAGGTCAGTGAACTAGCTCGAGCACTAATTACCGAGCGGAACATTCTACCTCACCCTCTCTCATACCCACCTCCTCACACTACGGCGAATGTCTCAAGGCCCAGCGCCTCCATCGTGGAATGAGAAAAGAACAGAACTTACAGACAAGGCAGACAACGATGGGCGACTGGTATAAACGAAGCTTTGTTCCTCTCTTGTTTCTCGAACTGCCTGCTTATCCCTGCTTTAACGTCACATACTGCACATGGTATACCTGCACAAAGGTGCTTAAGGTAGCCGACTGTTCAAGCAGCATGACGCAGTGAGTGAGCATACCCGCATGCCGGAAAGAGCGTTTCTGAGTTATTCCCAAGGCGTCGCACTCTAATGCAGAAGGCGTAGTCTGTCAGATTCTTTTCGGCGTGATTTCGCAGTATCTGACTTTCCATTGCTGCAATGGCTTTAAAACACATATACAAGATGATTACATATACTCTGCCCTTGCTCTACAGAGAAATAACGCGCCTTCGGTATAACATACAGAAAGGCTTCGACGCGTCACAAGGCTAAACTTTTTTCTACTTGGTGAGAACTGCAAGCAGAGCAGCACTGAACGACTGGATTCGTTTGTCTGAATGAACACTGATGTACGCGACTCCACGTTTATGCCGGCAGTCTGCTGGCGCTGACGTTTACGCAAGGCGAGACCCCTGGGAAGATGACAAGCCTTCAACAATTCTCTTTTTCGACCACTACTCGGAAACAACTCGGTTTATTTCATGGACAATAAAAGCGCCTGAGAAGCTTATCTTGTACATCTTACGACGCAATCAACATTGCGTCGACCGGGCAATAAAAAGAAGAGTGGTCCCTTTACAGCCACTATAAATTTAGTGCGTCGAACACCGTGGCTCATAGAATAGGTGCCGAAAGATTCCTTTCGCTTCTATTAAAGCCGCGCCTCTCTTGTCTCACTGCGTTGTGTCTGCACCGTGGGCCTGAAGTTGACAAGGTAGATACTCTAGGGCCCCATGTATATGGTGCAAAGCGGCGGAAGGATCGCGCTGTACGCAGGGTAGGCATGACATGAAGTTAATCAGAAGTAGGTTGCGGTTGGCTACCCTGAGCTGGAGAAGAAAAAAATGTGCAAAATGAAGAGCCACGAAAATTTGAAGGACGAAGAACTCGAGTGAGTGGGAACCGTAAGGTACTTTCCGAAAGCGATGACAGCAGTTTTTCACGTGTCCCAGGACAGGCTGGTCAAAATAATTAGACGAGTTGGGGCTGAAGGTAGGCTGGTACACTATACCGGTGCCATCGTTGCACGACAAATTGGTGCTGTAGGCCACCGAGCGTGGTCGTAGTGGTTGGGCGTGGTACAGTAACCGCGATGATCCCGCCCCCGCCCCGCTCTCCCAGGAAAGGGGCGTGTTGTGGAAGGAGGTAGGGTAGACTAAACTTCCTAAATCAGCTTTTAAAAACTAATGTAGGACCTTTAATGTAGACCGCTTAATTGGTAGTGCGTGGGCAAGGCCAAATATACGTGGATTGTAAGGAAAATCGCCGCAGCATATCTAACAGTGGGGTGGCTTGGGTGGTTGAGGATATATGGTGCTTGTAGAGACCGAATTCAAGTGTGGTATTCCGACGGGTGAGGTGTTGAGGGGAGCAAGGATGTGGTAAGAGAGACATAGTTATTCGAATATCTCTTGCGAGCTTATGATGCGTCTCTTTCTCATCCTTACGGTTACATACCCCCAGGGCGCCTCGTTTTCGGGTTTTATTTTTTCCGCAATTCGGGGGTTAAAAATAGGCCGGTATGGTACCGATAGCTACACTACGCCACCTCTCCGACCCTTCGGCGTGACACCACTTGATCTCCGTGGTGGCGCCGTTGGTCACGTGGGCTGAAACGTAGAGCGGCCGTTGGTCACGTGGTTGATCACGTGGGCTGGTCACGTGGTGCGGAGCAGCTGCTGCTGCCAGCGGCGCGGCGCGCAACACCTGCCACAGCTGTGCGCATGCGCCGTGTCAAGTGGGACGAAGATGAAGAAGGAACGCCCAGCGAAACGGAGCGGCGAAAGACTGACTTTGCGATTCGACTGAGCCAGTTCCACTCGGCCAGATGTAGCTATCGCGTCACTCCAGGCTTAACACAGCCATTTTTTTTTACCTCAAATTCGGGTGCGAATCAGGTTATTCAGTAAAAGGGCTTATAATTCATGTTTTATCAAGTCATATTTTGTAGCAGAAAACAGTTTCCTATAAGCGCTAATTTCTGTGCGGGAAAAAAATGCTCTTTTTTGTGCAATGGTTTGTAAACAATATGAGAAGTACGTAGATGCAGGTTGCACTGCAAACCTTTTTTCCAAGTCAGATATTTCTTTTTTTCTCATCTATTATAGTCATTTCGCCGCGCACATTATCATCTACTGCACAGCACCTTTGCGTCCGTGAAACGCCTCTGTCTGTTTGTACACTGCAACTGTACACTGCAACGGTATTCTTTCAATTCCAATGCGCTCATTTTAAACGCAGAAGAGCCTTAAAGTTGGACGCCATTAATGTGGGTAACGATTGATACAATGACGCCAGTGAGACGTCTGGTCTGTACTCTTGCTTTTGCTTCTCGCTTTCCAAACGTACTGTTCGAACTTGGCCTCAAATCAAGTACTGTTTTAAATAAAAGAACTTAAAGTCGTTTCACTTAAAACATTCATCTGGATGTCCGCACAAGATGTGCGCTAGTTTTCTTAAGATGGCTTAAGCTTTGCCCTAGTAGAACTTTCTGGCGGGCTAGTTGGTGCATTTGAATTGAATAGCGTGCGCTAACAGGAACGACACAGGAAACTTGGAGGAGACGAAAGTGTGGACACGACGAAGCATGGTGCATGAATGACGCTTTATTGAAGAAGGCGAGCGGTTATATAGGCAAGCGGTTAGATAACAGAAATGGGGGCTGCTTCTGTCCGGCTAGGCGCGTGTGCATGACTTGCACTACGTCACATCTCCCCTCTCTCTCTCTCTTTTTTTTTTTAATCGTCGAATCAAGTAGAGTTTCAGAACTCAGGCGCCGGGTATCTTCGTGGTGGTTAGCGCTTCCGTTCACTCCTGCGGAGTTGTGTAGATTCGGATGTCCCTGTAGTGTCTGGGACTCCCACAGCTGGCAGCGTCGCGGGAGTCTTGTGGTCTGGAGACGAGGAAGGAGGAGCCGGATTGAGGTGTTCTCTTGTGCGCTGAAACTGTTGACCCTCTTCCGTTTTGACGAAGTAGGCACGAGGAGTCTCAGCCCGCTGTACGACCGTGACAGGGGACCATGACCTTGAGGGCACATTGTACATAGTTGCGGTCGAGCCAGTGCGAAGCTCTGGAAGAGGCCGTGTACCTCTGTTGTAGAAGCAGCGTTGCTTGCTCCTGATGTCTTCTAGCCTTCGTCGCACGGTCTTGGGTGGCACTGTTTGTGGCTGTAGGTGGCTGGTTGGTACAGGAAGCAGCGTTCTTGTCTGTCGGCCCATGAGCCTCTGCACAGGGGACTTCAGAGAAGAGTCCCGAGGTGAATTTCGACACTCAAGCAATGCGGCACAAAACTCAGTGCTGCCGAAACGGAACCGCCTTAACAGCTTCTTAGCTTCCTGTACTGCTCTTTCTGCCATTCCATTCGAGCGGGGATAGTACGGACTAGACCGGACGTGTTGCAGGCCAATCTTATCGGCGTAATCTTTGAACTGTTGGCTACTGAAGGGTGGTCCGTTGTCTGTGCAAAGTCGCCTTGGGAAGCCATGTGTTGCGAAGATGTCATTGCATGCTGCAATAACCTTGTTGGCTGACGGCGCTTGCACAAGCCTGATTTCAAAAAAGAAAGAGTAGAAGTCAACAACGACTAAGTACTCGGCACCGTTGTGATGACAAATATCAGCTCCTACTGACTCCCAGGGCAGAGTTTGTATCTCGTGACTTAACAGCGGTAGTCGCGCATTTCTTGATTTGTACTTTTGGCATGTTTGACAGCGTTGAGCGACTTCCTCAATATCGCTGTTTATACTTGGCCAGAAGACAACGGTTCGGGCGCGTGCCTTCATTTTTTCTGCTCCTGTGTGCGCAGCATGAAGAGAAGCCAGTACCTCACTGCGCAGTCTGGCAGGAATGATAAGGCGATTGCTCCGGAACACAAGGCCGGATTCAGCATGCAGCTCGTCGCGGAAGTTCCAGTAGCTGCGTAGCTCGGTAGTGACGTCAGCCTTGTCAATGGGCCACGCTGTGCTTGCATACTGGCGAAGTTTCACCATGCTTGGGTCACGGTCCGGCTCCCGCAGAACTTGCTCCAGGCGCCTGTCTGAAGCTTGAAGACAAGCGATAGTGTTAACGTGGAAATGCGCGCAATGTTGTACGAGCTGTGCTTTATTAGGAAAACGTGATAACGCGTCAGCGATGAACAGTTGTTTTCCCGGATTATACCGGGATTCCCGGTATTCCGGATTCCCGGATTTATATGGTATTTTTGTAGGTTTAGACGCATACGCTGCAGGCGGAGAGGGCACTGGCATAATGGCTTCTTGAAAATCATTTCGAGCGGCTTGTGATCAGATTCCACAATGACTTCTGGCTGCCCGAAAATGTAGTCCCTGAATTTTTCACAGCCGTGGACGATTGCTAGCATCTCTTTATCTGCGCGTACCTTTGCTGTGCTTCTGTCAGCGAGCGAGATGAGTAAGCTAAGGGGTGTCCATCCTGCATTATCACAGCGCCAATTCCGTTTTGGCTGGCGTCTACAGATAGGGTGATTGGTTTGCCCTTCTGGTAATATGCCAATATGGGAGCCGTTGCTAGTGCTTCGCGCAGTGCTTCAAAGCTTTTTTGATGTCTGTCTTCCCAAACCCATGCAGCATTCTTTTTTAAAAGTTCTCGGAGCGATGCTGTGAGCGTTGACATATTAGGAATGAAGCGGGAAACGAAATTCACCATACCCAAGAATGTCTGTAGCTCTTTCCGGTTGCAAGGGGCCTGCACGTGGAAAATATCTTCCAGTCTCCCTGGATCCAGGCTCAACCCGTCGCGCGTCAACACGTGGCCTAGGTACTTGACGGATTCCTGCAAGAAGGTACACTTTGTTTTGTTCAATTTCAAGTTGTGCTCCTGACATCTTGTCAGCACATTGACAAGATTTGCGTCATGCTCTTCTTTAGTGCGACCCCAGACTAGAATGTCGTCCATTACGACTGCTGTGCCAGTGCGACCTTCTAGTACTTTGTGCATGGCGCGCTGAAATATTTCGGGAGCCGAAGAAATGCCGAAAGGCATACGTAGGAACCTGTAACGACCGTACGGAGTGCTCATTGTGCAAATTCTGGAGCTTTCCTCATCCAGTTTTATCTGCCAAAATCCCGTAGCGGCATCCAAAGTCGAAAAGTATTGTGCTCCACACAGAGACGGTGCAATGTCTTCTAGCGTTGGCATAGGATAATGTTCCCTCAGCAGCGCTTTGTTCAAATCAGATGGATCGAGACATATGCGTACCTTGTTCTTTATGACGGTAACCATGTGGCTGGACCACTCGGTTGGCTCGGTCACCTTGGAAACTACTCCGGCTGCTTCCATGCGGTCCAGTTCCGCTTTTACTCTGTCCTCGAGTGCGAACGGAATCCGGCGTGCTGCTTTGACCACTCCTTGGGAACCTGGCTTGAGCTTCAAGTGGTAGACGACACCCTTGAGCTCGCCTAATCCGGAGAAGACGTCTTCATACGGCTTGACTACGTCGTACAGCTCTTGGTGCTCCAGTGAAGCAATTCGGCGAATCAAGCCTAGCGTCTCGGCAACTGAGCCGCTAAGAGTCACGGGTATGTCGTCTTCCATTACGAAGAATGTTTCAAATGTTCCCTCGGGTCCGGTCACATGAAGGTGACTACGTTTCGTTGCTTTTTCTGAAAGCCAAAAAATGTGTTCAGCACGACAGCGCAGTTTTCGGGTTGCTTTTGAGTTATCTTCTGCAGCTGGCTGCGTGATATGACCGAGCAATTGGCTCCTGTATCAAGCTTGCAGGCAACGGGCGTTTCTTCTATTTTCACGATTGCAGTCCAGCGGTCGTCTTTCTTGCTGCTTGGCGATAAAGTTTGCAACCAGAAATTATCTGCCTGTCCGTCTGAATTCGCTTCCAGTGACGCCACTTTTTGCTCTTTCACGCAGAGGTTAGCGCTCTTCGTTTTGCACGCAGCTGCAAAATGATTTCTTTTGCCACATTTTAAGCACGTGCGTCCCTTTGCAGGGCATGTTTCACTGTTGTGAACACGAGCACATTTGTTACAGCGACTTTTCATTTGGAGGACCGCATTGACGTCCACTTGACAGTTCTTGCTGGAGTGTATTTCTTCACTTTGCTCTTTGCCGTGTTCCCGAGCTCGACACATTTCAACAGTTTTGGCCAAGGAAGCATTTTCAGAAAGAAGCGTTTCTTGAAGCTTCTTGTCTCTCATTCCCAGAATGATTCTGCTTCTTAGCATGCGTTCTTCCAGCTCACCGAATTCACAGCTTTTTGCTAGTACACGCAGCTCCATTAACCAATCGTTAAAATGTTCGTCTTCCTTCTGGTCACGCTTTCCAAATCGAAACTCGTGATAAGCTAGGTTTAGTGCTGGTTTGTAGAACGCTTCAAACTTTCGCTTCAGTACAGCAATGTCGCTTTTATCCTCTCCAGCATCAAATACGAAAGTGCTGTACGTTTTGCGTGCGTCTTCTCCAATACTGATGAGAAAAGTGGCTGCCTGTACCTCTTTCGGTTGTTGGTCCAGGTAGGTTGCAGTTGAGAAGAGCTAGAACTCTTGCTTCCATGCTTCCCAGCTATGCCAGACATCTCCCGTTGTATCCAGGGCCTTCGGTGGTGGCAGCAGCGAAGTGACGGGGGCGGCAGGCTGGGCGCGGTGCTGCTCGGCGTCTGTCATGGCTCTGGTCCGATGAAATTACCCGGGCCTCCCGGATTGCCGTGCTTCTGCCGTCGGTTACGTTGCCCGGTTGCGTTGCGCGATCGCTAACCGGCCACTTCTGACACTATGTGGACACGACGAAGCATGGTGCATGAATGACGCTTTATTGAAGAAGGCGAGCGGTTATATAGGCAAGCGGTTAGATGACAGAAATGGGGGCTGCTTCTGTCCGGCTAGGCGCGTGTGCATGACTTGCACTACGTCACAGAAAGAAGCGCAACTTCCAACTTTAATAACAGGAAAAAGATAACAAGAAAAAGATACTGTTGGCCTATAATACTTCCCACTCCAAGTTAGTTAAGCGTGGCATATTGTCCCTCTGCATACGATCAGCCCTAGACAAATCTTCTCCGCATAAGATAGGTGGAAGTTTCCAGTGCCAAATTGGAAGAATTCTGTCAGCAGGCTACCCAGCGCATTTGATTACCACCGTGTCTGAAGGCCTTCTGCAAAAAATGAAACCAGGTGATAAACGAGAGTTTCAAAAGAAACCTTTGCAGGTCATACCCTACCTACATCGTTTTTCGCACAATTTGGAAAAAGTTGCTTCCAGACACGGGGTGCAGCTGGTTTTTTCAGCTCCCAGCAAGCTGGCAAAATTTTGCCCTATGGTTTCCAGCAAGCGAGTTAAGAAGTCCTGTCCCATCAAACATTAAAAAGAAAATTCACAGAGTGTACTGCCAATGTCGTTTACGAGATCCCTTTGACGTGCGGCAGAGTTTACTTGGGACAAACAGGAAAATGTTTTAATGAGCGCGCCCGAAAGCACAATGTGACCTTGAATAGTAAGACGGGAGGTAACCTTCCTATACACTGTAGCCAATGCAACGATTGCCGTCCCATGTTCCATGAAACAAGGTTCCTAGCCAAGGCACCGGACAAGACTGAAAGAGAAATCATTGAGGCCTTTTACATTGACCAAAGAAAAGACAAGTGCGTTAGCACGCCTTCTCTTCTTCTTTCTAGAAAGGAACTATCGTTTTTAGATGGTGTCTAGTTTCTTTTTTTATGTTGTTAGTAGTTTACTTTTTACTCTGCATTCCCCTATGTTGGTCTTTTTTACGGTTTTTAGGCGCCTTTTACACGCCGCTTTATGTGCCTTTTAAATTTTATCCTTTGCATTTGCATTGTGTTGTTCCTTACGTTTTCTCTGCCCATGTTGTCGTACATCATATCAACCGTTATCGCTCTTTGGTCGCATGTTGTTACATCTCGCTTTTTGTACTGCATGATGAGCCATGTTACGCCACGTGTTTTCTTTAGCTGAAGTTGCTTGCCTCTGTTAATCATATCGTACACCCTCACACCCCAGCAGCTATAAATGAGCGTCTGGCATCTTTTTTCCGGTTATTAAAGTTGGAAGTTGCGCTTCTTTCGTCTTCTCCAAGTTTCCTGTGTTCGTTCTGTTAGCGCACGCTATTCAATTGAAAGCTTTGCCCACCCGGAAAGTAAGATTACTAGGAGGCTTATTTTCGGGTAGAGGTCGGGTTTAACCCGATTTTTAAGAAATTTGCATTGGTACAACAATCGGGTGAAATCAAGTTATAACCGAAAATTAAGGGCCCTACACAACCTCCGCACAGGGGAAGGGCTGCTTGGGAAAGAGTTGGTTGTGAGTGATGACATGCGCCCATTCGTTCATATCTATTCGATGGTTAGCGGGGACCCGTTCCAGAAATGAATGCATTTTTCGATGCTGGAGAAGGTAGGTGTTTTGATGTCCGTGAATAATTCTCAGGCGCGTATAGTTGGCAAAGTCAGGGCGGTTTCCAAGGCTGTATGTACGCACTGTGATGATTTGGTTAGGGTGATGAAGGATGACTTGGGCGTTTGCTTGTGTTTCAGCTGGTCTATCTATCAGCGATACTGCAATGTTCCGCCAGCCATTGCTTTAGTGCGCCGTGGCCTCTGACGATAAAGCACTGTGATGTAGTTCAGTGATTTCGGAAGCAGGCTGTTCGCGGAACCCGCGGCCGGAGAAGGGCCGACTGCAGGCCTTGAAGGACTACTTAGTGTAACAAGATAATTATAATCCCTGGCGACTCTCCTTTTAATCAGCACACTGGCAGCATGAATGAAAGCAAGTTCTATGCCCATCGAAGGTCGCGACGGTGTTTCACAGCCATCACCACAGACATTGCCGGGGGAAGTGGGATTTGCGCTCCATGTGACGAGCCAGTGAAGCGTCACGCAGCTAAAGCGTAGGACATAAGTGTTCCGCGAAGTCATCCTGAACGGGGTGTAACATTTAGCTAAGCACTGAGAAGTGTTGGTTCTGACCAACACTGTGAGCGCCATTCCGCCGCTCAATGGGGAATCCAGAAAGTCGTCCATTGGGGAGCTAAATGAGCGCTGAAGTAAATTTGTGTATCGGCTCGTTAATAGCTCCATAACCGAATAACAACGTAAAGAGCCCAGCCTCGGCGCCAAAATCGGCAAGCCCCCTTATTTTATAAACTCATAATAATGATGATTAGATTGTAATGTCGCAAAGGCATCTGGGCCAAAAGCGGTACGGCTAATTTATTTCTGGTTGGTCTCCATAATAAGAGAGAAGGGTGTACCCGAAACGACGTCGCCGGATAGAAAAGCCCAAGGGTGCACGGTGCAAAGTAAACGCCGGCGAGACTCAGTGCCGAGCACATGGGAGTAGTATGCAGCGTCTGGAAGTGCTGCAGTATTACTGACGAAAGCAAGATTGAGTTTGGGCTGAGCAGGTAAGTCAAGCGAAAAGCGTGAAAACGCTTTAGAACGTAATTAAAATAAAAGAGGATATAAAAATGCGAGTTCTTCGTCCACAATTTGAAAGGATCCGAGGATGAACACAATAATCTATTTTTCTTAAGGGGCATGTTTTCACATTTAGAATTTTAAAAACGGTAGAAACGTAGTTTATTCCAACCACACCAAGAATATATAGTTGGCCAACATCAAGGATGTTCAAACAGTTCATACCTGTAAGATACCTTTCACAGTGGCACTGTGTACCATAAGATAAGTGTGTTGCAATTTTATGGAGGATAGATACAATACTTTTAATTTGTAGAAAAAGGTTGTTACATAAACTGCTAGCTGACCCAAAAGACGTGGGTTCGATCCCTACCGCAGCGGTTGCATTTCGATGGAGGCTAAATGCTATAGAGACCCATGTACTGTGCGATGTCCGTGCACGTCAAAGAACTCCGGGTGGTCGAAATTATCCGGAGCCCTCCTCTACGGCGTCCCTCATAGCCTGAGTCGCTACGGGACGTTAAACCTCACAAACCAAACCAAACCATAAACTGTTGTTAGTCCACATCGCATAATCGATTCACCTAGAGTTCTGAAGCCATGCACGTATGTATGTGTGTATATATATATATATATATATAGTCACAGCAGACATGTCTCAGACACTTCGATACATATTAAATCAATGTGGGCACGTACTTCAATGGAAGGTATCATATAAATGCAAAATCAGATATTTTTGTGTTACTGCTGGTTTTACCAGGCTTTTCCGCTCAACCTAACACGGCATCTACCATCATGCGAAAAAGAGGTTCATATGCCGTAATTGACTGATATGAGCTGCGAAAGCACAACAACCTTGTTTTGGATTTATTTGTGTTTTTGTCGGCATCACGACGTCTTTAAACACTCGGCAGTATCGAAAAGTAAAGTGGTTCCTCCGGACCCACCAAAAAAGATACCCCTTTTAATCTCACCTTCAGCCGTCTTGTTGAGTGCTAACATCTATCGGATTGTTCAGCATTTCGCTTCGTCAGTAAACGTTTTTATTTTAATTTAGCACTTCCTGTTTAAATTTTGCCCTTCTAGCTTGTCATTTCTTCTGGCATCTGTTTACTCCCGGGCCGAGTTCTCCACGCGATAGCGACGCTACAGCTGTTTACTGCACCTATAGAAACCCCCGCCAGCCACCACTTCTCCACTAACCGCGACCGTACTTCGCACTGAAATTTGCTTTTCGCCCATCGTGGTTGAAGCGTCGGCCACACCATATTTTCTGGTGACACACGATGTCTCCTCGAGCAGCACGCGCGAGCTGTGCTACGTCAGGGCAGACCTGGAACAATGTGGTAGTGCCCGTCGCAGTCTAGACCTCAGACTGGGACCCTTAGCGACTCCAGCGAGGCAACAGACGCACCTTACAGGGTCAACAAGCCTTTCCAAGACCTTCGATTACGACAATGTTATATTGCTGCTGAACTTATCCACAACCCCACAGCTCCCCTTGTTAGTTTCTGGCTTCATGATTGGCCTTCGAAACCACACGGTTAAAAATCGGTTTCTTTCAGGACCATAATAACACCAGAAGCCAATTTAACGTGAAGTAAAAAAATAGCTGCGGTTCAACTACTACTGAACCTGGTTAGAGAGCGAAGGCGTCTGTAACGTTGAGTGCGTTCCGCACACTGGATAGGCAACGCGCCCTCCCTGCCGCCCCTGGAAGGTGGCTGTTAAATTAATGGTTGGTCGCGAGAGGTTGGTCACCCCATGAAGGCTGCGGCCTATTCTAATCCCCTCTACCAGCGAATCAAAAGGTCAAGGGTCAAGTAGTGCGACACCATGGTGAATCACATATGGTAAGGCCTATAACCACTGTTGACCTCCGGCTCACTTGAAGTTCAACTGGCAACGCACGGCGAAATCGGCTTTACCTAGCGTAGCGAAGCTCTAGCTTCAAAACGTGTTTTCAGTAAGCCAGCCTGTCGGTAGCAAACGATCAGGATGGAAACGGACGTAAGACCGGGCTACTGCACCCGAGCTCTGCCCACGGCGGCATGCGTGGCGCGGCCAATGGCTCCCGCATGTTGCTGGGACTGGCACTAAGCCCGTAAATCGGCCGAGGTCGTTAGCTCAGCTGTCACTTCTGAGAATGCCCAGTCGCGCACCTATTTGTGGCGCAGGGGTGTGACGGATAGCGTGACGAATGCGGCCTCAAATTGCTTTGTTTCTCGTGGCTTGGCTATCGCATTCTGTCGAAGGTGCGACGACGTACAGTACGGAACAAAAAGTTAAGATAAATAGTCTTAAAATGCGCCTTTCGCCCGATTTCCGAAGTACTGAGCTCGCGAAAAATAAGTCTTTTACAGTGCTATACCTAGCGGCCTCGTAGTCGTCGTCCAATTTTGTGCACAGCATTCGACGGGTTTGTTACAACTGCGCTGAAGTTGTGTAAGAACTTCCTCCGTATAAGCCCGTCGTCGTCGGGGCTCGATAAGGTAGTACGCTCGCAGCAGCGTACGTGTGCGTTCTGATGCTGGTCCGAGTCAGAGCTTAATCAGCCACTTTCTAAACAACGTCTAAAGTTAGAGTGAAACATTTCGAACGAGCACTTTATGAATGACGCGTTTGATCCATAATCAGCTGGGGACGGATGAGAGCCAGGCTTCTTTCTGCCCGACAGTAGTGGCAGTAGAATGCTGAAGCTATCACCCTTCAGTGCGGATTTTCCTTTCCGTTGAGCTACATATACGTAGAAGCGGTGCCTGATGGTTCTGCTGCGGCACTTTCCTCTCCTGCGGCGTCCTGTCCTGCTGAGCGCCGCTACTTTTGCACACTCATGAGTACGCCTAAATGGGAGCAAAAAGGGAGTAAGTTGTCCTCTACCACACTAAATGGAGTACGTTAGAGGACAGCTTACTCTCTTTTTACTCCTTTCTGCTCTGAGTGTACAGGGGGCAGACGTCACGGGGGAGGGGCGGGGGGGAGTTTTCGCATCTGCGTGGATGACGGAGCTTACCCGCCTGCGTTCCCGTGACCATCTTCGTAGAGGCAAGATAAAGGGTGTAGATAATAAGTTTTGAGTACTCAGTGTGGCACTTATGGGAGCCGCACCGCCGACTAGTCAGTTCAGTTCAGAATAACTTTATTGTTTCAACCCCCCCCCCCCCCCCCCCCCCCACCTACCTGCCCCCTCCGGCACGGCACGCAGGCCTCCGGGAGAGGAGTAGGGAAATTCCAGGGTGCAAAAGGAACTGCAGCACCACTTAAGTTTAAGTGTTAGTCTAGTAGTAAATAAACCGCCGACTAGTCTTTCGCCTTATTTCTTCTGTCGTCCACGTGAAATGATGCCACCACCCAGAAAACTCACAGGACTTATTGTCGTCGTCACATGACCATGGAATGGGTCACATGAACCTGGTGACCTATTTAGCTTCTTGCACATGATCATGACCTCCTTCCACTTTTTATATCTTATAAGAGCTTCTTAATAGCTATAGTTGCAAACAACTGAGTCGGGTGCTTTTTAACTCATTGCAAAGCTTGATTACACATGTTCGCTTAAAGGTATATGCACTTCAGAATATCTGCAACTTGTATGGACTAACTTATAAGAGCTTCTTAATAGCTATAGTTGCAAACAACTGAGTCGGGTGCTTCTTAACTCATTGCAAAGCTTGGTTACACATGTTCGCTTAAAGGTATATGCACTTAAGAATATCTGCAACTTGTATGAACTAACTTATTTTGCTTCACAATTAAGCAGATGCGTTTCTCACTAATTGAACGCAGGTGGTCGTCATCGGTGCTCATTCCGTTGAATTCCCAGTTAATCCTGGTGTCCTTCATGGTAATGGTAATAAAATGACTGTGTAATGAAAGAACTTGTTTTAATGATCAAATAATACTTAACTATAACTGTCAATCTCTTGTCTTCTGATGGAGTCAGTGGAACATTTAGTTGCACGCAAAAAAAAAAGTTGTATATCTTCGGCATTGTTATGGTGGACAGATGGATTTCTTGACAACATGAAGTGAACAAGGAATAGGGAAGCCTAGAGTGCTAGCCAATGTTTCGACAAAGATGTCTTCGTCGACATGGTTACAAACGTGAAAAATATGTTCACAGGACACAGCACTGGACATGAGCTGATGTCCTTCAGAGTAGTGTTTATGAAGGCAGCGGTCAATAAGGAAACTTGTTTTGGTAAGAAAATAATATTTAACTGTAACCTTCAGAAGATTCCATAGCCCTCGCGAACGAGAAGATACAACCATCACGAAAAAACAAAGTGCATAAAACCTTTATGACTGCCAGCTGTGCGGAGTAAGAAAAGAAGTGAAATGGAGAAAGAAAGCTTTTAAAGCATGCGCTTTGGGCTGTTGTTGTGTAGTGCTTCTCTGTGCCCCGTAAACCGCACTTATTGTCAGTAGTGATGTGCCCTGTGGGAACCTGCTTCCTTTCCCTTATGTTTTTCTCGCTAGTAAAAATGTCGCAGTTACTGAAAAGCCCCACTTTCGTCTTTGGTAACAAAATTATGTTCGCAAATATACAACAGAAATATTTTGTATCGCCACTAAAGTCAGCAGATCCGAGTATCTTGGTGCCACGTTAAAGTTGCATACACTAAAAACGATCTAGCGTATGCGACTCATTGTTTCCTTAATTCTGCGCTCTTCGTCTTAACCCGGAACAAGCCCATGCTGAGAGTTCACTTCTACCCCACTCCCCGCTAAAAAAGACAAAATTTTACATGTCCCATTTGTTTAGGAGAATCCTATTCTATATTTTTTACATGTAGTACTGAACTAGTAAAACTATTGATGCACTGGGGATTATTTAGCGCAAGAAAATTAGGTTCACTTAAAAAAAAAACGCTCGACTGATTCTTGCGACTGCGCTAACCAAACCGCATAACTCTGACACATTGCAAAGAATAAAAATATAAACTGCTCTTTAGATGGTGTTTTCTAGGCTGCACCAGGTTGACTTTTTTTTTCTTCCGTTGCCATCATATTGAGGAATGCCGTTGAGGCTCTTTCCGTAGTTTGCCCCTTGAAGA